>NC_141139.1:62518409-63170563 GCF_053477565.2 Lygodium microphyllum
CTCGAAAGAATGGGAGTGTTGGCAGAGTGCGTATTTTTCAACCATAAATAGACATTAAGTGTGATATGAGATCCAACCATAAATAGATGTGTTGATGTATCAAATATCACGGATCATTTGTTGAGAGAGAGAGAGAGTACGAGAGAGATACACAAGACATGTTCCCAAAGAATGATTCATATTGATGTACATTTAGTATATATAGGTGAGACCCAAGTCAAGTGAGAGATGATATATACAGTTGTAACATCCCCACTTAAACAAAGGTCTCTGGCTGCGAGTGAAAAAACCCTTGGGGAGAGCAAAATATGCAACAAAACCTTTAGATGTGAGGAACTGATCAATCTTAATATAACAAGCACGAGAGGTTTGCTTCAGTCCATATAATGCACGATGAAGCTGACATACAAGATGCTGCTTTCCTGCAATCATAAAACCTTCAGGTTGCTCCATATAGATTTCTTCTTCAAGATCTCCATTGAGAAAAGCCGTTTTAACATCCATTTGGTGAATTTCTAGATCAAATAGTGTTGCAAAAGCCAAATGCATACGAACAGTTGTGGAGCGCACAATGGAAAAAATGTTTCTTGATAATCTACTCCTACAATCTACGAGTAACCTTTTGCAACAAGTCGTGCTTTGAACTTATCAAACGAGCCATCAGCTTTGGTCTTGGTCTTATAAACCCATTTACATTTGATAGGAACACGATTTGGAGGGAGTTCAGTAAGAATCCATGTACCTTTGGGGATTAAAGAATCGTACTCAGCTTGCATAGCTTCTTGCCATCCTTTTGAGACGAATTGATAGCTTCCATATACGATATTGGATCCTGTTGGACAGACATAGCATCATCAAAGACATCATATTCAATAGATTAGAATCCATGCTCTATCTCAATAGGAAGATCGACATATATCTCCAAATTTTTATCAATCTTCTTTGGAGAGATACACAAGACATGCTCCCAAAGAATGATTCATATTGATGTACAGTTAGTATATATAGGTGAGACCCAAGTCAAGTGAGAGATGATATATATAGTTGTAACATCCCCACTCAAACAAAGGTCTCTGGCTGCGAGTGAAAAAACCCTTGGAGAGAACAAGGGAAAAACTCGAGCCCCTACACATACTTAGGATACAAAAATGATTTACTATAAAGTTTTCTTGAATACAATGATACATGCCTCAATCAGTGAGACAAGAACTTGGAAAAATACTAAGTGCACGTCTTAATGAACTAAAGCAAGCTTCACTAAGAGCTTTTGTGAAGATGTCTGCCCATTTGATCACTGGGACAATGCTCCACCATAATGGAACCTTTCTTGACTTCATGTCGAACATAATGATAATGAATAGCAATATGCTTTGATTTACTATGTTGTATATAGTCTTTGGTAAGACTAATAGCACTTTGGTTGTCGCATCGAAGAGGTGTACTAGATGATGAAGGATGTCCCAAATTTGCAAGTAGTTGTCAAAGCCAAACTAGCTCGCGAGCTGCTAATGATGCAGCAACATATTCGGCCTTAGTTGTAGAAACCACAACACATCGTTGTTTCTTGCTAGACCAAGAAACCAAACATCCATTTACAAAGAAACAATT
This sequence comes from Lygodium microphyllum, assembly GCF_053477565.2. Lineage (NCBI taxonomy): Eukaryota > Viridiplantae > Streptophyta > Polypodiopsida > Schizaeales > Lygodiaceae > Lygodium > Lygodium microphyllum. Next base: position 62,520,018 of record NC_141139.1, read on the forward strand.
CCCACTTGTAGATCGCATGGATAAATGTGAACTTGCCCAATTAGCATGTGTATATCCAATAAGGTCAAGAGAAGTTGAACAAGATAAAGAAGTATGACTTGCAGGAATACATAGTCTTATCCTATAATAGGCAAACTCCTCGTTTATGGAAAAATCTTGATACTCAGTCTTTTAGATGACGATAAATAAGACCAAACTCCTTAGTACCCTTGAGGTACTTAAGAATATGTTTTGCAGCACTCCAATGAATAGTGGAAGGGGAAGAAAGATATTGTCCCAAAAAGTTAGCTGGAAATAAAATATCTCGTCTTGTGTTTAAACCAATAAATTGAAGGCAACCAACAAGATTAGCAAAAGTTGATGAATGGTTGATTCTTCATTGCGTGTTGTAGATGTACCCTTGGTAGAGCTCGAAAGAATAAGAGTGTTGGCAGACTGCGCATTTGTCAACCCAAACTTCTTAACAATATCATTAATAAACTTTGTCTAGCGAAGAAGAAGAATGCCTTGTTGTCCGTGTCGTTGAACTTGAATACCCAAACAAGAATGTATCTCACCAAGATCCACCATTTCAAATGCAGTTGATAAAAGTTTCTTCATAGTATCCAAGAGAGCAATATTATTTGACACCAGAATAGTATCATCAACATATAGAGCAAGAATAATAAAACATTTGTCCTCCCTTTTGATGTAAAGATTTGGGTCAGCAAAACATGCAAAAAAACCTTTAGATGTGAGGAACTGATCAATCTTAATATACCAAGCACGAGAGTCTTGCTTCAATCCATATAATGCACGATGGAGCTAGCATACAAGATGCTCCTTTTCTACAATCATAGAATCTTCAGGTTGCTCCATATAAATTTCTTCTTCAAGATCTCCATTGAGAAAAGCCATTTTAACATCCATTTGGTGAATTTCTCGATCAAATAGTGATGCAAAAGCCAAAAGCATACGAACAGTTGTGGAGTGCACAACGGGAGAAAATGTTTATTGATAATCTACTCCTACAATCTTCGACGAGTAACCTTTTGCAACAAGTAATGCTTTGAACTTATCAAACGATCCATCAGCTTTGGTCTTGGTTTTATAAACCCATTTACATTTGATAGGAGCACGACTTTGGGGGATTTCAGTAAGAATCCATGTACCTTTGGGGATTAAAGAATCGTACTCAGCTTGCATAGCTTCTTGCCATTGATCCCTTTGAGACGAATTGATAGCTTCCATATACGATATTGGATCCTCTTGGACAGACATAGCATCATCAAAGACATCATATTTAATAGAATAGAATCCATGCTCTATCTCAATAGGAAGATCGACATGTATCTCCAAATTTTTATCAATCTTCTTTGCAGAGATACACAAGACATGCTCCCAAAGAATGATTCATATTGATGTACACTTAGTATATATAGGTGAGACCCAAGTCAAGTGAAAGATGATATATATAGTTGTAACATCCCCACTCAAACAAAGGTCTCTGGCTGCGAGTGAAAAAACCCTTGGGGAGAACAAGGGAAAAACCCGAGCCCCTACACATACCTAGGATACAAAAATGATTTACTATAAAGTTTTCTTGAATACAATGATACATTATTCAATCAGTGAGACAAGAACTTGGGAACAATACCAAGTGCATGTCTTAATGAATTACAACTATGTATATCATCTCTCACTTGACTTGGGTCTCACCTATATATACTAACTCTACATCAATATGAATCATTCTTTGGGAGCATGTCTTGTGTATCTCTCTCGTACTCTCTCTCTCTCTCTCAACCCGCAACACATCGTTGTTTATTGCTGGACCAAGAAACTAAACATCCATTTACAAAGAAACAATTCCCACTTGTTGATCGCATGGATAAATGTGAACTTGCCCAATCAGCATCTGTATATCCAATAAGGTTATGAGAAGTTGAAGAAGATAAAGAAGAATCCTCTCGACGACAATAAATAAGACCAAACTCCTTAGTACCCTTGAGGTACTTAAGAATACGTTTTGTAGCACTCCAATGAATAGTAAAAGGGGAAGAAAGATACTATCCCAAAAAGTTAGTTGCAAATAAAATATCTGGTCTTGTGTTTAAACCAATAAAATGAAGACAACCAACAAGATTAGCAAAAGGTTGATGAATGGCTGATTCTTCATTGTGTGTTGTAGATGTACCCTTGGTAGAGCTCGAAAGAATGGGAGTGTTGGCAGAGTGCGTATTTTTCAACCATAAATAGACATTAAGTGTGATATGAGATCCAACCATAAATAGATGTGTTGATGTATCAAATATCACGGATCATTTGTTGAGAGAGAGAGAGAGTACGAGAGAGATACACAAGACATGTTCCCAAAGAATGATTCATATTGATGTACATTTAGTATATATAGGTGAGACCCAAGTCAAGTGAGAGATGATATATACAGTTGTAACATCCCCACTTAAACAAAGGTCTCTGGCTGCGAGTGAAAAAACCCTTGGGGAGAGCAAAATATGCAACAAAACCTTTAGATGTGAGGAACTGATCAATCTTAATATAACAAGCACGAGAGGTTTGCTTCAGTCCATATAATGCACGATGAAGCTGACATACAAGATGCTGCTTTCCTGCAATCATAAAACCTTCAGGTTGCTCCATATAGATTTCTTCTTCAAGATCTCCATTGAGAAAAGCCGTTTTAACATCCATTTGGTGAATTTCTAGATCAAATAGTGTTGCAAAAGCCAAATGCATACGAACAGTTGTGGAGCGCACAATGGAAAAAATGTTTCTTGATAATCTACTCCTACAATCTACGAGTAACCTTTTGCAACAAGTCGTGCTTTGAACTTATCAAACGAGCCATCAGCTTTGGTCTTGGTCTTATAAACCCATTTACATTTGATAGGAACACGATTTGGAGGGAGTTCAGTAAGAATCCATGTACCTTTGGGGATTAAAGAATCGTACTCAGCTTGCATAGCTTCTTGCCATCCTTTTGAGACGAATTGATAGCTTCCATATACGATATTGGATCCTGTTGGACAGACATAGCATCATCAAAGACATCATATTCAATAGATTAGAATCCATGCTCTATCTCAATAGGAAGATCGACATATATCTCCAAATTTTTATCAATCTTCTTTGGAGAGATACACAAGACATGCTCCCAAAGAATGATTCATATTGATGTACAGTTAGTATATATAGGTGAGACCCAAGTCAAGTGAGAGATGATATATATAGTTGTAACATCCCCACTCAAACAAAGGTCTCTGGCTGCGAGTGAAAAAACCCTTGGAGAGAACAAGGGAAAAACTCGAGCCCCTACACATACTTAGGATACAAAAATGATTTACTATAAAGTTTTCTTGAATACAATGATACATGCCTCAATCAGTGAGACAAGAACTTGGAAAAATACTAAGTGCACGTCTTAATGAACTAAAGCAAGCTTCACTAAGAGCTTTTGTGAAGATGTCTGCCCATTTGATCACTGGGACAATGCTCCACCATAATGGAACCTTTCTTGACTTCATGTCGAACATAATGATAATGAATAGCAATATGCTTTGATTTACTATGTTGTATATAGTCTTTGGTAAGACTAATAGCACTTTGGTTGTCGCATCGAAGAGGTGTACTAGATGATGAAGGATGTCCCAAATTTGCAAGTAGTTGTCAAAGCCAAACTAGCTCGCGAGCTGCTAATGATGCAGCAACATATTCGGCCTTAGTTGTAGAAACCACAACACATCGTTGTTTCTTGCTAGACCAAGAAACCAAACATCCATTTACAAAGAAACAATTCCCACTTGTAGATCGCATGGATAAATGTGAACTTGCCCAATTAGCATGTGTATATCCAATAAGGTCAAGAGAAGTTGAACAAGATAAAGAAGTATGACTTGCAGGAATACATAGTCTTATCCTATAATAGGCAAACTCCTCGTTTATGGAAAAATCTTGATACTCAGTCTTTTAGATGACGATAAATAAGACCAAACTCCTTAGTACCCTTGAGGTACTTAAGAATATGTTTTGCAGCACTCCAATGAATAGTGGAAGGGGAAGAAAGATATTGTCCCAAAAAGTTAGCTGGAAATAAAATATCTCGTCTTGTGTTTAAACCAATAAATTGAAGGCAACCAACAAGATTAGCAAAAGTTGATGAATGGTTGATTCTTCATTGCGTGTTGTAGATGTACCCTTGGTAGAGCTCGAAAGAATAAGAGTGTTGGCAGACTGCGCATTTGTCAACCCAAACTTCTTAACAATATCATTAATAAACTTTGTCTAGCGAAGAAGAAGAATGCCTTGTTGTCCGTGTCGTTGAACTTGAATACCCAAACAAGAATGTATCTCACCAAGATCCACCATTTCAAATGCAGTTGATAAAAGTTTCTTCATAGTATCCAAGAGAGCAATATTATTTGACACCAGAATAGTATCATCAACATATAGAGCAAGAATAATAAAACATTTGTCCTCCCTTTTGATGTAAAGATTTGGGTCAGCAAAACATGCAAAAAAACCTTTAGATGTGAGGAACTGATCAATCTTAATATACCAAGCACGAGAGTCTTGCTTCAATCCATATAATGCACGATGGAGCTAGCATACAAGATGCTCCTTTTCTACAATCATAGAATCTTCAGGTTGCTCCATATAAATTTCTTCTTCAAGATCTCCATTGAGAAAAGCCATTTTAACATCCATTTGGTGAATTTCTCGATCAAATAGTGATGCAAAAGCCAAAAGCATACGAACAGTTGTGGAGTGCACAACGGGAGAAAATGTTTATTGATAATCTACTCCTACAATCTTCGACGAGTAACCTTTTGCAACAAGTAATGCTTTGAACTTATCAAACGATCCATCAGCTTTGGTCTTGGTTTTATAAACCCATTTACATTTGATAGGAGCACGACTTTGGGGGATTTCAGTAAGAATCCATGTACCTTTGGGGATTAAAGAATCGTACTCAGCTTGCATAGCTTCTTGCCATTGATCCCTTTGAGACGAATTGATAGCTTCCATATACGATATTGGATCCTCTTGGACAGACATAGCATCATCAAAGACATCATATTTAATAGAATAGAATCCATGCTCTATCTCAATAGGAAGATCGACATGTATCTCCAAATTTTTATCAATCTTCTTTGCAGAGATACACAAGACATGCTCCCAAAGAATGATTCATATTGATGTACAATTAGTATATATAGGTGAGACCCAAGTCAAGTGAGAGATGATATATATAGTTGTAGCATCCCCACTCAAACAAAGGTCTCTAGCTGCAAGTGAAAATACCCTTGGGGAGAACAAGGGAAAAATCCGAGCCCCTACACATACCTACGATACAAAAATGATCTACTATAAAGTTTTCTTGAATACAATGATACATGCCTCAATCAGTGAGACAAGAACTTGGAACAATACCAAGTGCATGTCTTAATGAATTACAACTATATATATCATCTCTCACTTGACTTGGGTCTCATCTATATATACTAACTCTACATCAATATGAATCATTCTTTGGGATCATGTCTTGTGTATCTCTCTTCAACTCTCTCTCTCTCTCTCAACCCGCAACACATCGTTGTTTATTGCTGGACCAAGAAACCAAACATCCATTTACAAAGAAACAATTCCCACTTGTAGATCGCATGGATAAATGTGAACTTGCCCAATCAGCATCTGTATATCCAATAAGGTTATGAGAAGTTGAAGAAGATAAAGAAGAATCCTCTCGACGACGATAAATAAGACCAAACTCCTTAGTACCCTTGAGGTACTTAAGAATACGTTTTGTAGCACTCCAATGAATAGTGAAAGGGGAAGAAAGATACTGTCCCAAAAAGTTAGTTGCAAATAAAATATCTGGTCTTGTGTTTAAACCAATAAAATGAAGACAACCAACAAGATTAGCAAAAGTTTGATGAATGGCTGATTCTTCATTGTGTGTTGCAGATGTACCCTCGGTAGTGCTCGAAAGAATGGGATTGTTGGCAGAGTGCGTATTTGTCAACCATAAATAGACATTAAGTGTGATATGAGATCCAACCATAAATAGATGTGTTGATGTATCAAATATCACGGATCATTTGTTGAGAGAGAGAGAGACTACGAGAGAGATACACAATACATGCTCCCAAAGAATGATTCATATTGATGTACATTTAGTATATGTAGGTGAGACCCAAGTCAAGTGAGAGATGATATATATAGTTGTAACATCCCCACTTAAACAAATGTCTCTGGCTGCGAGTGAAAAAACCCTAGGGGAGAACAAGGGAAAAAACCCTTGTGGAGAACAAGGGAAAAACCCGAGTGCCTACACATATCTACGATACAAAAATGATTTACTATAAAGTTTTCATGAATACAATGATACATGCCTTAATTAGTGAGACAAGAACTTGGAACAATACAAAGTGCATGTCTTAATGAACTAAAGCGAGCTTCACTAAGAACTTTTGTGAAGATGTCTGCAACCATTTGATCACTGGGACAATGCTCCACCATAATGGAACCTTTCTTAACTTCATGTCGAACATAATGATAATGAATAGCAATATGCTTTGATTTACTATGTTGTATATAGTCTTTGGTAAGACTAATAGCACTTTGGTTGTCGCATCGAAGAGGTGTACTACATGATGAAGGATGTTCCAAATCTGCAAGTAGCTCTTGAGCTGCTAATGATGTAGCAACATATTTGGCCTCAGTTGTGGAAACCGCAACACATCATTGTTTCTTGCTGGACCAGGAAATCAAACATCCATTTACAAAGAAACAATTTCCACTTGTAGATCACATGGATAAATGTGAACTTGCCCAATCAGCATCTATATATGCAATAAGGTCAAGAGAAGTTGAAGAAGATAAAGAAGAATCCTCTCGACGACAATAAATAAGACCAAACTCCTTAGTACCCTTGAGGTACTTAAGAATACGTTTTGCAGCACTCCAATGAACAGTTGAAGGGGAAGAAGGATACTGTCCCAAAAAGTTAGCTGTAAATAAAATATCCGGTCTCGTGTTTAAACCAATAAATTGAAGACAACCAGCAAGATTAGCAAAGGGTTGATGAATGGCTGATTCTTCATTGCGTGTTGTAGATGTACCCTTGGTAGAGCTCGAAAGAATGGGAGTGTTGGCAGACTGCACATTTGTCAACCCAAACTTCTTAACAATATCATTAATAAACTTTGTCTGGCGAAGAAGAAGAATGCCTTGTTGTCTGGTTGAGTTCTTCTTCTTGAATCATATCATGGACTATGCAATGTCTAATGCAAAAGATATTGAAGGCTCTCCGGATGTGAGCACACTAAAGAGAAAAAAAAGAAGGTTGTTGTCACATTCAAGGGGTTTAGTTTGTGTTACTTTTTCTCCTAAAATCCCTCTACTTCTTCTCCTTGCTTAGCAATAAGTATAGGAATGCCTAAGAAATATCCAAGAAAAGGTAAGTTGCCATTAAGGGTTCTTGGATTGTCTCAAACCATAGAGGTTTCTCCCCTCATAGAAAGGCTCCTATACTTTCTTCTTCAAAATGGCATGGGGTTATCTTAGTACGGAATTGCAAAGGATATTTTCAACCCTGATTGGGATATTGACCATGTGGTGAATTCTTGCAAAAAAAAATTGCGGAGGATTTTGCTGAGTTTGAAAGTCTACCTTTGCTTTTGGTTGAAAAGGAGACAAAGGAATATGTTTATATACCTATTGGGACCTCACATTCAAAGAAATCGCTCTTCAGAAGAAAGTTTGGAGTTCATTCTCTCAACAAGTTTTTTGCAAAAAACAGACGTATTTTGTTATGCTCATTCTAGGAAATGTAGCCTCATGTCAAAAGCGAATGCATTCATTGTATATACTCTTGTTAGTGTCCTATTTAATATGATGAAAAACAATTAGAGGTAGCAAAATCTTATAGCTTCTCCCTTTTGGATGAGGTGGTGAATGAGAACGATGAAGACAAATGTTTGGACCCTTAGCAAGAAGCATATATTGCTGACAAACTAGATGTCGGCCAATTCAAAGTTGAGACCATTATTGAAGAAAGCCATGCAAATATAAATATTTTTTTTGAGTCCCCTTGTTTCTATATTGTTCCTTCTCTTCCAACTTTTTCTATTAAGAATAAGGAATATATACTACTATTAGACATCCAAACACTCTTTAATCACAGGGAGGAGTATTATTTAGCAATCATTGCAAAGGCTTCTAATGTTGCAAATGGCATAGTTGATGTAAAAAATGAATCCAACGAAGAGTTACTTAGACTAGACACTAAAATTGTAGATGATAATTTTATTGATGCAGAGGATACCCTTTCTTTTTGTTTCAATAAGGCAAATGATGCTAAGAAAGAGTTGGGGATTACTGATGAAGAGTTTAACCATCTTCAAGATCGACTTGGAATTTTTATTTTTAGAAGCGAGAAGTCAGAGTATATTAAGCTAGAGCATGACAAAAAGCAATTGATACTATTATCTCTGATTTTGTAAAATACATTGATTTGTCTGATTTTGACTCTCATTTGATATTTATCATTTTTACAGTTGGAGACTGAAGATTTTGATAACTTCTTGGGACATAGGGCAAAAGGTCGAGAGCTAGTAGTAGTTCATTGAATGATGTTACACTTCGCCATTACTTAGCAAGGATTGATCCTCATGTTTTCTTATTATGCCATAATATCTTCTTAGATAAAGAAACATGTCCTATAGTATGTATTAAGGCACTTACAAGGCTACTTGGTTTCTTTGGGTTACAGTAAAATGTGCACAATGTGATATTTTGGAGAAGACAACAACAATTAGGATTTTTGGTTACTATCCTGGTTTCTCAGCTTCTGGATTAGGATAACTTTGGTTGTCGCATCGAAGAGGTGTACTAGATGATGAAGGATGTCCCAAATCTGCAAGTAGTTGTCGAAGCCAAACTAGCTCTCGAGCTGCTAATGATGCAGCAACATATTCGGCTTCAATTGTGGAAACCGCAACACATCATTCTTTCTTGCTGGACCAGGAAATCAAACATCCATTTACAAAGAAACAATTTCCACTTGTAGATCACATGGATAAATGTGAACTTGTCCAATCAGCATCTATATATACAATAAGGTCAAGAGAAGTTGAAGAAGATAAAGAAGAATCCTCTCGACGACAATAAATAAGACCAAACTCCTTAGTACCCTTGAGGTACTTAAGAATACGTTTTGCAGCACTCCAATGAATAGTTGAAGGGGAAGAAGGATACTGTCCCAAAAAGTTAGCTGCAAATAGCACTTTGGTTGTCGCATCGAAGAGGTGTACTAGATGATGAAGGATGTCCCAAATCTGCAAGTAGTTGTCGAAGCCAAACTAGCTCTCGAGCTGCTAATGATGCAGCAACATATTCGGCCTCAATTGTGGAAACCGCAACACATCATTCTTTCTTCCTGGACCAGGAAATCAAACATCCATTTACAAAGAAACAATTTCCACTTGTAGATCACATGGATAAATGTGAACTTGTCCAATCAGCATCTATATATACAATAAGGTCAAGAGAAGTTGAAGAAGATAAAGAAGAATCCTCTCAACGACAATAAATAAGACCAAACTCCTTAGTACCCTTGAGGTACTTAAGAATACGTTTTGCAGCACTCCAATGAATAGTTGAAGGGGAAGAAGGATACTGTCCCAAAAAGTTAGATGCAAATAAAATATCTGGTCTCGTGTTTAAACCAATAAATTGAAGACAACCAACAAGATTAGCAAAAGGTTGATGAATGGCTGATTCTTCATTGCGTGTTGTAGATGTACCCTTGGTAGAGCTCGAAAGAATGGGAGTGTTGGCAGACTGCGCATTTGTCAACCCAAAATTCTTAACAATATCATTAATAAACTTTGTCTGGCGAAGAAGAAGAATGCCTTGTTGTCTGGTTGAGTTCTTCTTCTTGAATCATATCATGGACTATGCAATGTCTAATGCAAAAGATATTGAATGCTCTCCGGATGTGAGCACACTAAAGAGAAAAAGAAGAAGGTTGTTGTCACATTCAAGGGGTTTAGTTTGTGTTACTTTTTCTCCTAAAATCCCTCTATTTCTTCTCCTTGCTTAGCAATAAGTATAGGAATCCCTAAGAAATATCCAAGAAAAGGTAAGTTGCCATTAAGGGTTCTTGGATTGTCTCAAACCATAGAGGTTTCTCCCCTCATAGAAAGGCTCCTATACTTTCTTCTTCAAAATGGCATGGAGTTATCTTAGTACGGAATTGCAAAGGATATTTTCAACCCTGATTGGGATATTGACCATGTGGTGAATTCTTGCAAAAAAAAATTGCGGAGGATTTTGCTGAGTTTGAAAGTCTACCTTTGCTTTTGGTTGAAAAGGAGACAAAGGAATATGTTTATATACCTATTGGGACCTCACATTCAAAGAAATCGCTCTTCAGAAGAAAGTTTGGAGTTCATTCTCTCAACAAGTTTTTTGCAAAAAACATATGTATTTTGTTATGCTCATTCTAGGAAATGTAGCCTCATGTCAAAAGCGAATGCATTCATTGTATATACTCTTGTGTCCTATTTAATATGATGAAAAACAATTAGAGGTAGCAAAATCTTATAGCTTCTCCCTTTTGGATGAGGTGGTGAATGAGAAGGATGAAGACAAATGTTTGGACCCTTAGCAAGAAGCATATATTGCTGACAAACTAGATGTCGGCCAATTCAAAGTTGAGACCATTATTGAAGAAAGCCATGAAAATATAAATATTGTGTTTGAGTCCCCTTGTTTCTATATTGTTCCTTCTCTTCCAACTTTTTCTATTAAGAATAAGGAATATATACTACTATTAGACATCCAAACACTCTTTAATCACAGGGAGGAGTATTATTTAGCAATCATTGCAAAGGCTTCTAATGTTGCAAATGGCATAGTTGATGTAAAAAATGAATCCAACGAAGAGTTACTTAAACTAGACACTAAAATTGTAGATGATAATTTTATTGATGCAGAGGATACCCTTTCTTTTTGTTTCAATAAGGCAAATGATGCTAAGAAAGAGTTGGGGATTACTGATGAAGAGTTTAACCATCTTCAAGATCGACTTGGAATTTTTATTTTTAGAAGCGAGAAGTCAGAGTATATTAAGCTAGAGCATGACAAAAAGCAATTGATACTATTATCTCTGATTTTGTAAAATACATTGATTTGTGTGATTTTGACTCTCATTTGATATTTATTATTTTTACAGTTGGAGACTGAAGATTTTGATAACTTCTTGGGACATAGGGCAAAAGGTCGAGAGCTAGTAGTAGTTCATTGAATGATGTTGCACTTCGCCATTACTTAGCAAGGATTGATCCTCATGTTTTCTTATTATGCCATAATATCTTCTTAGAGAAAGAAACATGTCCTATAGTATGTATTAAGGCACTTACAAGGCTACTTGGTTTCTTTGGGTTACAGTAAAATGTGCACAATGTGATATTTTGGAGAAGACAACAACAATTAGGATTTTTGGTTACTATCCTGGTTTCTCAGCTTCTGGATTAGGATAACTTTCTGGCCCTCTCATCTTATGCTTTGGTAGCAAATAAAATTGATATACAATCCATAGTTGGCTACAAGAGAAGAAAATTTCTATGTTATAGAGAAAGATCCTTGAGGAGGAGAAATATGTAAAAGCTCTTGAGGGGTAGCTTTGTACTTTCCTATCTTGAAAATAACTATGATTTCTCAAGATTCATTGTCATCTTTAGTATTCATTCTTTGAAGTTGTCATTAAAAAAACCAATTGAATATCTACTCAAGATTATTACTTTTATATCTCCTCTTCCATGTCTTGTGCTTCGAAGAAAAATTATGTGCTTGATAGTGAGATTTTTCCATGCCTTGGCTGCTATAAGTTGCCAGGGTGTAAGTGATTCTTACCTCCTGACTTGAGGATTCATCATCTAAGGAAGCATTCAAGAACATCACATAACAAGGATCCATTTGATTGCTCTTTAGTTGTGGCACTAGCACTTGTTGGCATGGTGCATCATCATCATATTTTCTTGAAAATGATGGATTAGGGTGACAAGAGCCAGTACTAAAGATAATCTTTGTTTTCTTGATCAATTTTTGAAACATCATTTGCATTCTTTGCAGACCCACTAGTAGCCTAAAAGGGACTATTGTCATTCCATCTAGCAATAAGGGATCTTATTCCTCTAATGACTTTGTGGCGACATTATCATTAATATTCTCTTCTAATGAGAGAGATTATTCCTTTGCACTCTCATATTCTTGCTCTTCACTTTCTTTATCTTCCTCTTTAGGCTTTGCTTTAGCTTCTAGAGGGGATCTATATGAGAAGAACAAGCTCTCTACTTCTGTTTATGCTTCTATATCTAGCTCTATTGTGCCTATATAGCAAGGAGAACAATACATTGATGCCTCTATCTTAGGGTCAATTTTGATATTAGAAGTTACCTCATGCTTTTAAAAAAATGTATTTCATCATTATAATTGAAGAAGATACCTTTTGTGCTTTTTGGATTTAACTTGTTTCTCTTATCCTTCAGAACATGTGCATAACATTCACATCCAAAAGTTCCAAAATGTGAGATAGATGGTTTCTTACCAGAATAGGCCTCATGAGGAGATATTCCACTAATATCCTTTGTGTAACTTTGATTAAGAATGTAGACTACATTATTAAAACTTTAAAATTGGTTAGGCAATCCCTTCCCCTTAAGCATACACCTTTCCATTTTCACAATGGTGCGATTTTGGTGTTCAACAATACCATTGTCCAAAGGTCTATGAGGCATCATTAATTGATGCTTAATCCCTTTGCTCTTGCAAAAATTTTCAAGTTCCGTTGAGTTGAGCGCATCACCACCATCTATTCTAAACTTCTTCACATTTTGCCCTATTTCATTCTCAACAAGTTTTAGCCATTTTTTAGACTTATCAAAAGCTTGAGCCTTATCATGAAGGAAGTATGCCCACATCTTCCTACTATAGTCATTAACAATTAACATAAAATAACAAGATCCTTCCAAAGCTTTTGTAGGCAATTTTTCCGCACAAATTAGCATGCACCAACTCTAGTAGAGTCTTTGCTCTATTATTACTTTCTTGTGCAAATATCTTTCTCTATTGCTTGCCCATTATACAAGCTTCACATGGTTCCTTCATTTGGGTTAGTGCAGGTAGGTGAGCAACATAGCATGCTTATGCCTTTCCTTTAAGACTGCAAAATCAAGGTGAGAAAATATTCAATGCCAAAGTCTAGTTGTGTCCACACTAGTAGTGGCTATAAGAGGACTTAGCTCATACAAGTTGTTCCTCCTTTCTCCTTTGCTAAAAACTTTGCTAGCAAAATCAATAATTTCTACACTTGTCTTAATAAACCTCACCTCATGGCCTGTATTAGTTTTAGAAGTAACGGATATATATATATATGTATGCCCTCAACATGGCATTTTTCATCATTCCCAACCATCATAGTGATGGATTCTTATAGACGCTTCGTACAACTATATACACCTTTCTTGTTGCTGGGAGATGCCACTATCCAATATCTATGAGCCAGTGTTAGATATTTATTGCACTGAGAGGATCATACTTTCTCAATGGTCGCCATGAATAACTTCAACTCTGCTTCAACTGTATTAGTTTTCTCCTTCCTTTTATTCTTTATAGTGCCATTCTTCTTAGCTTTCTTCTTGATACGACAATCTGTAATTACATGTCCTTTCTTCTTGCAGTAGAAGAAATCTCCTTGAAACTTTTGTCTCCTTCCTTTTATTCTTTATAGTGCAATTATTTTTAGCTTTCTTCTTGATACGATAATACGTAGTTACATGTCCTTTCTTCTTACGGTAGAAGAAATCTCCTTGAAACTTTTTCTCACCACCCTTCTTCTTTTTCTCATTGTTCGTACATGATTTCGTACTTGCTGCGCAAGTCCTGCGATGGAATAATCCGTTTTAAATCCTTTAAGCTGATGTATGTCGGGTCTAGGGTTTCTTTTTAAGGATCTCGGGGATAGCCCTAGTTCTTTATCTTTACGAATTTTTTTGACCCTACAATAAGGAAAGTAGTCAAGTGCTTAGGGTATGAATATTTCTATGTTTAGATTGGTTTTGATATCTTTTGGAAGGTAATATTTATCGTCTTGTCACGGTTTTGCTATCCTTGTGACAATTTACTTTTCAGTCAATACAGTTCAATTTGAACTTCCTTTTTCCTTGCAGATGAACTCATGCCAAATAACAAACATTTCCCTTGCTAAGATGTGCAATTAGCAATGATAACTTCCTAGTAATTTGAGCAATGAAAGAAACCTTTCATGAATTTAATCATTTACAATGATTTGTTGCGAAAGGAATAAGACTAATGGTGCAAGATATAATTTCTATACCTTTAGGATTTAACTAAAATATACTACTATAGTAAATGGATAATCTTGCTCATAATTTATAATGCTTGATGCAATTCGAAGGAAACTAAGTTCTATACATTATCATTCATTCAAATAAGCTAAACTCCTTCATTACAAATAACTCGGACAAATATATCCGATCCCTAACAATTTCTCTTTGCATGATCGACTTAAAACCGAATTGAAGCCAAGAAGAAAAACCTGGTTTTGGGGTGAGATATCCACATGGATACCGGGAGATGACCCTCCCGCGGCTACGCCTTGGACTTTCTTAGGAGGCATCGCAATTGTAGTTTTTCAAACGTGGAAGCAGCTCTACAACTCCTCCTAGGAATTCCACCATCGCTTCCTTGCACTGCTCGTCGATAGTAGTTTTTGGAAGGCTCCCTCCTTGGAAGTTAGGGAAATTCGAAAGGGTGTTTCAGAGTCTTCTACGATTAAGACCCATTGAAGCCATGGGGAAGGCTTAATGGTCTTTTAATGACTCGCTCAAACGAGGAAGGAAAAGGGATGGGAAAAAACACAAGGTGCAGGAGAGGACTTCTAAGGGGATATAGTAACCGTAAAGGTTATAAATAAGGTCGAAGGACCCTTAAGTCAAACTTAAAAGGGGGTTTCAATATGCCACAAGGGGAGGGCTAGGGAAGGTATAAATACGGAGGAAAAAGGGGTGGTTCCCAAGCCAAGGGTTAGGGGTTTAAGGGTTAATACATAGGGGGGTGTGGTTGAGGATTTATTAAATACGAAAAAAAAAGCTTAAGGAAAGGGGCTAAGTGGCTTTTTTTTTAAAAAACACGGGGGGTGTAATAGTAGGACCTTTAAGCCACCCTTTATAGGGGAAAAAGGGGCTTATGACCCTTTAAAACACGGGGGGGGGGGGGGGGGGGGGGGATAGTAGGGAGAATTTGGTGAGGCACAAGAAGGGGGGTGAAAGGGGGCTTAAGGGATTTTTAAAACCCGAAGGGTGAAAAGGGGTTTAAAGGCCAAGGGGAATGGGGGCTAAGATGACCCCCCCTTTGGAAGCTTCCAAGCTTCCAGAAAGTCAAAGGGGGGGTGATTTTCGACAACGACGACCTGGGGGGAGGGGAGGGGGGAGTCTGCAGGCGGCAGATGACGGCTCACGTGATAGAGGCGGCAGAAACTGGCATGATGGCGCTTGGCTCCTTCATCTCGAGGGTAGGATCAATGGCAACGTCAGATCCTCCCAGCGACCGCCTCCTTGGCTTTGACGTCAATCACTCCTTTCCTCCTGGCAGTTAGGCAGCAACATTCGTCTCTGTCCTTTCCTCCTCCTCCGTTCAGTAGAATATGGCAGCCTCTCTCGATCGTTCTTCCCTCCCTAATTTTATGGGGGGGAGAGAATCCCTCCCCCCTTACCTGTCATCATGCATGGCAAGGGAGCCAAGCAAGCTCTAGCGAGGAGCTTGCTGGCTCCTCCATTCCACCTCACAAGCTCCTGCTCGACACACCGCCGTGAAGGTGATTTTTTTTTTAAATTTCCCTTTAATATATTACATTTCAAGATGCCCAAGGGAAGGGGCTAAAAGAAAATTTTAGGACATGGGGGGGGGGGGCGGGGGTTCAAACAACCATTGGAAAGGGCATATAAAGCTTTAAACATGCGGGGGGGGGAGGGATTTCAAAGCCCATGGGAAAGGGGCTTAAGGGTTAAAACACAGGGGGGGATGATTCTGAAGCCAAGAGAAAGGGGGCTAAAGGAAAATTAAAAACACAAGGGGAGGGGGGGGTTCCAACTATGGGAAGGGGGCTTAAGGGGGGCTTATGAAGCTCCTTTCTAGAAGCTTCTGGAAGCTTCTACGTGTGGTAGGGGGGAGAGTACATCCGGCCCTTAAGCTGTGGCGTAGGCCTCGGCGATAGGGCGAACTCCATGGGGGCGGCCTGTCTACGCTGCCGCAGGAGCTCCTGTTCTCTGTCCACACGAAGAAGACCTCTTCCTCTCACGCCTAGTGTCACGGCAACCCTCACTTCCTTCGTTTTTTGCAGGGCGACAACATGGATGATGGCAGTGCCTCCTTCCTCTTTTTTTTTGCTTGTATTCCCGCATGGTTTAAATAGGGGAGGGGAGGGGGATCCTCCCTCTCCTAACATGCCAAGAGGCATGGCACTACCACACCTGCGAGCTCCCACCGAGGAGCTTCTGCCTCCTTTCTATTCCCCTCTGCCCCTCCAGCACGACCGTCGCCGACGGGAAGATAAGCAAAAAAAAAAATTCCCATTAACCTTAATAAATTTTGAAGATGCTACATCATTATCCCATTTCCTATACGAGGTAGTTCATGCGAAGAAAAAAATTAGAACCTTACAGTTCGATATGAAGTAAAGAAACACACAATCATAGTTTAACATTGTCGAAGTGATTAGATGATTGCATACATATTCACCAAAGGACTCAATGAAGCACGCTTCACTTTGCTCTGCTAGGAACTTGGAGTTGTCTCAACTTCAATCTTTGGGAATTAATCTACTATGACATTATAGTGCCATGGTACCTACTTCTTGTAGGCATCATACACTTCACACATGCATATACATACCTCTTAGTCATCTTTGTATATACATATTTAGTTTAACTTCGCATGTACGGATTTACTTTACCTGCACACAATAATCCTTCTTGATCATGTTTGTACATTTGTATATAGAAGCTCAGGTTTTTTCCTTGTGCTCCTCGAGGGTTTTTTCATTTGAAATTAGAGACCTTTGTTTGAGTGGGGTTGTTGGAGCTATATATAGCTCACCCTATCTAGACCAGGTCTCACCTATATATATATATGTAGATTGTGATTAATACGAAATCGTCTTTGGAAGTGTACATGATGTGTCTCTTCTCTCTCTCACACATCTCTACATATCTTCTCTCTCTACATATGAACACACCTTAGATGCAAGAATGACCTTTTCAATGCTTGCTATGACATTTACTTCTACTTCTTGATTGTCATTTGGCAAGTCATTTGGCAATTCAAGAACACTTGGAAGTCACATCTTAATAAATGTGACTTGAAGGTCATTCTTCTCTATAGAAATATGATGTCTTCCTTTCTGAGTATCTATATAATTATTATTCAAATTGATTATGTAAATTTTAAATATATTATTGATTTATCATAGAATATATATATATATTTATATATATATATATTTCTTATTATTAAAATAACTATATACAAACTTGTATTAGAAAATAAATAAAGTAATCCAATCATATTCTATCAAAAATAAGTTAAACAATCTTGATCAATCTTTGTGGCTTTTGACAAGAGTTCAGGATAGACTTGTTACTATCCATGTGCTTTAGTTTTCTGGTGATAGTTAGATACTTGAAGATATTCCATGTGTTTATTCCAATTGCATATGCTTTGACTCTTTCCTTCTCTACTTCATCCTAGTAACCTACAATGATTCTCTCAAAGCAACTATTAAATCAAAATTAAGATGTGTGATTAATAATGATATTCTCTATGCATAAAAATATACATATCTTTAGTGTACAAAAAACCATCAACACATACAAGACTATCAATTATATCAAATAGAGAGCAAAGCAATTATACTAAATGAAATATTATGATCCATATAATTCTTTTTTGAAGACAAGAACAATGCTGCTAGCTTGCTATGTACCATGGAAGATAATAAATCTATAACTATTGGTTAATTTTCTAAATCCTTATTTATCTATTTTTTAATTAATAAATAATTATTTTACAATAAACTAATAATTTAAAAGTGCTTGGATCACTTATGCAAATATACTTGAAAAAGATGTCAATGTAATTACCCATGATCCTGCTCTCTATATATCTACATCCATACAATTTTTATATGTTTAAATATTTTCAAACTATCTCTAATATTTTTATCTTGTTCGTCTCTTTTTAAATAT
Organism: Lygodium microphyllum; assembly: GCF_053477565.2. Classification (NCBI taxonomy): domain Eukaryota; kingdom Viridiplantae; phylum Streptophyta; class Polypodiopsida; order Schizaeales; family Lygodiaceae; genus Lygodium; species Lygodium microphyllum. The sequence goes on from NC_141139.1 coordinate 62,538,347, forward strand.
TCTCTCTAATCATTTGATTCTCTATTTTCTTCGTTAACCATGATGCTATGAAAATTGCAATAAGAATAAGATTATTTATTTATTTACTTGTGATTTTATTGAATCTATTTATTGCATAATCTTGACATATTACACATAAGCATTGTGTGTGATTCTAGTTGCATTGTGCTTGGTAGACAGATGGTTGGAAACCAATGTGTTTCATGTTCTAGTGAGCACATTATTAATCATAATTGGGTAAACTAATAATATAAAAAATTTATTAAGTTTGAATAATCTTTGACTAAATCTATATAAATAATATCAAAATATTTTTATTTAATATATACTTTGATATTATCTTTATGTGATCCATTTTTAAAAAGTATTCACTGCCATCTTTATATCGGGACCATATGCCAAATAGAAGAACTTAGTAAAAACTTAGTTTTGTTGTTTCTCTCTCATTTGAAGTTAGAATTCAAAGCTTTTAAAATCATTTTAAAGATTGTGACACATTTTGGACATGATGATAATGTGAAAACATCATGATTTAATACACAAAATTCTCTATAGCATCTGTAGCAAGCTACAAGAAACCTCCTCACATACAAAACTTTGTACTTTGATTGATATTTGTATTTTTTTAATACTTAAATAAATTATATAAATGTAAATATCTATGTAAATTAATATTTCATAATGGAAGATGGCAAACCATGGATCTTGTCATGGGAAAGGTTTGCCTTGTCATGTATTTTCTGTTTTTTTTTAATTTATTAACTTATTCAAATTATTTTTTATTTAATAAAATTTTAATACCTAAGATTTGATTTATAAGATCCATCACGTAGTTTGCTTTGCAATAGTGGTATCAGAGCTTTGCTATACTCTAAATATTCAATCGCTTGGTATCTTATGCAAAGACAAGCACTGTAAAGAAATTGGGATCTACAATGCAAACCATTATAAACAAAATTCATGGCCACAAAAGCTATATTAGTCGTGTTTCTCATACTTCAAAAACCTCAATTTCTGTATTTAACTATATTGATTGGTTAATATTCCTTATCTCTTGTTTTTGGAAAGGGGTTGTTATGTTTGTGTAAGAATAATGGATCATAGATACGCTTTGAGCTTTACTTACTTTTGATTTATTTAGAATTTAGATATACTATAAAAAAAGTTATAGTTTATAGAAAGAACTATAACTTGTATTAGAGATGGTTTTGACTAAATATGTATACTTTTTTAAGTTAGTGTTAGAGAAAGTTAGCCTCTTAATCTAACTTTGTACTTTTGTCAAAAAATATGTACTCTCCTAATTTTCAAGTATTGATTTGATAAATCATCATGAAAAATACAATCATTGGAAGTTTAAACCTAGATGATGTACATCTAGTAGAATAAAGACAATTTGGATTTCACATTTTTTACTCTATTAAAAACGCTTTTCAAACCAAGTTTTTTTCGATTATTATTTATCTTAGAGATATAGAAATGTCACTCTATGAGATTTTATTATATGACTATATGCTTAGTTGTATGATAAAGTTACTACATAGATGTTATAACATCTATGTGCACGCTTAATCGGATGACGGACGTTTTATTACAAGGCACAGCTGGTACACAGCAGCTTACAATAATAACTAGGCGCTAGCGCGGGAGGCCATATGTTAATAAAGATAGGCAGGTACTCAGGGGCAGAAGGTGATAACACAGGTGCCCCCCGTGGGCGTGCCGTGGGTGGCGTGGTCGTCGCCGGACCAACTGTAGGCGTCGGGGCAGGAGGCGCGCACGTTCTGGGCGTAGCTGGTGTTGGGGTCGTCGCGGTTGGGGTTCACGCATGCGTTGCCGTTTACGTCTTCCGAGGGACAGATGGAAGCCGCCGCGCTGCAGGAAACGCTCGCGCCGTTGCATGTGATGCTCATGCCCACGCCCAGCTGAAAGCCGTCCACTGCGCTCAAGTCGTAGAAGTCCGTGCCCGCCGGGATGTTGATGGTGAACTCGGCCAGGAGGCTCGGCGTGCCCGTCCCGAAGTTGCCCGACCAGCCACTGGGGGGGGTCAGAGACCTGGACGCGCCAGGGAGAAGCCTGTGGTTCCAATGGTCGGACCGCCGGCGTTCTCGCGCACTTGCACGCCGAGGGTGCCCCCGCAATGGTTTACCACATTGAAGGAAGTCGCCGATACAGTATTTAGCTCACCTCTCATACTCATCAGTATCATTAATATCAGGATGGCCACTGATCCTACAAGGGACGTTCCGCAGCAGCTTGCACCAGCCATATTGTCGTATAACTTGCTGGTGTACGATAATATGGCTGATCTAAACTTGCTGATCTAATTTTGGCGTACCAAATCCACTCTTATATATAAATACCAGCGCAGAATACTGATAGAAATAGAAGACTACTTTACTTGTTTTGCGACGTCGTCAAAAGGCAGCAAACGACGTCGTTATCGGAAGTCCCCATCCAAGAAAACGGCAAGCTCCTGTCCAACGACGTCGTCAAAAGTCCGCAAACGACGTCGTTGGCCCGTCGATGAGCTCGTTATCGGTCGTGTGCAGTCGAGAAAACAGCAAGCACGGACAAACTCGCCTTTCGACATCGCTGCTACGTCTCTTGTCCAACGTCTGGTTATTGCCAACCTCAACGATCTGACCTATTCAAACGTAAAACGTAAAACGCGGTGAATATCCACACGGCAAGAAGTTGTCACGCCCATCAGCCACAAGAATCCGATAGATAGGTTTCATATGTGACCACACATAAAGGCTTTCAAAAGGATTGAGGGCCGAAAGGCTTGACAACTTTCTCCTATGTCTTTTTCCAAAATTTAATCACCGGTATGTAGCGCCTAAAATTTAATAAATTATTAGATTAAAACATCATTCTAGACTTACATTTACAAGGAAATATATTTAACTATCCATTCACAAATGTGTGTCATATAATGAAGCGCATCATAATCGTCTATGTCATGTTGCCTATTACCTATGTATGTGATATACCATGTGGCATCACATATTGTGTCTCTCATTCCTAACATACTAGGAGCATGCATTTTCTCTTCATCTAGAACTTTATGATGTACAGGATGATATTTGAACTTTTCATTTCAAGGGCTTTACCCTAAGGGATAATATGGGAGCCACATTGGTGGGATTGCACTTGGGTATCTTTGTGGCTCAGCATTGTTATGATGCAATACTTCAGCTATTCAATGCTGTTATGATGGCATCCCACTCCCTCAAGAATGGGATTCTAGTCTTGACCTTCTACTCTAAGCCATAGATCTTGTTCATAATAGCTTGAGGAAAGAGATAGGTGCAATATGAAGAAATGGGCATAATAAGTTTCAAGTTCAAGATTCAGATAGGCTTTATTTTATCTTGCATGGACGAGCCAAAGTGTGTTTATGTTCTCGTTATGTCATTGTTAATGCAATTATTGCATGAATTTAGTCTTCTAGTAAGGCAAGAGTTCGAAGTTGTTGTGGTGCCATGAAGTTATCTTCTGAGGCCTTGGTAGCCATATCAATCTAGTTTCTATAGAATAGTTTTAAGCATGCAATAGGGCTTTAGGCATACACAATGGCTTCATATTCTCTTTCCTATGATATTGTAGACATTAGGAACAAAAACAATTAAAAGAGGATGCTTTAAGAAATGATTAATTTTTAAATTAAATGAGGTTTAAGTAGAGTCAAATATCCAAAGATAGTAGCCATCCTTGTATTAGATATGGTAGCACATGGTGCATATTAGAGAATGACCATAGGAAATGATGTACACACCACTCATGTCAAGTGTAACTTTTCTTGGATTTTACAAATTTTGCACTATTTATTCTTTATTTTTCTATCCAAATAGTCATTATGTCATTTTCACTCTTTTGCATTTGTACCATGTATTCTTCATTTTTTCGTCTCTATCTTGAACATTGTTTATAAAATTTTTGTTCTAAATAGTTTGTCCTCTTTGTTTTGTGTGTGTGTGTGTGTGTGTGTGTGTGAGGGAGGGAGGGAGAGGAGAGAACATGGGAGAGAGGAGAGATAGGGAGAAGAGAGAACATTTAGAGATATCAAAGAGATAGTGAAGAGAAAGAGAGAAGAGATCATGTATTGCAAAGCCAACTATGTAACAAATCTAGTATCTAAATTCATAGATAGAAAAACTTTATTAAATATGAAGTAATTTGAATAAGTGGACAAGTTCACAAAGAACAAGAGAAAAATTAGTGATAAGACTTAACCCTTCCCCATAACAAAAGCCATGGTTTACTATCCTCTATTATGAAATGTTTATTTAAACACATATCATATATCTATTTTTTTAAAATACAAATATCAATTAAAAGTTTTGTATATCAAGAGGTTTCTTATAGCTTGCTATAGATACTACATAAAACTCTATGTATCAAACCATTACATGTCAAAATCTCTAAAACAACTTCGAAAGCTCTGAATTCCAACTTTGGATGAGGGAGAAACAATAAAACTAAGTTCTTACTTTATTCTCCTTCTTTATCAGTGATCTTGTTGATGAAGCCTTCCATAGAAAGCTTATTTTAATTCAAGCATATATTTTTATCTAATATTTTAATATTAATTATTTAGTTAAAGCTAATATTACTAAAGAAGCTCAAACTTATAATTTAAAAATGAAGTAATAATGTTAATTATATATATATATATATATGGTATTATATATTACACTTACTATATAGATTCACTTATAGATTATTTATACTCAATAATCTTTTAAAAACCTCAATTCACAATTTCCTAATAATTTGCTTACTACGACACAAAATATATGAGTTTTCTGCCATCTATCTACTAAGTGCAATGCAACCAATGTCACATATAATGATTACCTATAATAAGTCACAATTATGCAACAAACAAACAATGAAAATCCACAAATGAATATTGAATCATCTTATTTTTTTAGAAAATATCATAATATTATAGGGATTAAAAAGCAACTATTGTTAGTTGATTACAAAACTATACGACTGATTATCCACATGGTGCTAGGGCTATCTTATGGAACAACTTTATACCATATCAACGAGAAAAATTAAAATATCTTTGTACTATGTCATACAACAAATCTATACATATTCCATGAAAATAAGACATCCATAAGTTTTCACAAAATACTGTCTCATATAGCAAATCTATGTCGTTATTAGGTAAGAATATCAATAGGATTTACTTTTTAATGAAGCTAAGGTAAAATTTAAAGATATTCAACTAAATAATAACTATAGCTTACTAAAGTACAATTTGAGTTAGAATATCTTGGGATAAAAATATCTTTTAAAATTCATTAACCATTCAACTATTATACATTAATTAAAACTCTAAGATTTTTTAATGATCTTTAGTATGCTCTAAAAATAAGAAATAATTTACCAAATCAATACTTGAAAATGAGGAGAGTACATGTTTTTTGAGAAAAGTATAGAATTAAACTAAGAGGCTAACTTTCTCCAAGACTAACTTAAAAACTATACATATGTAGTCAAAACCATCTCTAATAAAAGTTATAGTTCTTTCTATAAACTATAACTTTTTTAATAGTACATCTAAATTCTTAATAAATCAAAAGTAAGTAAAGCTCAAAGCTTATCTATGGTCCATTATTCTTATACAAACATAGCAATCCCTTTCCAAAAACTAGAGATAGAAATATAAACCAATCAATATAGTTGAATAATGAAATTGATGTTTTTAAAGTATGAGAAACATGACTATAGCTTTTGTGGCCATGGATTTTGTTTGTAATGGTTTCCCTTGTAGATTAATAGTGTTGAAGATTAATGACTTAGTCAAGATTACACAAAAAATCCTTAAACTTATAATTCACAAAACATAACTTCTAAATTATGTCAAGATCTTTAAAATGATTCTACAAACTTTGAATTTTGACTTCAGATGAGAGAAACAACAAAAATGATTTTTTACCACATTCTCTTATTTTGTGATGATATAAAGATGGCTAGGGATACTTTCTAAAATTAGATCACATTAGAAAAATTACAAAGGAATTATTCAAAAAGCTTATTTTAATAAAATTATATATGAAATAAAATATTATAATATTATTTATGTTACAGGTTTTAAATCAAGTAAATTAATAGTGTTAAATATTAATGATATAGTTAACATTACTCATAAAGAATCTTAAACTTACTATGTCAAAAATGAAGTAAAAATCCTAACAATACACAATATCATATATTTTTATATTATGATAGAAATGCATACTATTATACATTGCACTTACTATATAGATTTAGTCAAAGATCATTGAAACTCAATAATTATTTTTTATTATTAATTTATCTAATTATGATTAATAATGTGCTCATTAGAACATGAGAGAGATTGGTTTCCAACCATCTATCAACCAAGCACAATGCAACTAGAATCACACACAATGCTTATGTGTAACAAGTCAAGATTATGCAACAAGTAGATTTAATAAAATCATAAATAAATAATAAATAAATAAATAAACTTATTTTCATAGCAATTTTCATAGCATCATGGTTAAGGGAGAAAACATAGAATTAAAAGACGAGAGAGAGAATATTTAAAGAGAAAAGAAGATTAAAATATTAGAAATTATTTAAAAATACTAAAAGAATGATTCACTTTGAATGGAATCTCATCACATAGATTTCATCTTCAATGTCTTCATAGTCTCTCTCATCTACATACAATGTTTCTCATAGAAAACCATCTATCTCTCATACTCTATATCTCTCTCAATAATATATTGGAATAATAAAGAAAAACACTCTATAATCTCTCTTCGATCGTGGATACCTCTCTCAAGAGGTATGTTTGATATGAAGAGTCATCAAAGCTACTACAGTGTGCTTTCATAGCTCAACAATGTCACTATCACTTCAATCTTCACTTGAGTCTTCAACAACTACTTCTTCCACCTCTTTGAGCTATTCTAAACTTGTATTAGTCTCTTCCCAAGATTAGAAAAATTTCCTAAGCTACACATTCATCCCAGAGAACACTTATAGAGGCATATAGAACAGAAATAGAACAGAGATTGAGGCTCTACAAAAGGTCTACAATACCGTATAGAAGGTCATCACAAAGAATTTAGCTCAAATAAAACCATTCAAAACCATCTAGAATCATTTAATAATCTTACAAACATTCTTAAACTCCATCAATTATCATGCATACCTCTCATACATAAAGAAATTAGAATAAAACAAAAGCTAAACACAACCTATCATGCTCTCAATGGAACCTTTTAGCACATGGTATCTCCACTGAAAAACATCATGAGCTTCTCAAACCTATTTAACCTTATTCACAACTCTCTCAAAAACTTCAAAACCAATCAATCTCATCATTCAAACCATAAAGAAATCACCCAATCAAAACCTATTAGGCACTCAACATAACCTTTTAGCACATTGTATCTCCACTGAAAAACATCATAAGCTTCTCAAACCTATTCAACCTTATTCAAAACTCTCTCAAACACTTCCAAACCAGACAATAATAATTCAAATCATACAAAAATCATCCAAAAATTCAATAAAAATAGCCAAAGACATATTCATATCAACCCTCAATATATCCTCACACATAATATAAAGTCCCCATTACTTAGTTTATTTTAATAAATAATGTGTGTATATATTCCAAAAATTGATTTATGTTGAAAAAAATTACACATTTTTAAAACTAGCTCTTATTATGAAGATAATTGTTATTAATAATGAGGTACTATATGCCAATTTTCATGGAAGAAGGAAGGCTTAGGAAACCCTCCCAAGACAAGTTTATTAAAAATATGTTTGTAGTATAGAACAAAAGAACTAGCCTAGTGGATAGTCACTTGGTAGTTAAGTGCACTTGGGTGACGACACTGTTAGAATGGGTGACCTCATGGGAAGATTTTCCTACAAGCTTGTGGTAGCTTCTCAGTGCACCAGCCAATAGCGGCAATGAAGCATTTGAAGCTGGTTGTCAAGTATGTGAAGGCTAAGATGCCAAGGTCTATGCCTTGGTAACCACCTTGGTCATGAGCCTTGGAGTAATGCCCACCCGACAATGTGACATGCAGTACTCCCCCATATATTCATAAATTTTTATCTTCACACTACAAAAATGAAGTCCCCCCCCTCTGATGTCATCAAAGACGTTAAAAGAAAGTGTTCTCTCTTTATCATTTATGATGTCATTGAAAATGCTAAAATGCAAGGGTTCTCTCTTTATCCCTCCCCCCATTACTATATAAATAGGGGTAGAGTATAACGTGAAGAACGCAACAACCCTTGTAGAAGTTTCTGTATTGTTGATGCGACGAAGCTCTGTTGCAATTAGCCAAGCCTCTCTTCCTACACCTACGTGGAAGCGTTGTTCAAATGCATCGAGCTTCTTCCATGGCTCCCAAGGGACCTTGAGATGCTAAGGGAGGTCATGCTCAGAGAGCTCCCAAATGGGAGAGAGTAACTACTCCTATGGAAACTCAACACAAATTTGAAGTGCAAGGAGATGTTACCCCCAAATCCATTCAACCTGAACAATCGATTATTCTACAACAAACCGAGGTTATGACCGTAACCCCTAATCATGATGGATGGCCAAACGGAGATATTCTGATGAACGAATTGTGGATTGTGGTGGTTCGGGATGTTGGCATCCCAAACCAATGCTCCCTAACACTCTGTGGATTGTGCAAAAACTTACCTACGGGCGGGGGTCCTATGCTCCTGAGGAAGGTGGGTCTTTTTTTTTAAAGATCACTCAAGCACTTGAGAAGGAAAAGGGTGGCGTGATAAGTGCCTTGTTAAGTAGGATGGCTCTTGAGGCTCAAGGAAGCTTAGAGGGGCTCTGAGCCAATAAATTCCCTGTTGACCACAGATGGACTGCAATCACATACAGCCCAATCCCAAGGGATTGGAAGGTCCTATCCTAGGCTGGATAGAGTCTTTCTGCTGGAAAGATAGTTTTTTACCACTTTGCGGAGTGATGGTTCTACTTGTTATCATGAAATAAAGTATCTTATTTTTTAAAAAATCATTATATACTAAAGATTGAGTGTAATGAGCCTAATTTCACGGAGTAATAAAAGGAAGTTGTTTTTTGTATATCCAAACAACGTGGTGGTATGCTTTGCTAATTAGAAAACTAAAGCAAACCCAATTGAGAAAAGTGGGAGGCTTCGATCTTAAATGATCGAATGCCTACGGCTGGGTGGACCCGATAAGTTGGGTAACTTTCCAACACTAGATAGAGCTGATTAAATCGTGACCCTCCCAATATTGATAGATTAGTTACCAAGTTTAACACCACTTTAGGGGGCTGAAGTTGAGAGTTTATCATATGGGTAGGGGGATTTAGTTACACTCTCCCTCGTCTCTCACTCTCTTTGAATTAAGTGCAGTGTTAACCTCACTCCTTCCTTTGATTGATTAAAAAGTGGTCTTTCTTAGGTGGGTGTTAGATTGCTATTAGAGTTGACTTGTGCAGGCTTCCCCTCTGAAGTGAAACCAAGATTCCCATGTTTGACTGAGTCCTAGGTTTCCCATGGGAGACTAGATGGTGATTTGCATGGATATGGATTTTGATCGACTACTAAGAGGACTCCCTTGGGTCTATTGGAGGAGGCACCTCACATGTGGTATTAGAGCCTAGGTTGCAAAAGAGCTTTTAGTGTAAGATTAAGTAGTCAACGTATAAAGGGAATTAATAAAATGACCACACTTGTTTGAAGAAAACTGTTATTGATTATCTTGCACTAATACTAGCATACACATTGTGCCCACAGGAACTTAGCAGTGAGAAAGCTACACATTTGCGGGATATTTTTCCCATCATGTATCGAGTAGCCTTAGGTTCTCATAATCTCTCATACCACAAGGTTATATATGAGATAATGGAAATGATATTTATTCCTCCAATTGTATTGCAACCTTATCCTAACTAATGGTACATGAGAGATTTCTAACCAAGGAATAGGTCACATATGGGGATATATTGTGGGTGTAACATCCTTCTTCATTACGAGCTATGGACGATTGGATGAGATGAATGACTAAGGATAGTTAAGATATACCTTTTGTTTAGTGCCTTTGCTGAATGGTTGCTAGACATTGGGAATGAGCCTATACCTGAAAAATTGTGAGTATATAAAAAAGTGCTAAAATAGTACCACACGAGAGAGTTGTTGTAGTGACAAGAAGGCCTTATTTTGGCATGGCATGTTTTTCTTAACCCCAAGAGCCACCATATTATGTTTCATGCCATGTACATGAGAATCCACCAAGATATGATAGTATAGACCCTAATATTTTTCGTGAGGAAAGGATCCATGAGATGGTGTGTTGGTAGATCATAGTATGATCGATATATCTTTGTAAATACTTTTCATAAATATAAAGAAGAACATGAGTTATGAGCTTATGATGATAGTTGAGTTTCTTTGACAAGTTAATGATGAACTACACTTTATGTGATTGATTTTGAGATAATGTATTTCACTGCTTGCCAATCAAACATGTTGCTATCTTGGAGAAGACTTGTCTATCGAGTTGCTTAGGCTTATGAAGGGGCTACAACTAGAGCCCAATCTAGGGATGAGACGACCCTTACATTTACTTAGACTCAACTCTGTACAAAGATGTGAAAGTCCATCTCAAGTTGTTGAAATGGCTTAAAGAACTAAAACTAGTTCAATGTTCTTATTTGAAGGGCAAAGGGTTAATGAGACAGTGACAATTAATGGGGAGATAATGACCCTACATTGTTAGGTGTATGAACAAGTCATCCAAATTATATCTCATGACCATATAGTAGTCCATAGGATACATGCCCGAAATGGGCCAAATGTGAGCCCGGACATTGGTTGAGTCCTGACTTGTATATCAGATGAGGTCTATGTGACCGGATGGCAAAAAGGTGACTGTTGTGGGTCTAATCTTTGGGTTAGACGGAATGGTTAAGCTGGTAGCAACTCGAGGCACATTGCATTGAGTTGTGTGGTAAGGGAGTTAAAAGGGGCCCCTATTGTGGGGTCCGAGGGCTGCGGAAGCGACCCCTGGCTGGGGGATCCTAGGGGGGCCAGCGACCCCCCTGGCGGGGGTCCGGGTGCAGCGCCCCTGGCCCGATGGTAAAGGGAATATTCCTTGGAATATTCCCTGGCCGACTAGTGGAGGCTCATATGGTAGGTCGATCAGCAGGCCGACCTAACGACCTTCGCGGGCTATAAAAGCTAAACCCCTTCGCAGCCATCACTTACTCATCTTTCACCCAGTCAGAGTTGTTGTTCCAGCTAGCCTTAAGCTCTTCACCTATCTTCTGTCTAGATCGCCATCTAAGCTTCACATAGTGGAAGCACACGGGTGGACAGAGCCATCTTTGTATCAGTTGTTTGAAGTTAAAGAAGTTACTGATTCTCCTCTTATCTATTGTGTACTCTCTATCTCTTTCTCAGATTCTGTTCGCTGCGCCGTGTAATATTTTACACTATTTACAGCTGGTATAGTTATAGCGCTAGTCGACTAGTGTAGTCGGTTATGCATTGTTTGACTTAGTAGGCCATTTTCCTTTATGTTGTATCTTATCTATACTTTGAGTAATTTTTAAAGAGTGTGGAAGAAGAAGAAGAAACCAGAAAGAAAATGTTTTTGGCCTCCATCTCTCTTCTTGTCTATTGAGTGAGCTTCTCCTTGTGCATTCTATGTGTGTTCGGCGCATCATCTCGAGCAAGTCTCCCCACCATGTGATTCTTGACATGGTATCAGAGCCGCGCCATTGAGAGAGGCTGATTTTAAAGGCTGAAGTGAAGGAGAAGAAGCAAGGTTCGAGCAAGCAAGCCACGGGTAAGAAGCTCTTCCATCCTTCCACTCTTTCTTTTGGATAGTGCCTATGGAGGCACCGAAAGCAGGGCAAAGCAAAAATCTCAGATTGCTGTGAGATTTGGTGTGCATGAATAGCGCTGTGTATTCTACAAACAATCCATTTAGGGCTTATCCCCAGTTAATTTGGGCATCTGAGGCCGTTTCAGGCCCCGTTTTAGAGCCGCAAGGTTGCGGATAACAGTTTCAGGGTACACTGTGACTTCGACTGTATTGACCAAAAGTAGGTGTACAGGTTACAGATTTGAGATCTGTGAGTTCAAAGGTGTTTACTAGCGAGTAAACACAAGTTTTATCTGCAAACAGGTTGCAGATTGCATGTATTGTTGAGCAGACAATGAAAAAGGCTGTCTGGTGTATCGCTATGCACTACAAGTGGAGGGTTGCAGAAGATTTGCTTGCTGTTGGTATTAATTTTGTGATAATGGCAGAGAACAGTGGAAGCCCCATCATTGAGAAGCTCGACAAAAACAACTACCCCTTCATGGAAGTTCCGTGTCATGAACTTCCTTATTGGAAAAGGCCTCTACGAGTTTGTTTCACGTGAAGAAAAGGAGCCCCCATAAGTTTGGGACACATGGTCAAATCTTTGGATTTGTCATAACTTGAACACTATAACTCCAAATCGAGCACTCTATAGCTCAATAGATTCCATTTTTCAAGCGCTTTCCAATGATAGGTCACATCATATAGTTTTGAGAAACTCATGCTCATGTTATCCAGGTGCCACCTTTTTAGTATTCAAAAAATGGAAATTGGGAGATTCCCAAACTTACTAATATTGTATTAACTAGTCATTACTTAGCCATAGATTTACCATTGCCAAGATTTAAAAACAAATAACCTTGACATAACAATATTTTTGTTTTTTGTAATTCAGTAGAGATTATAGAAGCATGACTCTAAACCACACAAATTCTTACCCATGTAGAGATTATAGAAGCATGACTTGAATTTAAACCATGCAACTTCTTAGCCGTGTAGAGATTATAGAAGCATAACTCTAAACCATGAAACTTGTTACCCATGTAATTTTTTTTTTTGTGGGTTTTTGTGATGGCCTTTCTTATGGAATTGATGTTTGCCTCCATTTCATCTATTGGAAATTTTGAGGAAATCTTCTTGCATGCAACCTCAAAATCAACTTTCCACTTTCCCTAGATCAAACACAAAAATTAAGTTAAAGTAAATTTTATGAAAGACATAAATGACAAAAGAAAAGTTGGTAACTAACGACATAAACTAGGTGCCATCGGATGGTGTAATATTTCTACAGGAAATATTAACGAATTTTAACCTCTACAGGCCAACACAAAAGTAGCTTAAAATATTCTCCCCACGACTAGAAGAAGCCTGGTCTAAAAACCCCACCTTCACGCATTAATAAACTCCAACCACACGGTGCATAAGAGGCCGTGGCTTGAAGACCGCAAAGCCGCATGAGAACAGCCTTCTTGGAAAAAGGGGCGATTGGATATGGGTAAGATCATTACCCCCCCCTTCACGTAATCCTGTTCAAAAGCAGAAGCTTCCAAAGTTAGGCTTCTATAAGCCTCGTTTCCACATGCCTCCCCGATTTCAGAAAACCGGGCTCATAAGCCCAATTCCTACGCGAGGGGAAAAGTAATTAGATCTTGAAGCTGATTTCCAAGGGCTGGTGAAAGTTCGTATTTCGGTTAAAGCAAAAAAAACGAGTTTGCGAAATCAAGAGTCTTTGACATCGATGGCCCCCAAACAAAAGACGCAAGGCGCTCACGCGGGAGTTTCTTCCCCAAGCATACGCATGGACATCCCTACAAGCCCTGAAGCCCAGGTTCTTAAAAGAACGATTCTGCATTTAAGCGATGCATTAGACACGTTAAATTTCATGGGAAGAATGCATTTACGCATGTTTCCAAATTCACGTAGCCTAGTTAAAATACATTTGGGAAATCATCTCCTTGAACGATTCACAAGAGTTAGTGCATGTTGTGCAATTGGGTTGCTTGCATTTCCAAGTTGCAAATCCCAAGCGCATATTGCTTAGGGTTAAAAGATGAAATTGCTTTAATGCATCTTTGATTGGCCGAGAAAAAGAGCAAGCACATAATGCATCTAGGCCATGATTACCTAGATATGATTCATAAGAGATATTCATTAGACATCTGTTAGAATGTTGTCCAAGGACTTGTATGGTATGAAAAGGAAACCATGAACTTGCATGTTACATGAAAAGATGCTTGCATTTTTAAGAGGGGTTAAGTGCCGTAGAATGGATTAAGTCAACAATAATCTTATGACATTTGTCATGCATGAACTTCATCTATCAAAGTTGTATGTAGAAAAGGTTGCATGTCATATGAAAGCTTGAAATTCAATTTCATTAAATGAAAGGTTGTAGGCATAAGTTCTTGATGTAAATATATGTAGGATTTATGCAAGTTATTCCCCAAATTGTCAATCATCATGATTTTAGCAAGGAAATGAAATGGTCTTTGCAAACCTTATAGTTGCATAGAAGTAATGAATTGCATATTTACACGTAATGTGATGTCTTGCGACTATTTACACCTTTAGAACAAGTTTAGCATCTCTAAGAAAAGATCGTTCCTTGTCGAAAGACAAGAAGACCAATTTAGCTAAATCACTTGTAATGTTATAACCCTCAAGGGATTCGTAAAAGCATGACTTGATGGTACGATGAACACCTCAAAGTGCTAGGTAGGGTTTAGCACGTTAAGAAAATTCTGCCTAGTATCACACTTGGGACGCCAAGTCGAGACTTTCAAACCCAAAGGTTCTACCCACATTCACGGAATGTTGGGTTAAATTGGACGCCCGTACAATAACGATCTAGGGTTTTACCCTAAGGATCGATGGACCTAATAATAAACTCCCGATTAAGTTTAGAATCCCTAAGACCAAACGTTATTGGCCTAGTAAGGTTAGGGATTGGGTTGGGTAAGAAGACACCCCAAACCCTACATCTTGGCTAAACATATTTCTTGACCAAGAAACGTCGTTGAAGGGAGATTGATCCCACAAGTTAGATGCGACTCCTATGCAACAAGTTGCAACGTCACATGGCTTTGTGTTGAAATCACAAGATAGATTTACCATTCCTTGGAACAAGGTTGGTGGGACCCTAGCATAAGTCTAACTTGCAAGAGGATGAGTAGTCATCCTGTTATATCACCCTTCTTGGGCTGATTTGCCAAGTTAAGGAAACTTATGTATTGCCTAGCAAGAAATTGACCATTCAAGTTGGGTGATGAGCTTTCCCAAGAATTACCGTCTTAATTTAAGGAACCTAAGGTGTTTGTTAATTGGGTTGATAGGGTATAAGCCATAACCCAAGGATAAAATGGTAAACAAACAAACCCTTGGGGATCTTGCCAAGTTGTAATTGATCCCGGATTGAATGTTGGATGCATTCGAAGAAAAGGATTCACATCTTAGCAGTTGGCCAAATAAAACAACCACTGGATTGATTGTGTTTGTACAGTCTAGGAGCACTGTTTGTATTGCTTTGCTCAAAGAACTAAAGATGGAAAAATAAATAATGCTTCAGGTTGAAGGCCTAGAGGGAGAGGCTGTTAGATATGATAAATGCCCCACCCTCATTAGGTGCTACCAATGATCCATGATGCTCAAAGTTGTAAGGCCCCCATTATGAGGAGAAGCCAAATGTGAGCCTCATTGGTTGAGTCCTGACTTGTTTATCAGATGAGGTCTATGTGATCGGATGGCAAAAAGGTGACCATTGTGGGTCTAATCTTTAGGTTAGATACAGTGGTTAAGCTGGTAGCAACTCGAGGCACATTGCATCGAGTTGCGGTGTAAGGGAGTTAAAAGGGGCCCCTATTGTGGGGTCCAGGGGCCGCGGAAGCGGCCCTTGGTTGGGGGGTCCCAGGGGGGCCAGCGGCCCCCCTGGCAGGGGTCCGGGGGCAACGCCCTCGGCCGGATGGTAAAGGGAATATTCCCTGGCCGACTATTGGAGGCTCATATGGTAGGTCGGTCAGGCCGACCTAATAGCCTTCGCGGGCTATAAAAGCTAAACCCTTTCACAGTCGTCGATCACTCATCTTTCACCCAGTCAGAGTTGTTATTCCAGCTAGCCTTAAGCTCTTCACCTATCTTCTATCTAGATCGCCATCTAAGCTTCACACAGTGGAAGTGCAAGGGTGGACAGAGCCATCTTTGTATCAGTTGTTTGGAGTTAAAGAATTTACTGATTCTCCTCTTTTCTGTTGTGTACTCTCTATCTCTTTCTTTGATTCTGTTCGTTGTGCCGTGTAATATTTTATAAAGGCAGCATCAGTTACCTCCCCACTGTCTCCCTGACCCTAACTAAGGGGGTTGTTAGCCACGCTAGGAACGTGGACCGAACCCACTGCGAGAGGTCTCTCCGTTGGGCCCTACTACTTGGAGCAGGAGGATGCTTGGGTGCTAGAGGGGGCTCTGGCCGTAAATCCCTTGCCTTTCGGGCCCTGCACAAGTGGCTGATTTGACTTGGGATTGGATGTCGAGGCCTGCATACTAGTCTACGAGCAAAATCTTGGATTAGTAATCCCTATGGATGGTTGGATTGCCTTCGGGTGGATTATGGATTAGCCTATGGGATGGAATATATGATGTATTCCAAAGATAAATAAGACCAATTGTTGAAAAGAAACTTGTTTGACACTGTTTTTCTATGTCAGTGCTAAGATTACGTGAAGGAACCAGTGACTAAAAGGCTAATTAAGGAAGTTGATTTTTGTGTGTCAAACCAAATGTGGTAGGTAATTAGACAACTAAAGAAACCCGGAGGAAAGTGGGTAGATGTGGCCATGGGTCCGTCCTACGAATGGGTGGTCCTGGTTGGCTGGGAACTTTTCTCGAAAGAAGTTGACAGCAAGGAACGATGACCTAGAATCTAGGTTACTAGAATCCCGATTTATGTTGTTTTAGGGGAACGGAATTTGACTATGCCTTATGGATAGAGAGGTCGAGCTTTGCATCCCTCTCGTTTCCCATTCTCCTTGAACCAAGTGCAATATAAATCCGCTTCCACCCTGACGTTTTTGCTTAAAGTAGTTTGCCTGGGGTTCGACGCTAGTTAATCTCTAGGAACTTGACCATTAGAGAAACCCTGATTCAGGTCGGTCCTAAGTGGGAATGGCCAGAATGCTTCCGTTACGTGGCAAAATCAAGAAGACTATAACATGTTCGCTTGTATCCTCAGGACACGTCTTAGCAGTCCATCGGAAAGCATGTCTAGAAAGCTCCGCCGTGCACTCCCATGGAATGTTACGGGGTTTGTGATCTAGGGCTTTTCAAGTCAGCCACGTAGCGGAAGTATTCCGGCCGTTCCCACTTAGAATCGACCTGAATTAGGGTTTTCCCTATTGGTCTTTTCCTAACGGCAACTAGCGTCAGATCCAAGCAAACTACTTTACGCAGAACCTCCAGGTCTGATGCGGATTCACGCTGCACTTGGTTCAAGGAGAATGGGAAACGAGAGGGAGGCAAAGCTCAACCTCTCTACGATAAGGCATAGTTCCATTCCGTTCCCCTAAAACAGTGTAAATCGAGTTTAATAATAACTCTAGGTCAACGCTTTTGTTGTTCGTGTTCTTTGACGATCCTCCTGCTGTCCATCGCGATTTGAGAAAAGTTCCCGGCCAACTGAGACCACCCATCCGTAGGACGGACCTATGGCCCATCCTCCGCACTTTCCTCGGGTTGTTTTAGTTATTTAATTACCTAACACATTAGTTTTACATGTAACAACTAGCTTCTTTAATTAACCTGTTAGGCACTAGTTTCTTCACGTAATTTCATCACTTGACATAGAAAAACAATATCAGACAAGTTCCTTATTAATAGGTTATCATATTTATCTTCGAAATACAAAGAGTCCAGCTCGTAGGCTTATCCAAAATCTGCCCGAAGGCTATCTAGCAATCCACAGGGATCACTAATCCAAGTTTCCGCCCATAGACTAGTATGTAGGCCTCAAGATCCAATCTCGAGTCACGTTTCCTCTTCTGCAGGGCCTGGAAGGCAAGGGATTTATGGCCAGAGCCCCCCTGGCACCCAAGCGTCCTCCTACTCCAAGTATCGCTCAACGGAGAGACCTTTCGCGATGGGTTTGGTCCACTATCCCGGAGTGGTCAACAACTCCCTTGATTAGGGTCAGGCAAGTAGTTGGGGGTAATTGAAGCTGCCTCTCCCTTCAGGACTTCAACCTGAAGTATAGATATCTATTTATCTTTTAATTCATTGATCAAACAAAGCCAAATAGTGCTCTAAAATCTATAGCAATCACAAACATTTCCATTGATCATTTTTGTTGTTGGCAAACTGCTAAGGAATGAATCCTTCCTTTCGAATGCAACCAGCACTCGATCCGGGATGACTTGTAACTTGGCAAGATCCCCCATATCCTGGGTTAGGGCATACCCTATTAACCCAACTTGATCAAACCTTAAGTTCATTGGGTACTTCAGTTTTTTGGCTGGTCTTTAGTTTCCAATCAATCTTCTTTACTAAAAAAAAAGACCACTAAATTAGGATGATTATTCATCCTCTTGCAAGATAACTTGCGCAAGGACATGCCAACTTCATTGCAAGAACTTGGCCATTCCCTTGTGATTCAATCACAAGATCATATGACTCCGCACTTGTTGCGCAAGTGCTGCATCGAACTATGAGACTATGGAGTCACGAAACAATCTATTTCAGGTTCTTTAAGCTGACATCGTTAGACCTAGGGTTTCCAAGCTTCATCTTTGTAAGATTCTCAGGGACAAACCCTAGTTCCTTTTACGATTACAATTCACTGTCCCTATATTCAGTGAATGTGGGCAAGTATTTAAGGTATAGGCATTTCTTGGAATTTAACTCATTCCCAATGAGTATTTCGCAGCTTAGGTGTTTTAAGTTTATGTCAATTTGATTAACTCTAGAAGATAATTTCGAGATTACTTCCACATGATTCGTTGAGTATGCGTAAAGTGATTTTTCAACCCTAACTTATCGGTTTGAGGTCAGGCATAGGTTAGGTTAATTTCAACTAATCTTCCCTTTTCTTTGCGAACAAATTCATGTTAAATAAGTAACCTTTTTCTTGCTAATTTATGCAGTTGACAACGATAATTTCATAAAGTTTATGCATCGTAAAAGTCGTTTCATGCTTTGCACTTTTCATGATGATTCATTGCGATATGGGTTAATAGTGCGAGATGCAGTTTATAATTCTAGGCTTCACCGAAGTATACTATTTTAATGGATAATAATCTAATCTTATAATTCATTTCAATGCATAAGCTATTTGCTAGAAATACTTTTATGCTTTCTTTATTTTGCATGTTTCATTAAAATTATTGATGATTAAGTTCCTTCGTCATGACAACTAGGACGAAAATATATCCTATTTCTAATAATTAACCTTGCATGTTTGAATTACAACAATATCAACTAAAAATTAAGAAGGAAAACTTGGGTTTGGGGTGAGATATCCACATGGATACCGGGAGATGACCCTCCTGCGGTTGTGCCTTGGACTTTCTTAAGAGGCATCGCAATTGTATTTTTTCGGACGTGGAAGCAACTTTACAACTCCTCCTTGGAATTCCACCGTCGCTCCCTTGCACTTCAACACTCTTCTTCTCTTTTTCGAGTGGGGGAAAAAACCAAAGTCCCAAGGGTATTTTGAAAACGGCAAGGAACGCCTAAGGGGTTTAACCACGAGGAGGGGGGTAATAAGACATTTTAAGGCCTTAGTACTTTTGGGGGGAAAAGGGACTTATAAAGCCCAAGAAAAAGGGCTTATACGTGGTTAAAGCACGAGGGGTGAAAGGGGCTTAAGGTTTAAACTCGAGGGGGGGGTGATTCCAATATCCACGAAAAAGGGGCTTAAGGGTTTATAAAAACACGGAGGGGAGCCCAAGGAAAGGGAGCCTAAGTGAACTTTAAAATCCCGAGGAAGGGGTAATAAGAACTTTTAAGGCCTTAATTCTTTTGGGAGGGGAAAGGGGTGTTTCAACATTCATGGTAAAGGGCTAAGGAGCTTGTGATGGTTTTAAACATGGGAGGGGAAGGAAAGGGTTCCAAGGTCCATAAGAAAGGGGGCTTGGGAGGATTTTAAAACGGGGGGGGGGGGGGGGGGGGAATTGATGAGGCACAAGAAGGGGGGTGAAAGGGCCTTAAGAGGATTAAAACGGGGGGGGGGGGGTGTGATTTCAAAAGGCATAAGAAGGGGGCCTTGGGAGATTTTTGGACATGGGGGGTGAAAGGGGGCTTAAGGGCCCCTTAGAAGCTTCCCCCCCAGGAAGCTTCTAAAGCTTCCACATGGAAGGGGGGGTGTGTTAAGGCTATCTAGTCGACGGTGGAAGATGGCGAAGGCTCCTCCCTGGGCACTCGGAATGTGGTAGCAGAATGGCAGCCTCCCCTTTTTTCTCGACTTTAGCTCCTCCGTCAGGTGTCAAGGTAGTGCACTCTCTTTCTTATCCTTCTCACGGCAGTGGTACTGCATGGTGTTGTGGTGGCAGCGTCATCCTCTCCATCTCTGGCCTTTTCTCCTCCTTCAGCGGTGCGGCCCCCCCCTCAGTTAAATAGGGGAGCGAGGGGGATCCTCCCTCTCCTTCGTGTCATGAGGCATGGCCATTGAGGCTAAGCAAGCTGCAGCGGGGAGCTTGCTGGCCTTTCTAAATCCCTCTTCCCCCTCCAACGCGAACCGTCACCGACAGAAGAAGAAGAAAAATTTCCCATGAATTTTCAATATTTGATATATTACAAAGACCTAGATTGCAAACCCCATAACATTCCACGAGAGTGCCGGGCGGCGCTTTCTAGACTCTCTTCCCGATGGGCTGCTAAGACGTGTCCTGCAAGAGAACAGGTGGACACATTATAGATGGATTGGGTAAGATGATACCATATTCTTCTACAGTACCACATGAATTTGGTAACTTACAACATAAACAATATGCCATAGGCTTCGATACTATGCCATATCATCAAGATTACTTCACACCATGATGATACATCATCACATGAATTTTTTTGAGAGACATAATACTTGCCATGCTCAAGCAATAAGAGGAGTGACAGTTTCTTTACCATAGAACATATAGCTGAAGCAATGGAGTACAACATTTTAATTGTTATTTTAGACTTCCCATTCTTAAAGAGAAGCTTCTATAGTATTAGAAACAAATCATTACCTAGGTAATTTTGAAACCAATCATTACCTAGCTATAGATTTACCATTGCCAAGATTTAAAAATAAATAACCTTGACATAATAATACTTTTTTTTTGTAATTAAGTAGAGATTATAGAAGCATAACTCTAAACCATGCAACTTCTTACCTGTCTAAATTTTTTTTGTTGTAGGTTTTTGTGATGGCCTTCCTTGCAGAATTGATGTTGGCCTCCATTTCATCTATTGGAAATTTTGAGGAAATATTCTTGCATGCAACCTCTAAAATCAACTTTCCACTTTCCCTAGATCAAACACAAAAATTAAGTTAAAGTAAATTTTATGAAAGACATAAATGACAAAACAAAAGTTGGTAACTTACGACATAAACCATGTGCCATAGGCTTGGATACTGATGCAATATCCAAGACTACATCACACTATGATGATACATCATCACATGAATTTTTTTGAGAGACATAATACTTGCCATGCTCAAGCAATGAGAGGAGTGGCACTTTCTTTGCCATAGAACATGTAGCTGAAGCAATGGAGTATAACTTTTTAATTGTTATTTTAGACTTCACATTCTTAAAGAGAAGCTTCTATAGTATTTGAAACCAATCATTACCTAGGTAATTTTGAAACCAGTCATTACTTAGCTATAGATTTATGATTGCCAAGATTTTAAAAAAATAACCTTGAATTAATAATATTTTTGTTTTTTGTAATTAAGTAGAGATTATAGAAGCATGACTCTAAACCACACAAATTCTTACCCATGTAGAGATTATAGAAGCATGACTTGAATTTAAACCATGCAACTTCTTAGCCGTGTAGAGATTATAGAAGCATAACTCTAAACCATGCAACTTCTTACCTGTGTAAATTTTTTTTGTTGTAGGTTTTTGTGATGGCCTTCCTTGTGGAATTGATTTTTTCCTCCATTTCATCTATTGGAAATTTTGAGGAAATCTTCTTGCATGCAACCTCAAAATCAACTTTCCACTTTCCCTAGATCAAACACAGAAATTAAGTTAAAGTAAATTTTATGAAAGACATAAATGGCAAAACAAAAGTTGGTGACATAAACCATGTGCCATAGGATGGATTGGGTAAGAGGATACCATACTCTTCTATAGTACCACATGAATTTGGTAAGTTACGACATAGACCATGTGCCATAGGCTTCGATACTGATGCCATATCCAAGACTATGTCACACCATGATGATACATCATCACATGATTTTTTTGAGGGACATAATACTTGCCATGCTCAAGCAATGAGAGGAGTGATAGTTTCTTTGCCATAGAACATGTAGCTGAAGCAATGGATTACAACTTTTTAATTGTTATTTTAGACTTCACATTCTTAAAGAGAAGCTTCTATAGTATTTGAAACCAGTCATTACCTAGGTAATTTTGAAACCAATCATTACCTAGCTATAGATTTACCATTGCCAAGATTTAAAAATAAATAACACACACACACAAGAAGTGAAGAGAGAGGGAGAGGACAAGGGAGAGAGGGAGAGGAAGAGAGGGATGGAGAGAGGGAGAGACTATTAATAGAAAGAGAGAGGGAGGAGGAGAGAAGGACCCGTCTCACAAAGAGAGAGAGGGAGAGAAGGACCCCTCAAAGAGAGAGAGAGAGAGGGAGGGAGAAAAAGAGAGGGAGGAGAGAGAGAATGAGAGAGAGGGGGAGAGGGAGAGAGTGTGTGTGTCTTAGGGGGTCCATCTTAAACAATGTGTAAGATACCATGTGAGTGCAAAAGAAAATGTATTATATTTAATAAAATTTAGGAGATTACATTTATAAGAGGGATTTTTAAATTACAATTTGAAAAAAATTCGTAAGTTTAGTAAAGTAAAAGGAGTTATTTTAAGGTCCTATAGCATGTAAAGAATGAGTATTTCTCAATATTTTGAAGAGAGTGGTGGTAGTCGACCGTTTGGTCGTTACAATGTCACATCCTTTAGATAGGCTTGCCAAAGTACTGTAATCACAATGGCATGAGCAATGAGACTATAACACATGATGATGAGTTCATTCCTGATTCAATGTGCTGGATAGTCTCCACAATATTTGAATTATAAAAGGACCTCCCACTACACATTTGTTGGGATTGTAATCTATTAATTAGTGCCAAGGTGGCTGAAAGAAACCATTGACATAGGACATGCAAATCATTGAAGGCCTTGTGGTCGTTTCTTACTTTCATATATTAGAATGGCCTTGTTTTGTCGTTTCTCAAGTCTCGGTCCTCATCACCTTGCAATCATGGAATTAGGTGGAATTGTCTTCATCACCTTGTAGTTCTTAGATTGTGAATATGTATGGGTCCAATTCTCTTAAACACATAGGGAAATTCTTGCATGGTTGTTGGAGCTTCTTTGTACTTCATACAAGAGTTCTTCCTAACAAAGACGTTGACTAAAAGGACTAATCTTCTTGCTCAACATCACTATCATTTTTCTCCTTAATGATTGCAATCTTGGAGGTTACCAAGACTTGGCATGAACTTGGCATACGAAAGCCATGTCTACCTATAGTCGAAATTCAATGTATCACTAGTTTGCATGAAGTGTGATGCTTGTAGAGTGATAAGTGTAATTGCTATTTGATGTCATCAATATACTCAACTCAAATAGCTATTGTGGTAGGCTCTCCCAATTCACCAAACACGTCCTTCACCCTCATCTCCTTCACTTGCCACCTCCCCCAAGATGTAAAAAGCGCCCTATTCCCTAAAGACATTTAAATCTCTCCCAAAATCAGCACCCTACTTCCCCTCCTCAACTCTCTTGAAAGCACATAAAAGAGTCACCTGTTTTTCCACCTTTTTCCCCTATCATCAAGGAAAGCATGACAAACAAATTAGATGATCCTGACTAGAATATAGGTTCTTTCCACCATTTTAAGCATATCTCGTGCCTTTTTTTGTATGACTTTAACCCCCCCTGTAGTAATGTTCCATTGTAAGGTGACTTCCAAGTTGAAAATGGGAAACATCATATAGCCCTAGTACTCAATAGAGTAAGGTATTTGAAGGAGTTTAGTAAAATGTATAATCATCCTCTTGTGTCCTTCAAGGTGAGTTAAGAACAACTTCCTGCCCTCCACAACAACATGTCTCATCTCAAGGAGATTGCCAAATTTTGAGCATTTGAGGTTATTTCAAAATGAAGCTTTCCAATCATCTTAGCAGAAGTACTTAGAGATCATTGCCACAAGCCTATGGATCCACACTACATGTACTCTTTATTCATATAATGCCACTTTCTCCTCCATCAATCTTACATCAAAAGTATTGAGCCCTTCATGCACCATCAAGACTTCTTATTGTAGCATTGTGAGATCCCAACTCAAGCTCTTATTCTCCCTAATTGATGGAAAGTAAAGCACACATAAAATAGTTGTACACTCTACCATACTAGGCAAACCGAAACATACTACTAATGACATTAATATTAGCAACTCAAAACATGTTATTCATGATCATTTTCCAAGACTTTTTGCAAGTAGATGTGCAATGTCAGGACATCCAACCTCTCTAAACCTGCCCATCCTCTAGATGGGCCATAACTACCCATCCTCATCTCCTTAGAGCTGTATCATCAACTTGAGCTTCTCATCCTTTGCATCCAAAACTTTAGCTTCATCTTTCATATCATCTACTACTTCTTCTTCATCTTCTCTATCAATATGATCTTCTTCTCCCAAGTTTTTGATTGCATATGCCTCTTCATCTCTTCTCTTGAAGACTTTAATCCTCTTACTTGTAATAGATACTTTCAAGTATATCCCATCAAGCTCTCTAAGCACATAATTAGAATTGTCATAGGCATGCGTAACCACATAAGGCCCAAATAATGTCTTCAGTATCTTTGAAGTAGTGTTATCTTGATTTTCTAGGCTATTATCATACACCAATACCCAATCACCCTCTTCCATTGCTTTAAGTCATAATGTGTGCCTTGTAGAAATTATATGGCACAGTGAATAAAATTGGAGCAAGGAGTAGAAAACACATAGAAAATATGAGAAGAACTGAGATTACTTTAACTTTAAATGAATTGATACAAAGATGGCTCTGTCCACCTGCTTCCTCTATGAAGCTTAGATGGTGATCTAGACAGATAATAGGCAAAGAGGTTAGGATAGTTGGAAGAACTCTAATTGAGTGAAAGATATATTAATGATGGCTTTAGAGGGGTCTTTCTTTATAGCACAAAAAGGTAGTTCGGTTGGCAAGTCTTACCATATTATGAACCTTCCCTAATCGGCCAAGGAATATTCCAATATATACTCTTTTTACCATTAAGTGGGGGGACCCTACCCTCAGAATTCTATTAGGGAAGGCCACTGGTCCCCTTGAGATCTCCAACTAGGGGATGCTTTTACGGTCCTTGGACCTCAAAATAGGGGCTCCTAATAACTTCCACATTGCACAACTTGATGCATTGTGCCTCGAGCTACTACCATCATAACTATTCTATCTAACCTAAAGGCTAGATCCAAAAAGGTCACCTTCTTTGCCATTCCATCACATAGACCTCATGTTACATGTAAATTAGGACACCCACCCAATATTCGTGCTCACACATGGAGACTTTATAACTTTGAGCAACATGAATCATTGGTGGCACCTACGAGGGTGGGGCATTGAGCATTTCTAAACCCCCCCTCCTCAATATCCACCTGAACTATACTCTTGGCCCAATGCTGAGTCTCTGAAGATGAATTCAAAATGGCATCCTTATTAAGAGCTTTGGTAAGATATCTGCTCCATTCTTGTGTGTTGGATAATAGATCAACTCTTTTATCCCATCCTCGAACAAGTCATGCACAAAGTGATACTGGATCTCAATGTGTTTGGTGCAAGTATCAAAAACTGGATTTTTGGCATTGTTGGATCTTCATTCTGTACTCCCACATGCCATAGGATCCTCCTTAACCATATTGCTTCACATGTAGTGAAGCAAGCTACCTTGTACTCTGCTTCAGTAGAAGAGAATGCCAGAAATGGTTCCTTTTTCCTAATCCAAGAGAAGATTCATGAATATAAAGACAAAAAGTATCTAGAAATTGATTTATTGAAATCATTGATACTTGCCAAATTTGAGTCAAAATTTTCTATAAGAGTACTTGCCAAATTTGAGTTAAAGTTGGAAGCACTTCCGCTTGCCAAATCATCTGAGTCACAGTTCCTCATAAGAGCACTTTCAGAACTATATGTGATACCATGGTCTAGAGTTCCCTTCAAGTATCTGAGCATCTGCATCTTAGCTTTCTAATGACTTTCTCGTGGTTTGTTTGAGAACCTACTCAAAAAACCAACATCACAACTGATATCTAACATGGTGTTACACAAGTAGATGAGACTGACAACCAACCTCCTATATATCCCAAAGTTTGCTATAGTGCTGAAGTATCCTCAATTGATTACTTCACATTGACCTCCATAGGTGTAGTTATCTCCTTACACTCAATCATGCTAAATACTTTTAAGATCTCCCAACACAATATTAGTGAGTTTGGGGATCTCCCAATTCCCATTTTTTGAATACTAAAAATGTGGCACCGAAATAACATGTCCATAAGTTTCTCAAAACCATATGAGTTGGCCTATCATTGGAAAGCACTTGAAAAATGGAATCTATTGAGCTATACAGTGCTCGATCTGGAGTTATAGTGTTTAAGTTATGACAAGTCTAAGGATTTGACCATGTGTCCCAAACTTATGGGAAATTCCTTTGAGAGATCAAGAATTTTCTAGGCACTTGCTATAGCTCAATCCCCAAAGAATAGTAAAATAAGCCGAAATAAGTCATTTGAAACTGAGATCTCAAAGCCTTTTGAGTCTAATGGATCATATCTTCATAGTCACCTATAATAAGAAGGTCATCCACATGTAGGATAATCACTACAAACTTTTCACTATATAGGCCATACAATGCCTTTTTCAGCTTACACACTTTGTTCTCAAAATGGGAGGTCGCAAATCCTACTAACTGAGCTACGTACACCTCTTTCTTAAGGTCACCATTCAAAAGGGTTATTTGACATCCATTTGGTAAATTGGCCACTTCTTATGAGTGGCCACTCCAAAAAATGTGCGAATAATGGTAATTCTAGCGGTTGGAACAAATATCTCTTGAAAATCAAATCCTTCAACTTGTGAAAATCCTTGTGCAACTAATCTAGCTTTGTAATTTTTTGAGCTACCATCAACCTTGTGCTTTACCTTCTAGATCCACTTGGTGCCTGTAATATTTTTCCTCTCTAGTCGATCCAATAGCTCCCAAGTGTCATTCTTCATTCTGGTGTCATACTCAGCTTGCATAGCTACTCTCCATGCTAGATCCACAAGTTCTTCTTTCAAATTTGCTAGCTCCTTTACTTATTTTATAATCTTAGCATATTTATTATGTGAGAAAAATCCTTTCTTTGCTCCTTTATTGTCAAAGATGTCCTTGCTCCATCTTTCTTTTCCTCAGTTTTGATAGGCATAGGATTTTTGTGATCATAGAGCTACCCACCCATCACAACAATGGCCTTTTTGGTGGCATGATTGCAGGTTGGTGAACTTAGTCCTCATCATCCAAATATGATGTGTCCTCCTCCTTGAGAGTAGGGAAAACTCTTGGGATAGGTTTATAATGGACTACCTCTTTGCTACATGATAAAGTGGAAGAACTTATATTTTCCTCCTCCATTGCATGTTGCTACTCCATGAATACCACATCACGACTCAATATGATCTTCTTTACCTCTTGGTCATATAGTTTATAAGTCTTTTTCTCATCATTATAATCAAAGAAGATACCTTTTGTGCTTTTTGGATTTAACTTGTTTCTCTTATCCTTTAGAACATGTGCATAACATTCACATCCAAAAGTTCTACCTCTTGGTCATATAATTTATAAGTCTTTTTCTCATCATTATAATCAAAGAAGATACCTTTTGTGCTTTTTGGATTTAACTTGTTTCTCTTATCCTTTAGAACATGTGCATAACATTCACATCCAAAAGTTCCAAAATCTGAGATAGATGGTTTCTTACCAAAATAGGCCTCATGAGGAGATTTTCCCTTAAGATCCTTTGTGTAACTTTGATGAAGAATGTAAACTGCATTATTAACAGCTTTAAAATTGGTTAGGCAATCCCTTCCCCTTAAGCATACACCCTCCCATTTTCACAATGGTGCGATTTTGGTGTTCAACAACACCATTGTCCTAAGGTATATGAGGCATCATCAATTGACGCCTAATCCTTTTGCTCTTGCAAAATTCTTCAAAATCCTTTGAGTTGAAGGCATCACCACCATCTATTCTAAACTTCTTCACATTTTTCCCTATTTCATTCTCAACAAGTTTTAGCCATTTTTTACACTTACCAAAAGCTTGAGCCTTATCATGAAGGAAGTATGCCCACATCTTCCTACTCTAGTTATTACCAATTAACATAAAATAAGAAGTTCCTTTCAAAGCTTTTGTTGGCAATTTACCGCACAAATTAGCATGCACCAACTCTAGTAGAGTCTTTGCTATGTTCTTGCTTTCTTGTGCAAATACCTTTCTCTATTGCTTGCCCATTATACAAGCTTCACATGGTTCCTTCATTTGGGTTATTGCAGGTAGGTGAGCAACCATAGCTTGCTTATGCATTTCCTTTAAAACCGCAAAATCAAGGTGATTAAATATTTCATGCCAAAGTTTACTTGTGTCCACACTAGCAGTGGTGGCTGTAAGAGAACTTAGCTCATACCAATTGTTTCTCCTTTCTCCTTTGCTGAAAACTTTGTTAGCACAATCAATAATTTCTACACTTGTCTTAATAAATCTCACCTCATGGCCTGGATTAGTTTAATAAGCAACGGATACAGATTTCTCTTAATTTCTAAAACATATAACACATTTGAAAGAATCTTGAGTTTAACATTTGCAGTAACAAAGAAAATCGTACCTATGCCCTCAACATTACATTTTTCATCATTCTCAACCATCATAGTGATGGATTCTTATAGAGGCTTTGTAGAACTATATAGAATTTTCTTGTTGGTGGGAGATGCTACTATCCAATATCTATGAGTTAGTGGTAGATATTTGTTGTGCAAAGGAACACACTTTCTCAATGGTTGCCATGAATAACTTCAACTTTGCTTCAATTGTATTAGTTGTCTCCTTCCTTTTATTCTTTATAGTCCCATTCTTTTGAGCTTCCTTCTTGATACAAAAATTTGTAATTACATGTCCTTTCTTCTTGCAGTAGAAGCAATCTCCTTGAAACTTTTTCTCACCACCCTTCTTCTTTTTGTCATTGTTGGTACACGAACCACTTTTTTCTTTTGCATTGGCTAAGAATGTAGCATCTCTAGTGCTGCTACCTTCTCATGCTTTAAGCCTCAACTCCTCCTCCATTAGTAGTGTATAAAATTCCTCAAGCGTCAATGCTTGGAGTCTTACATGAGTGTAAATTAGGACAGTTACCGATCCATCAAACTTTAGTGGATAAATTCGAAGACACCTCCGAGCTAGCTTCTTACTAGTCTTTTGTATCTCAATGCTAGCTATCTGGCCACATGGATTCTTGATTCGAGTGATGAATGCTTCAGTTGTCTCTCCTTCAACAAACTTCTTTATTGCTAGTTGACTCTCCAAGTTTTGAATCCTTGTTCAATTTCACATTTTGTACTAACTTCTTAATTTTTTCCAAGCCTATGATGCATTGGTTGTATGCTGAATCAAGGTCAAAACACTATCGAAATAGCTTGTAACTAAGGCACATAGTGCATCCACATTCCTTCGTTTTCAAGCTCATAGAAGATCTGCATTTTGAGAAGTCCTAATACTCGAATTTGATGGGTTAGGGGTGGACTCTAGTTCTCGGTCAATCCCTAGCACTATCTCTAGAAGCTCATAAGAATCAATGATAGTTGTGATTAAAAAATTTCACAAACTATAGTGGACAAATCCTCAATCTTTGAATTATCGGTATAGCAACACCAATATACGTGATATGCACTAATACTACTACTTGATATAGTAGATGACATTTTTGCTCTTGAATATTGAAGCCCTTGCCTCTCATATACTCTTCACTCCTAAAAGCCCCTTGGGATCTAATACCATGATGAAATTTTACGGGATAATAAACAAAACTTGAGCAAGGAGTAGAGAACACACAACAAATATGAGAAAAATAGAGAGTGATTTAATTTCAAACGAATTGATAAAAAGATGGATCTGTCCACCTATGCACTTCCACTATGAAGCTTAGATGGCGATCCAAATAGATGATAGGAAAAGAGCTTAGGGTAGCCGAAAAAACTTTGATTGGGTGAAAGATAGATTGATGATGGCTTTAGAGGGGTCTTCCTTTTATAGCTCAAGAAGATAGTTTGGTCCGCAAGTCTCACCATATTATAAACCTTTCCTAGTCAGCTAGAGAATATTATAAACCATTTAGTTGATTCTCCTAAATTAACAAATTATCCTTTTTTAACCCTTTCCTCCTTTTATGGTTTTTCTTATCCGTATCTTCACCCTATCTTTCTTCTTTCTCTTCTATATCCTACCACTTTTATCCCTCAACCCCCTTAGTTGGTTAGTGGTTACATAGGTTGTGATCTCAAAATTCCTAGAGGACAAGAATGGAGTTCAATAGATTCCCTTATAGGACCTCAATTAAATTGCCCATTCATTCCAAGGGAATGAATAATTGCCAGCTAAGCTTTTCAGAATTATCTACGCTTTTCTCAAAAGTATTCTCAGTCTTCAAATCCTTTAACGAGACTAATTGCTAATTCTCTTGGTATCTTGCCTATATGCATCGTCATTTACATAATAATCAAAAGTCAATCCCGAAGTTGTTTATGAATGTGAATGTGGATATTGATCCCCACTGATTAGATTTTTTTTTTTCATGTCCTTTGCTTGCCTAGTCGGTATGTTGTATTGGTGGAGAGTATGCGTTGCTTGCAAATTTTCCAAAATCCTCCTAGGACTTTTGTAGATGAATCTTTGTCCACGGATCATTTGCAAAACCACCAAGCTTTTAAGAGAGACTACCTTCATTGATATCGTGGGATGGTTCCATTCAGTTGGTTGTTTTGTGTTTAGTGTTTGTATTATGTGTATTATTTATATGATGGGGTCGTGATTGGATATTCAAACTGTTTAAGAATATACCTCCTTGAAGATTCTTGGTGGTGATGATAGATGGATGGATGTAGATTAAGAAACTCTCATACATGTTTTCTTCTTTGGAGATGAAGCTAGAGCCATTTTTGGTTAATTTGATATTTGAAGATAAGCTATTATTTTAAAAATTTGTTCTCTTTTTCTAAGGTCATGAGGACACTCCTTGATTAAGTGTGGGGCTATGTTAAGGGTTGGTATGACTGTGTTTTTGGATGTTTTTTATTAGATCTTAGAGATTTTTATATGATTTGAATGGCAAATGATTGGTTTGGAAGTATTTGAGAGAGTTTTGGATAAGATTGAATAGGTTTGAGAAGCTCATAATGTTTTTCAATGGAGATATGATGTAACGTGTCCCTCTGTCCACTTGTAGGACACGTCTTAGTAGCCCATTGGGAAGGGAGTCTAGAAAGTGCCACCCAACACTCACAAGAAATGTCACAGGGTTTGCGATCAAGGTCTTCCTGAGTCTGCCACGAAGTGGAAGCAACTGGCCATTCCCACTTAGGACCGACATGTATCAAGGTTTTCCTATAGTCAAGTTCCTAGAAGTAGCTAGCGTCGGACCGAACCACTTTGCGCACAAACATCAGGGGGTCAAAGCGAATTTATACTGCACTTGGTTCAAGGAGAATGGGAAACGAGAGGGATGCAAAGATTGACCTCTCTGCCCATATGGCATAGTCCCATTCCATTCCCCTAAAACAGCACAAATCAGGACTCTAGCTCTATAGATTCTAGGTCATTGTTACCTTGTTGTCAATTTCTTTGAGAAAAGTTCACGGCCAACTGGGACCACCCTTCTGTAGGACGGACCTAGAGTCACCTCCACCCAGGTTTCTTAGTTATCTAATTACCTACCACATTTAGTTTGACACGCAAAAACAGCTTCCTTAATTAACCAATTAATCACTGGTTCCTTCACGTAACTTAGGTAGCACTGACATAGAAAAACAATGTCAAGCAAGTTCCTTTTTCAACATTTGATCTTTATTTATCAGTCTTTGGAATACATCTAATAACCTACCCGAAGGCTATTCCAGCAATCTTTAGGGATCGCTATTCCAAATTCCGCCTATTGACTAGTATACAGGCCTCGAGATCCCATCTCGAGTCACGTTGGTCTCTTGTGTAGGATTCGGAGGCAAGGAATTTACCGCCAAAGCCTCCCCTGGTACCCAAGTGTCCTCCTGCTCCAAGTAGCACCCATGGAGAGACCTCTTGCAGTGGGTTCGGTCCACGTACCCGGCGCGGCTAACAACCCCCTTGGATAGGGTCAGGCAGATAGTCGGAGGTAACTGATACTGCCTCTCCCTCCAGGCTTTTAACTTGAAGCATTAGTTGTTTTTCCTGTATTAGTTCCTTGAGCAAAGAATTACAAACAGTGCACCTAAGTGTACAATCATGAGCATTCCAGTGGTCCTTTGTACAACCAACTATTAAGGTGTGATTCCTTCTCCCGAATACATCGAGCATCCGATCCTGGATCAATCGCAACTTGGCAAGATCCCAAGGGTTTCGTAAGCTGAGTTGCTTGTTTACCCCTTTTTCCTTGGGCTAGGGTTTATACCCTGTTGACCCAAAATTATCACTACCTTAGGTTTCCTTATATTATGATCAATAAATCCTAGACAACCTTGTCGCCCTAACTTGGTTTTGTTGGAAACTATGAGGAAGACGAGAGATGAAAGGAAGAGAGGAGAGAAGAGAGATATGAGACATCGGAATTGGAGCCCCAAAAGTGTGTCAACTGAGCACACATGATAGGAATATATAGAGGGGACCTGGGGCGCTATATATAGACAGACTATATATAGCTAACAGGTTGGTCAATTGCTTTCTTGGCAATTCATTACTACCCTGGTTTGACAAATCAGTCTTCAAGGAAGAGTGTTGAAGCAGGACGACTACTCAATTCCTAGGAAATTTAACTTGCAAATAGAACTCGCCAAACTTGGTCTAAGGTGTAGGGGTCCTATTTTGTGATTTAGACACAAGAGCATATGATGTAGCAGCTTGTAGCACGAGATAGATGCGAGTATCTGACTTGTGGGATTATATCTTTCTCGTATGGTCTTTCTTGATCAAGAACACCTTTGATCAAGATAAGGGCTTGGGAGTCTTCTTATCCAAACCCTAACCCTAGTAGGCCGACAAACGTTTTGGCCCTAGGGTCCCTAAATTTCTTGTGGAAGTCTAGCATTTGGTCAATTGATCCTTAGGGCGAGAACCCTAGATCATTCTTACATGGCAATTTGATAACCCTAACATTTCGAGAATGTGAGTAGGACCTTTGAGATCGGAAATATTAATTTGGCATCCTAAGTGCGATACTAGGCATAATTTTAACATAGCTTAACCCTACCTAGCACATTGAGGTGACAGTCATATTAATTCGAAAATATTAATTCGGTATCCTAAGTGCGATACTAGGCAGAAATTCGGCATCCTAAGTGCGATACTAGGCAGAATTTTAACATAGCTTAATCCTACCTAGCACATTGAGGTGACCATCATATGCTAATTGATCATACCTTTATGAATTTCATGTAAGCTACCCAACTACATGTGAATTACTTAATTGATCTAACCAACTATGATTAAGGATGATCTTCCCTTTAAAGATGCAAATACTTTCTTCTAGAGTTCGCAAGACTTTCCTTAAAAGATGGAAGTAACTGCAAGATGTATCATTCCATGCGAATATGCAATTTCAAAACCATAGAACTTTTGCCTTTATGCAACTATAGGATCTACAATGATCCTTCTTTTCCTTGCCCTATACTATAATGATTGACATTTAGAGCTAATTCTTATAAACCCTACCTTTTATGCATCGAATTCGAGCTTTAGTATTTTAATGAAGATGCATCCTTTCCCAAATTCAAATTTTGATAAAAGAACTCTATGCATGGATGCATCATTCTTTTACGACTAGATGCAAATGAGTACATCATTGATTTATTCCTTCTTTTACCGCTTATCTCAACCTAAAATTTAACTATCCATTTGCATGCGAATTGCATAATATATGTTTTTTTCAAAGATCATAAATATTTTCCTTTCCTAGCAACTATATAGACATCATTTAATGTCCGTCTATGATTACCTTATACATGAGACACAACCAGGAATTACATAAGTGTGTTATGTGTTATATTCCCTATCCTTTGCGTGATGCAACAAGGACGTGGTCTTAGCACAATTTCATCTTTTATCTTGTGCATCCTGGATTCAACAATGCGACTACCCTTGAACATGGAAGTGCAAGTAAATGCAA
This sequence comes from Lygodium microphyllum, assembly GCF_053477565.2. NCBI lineage: Eukaryota > Viridiplantae > Streptophyta > Polypodiopsida > Schizaeales > Lygodiaceae > Lygodium > Lygodium microphyllum. Next base: position 62,572,898 of record NC_141139.1, read on the forward strand.
GTACTTGTCGTGCAACTACACTTTGTAAATCGAGTGAGTATATAAATTTTCCAATGCATTTAAGTTTCCTATGTGAATTAAAACATGCTTTGTGCATCCTTTCCATACAGAAAATTTTTTCGAAACCTAGGCATTCAAAATCAAGGCGTTGTCCACTCTTACACTTTGGGTCGACGACGCATTTTCAATGCCTAGGTTCGAAAAAATTTTCTGTATGGAAAGGATGCACAAAGCATGTTTTAATTCACATAGGAAACTTAAATGCATTGGAAAATTTATATACTCACTCGATTTACAAAGTGTAGTTGCACGACAAGTACTTGCATTTACTGTAAATCGAGTGAAACTCCGCGGGTGAACCGGGTCTAGAGATACTTCAATAGAAGCTTCTCAAGCATCTGAATACAGGGATGACGTAGGACATGATGGGTGGAGATGATTGGGATGATGATGAGGGAGTTGATGACTATGATGATGATGATGATGATGATGATGATAATGGGGGTGGGGGCAGGGGCAGCAGCAGCCTGGCGGCATGGTGGCAGCTAGGAAATGACGGTGGGGAGCTTCTCTTGACGGCGGGCAGCGGCACGGTTTTGGGAAGCACCACCATAAATCCCCCTCCAAGCTTGGGAGGGGGGGTTCTTATAGGCTGAAGGTGGGGGGGGTGGCCACACAAGTGGCGGAGTGCATGCCTCCTCCCCATGCCCCTCCACCACTCAAGCTCCACACATACTCCCTCTCCCCGCTATGCAATGACTGAAGGGGAGGGAAAAAAAAATGCAATTAATTCATTGTCTTTTTTTGTCCCTTGAAGGGGAGTTCCCACGGAGGCCTACGGTTTTGGGCTTCTCTTTAATATGCTCAACGTGGGGCTGGTGTTTGTTAATGCACGAGGGTGGAGCACTTAGCCCAAAGTCTTGATGCGGGAGATTACTTTGAATCGCTTTTGCGTGAGATCTAGGTCCTTTAATATTTTGTTGCAGAAATATTACATTCGCTCCCCCTTAGAGGAATCGAGATGTCCTCATCTCGAGAAGATCTGGGGGTATTGTTGGTTGAGAGTACGTTCATCCATCCAAGTGGCATCCTCTTCGAGGTAATCTTTCCACTAGATGAGGTATTCTCTCAGGGTCCTAGATCTCAAATGCCTCTCCCTAACATCTAAGATCCTGTCAGGCTGTAGCTCAAGGACTCCTTGGCTCGGCATTACAACTTGTTGATCATCAAGCACGTAATTAGGGTTAGGCACATACTTTTTCAATAGACGGATATGGAATACATTCTGAACTTTTAGGTTTTCAGGGAGTTGCAGTCTGTAAGCATTAGGCCCTAGGCACTTGAGAATCTTGTAGGGTCCACAATACCTTGGACTTAGCTTTTTGCATTCACCCAAGGATAGGGAACTCTTCTTTGGATGTACACAAATGAATACCATATCACCTTCAACGAAGGATCTGTCTTGCCGTTTCAAGTCCGCGTAAGCCTTTTGTCTCTCCTTGGCGGCTTGGATGTCCTGTCTTATTGATTTGATTTGGTCATCCATGTCTTCCAGCATTTGCTTTGAAGTTTCAACCCTCAAGGTTGGATCCGAAAAGCTTAAAGGAGAATGGCAGTCATGCCCATACAATGCTTGAAAAGGGGTCATCTAAATGCTTTGTTGGTAAGAAGCATTGTAGGAAAACTCAACCAGTTGCAAATATTGAATCCACTTTTTGGGTTCGCGACAGTAGTGTGCCCTAAGCATATCTTCAATGACTTGGTTGACTCATTCTGTTTGACCATCAGTTTGAGGATGGTAAGCTGTATTGAAACAGAGTTGAGTCCCAATGGCCTCGAAGATAGCCCTCCAGAAGTGTAAGGTGAAGAGAGAGTCACGATCACTAATGATTCTTCTGGGTAACCCATGTAGTTTGAATATTTCCTTGATAAATAACCTTGCGATGTCTGAGGCTTTAAAGTTTGTCTTAACAAAGATAAGATGTGCAACCTTGGTGAGCCTATCTACCATGACCATAATGGAGTTGTATCCTCCCTGAACTTGGGGCAGGCCAAGAACAAAGTCCATACTAATGAATTCCCATTTCATTTGGGGAATGTTAAGTGGTTGCAATTTCCCTGGCAAATTGACATGTTTTTCCTTATGTGTTGACAAGACAAACATTCCGTGACTTATTTAAGAATGTCACCTTTGAGCCTATCCCAATAATAGCTCTTATTGACTGCGTTAAGGGTCTTGGCATAGCCAAGATGTCCTGAGAAAGGAGAGTCATGGACTTCCCAAAGTATCTTGTGCTTGAGTGATTGGCTTGCCGAGATACATAATCCCCTTCTTATAGTAGAGAAGCCTACTATTGATAGAGAATTCTTGATACTTTGTTTGCAGCTTCAGGTCTTGATCTTTGATGGGGATCTCCCTTAGCATTTTCTGATAGGTTGGGCCATGGCATGCCTCTTCTCTAGCTAGCTCAAGAGTTGGGTTGTTTGGCATGGATACCTTTGTGGCTAGAGATTTGGCTCCTCTTAAGCCAACAAACAGAGAACAATATCCAACAATGATACCTTATTTCATTCATCTTGCATGTCCGAATCCCTAAGACATCACACATGTTATATTGATCAAAATACGATAACAATGCCTTACAAAAAGTGAGTCGACTATTTGAGCAATAGAGAAGGCATGAAATTTTGCATTTCATCGATTAGTTTTTATTTTACATTTAGGACTCATGAAATTCAAGAACAATGTTCCAAAACTCTTTGCAAATGGTATAATCGTGTTGTATACGTCAATGAATCATTTCACAAGAAAACTAACAAATTTGATAATCTTTAATGCCTCAAAATTCAAGATTGCAGAGAAAAAGTGACAAGAAAAAGTTTGATACTTGAGAATTGTATTCATTATGGAAAATACATGGGTTTCTGTAGAAATATGTTGGGTTTGGCATTCTGATGCACACGAGATCAATGTTTTGTGGAAGAAAAACAAAATGCATGGGAAAAAATTTAACATAAATCCAATCCTGAGTTGTTGTGTATATATATCCCAACAGTTCACCACACATTTGTTGGAGAATTATTATGCACTCATTAGGAAGAGCTGCATTTAAAATGAAAAAGAAGATGCTAAAAATTATCTTTTACCTTTAAAAATCAGAGCCATAAAAGAACTATTATGAAAAAAACATCAATGACACGTGGCACAAGTTTTGAGGAAAAGTTAACTATGTATTATTACAGCCACACCTGTAAACAAAAACCTAATTTGCAAACTACAAAGGAGTTTTTTTTAAAGACAAAGCTCTTTCTATGCTCAATAATGCCAACACAAGGCTAGCTTAGTCACAACTCAAAATTATTCCATAGCATAAGGTGATTTGGGAAGATTTCATCACCCAACATACATTCCAAGGCCTCAAAAATGTAAGTTCTTTGACAAATGTGAGCGAGTTGTATATCACTATAACAAATCCTGCTAAAATTTCCCAAAAAGAGCTTGATGATTGCACTGAAGGATAACTTTGCTTCCATTGATGTTAATAATAATTATGAGTGCATCAACTATATGAGTAATGGATTGTTTAGTTTGAGGTTTAGATATTGATGTTGGCATTCAAATTGAAAATCCCACAAGGTTTGATTTCATTGTGGATAAGATTTAAATATTATTCTCCCTTTTAAAACCCATTTTTCACCATTTTTTGGTATTTTTCTTGTATTTTCTTCAATAAAAAATGACTAAACATTAAGATTGATTGTGGGCTGTGGCCCTTAGGTTCCTTGATAGCAAAATTTCAGGTTTTTTTGGCATTATTTCTCATATTTCCCATTTATTTTGCAAAAACTCGATTTTTACCTCTTAAACGCGTGTTTTACGGGTTTTATAACATTAATTTCAGCCATATCACTTATGATTTTCTAATTTTCAGATCATAAACTGTTAAAACTCATAGAAAACAACATCATCATGCATAATCAGACCATGAGAACAATATTTCATCAAAGAAATAGCATAAAAACTCATTTTTTCTTCATAAAAATTGAATTACCGCTTAGGCTTCATGTCTCGGGTCTTGGTTTTGCTGTGGAACTTCGGGTCAGCCCACATTCAATGTCTAGCATCTTCACAATCAGCAATCTTCATATCTACAACGATCTGGAAGCAATCCAGTCCCAACCGGATGAGCTTTCCTTCACCATTCATTGGACGGGCGAAGGACGGTGATATGCTCAGCCCACAGGGGGGAATCAAGGGCCAATGTCTGCTCCATGGGTTGTATTCAACCTGCCATCCATCATCTATCAAGAAGGGGCGCAATTTTTGGGCGCATCATGGCATCTTCTTCCTCACGTTTTTTGTCATCTCTTCTCTCACCACGTTTTGTTGTTTCATAAAATGCTCCTAGGCCCCAAAGGTCACTACCCACTCTTGGCCAAAACAAGTCCACCTCTTCATATCTTGCCCAATTTGTGGCCATTTTCCCGTGCGGACTCGGATTCGAGTGCTATAAATTTCTGGGTGTCCGGCTTGACATCCCGCATTGATTGGCAACTCCTGACAACCCGCAGGGTAGTCTGAAAAATTATAAAAAATCAACAAGTGTCGCTCGGGTGCCTTTTAAAAGTCGTATTTCACTTGGTGCTTAAAATCATCCTAGCTGGACCTGCCGCCTTCGATGTTGAATATTTTTCCCCTAAATCTCAGATTTTTTGGCAAATTTTAGGCACATCCCAGGCTCAAAACTCCGCTCTCATTGGCGACCACAGGATAGGGCGACTCAGCCCATCGAATCCCACAACAGATCTGCACAAAACAACCAAAGGAAGCATCAAGTTGATACAAAATAGATACATACTAAAACACAGTACAATGCTCACCCTACCCCCTTATAAAACCAAGGCATGAAACCCACACGGAGTAGGCCTAGCATAATCTGCTAAAAGGTCCAAAGCTAGTCACTAACCAACTGCTCTAACACGGCCAAACTAAAAAGAACTATCAAAGAGGTCGCCCTAAGTAGTGGTCTGAACTACCTACCTAACTAAGGACAACACAACCAAGAGCTCCTACTAGGCGAGAACTCCTATAGCCTGATCAAGAAGTATTTTCTTTGACCACATTTCTTCTTTTAGGGTTTTATTTTCCCCATACTCGGGCATGTAAAAAGGAGGGAGCTGAGCATAGTGACCTATGGAGAACAGGGCATTGGCCTCAGGACTTTCCTCAGTACCCAAGAACCTACCAAACCCTCACAAGGCGACACTTAATCCTATTCTGATGCTCACTTTTATTTTCGCTCCAACCTTCCTGACTTTCTTCTTTTCCAGCAAGATGCCACCCCTAGGAAGACAAGGCATCGACCCCGGGTCTGACTCATCCCCAGGAACCTACCAGGCCTTCGCAAGGCGATGATCAACTTCTTATAAATTTTCCTTTCTTTTCTTTGCTATTTGTATAGGGGTTTATAACCCCTTTTTACACAGCTCTGTATATATTTATTTTCTTTAAGATATTCAGGGTTTTTAGCATCATCATTATTTTCTTCTTGGGTAGGCTTCTCTAACTACCTCACAACTAACAAGAACTCCTAGAAGGACTACTAGCAGGCTAGCAGAACAGGGTCACTAGAACGACGTCTAAAATAGGTCTTTTGATGCCTGGCAATGTCTTTACAGGAGGCAATAACTACTTGGACCTCCCTCAGACATACGTAATCTAAACCTGGGACTTCATGCCTTGGACGCCGGTCCCCAACAAGAAAAGAAAATCCCCTACCAAGTTCCCAAACACATATAGCATAAAAACATGGTACTCATAAAGGAGAGATATCACCTCGATAGGGCCACAAGAAGCTTCCACGCAACAAAGTCTCCTTCCAAGCTCTTCTTCGAACCTATCTAGCACAAGACTAAAACAAGAAACCATTAACCGCATCTATACTAAACAGATAACTGGCCCTCTTAGCCTAATGAAATAAAACACTTCACTACAAAACTTGATCGGCCCTCTTGGCCTAATGAAATAAAATAGTAAAACTTTGCAAAATGGGCCCTCTTGGCCTAATGAAATAAAACAAAATAGCACCTACACATCCCTTCCTGAAATAGTACAGATATACACTAATAGGCTCCTTTCCAAGGAGGAAAAACCAAGGCTCACAGCCCTAAACTAAATGCATAAGGTTATGACCCAAGCCTCTTGCATATATAGCAAGAGGTGTATGCATAACATGTTTTCTAATCAGCCGATGGGTCCAGGATAACAACGGTAGATTGGTCTAGGCTACTCTTTGCATCACCCATATCAACTATTGTCTTCTATATATTGCATGCTCTGATAACATTTCCCACAAGCGACTGGGTCCTGTCTCATTATTGATAGCAATATCCAAACTAGGACCACAGTTAAAGAAAATATCTTCTTCATAAGCAAGATTTTCTAGTGAATCCGCAAACTGATTCCAGTAACGTGGAATCAGCTGAAAAGACACTCTCTCAAACTCCTCAAGTAGGGTCATCGCAGTTTGACGATACATACAAAGAATGGGATTCCGCACTGTGTATGTTCCATCTAGCTGATTCAGGATCAACTAGGAATCCGTTCTACTAACAACCGTCGAATACCACCTTGTTTGGCAATATGCAATCCCATAATCAAGGCTTTATACTCAACCATATTGTTAGTGAATCCTACCCCTGTTGAACAGTGCGCGAGGGAGACGAGGAACGGAGAAAGAGAGGAGAGAAGAGAGACACGAGACACCGAAAGTGGAACCCCAGAAGAACGTCGAGAAGGATTGGTTATACGTGGAAGGTTGCCCTGGCTGCTCCCTCGAGCGGAGGAAGCTCACCTCCAAGGGAGCCCCTAAACGAGAGCTCGTCTTTGTGGCCTTCATGGTTCTATGCAACGCACTGCCTATTTCTTCGCTTTTCCGCGGGAATGAGAAGGGTTCGCCCTTCCCTCCTGGGCGCCTTGATGAACACCCCCCTTATGCCGTTCTCTCCAGGAGGTAGCATCTGGCCCTCCTCCCCACAAGAAGATGGCCTAAGATGGTCGTCATGGCTCTGTCTCATTATTTGCTTGGATCGAAAAGAAATCTGTCTCCGATTGGCCTCAATTCTGTGAATCCAAACTTAATCCACGACTAATCAAAAGTCTTAATAGCCTAATGCAGCAGTAAAAATCTCTCTGATTGCCCGCAATTCTGTGAATCTTACCGTAATCGCCGATGAACCAAGTCGTGATAGTCTAGATTCACATCGTAATCCCAGATTGACCAAGTCGTGATAGCTTGCTCCAGCTGTCGGTACTATAGGGTGGCGGCAGGTGCTGCTGCTGATGATGATGATTACGATGATTAATTAGGTTTAAGGTTGCTCTACACTCTGAGACCGCTCCTTGAGGAGCAACTAGTTATTAAATCTTCGCAAGATCGCACACTCTGACGAAGGTCTTACCTGGTGTCACAGTCTGGTTTCGAGTAAAACTCATCCAGAAAATCCATCCTTGGATCTCAAGTAAAGCAGACGCCATACCTCAGAGATTTATGTTTATGGTCATCAAGACTAACCAGACAATCGAATAGTTGAAAAACCTAAGGTAATCACTATCAAGATCGGAGAGAGAGAGAGAGAGAGCATGCAAGGCTCTTGAGAGAGAGAGAGGACGTGAGGCTCTGCTTGTCTCTCACAGAGAACAGCCTAAAGCCATAATTACCATGATTATATCACATCTTCAAAGCCATAACTCAAGTCAAAACTTGCAACAAAGTATAGCCATAAAGATTTATTAACATATATATTATATAAAAGCAATATATATATGAGCAACATAAATATGAAACCATATACATGAAAGTAACATCTAAGAATGAACAAAGACGAAAAACTTATCTTTGCGTAATTGTGAAACCTCGCTCTGATACCATGTTGAACAGTGCGCGAGGGAGACGATGAACAGAGAAAGAGAGAGGAGAAGAGAGACACGAGACACTGAAAGTGGAACCCCAGAAGTGCATCAAGTGAGCACACATGATAGGAATATATAGAGGGGACCTGGGGCGCCATATATAGACAGACTATATATAGCTAACAACCCCGAGATAAGCAGCTAACTTCATCATAACTCTACGTTGGGAGTCTCAGATTACTACTCCAACACTCCCTTTTTTATTAGGGCCCCTAGACGCTCTGTCAAAATATAGTGTGTACGTCCACAATGGGTTTACATAGCCTGCCATCACTAACTCCTCTATTCGTAATTAAGATAATCAAAGTTTAGCATGTTTAGAGGGTGAATTGACGGATCCATCCCACCTTCTTCATTGAACTCAACAGGGATACTTGTCAACAGTCGTAAGTAGTGATGGCAGAAGACTTTGATCTCCCACATAAAGGTTCCGTCTTTTTGCTCAATCACTTTGTATCCCTTGCTCCACCAAATAAGTTTCCCATGATGGTATCTCTACTCTAGATATGGGTGCTTCAAATAAGGAATTAACTGCCCCATCAACCAGCTTTAAGCTCTTTTGCAAGTCTCAAATCAGCCCCAGCATGGACCTGCAATGCATTCTTCTGTATTAGCCTACTTAGAAATAATAAGGTTTAATATTAAGATTAACCTTATTTTTAAACTCTACTCCGTGCAGATCAACTAGTAGAGCCGTAGACCTATTTTTCCCTATCCTAACAATCTTGTAGGGGCCATCCTACCTAGGTTCCAGCTTCCCTGGAAACAGCTCCCTACACGCATCATAGTACAGAACTAATTGCCCTTTTTTGAAGGTATAATTCTTTGCTTTAGGGTCATGCAAATGCTTCATCTGACGTTTAGCTACCTCCTGGTGTAATAAGCTCTGCAATTTCAGCTCATCCAAATGGGCTATGGTCGTGAAACGTTCAAAGAGCGAATCCTCATCTCCCAAAGAGTGATTAATTGCAAACCGTATGGTTGGCAACTCAATTTCAAGGGGTAACACACACTCTTCCCCATAAACTAATTTAAATGGAGTATGGCCAGTAGCTTGCTTGAACGTTGTATTGTACGCCCATACTGCCACATACAACTTCTTGTCCCAGTCTCGTTTTTTCTCAGAGACTATTTTAGACAAGATACCCACAAGTTGCTTATTAGTACTTTCGACTTGACCATTTGCTTGCGGATTATAGGGGGTCGTTTATTGTGCTTGATTTTCCAAGCTTCAGTCAAGATTTTTATCACTTTATTCAAAAAGTGGGTTCCACGGTCCGACACTAATTCCTTCGGTGGACCGAAACGGCAGATCATCTACTCTAAAAGAAAACTTGCAGTGTCTTTTGCATTGTCCTGCCTCGCTTCTGACCATTTTGTAAAATAATCAGTTGCTACTATACTATACCTCTTCTGGGTAGTAAACGATGGGATGATAGGACCCACAAAATCAATACCCCACTTCTCAAATGGAAGGATAGCCATGATAGGCGTAAGTGGGCATTTCCTATTCTCTCTGTTGTCATGTCTTTGACAGGTATCACATCTCTTAACATACTCAAAGGAATCTTGGAAGATGGAGGGCTACCAATATCTAGCTCTTAAAGCTTTCTGTGCCGTCAACCGTCCCGCAAAGTGCCCTCCACATGCAGAGTCATGACACTATTCCAAAATGAAAGGAACCTCGTCAGGCATCACACATCGGCAGTAGATGTCATCAACCCCCTTCCGATATAGTATTCCTGCGATCAAGGAAAACTTCAAAGCCTGTTGTTTGATTTTTCTCTTTTCTGATTTTGTCACACCAGCTCCAATCTCTCCTGTAGATAGATAATGCGTGATAGCAGTATACCAAGATGGGATAGAAGCTATATCAATTTTAAACATTTCTTCAATATCACTTCTATCAGCCAAAGTCTCTTTCGGCTCCCCGAAATCCACAAGGCATTCCACAATACCCTACAACCTCGGTGGCTTACTCTTAATCCCATAATCGAACTCCTGCAAAGTGATTAACCACTTTTCCAGACAATCACGCGGCTGCAGCTTGTTCATAAGCAATCTAAGCCCTTTTGTCTTCATATAGAAAACTACCTTCTCATAGAGGATGTAGTGCCTCAAATTTTTAGACCCAAAGACCATCGCAAGGCACAGCTTCTCCATATAGGTGTAGTTAATCTTTGAAATGCCCAATTTTCAACTAGCAAAAGCTATTGGATGATACCACTTTTCCTCCCAGATTTGGGCTAAACAACAGCTGATACTATGCATGGTGGCTACTGAAATATGTAAAATGCCTCGTCTCTTTTAGGTGCTTGTAAAATTGGTGCTTTTACTAGCTCCTGTTTCACATCCTCAAAAGCTACCTTACAAGGGTCGCTCCATTCAAATAGATAGCTAAAGGATAATAAATTCGTTAATGGAAATGTCATTTCTACCAAGGCATTTATAAACCTCTGATAGTACCCTATCGATGATAGAAAACTATGTACCTCTTTCGAAGTGTGTGATGGACTCATAACCACTATAACCTTGATCTTTTCGGGGTCAGTTGTGATCCCTATTGAACTGACCACATGGCCTAGCAATAGCCCATAAGGCACTCCAAAGACACACTTCCGTGGATTAAGAGTGATACAAAATTGTCTGCAGCACTCAAAGCACTTTCTCAAAATAATCAACATCCTTTCCCTTACAGTGGTTCCCCCAAGTCATCAATAAATACTTTCAACTCATCTGGGGAGATGTCGCCAAAGGTCTTGTCTGCTGTATAATGCCATGATCCAGGTGTATTGCACAAACCAAAGGCCATCACATGGTAAGCAAAAGTACCAAAGACAGTAATGAAAGTTGTTTTCAACTTGTCCTCTTCTGCAATTGCCATCTGGTTATAACCCGCAAAGAAATCCATAAAAAAATATATTTTCCTACCCGCTAATTGATCCAAAATGTGGTCAATAAATGGCAATGGGTAGTAATCCTTAACTGTCTGCTTATTCATCTCGCTAAAATCTACACATAATCGGATCTGGTTGTTTTTCTTCTTCCTGCTAACAACTGGTGAACACCATTTTGTGTACTGTACAGGAAATATTAAACCAGCTTTCTGTAACTTCTGTAAGTCCCCAAACAGCGCGTCCCTTAATTTAAAAGGCATACGCCTTACCTTCTGACGTACAGGACGACAGCCTTCTTTTACAGGAATAGTATGAACAGCCAGGCTGGGAGGAATGCCTCTCAGCTCGTCATAAGTCGAAGCAAAGATATCGCGGAATTATTGGATCAAGGATACATAGTCCTCCCTTTCTGCTGAACTAAGCATGGAACCTAATTTAATTGGCCACGGATCATTTGGCGTGCCAAGGTCCAACTCAATCACATCCGCATCTCTTATCCTATCTTACGGCTCTATCAGCTCATTTAGAGTTATGTGATAAATATCCTCTGTAGTGGGGTCCCCTCTTTAGACTCATCACTAGATGATGTCTCACTACAAGATGGATCATCTACTATTTCTAATTCAATAGAGGATAAAGGAGCTCTCTCACTCTGAGGAGACTCAAGGTAAGCATCGACTAATACTCGATTAGCACCTCTGCCTAGAACCACTCGACATGGCGGGTATATCCACTTTACAATCTGCTCGTAAGATCTAAGGCCTGCCTAGCAAGACTCGATAGCTAGGACGTCCTGCAAATCGTATCACCCTAACGTCCAAAAAGCATTCTACACTTGCAACCGTAACATGAACTTTAGTAACACAACCCTTTGGTTGTCTTAGACTATCATCAGCCATTCGAAGGAGGGTGGAGCTATCCTTTTGGATGCCTAGACCCAACCTCTCCATCAACTCTGAACTCATGATATTGATGGAGGACCCAGTGTCTACAATAGCATGCTCCACTAATATTCCATCCACATATGCTGGAACCCTAGGGCAATTCTTTTCAGCATGACCAAACCAATCTTCCCCTACTCGTGCTATGCCCAAAGGTTCTACAATATACCCAATATGCAGGATCTTCTTGAATTCCTTGCATACTCCTAGAGATAATTTAATCAACTGCAAGAAATTTACAGCTGGTTTAACTTTGCAAAGAGAACTTGCTAAATCAAAATCATGATAGGTAGCCAAAGCTCTCTTTTCTCGCCAAACATTCTTTCTTTTGGTCTCGGGATCGGCTTTGGTGCTTCTTTCTTAGCTCTTGCCTTCTTTCTTGGCACTTCCTCATCCTTCTTAGTATCAGATTTTCTGTCAACAGGCCTTAGAGGTCCACCTTCAACGCCAGGATTCAGGACTTGTGTCTCCTTATTCCCTTGCTTAGGGTTTCCCTCGACTGGTTTTGCATTAGCTTTGTCAATCTCTTTAGCCTTTTGGTCTCTTGTCACGGCTCTTAGGTTAGAGGTTTCAGCGTCATTGATTCGTACAGCCTCAATAAGGCTGACTCCATTGCCTTGTGGCAACTCTTCTATAGTGGTCTTTTCCCTTTGAAATATTTGTCTTGGTACATCATTTTGTTGCATGTTATTATCTTGCGCTCTATGATTAACTGGACCTAGCTGTTTACTCCCTTGTTGGAGGGAACTAATATTACTCCAACGGGTAGTGGCTAAGTGGCCCGACTTCCCACAAATATCACATTTCACATTTGGATAGTTTCTAGGGAAATGTTGTCTGCCACACCACTTACAGCTGAATCTTGAGGGACACCCCTCTTCAAGACGTTGACTCCCTATTAGATTCTACTGCTTCTTCAAGAAATTGACGTCAACAGCTATTTGTCGATATTGTTCAAAAATCATGTCAGTGTAGTGCTCCTTCATATCCTTAACTTCGCCAAGGACATTAGATGCACTCGACTCATAGCCTTGATCGTCTACCCATCGTTCCATTGGCCTAACAATTTGATTGGGCATTGGTTGTTGACTCACATGAACAACATTAGAATTCTAAACTTGGCCTCCAACATTTGGTGGAGCCAACTGAGTGGCCATAGGCATAGTCACATTGGGAGGAGCTGGCAGCAAAGGTACATTTTGAACCATGCTTCCTCTCCCATTAGGGTTATTCATAGGCATCCCTTGACTTCCATTTTTCAATGGTAGATTTCCTCCAGGTACTAAACCCGCATTAAGGTTTATTCGAGAGGAGTAGGCCGTTTGTAATCGTGCTTTTACTTCTTCTGCCCGCGTAATGGCGATGTCTATATCAGCCAAAGCCACACTGCTCAATTGTACTTGAATATTGAAATCCAATCCATGCAAGAAGTATTGCAATTAGGCAGCCGACGGAATAGGAATGTAAATTTAAAACTTACGAAACACTTCCTTCAGCTTCTTGGCATAAGCTTTCACATTCTCATGGGGGTCTTGGCGTGTTATATTCAAGACACGCAACCAGTATTGGCCACCTCTTTCAGGGGCATATTCTCCTCAGAAAGCTGCATAAAATTGATTGATTGTGGTTATGGTTCCAGACTCTATGCTATGATACCATACCGCAGCCCTTCCTTTTAACGTCATATTAAATAACATCATAAGATGTCTCTCATCTTGGATGCGATAATTAAACATTAATATTTGGAATTTACAAATGTGAAACTCCGCATCCTCTTCAGCTAACCCATTAAAAACGGGCAAGGGAACTCCTAAAGCTGGTAAAACCGACGTCCCTGTAGAAATTGCAATGGGTTGTGCCATGGCGACAATCGGATTCACAATAGGAGCTTGAACTGACGGAATCACACCCCCACTTGAAGTGGGTTGACTTGGTGGAAGAGAGGAAGAACTTGCGCTTCCTCCTGCACCTAAAGGACTATGTGGAGCAGTTTGGTTACTAAGACCATTGCCTCTTATGCGTATCGGGATACTCCTTTGAGGAGAATAATGACTTACAATCTCTAACCACCGTCTAGCTATCTCAGCACGTTCTACTTTTGTATTTCGGCTTGACAGTCCTTGTCAGAGGACATAAACCAACTTTCTTTTGGTCCCTAGAAACCCTAGATTCAAGAACCACCACTTGTTGGTAGCTCCTGACAGACGCACTAGTTTGATATTAATATTATTCAATACTAATTATACAAAAAGTAGTAGTGTGATTTGTAGTAATTGTATGGATTAAAATGATCATAATCAATGTAGTTTAACTCAAAATCAGAAATGAGGTAGGGAAGAGTTGAAAACCTATTGTGATTAGTAGAAGTCAGTAATGTGTGCCAACGTAACAAGAATCACCCGTGAAGTAGATCAGACACAGTGTGGAGTGGCGATCAATCACTGCCCTGTTGAATTGTTGAAGCCTTGAAGCAAGATTTTTGATTTGAAGATGCAGGTAGTTTTGGTCATAATACCCTGATTCAAACCAGAATTTGCAATGCACAATCTGTTTCAGTTTGAGAAAATGAAATAGTGGAGAGCAGTCAAAGAAGAGGAGGGGGATAGAACCGCCAAATATTAGGGCTGAACACTTGCAACAAGAGAGGGGCGACATGAGTAGAGATAAAAACGCAGAGGATCAAATATGCGAAACCTAAAATTGTAAAAACGCAACAGAGAAAACACTCACGTTAGAGAGTTGCATGGAAGAGAGAGGGAGGGGAAGAGAAACTCATTTTGAAAAACATCATGATTAGTTGTAAAGACCGACTCATAAAAGGAATCACATAATGTATCACTCTATTCGAATAACCATAACTTGTTATGGAATACGAGTAGGTTTAGATCTTATGTTTGTATCTATTTTTTAATTTTATTAAAGATTTCAAGTAGCGATTATTTCAAAAATCATGTAATGGCTATATTGTCGCCCCCGGACCCCCCCATTGGGAGCGTTGCCCCCAAATCCCCACTGGGAGTGCTACCTATGAACCTTCGCTAGGGGTGTTTCCCATAGACCCCTATCGAGGGCACTACCCCTCGGACCCCCTGTTGGGGGCGTTGTCCCCAAACCCCCACTGAGGGTGCTACTTGAACCCCTGTTGGGGGCGTTGCCCCCAAACCCCCACCAGGGGTGCTACCCTCGAACCCCCGCCGCTGGGGGCGTGGCCCCCAAACCCCCACCGGAGGTGCAACTCCCCAGAACCCCCCATTGGGGGCGTTGCCCGCAAACCCCCATCAGGGATGCCACCTCCTATTAGGGGTGTTGCCCACAGACCCCCACCAAGGGGCGCTACCCCTCAAACCCCCCATTGAAAGCATTGTCTCCAAATCTCTACAAGGGGTACTATCCCCAAAGCGTGACTAGGAGCATTGCTCCCAAACCTCCACCGAGGAGGACATTGCCCTCAAACTCTCACTAAGGGCATTTCTCCTAGACCTCCTCCTTCCCCCTTGCCCCTCCTTAAGAATCCACCATTGAGATATTGCCCCTATTTCCACAGCTAGAGAATTAGCCTACATACTCTCTATCCTACCCTGCTAGAGATTCTTCTCTCGAACTATCACTAAGGTGGCTTCAAAATCCTCAATGATATTAGACATTACATATTAGATACATTAAATATACATAATCTTACAAAATATGATTTAATATATTTAAATTATATTTATTAATTATATATATATATATATATATATAATATTCCATAATATACACATAGTACGATATACTAATATAACATGATTTAGACTAAAATAGTATAACTTAAAAATAAAATAAAATATGATACATTTTACTATTATCAACAAGTAGGTAGTATAAGATTTATAAATATTTAATGATGATAGAAACTATCTTTCCTTCTCAAATAGCTTCTAATTGATGCAGAAATTTCCTCAATCTTTATAACTTTGTGTCATAGGGAATGAAATCTCCTATTCTTTAGAGGTCATGGTGGTTTCAACATTTAAGCACGAGAAAAGTTTCTCATAAAATATCTTTATCCTTATTGTCATGTTGAATACATGAAATAGAGGTTTTGATCAATTGATCAAATATTTTCTAATGGAGATCACATAGATTATTTATCCTTGTTGACATACAATAAATGTTTTGACCATTTGGCTAAATCTTGTTCTATGGACATCACAAACAATTATTATCCTTGCTATCATCTAGGTTACATACAATACATGTTTTGACCATATGGCTAAATCTTTTCTTGTGGACATCACAAAGAATTTTAATCCTAAGTCTTGTGTAAAATAGTTGCAATAGAGGTTTTGACCATTTGGCTTGTACAAGTATCATGAAAAACGAATTTTATTTTCTCACTTGTACAGGTATCATGAAAAACGAATTTTATTTTGGAGAAACTGTGAATTTGCTATTTGATCATGAGATTGTTGCACTTGGGAGAGTGTATGCAATACATCCAAATGAGACATGCCATGGAAAAACACTTGAAGCATCCTCTTCTCTTGGCAATTCAAAGTTTATCACATCATATGGAAAAGCCAATAATATAACCTTTGTGCCAACACACACAATGTTTCTTTCTGTCCATAGCATCACTCTACGTTGTCTCCAACTTTCACGAATGCTAAGCACATCAATATCCTCATAAGGTAGGACATGGATTGATTTGTAATCATCTCCTCTGTCATGAATTGTTATTGAGTTTGAAACAACCACCACATCTTTCTTTCCCCATTTTGCAAAACTACCTACAGCTTCATGAACCTTCATTGCGTCAATTGTTGGGAATGACAAGTGTTGTCAGTTTGCTAATAGAGAAGCAATGCAATAGTTACGTAAATAGTTTTGGGGATTGCAATTTGAAGACCGCACAAACTACGTTTATGAAAAGTTTGAATCATCATGCAGGATTGATTACTTGGGAACAATGAAGTACAACTTCATCTTTAATGGACAAGTGGTATGTGGAAGGGCATGGTATGAGATTCATGGAATCCCAAAGACATCTTTTTACAGGTACAAAACACAATTTGAGCATGGTGTGAGGAGGGCAATGCATGGAAACAAGGGGGTAATAAGAGCAGCTTGGGATCACACAAAGATGGGAAGAACCATCCTTAGAGACTTTGTTGAGAAGAATTCAGAGCAAATGCTACACAAGAGTAGAAAAATGCAAGATGGATCAAGGGAGACACATTTGTTATCCGAGATGTTTACAAGAAAGTAGATATATGGGCAGAAGTAAATACAACATTGAGTGGTATTGGATGTAAGCAAATGTCCTTGTCCACCTTCAATCGTATTTGGAACACAGAGTTCAAGCATGTAACCTTAGCAAAGACAAGTGAGTTCTCCAAATGTCGTATTTGCTTAGAGATCAAAGAGCAACTTGTAGCAACAAAGTGTCTTCAAGAGCAAAATGTCCTTCTAAAGAACCGTCAATGTCACATGCTACAACAACAAAGTTGTCGGAACATATACTACAGTTAGCACTTGGCCTCAGCATTAGATCCATATAAAAATTTATGCATCATACATGATAAAATGGACCAACAAAAGATAGTTATCCCTAGGTTAAGGCTTCGATCAAAAGAGATCGAAAGATCTACTCAACTACCAGTTTCTATAACAAGCATGATTACACATGGACATGGAGAAGATAGATATGGACATTTCTCACTCGATCTATGGCCTCGTGATTCTAACTTCACAATTTCCTCATTGTTGTTGTGCTTTAGGAACTTGGGGTGACTACACAAGCATGCAAATGGTGATCTACAAGTAGATGGAATGGCGAGATCAACCTTTGTGCTACTAATTGCCCTCAACTCGAAAAAAGCACTAGATCACCATCAAGGTGTTGCACAAAATAAATCATGCATGGGAGATAATACACCATAGGATGACCATCACCATTTCAAATGATTTCCAGAGAACTTACTACTTCAACTTGATAATTGTGGATTAGAAAAAAAAAATCACTGTCTCTCTATATATCTATCATTGCTTGTCGCACGAGGAACATTCAAGATGATCTAGCTTGGGTTTCTCATGGTGGATCATACACATAAAGACATCCATGCAATGCTCAGCAAATTGTCAGAGAAGCTAAGGACGAGCATGACCTTCACTTTTCCTCATCTTATGCAGCATTTTCAATCATGCTAGATGACAAGTCCTACACCTTTCTTATTGACACATGTGCCTGACTTTAAGAGATACATTGAGGGATACTTGTGTGATTTCAAAGATACACTTGTTGGTCACTCAAAGCCTCTTCAATTTCGGTTTTATATGCAAGGAGATACACCTGTCATGCAATACAAGATATATCCAAAGTCCCTAGATTGGTTACCAAGAGAAGGTAGCATTGAATTATGGAAGAGAGACCTTGTAGGAAAGCGTACTCTTCCAAAGGGTGTTCCAATGTTGGTGCCCATGTTTGAGTAGGTTAAGGATCATCAAGAAGTAGTAAGTAGAGCTAAATATTATTTGAAGTATTGGGAAAGATGGCCAAATGTACAAGGACATGAAGAAGATTTCACAAAGTTTATAACACTAGTGATTGATTATTCAAAACATATGATCTATGCTCTTCAAACTCCAAATGTCCAAGAAGATTTATTTTTCATAGATTTTTGGCCAAGAACACAAAGTGATGTAACCAATATAGATGTAGATAATGCAGATGACTTTATTGGATTGGAAGAGTTTAATGATCACTAGTGTGGTCCTCTGAGCAAACAACCCAAACATACATTTGAACCAATGCTTGATGTTAAGAAAGATGACTTTGTGCTTGTTAGACCTTCAGATTCCAATATATCCAATATGGCTTGGTGTTGCAAAAAGTGAGGTCGATACAAATAGAAATTCCAAAAACTTCAACAAGGTACATATACAATATTGGGGACCACTTTGTAGTCGTCAAAATGCTACAGATGAAGAGGTGTATTTTAATTGTTGGGATAAATATTGGATGTGCAACAAAATAGATCCTGAACGATGGGAAATAATAGATAGCATTGTCTTCTCTTGGATGAACACATGTACAAAATCTCCCAAAAATTTAAAATTCCCCCAAAGGTTGTATTGAAGGCTAAAGAAAGTCTACAACAATCCATTAACTTAAGATTTTCCTTGAATATTTTCAAGGATATTAAAACTAAGGTGTTTATTAACACTACCTAAAAGAGTTTTTTTCAATCTCTTGGAAACAACCATAAGCAGTAATATGTTCCATTGTACCAAGTTCCAAATTAATGAAATTCACGAAATCCATTTTGATTTGGTTTTCCCGTATTGATGGGAAATTCCCAAAATCCTAAATATGGAGTTTGTAGACATATAGAGAGCATGATCATGAGTAAGCTAATAGTAGTTCAAGTAAGTTTGTCATTACATTGACATCTTTTTCAAGTATATTTGGATATGTGAGCCAAGTACTTTTAAAATTATTGGTTTAATATAAAATAATTATTTATCAATTTAAAAATAGATAAATAATGACTTGAAAAATTAACCAATAATTATGGATTTGTTATCTTCCATAGATTATACCAAGCTAATAGCATGGTACTTGTCTTCAAAAATGAATTACATGGAGCAGAATCTTTCATTTAGTATACTTGCTTTGCTCTGTATTTGATATACTTGATAGTCTTGTATGTGTTGATGGTTTTTTATACACTAAAGATACGTATCTTTTTATGCACAGAGAATACTAATATTAATCACACATCTTAGTTCTGATTCAAGAGTTGCTTTGAGAGAATCATTGCAAGATATTGGGATGAAGTAGAGAAGAGTCAAAGCATATGCAACAAGAAAAAATGCAGGGAATATCTTCAAGTATCTAACTATCGCAAGAAAACTAAAGCTCATGGATAGCAACAAGTCTATGGTGAACTCTTATCAAAAGTCACAAAGACTAATCAATAGATTGTTTTGACTAACTTTCAATAGAATATGATTGGGTTACTTGATTTTTTTAAAGATACATATGTGTATATAATTGTTTTACTAAGATTTTTTTAAAATAATCTAATAAATATCTATATATTCCATGATAAACATATAACATTTTTAAATTTTACATTATGAATGTGAATAATAATTATGTACATTATTAAAAAAGGAAGTCATCATATTGCTATGAGAAGAATGACCTTCAAGTGACATTTATTAAGATGCAACTTCCATGTATTCTTGAATTGCTAGATAAGGATCAAGGAGTAGGTGCAAATGTCAGAGCAAACTTTGAGAAGGTCATGGTTGCATCTAAGGAGCATTTAGATATATAGAGAGAATATGTGTAGAGATGTGAGAGAGAAAGAATATACACACCGTCATCTACACTCCCAAACACTATTTCATATTGATCACAATCTACATATATATAGGCGAGACTTGGTCTAGATAGGGTGAGCTATATATAGCTCCAACACCCCTACTCAAGCAAAGGTCTCTAATTCTAGATGAAAAAACACTTGAGGAGGATAATGGAAAAACCGGAGCTCCCATATACAAATGTACAAACATGATTAAGAAGGATTATTGTATACATGTAAAGTGAATCCATGCATGTCAAGTAAAACTGAATGTGTATGTACAAATTTGACCAAGAGGTTTGAGGTGTATATGCATGTGTGAAGTGTATGGTGCCTACAAGAAGTATGTACAATGGCACTACAATGTTATAGTAGATTAATTCCCAAAGATTGAAGTTGAGAGAACTCCAAGTTCCTAGTGAGCAGAGTGAGCTTCATTCAGTCCTTTGGTGAATATATATGTAGTCATCTAATCACTTGGACAATATTCAATCATGATCATGTGTTTATTTATTTCATATTGAACATAATGATAATGCACTGCAGTATGTTTAGACTTGTTATGTTGAACATAGTCTTTAGCAAGACTAATAGAACTTTGGTTATTACATTGAAGTGGTGTGCTAGAGAGATGAGGATGGCCAATATTTGATAAAACTTGTCGAAGCCATATTAGCTCTTGAGTTGCTAAATATGCAGCTACATTGAGCCTTTATAGTGGAATAGCAACACAACAATTTTTCTTGATAGTCCATGAAACAAGACAACCATTGATAAAGAAACAATTTCCATTTGTAGAAAATATAGATAAGTGAGAGCTTACCCAATCTGCACAGGACAAGGATTAGTGGTAGGATGTGCAGTACGTCTAAGTTGTAGGATGTGTAGAGACGTTGTTTCTTTTGTGGGAATGACATGGAATCACTATAAGAGACAAGCTCTTCACAAATATTGAGAGAATTCTCAAGAATATCAGCATCATAAACATGATAGGTACCATGCTCATTATCAAAAGGAAGATCAATATAAAATCCACACTAAGGTCATCATCCACAATAATAGGTGCATGTTGTGAATCTTGATTTGAGCCATTAGTACTAGTGTGAGTTGCATGAATTATCCAAAAATACTAAATTTTTGGATAATCTTAGTCTAATTTTTATATTATTTATTGTAAAAATCTAAAAAAATTAGAAAAAGCTTCTAGATTAGGATGGCATGCAAAAAGCTAGTTACTTTTTTAACCAATTAGGAGATTTTCGTAAGAAAGACAGATTGACAAAATCGCGTACGTCGAGATCGCTGTAAACAGGCTGAAAACTGCAGATTGAACTGAAAGAAGAAGGAGTAATTTGGGAGATCTGTGAGCAAGTGTCTTGGAGTTTTACCCCCCTTTCGGAGCCAAGAGAGCCATCAGATTTGGGTTCCGATCAGCAGAGAAGAAGCTGTAATTTTGATGCATGTTTTGTCTTATGAAGGAGTTCTAAGAGAACAAATGCCTGGAGATTGCTTCTGAGTAGTGCAAAGATTCCAGGTTCTTTCAATACATATTGATTCAATTCATTTTGCTTCGTCTTTGTTGTGTTTACCACTTCTCTTTCTTCTCTTCTAGTTCCTATCTCTACTTTCTTCTACCTCTGATCCCCGGTGGATTTGACCTTTCGACAAAAACAACCCCTCCGACAACGGTCCTTTCCATCAGCTCATTATACTACTGAATTAACATTTTTTGATGGTTTAGAAGGGCTAGTGCATCTTATTCTTCCTTCTCCAACCTTTGCCTCAGATGATCCTCACTCTCTTCACCTTCCTTGGTCTTGGCGTCCAATTGCTCCTTTAGAGTATTAAGCTCTTTTCAATGAGCTGCAGCCTGCTTGGACACATTGAGCCTCAAAGCTACTGAGGCTTCCTTTTCGACGGCCAGCTCTACCAAGGCCGCTTTTTTTCTCCTCTCTGGCCTAGCTCAACTGAGTGAGGAGTTCAGCCACATATGTGTCGTAGTCTACTGGTGGCACTGTAAGAGGGGCCTTAGTTGTCGATGCTTCTAGCTTCTCCTGTTTAGGGTCTCGCCATGATTATGCATCTGGTGTAGTTGGCCTCTTTGTTCCTGCTTCGTGGGCAATATCCACCACTTTGTTAGCTAGGATCTGTATCATTGCCATTAGTTGAGCTGTGTCCATAGCTGGCACCAACTCATGTGTCGTGGTGAGTGTGGTTCTAGCTGGGAGTGGCACAAGGGAATAGGGGAGGGGGTGCAGTGGGGCTTCCCTTTCGTCCAACCACTTGGGATATTTATACACTACCACTAACTTTAGCCTCATGAGGCAGGCTCAATGTGTGTGGGCTCATCTCTCTCCCTCCATGGGCCTCTTCTACAGACTTGTGAGTTGCCTCTGCCAAGTCCGCAGCTTCCTTCCTCCTTATGTCTTCAGCTTCATCCTCCGCTCTCCTCTTCCTCTCCTCCTTGGCTCTTCTTGACTCTTCTCTGATTCTTTCAAATTCTTCATCTTCTTTTCTCCTTCATTCCTCCTCCATTTTCTTGGACTCCTCTTGTGCTCTTTTCAACTCAACTTTCTCTTCTTTACTTATCTTTTCCTTACTCTGTTTTTGGATTTTGGTTGTCTTTGTCTTTCCTTGTGCCCTATCTTTGGCTTGTGTGGATGGTGCTTCAAGCACTTCTCTGTCACTCATGGTGCGTTCGCTCAATCTGTCTTCCTCATGGGGCAGTGCCTGGTGGGGTGCGGCTATCTCTTTAATTCCCCTTGCTTCCTTGGTAGCCTCGTGAATAATGGCTGTCAGTACACCACTGTATCTTATGGTAGAAGCCTTGGCAGAGGACTTCTTGCGGGCTGATCTCGCTGTAGAGGCAGGGGACTCTCCTCCAACCATTGCTGCGCCTGTAGAAAGGGCCTTTGCTACTGTCTCGATGGTCTTTATGACGAACCTGTTCCAATCCACTTCTTCAGGGGACCCTGCGGCTATGCTTTCCAACACTGGGACATTGATCCTATTCATCAAAGCATTGTACCTCTGTCATGAGAAGAGGGTGTGGATCATCTTTGCTTGCATTTTCACTTCCAGGTTTGGGATGTCTGCAAAGCTTAGTCCATCCACTATGGGTACCTCACTCTTGTTCATCCCCAGCATGGCATATATGTCTCTCCTCTGATTCTTTACTACCTTGGGGGCCAAGCCAAGGTCCTTCTCCACCACTTCCACATTAAGCGGTACCTCCACTTGGTGGACAACATCCCCTCTTCTTATTGTAACTATGCCATAGTTCCTACAAGCATCAAAACTCCTCAAGAATTGTGCACAAGCATTGTAATCCACTGCTTGTCCCACTTTCTCCACATACTTCTAGGGAGCACACTTGTCCACCAGTTGCTTTACTTGTGGCTTCTCTAGGATGGCTTTTTCCAAGTTTAGAGTGTGCTTGAAGGTGAACTGATTAAATCCTTGTGTCTCCACAGCTATCCCGTACTTGACTTGTTCTTCTTCTGTGAACGGAAGCTTACCACCTTTCTCATGTCCTGCCATTGTGGGTATCTGCCATGCGACAATACTCATAATTAGTCTCGATGGGGTAGGCAAGACTAAATTATGAAAGATTCAAACAATTAGAAAAGCTACATAAGAATGTGAAATTTGAGGAATAACACACTAGAATAGAAGACATGAATTTTCCACGTGCGCTTTGCTCTCACGTTTTTATGCGTAGTTCAATCTTTATTATATTTTTCCTTTGTATTATATTTCCGTGATCACTAAACCCCCTCCTCCTCGTGGGAAGATGAAGATCCTTCCTAGGATTGAATAGGATGAGGCAAGGGCATTAGAGCGCACCATGGTATGCTTAATTTGACAATAGTCACGGGTAGAAATTTGGGTTGTATTCCAATTGGGCATGACAGTCAAGTTCATGCAATCTAATGGATGCTTGAGTGATGTACGTTAGGACATCATGGAGAACATCGCCAGATTCGAGGCGGCTAGCCACGTGTAGCTCCTCGTGTGTAAGGACTTGGTCGATGTAAGGATGGGCCAGTAAGTGATCATCAAGAAAATTGTAATGCAGGATGGCCATAACCCTAAAAGAAGTAGGAGCTACGTACATGGGGTCATATTCCACAGCCTTGATTGCACGTCCCTGCTTGGCATTTGTCATAATTTGGAAACCTTTTTTCTCCCATTGGAGGAGTAAGGCGTACCATTGCTGTAGAATGAAGAGGTAGAGCTCGCGAGACTCAGGAGCTCTTCCAGCTCTTGGATTGGTGTCGAGTTGGCAGGCTTTCAGTAGGAGGTCAGCATCCTGTTGATGATTGCTTGCTTTTTTGAGACTTCACCGGTAGCGATAAGCTCAGTTGCAACCTCAAGGAATTTGATGGTCATGAGCTCATACTCTTCCCATATGCATGGTAAGGTACAGACTTTAGAAGCAAGGGGTTCATCAAGAAGGCCAAGGTCTAACCGTTCATAACTTTTGGTGAAGGTCATAAATGTGCTATCCAGCATTTTAATGCAAGTGACCAGGTCATTGTCTGAATTGGCAGTGAGGTCCTTGGCCATGTCAAGGAATGAGAGTCGCTCATATGAAGGCCTAAGACTTGTTGGTGGCTGCGGTGGAACAGAACTAGATGGATGCATTAGCGATGATGTTCCATTAGATTGCGCCTTGGGAGGAGTGTCCACCTAGAAGGCTGGTTGTGCCTCATTTGGCTCAAAAGACATGCAACCTTCGTTTGAGCTACTTTGGGCATGCAAGAGTCAGTTGTGTTAGATGATTGTGGGATATCTAGTTGTTGCATAAGTTGATGTGAGATCTCGAAAGACATAGTGTGTTCAGGCTGCACGGGACTAATTGGTAGAGTCTCTAGAGACTTTTCTCTGGCATTAGTAGTGGCTGGTTTAAAGCCAACAGGTTGCGGCTTTGGCCGATGGATGGGCATAGGCTTTGGGGTTTTGACCTTTATGGCTATCATAGATTTGACAACTTAGGTCCAGTGCTTGACAAATCTAGCTGTGTCACGGAATAGCATGGGCCACCATAGTTGAGACTGTAGCACCTTGTGGGTTGCTGTCGTGTCTCCACTGAAATGCCCCCCAGTGATTCCGGTGTCTGCCTCTCTCAACTTGTCGTGCATCTCATATTCGCACACACACCTGGGTAGCAACCCGTCTTGCCCCAACTTATAGAGTTGGGCTTGCAATCAACTGATAGGGTGTGATCTTCACAATAAGCTACCTAAGCTTGGCCTTCTCAATAGGTCTCTTGATTAGACCATGTTCGAGCATGTGGACGACATCCTTAGCCCAGTATGGCCTTAAATCAGCCTTGAATAATTCATTGTCATTGGACAGGCAAAAAAGATGCACGTCTGGAAGGTTGTCCATTATTCTTTGTCCAGCAGCTTCACCTGTGGGTATGCACGACATGTGATTTGCCATGTAATGTTGTTTCCCTTTACGTGCAACCACAGAGAATTCAAACTCCAAAAGAAGAAATAATCATCGTACAATGTGTCATGTAACGCAAGGTTTGTATGCTAGATAGAGCAATGCTTGATGGTCAACAAGAAAGGTGAAAGGTGTGGCCAAGAGATAATGTCTAAATTTCTTAATGGAAAACACCATGGCCAGCCCCTCCCTTTCCGTAGTGGAATAGTTCATCTCCGTATCAATGAGCTGCTTGCTAGCAAAGCTCACTGGGTAATCCAAGTTGTGTTCTCCAGGTTGGCACATCAGAGCTCCAATGGCAAACTTAGATGCATCTATATGCACATGGTACGTTATGGTCCAATTCTTCGTAAGCACGTTGGCATTCTTTGGTCCACTTGAACACAATTAGTAGCTTGTATAGTGTTCTTGCGATTAATGCATAATTCAGTACAAAGCGCCGATAGTACCTTGTGTGACCTAAGAAGCACTGAACACCTTTATAATTGTTGGGTGGTGGCAAGTTGACAATAGCCCTGATCTTTGAGAAATCAATGGCAATGCCATTCTTGGACACCACGTGCCCTAGGATGCATCCACGTTTCACCCAAAATTGGCACTTTAGAGGGTTCAACAAGAGATTATAAGGACGACACCGCTCAAAGATTGCCCGTAGTTTCTCTAAGTGTTCCGCCCACCTAGAGTGTATGCATAGATTGTCCACAAACACCTCTAGCTCACATTTGAGCATGTCTTTGAAGATCGTGCACATCAGATGTTGGAAGGTTTCGGGTGTGTTCATTAGCCTAAAGGATATGATGATGTAAGCAAATACCCCCCACTCTGTAACGAAGGCACTCTTGTGCCTATCGTCGTGGTGTACTTGCACTTGATTGTAACTCAAGAAACCATCTAGAAAACTATAGTCTTCTTTACCTGCCACCCTCTCGAGCATGTTTTCGGTGTATAGCAATGGGTAGTTATCTCTTTTCATAGCGGCGTTGCCTTTCTTGTAGTTGACGCACACTCAGATCTTTCTGTTTTTCTTCATAACAATCACTATTGGTGATACCCAGTCCATGTGCTCTATTTTGTAGATGAATCCTACTCTCATGAGTTTATCAATCTCCTCACCGCAATTAAATGATATTTATGCCAATTTAAAACTAGAGTTATCCTATTTCATGCAACTCTAGAATCATTCCATGCTTCGCAGATTCCTATGGTTGATAATGACTTTTTAATGAATCATTACTAAGAAAGATTCGTGTAATAATGTGACATGCGATTTAATCTTTCCATGCATAGTCGAAGGTGTACTACAATAATTCTGACTTTGTAATGATAACCATTAGTTGTTCTAGATTCGTTACTTTGCAATGCACAGAAGCAACTTGCTAAAAATGCATAAACATCTTTCGTTCATTCCATTAAAAAAAATACAATTGACCAATCTTCATTCATGAGTTATTTCCTTTAAAATAGACAATGTATTTCAATCGCAAAAGTGCATCCTAATTCCATAAATTATCCATGCATAATTGTAGTATTTCGATGTAAACCAAAAATAGGAGGAAAACCTGGACTTGTGGGTTCGGTGAAATGTCCACATGAATGTTAGGAGATGATCCTTCTGTGGTTGCGCCTTGTGCCTTTTTAGGGGCCATCGACCTTCTTGCCTTGGCCGCAGTCTTATGATATTGGCCCATCTCCCTTGTATGCGGAATTCCCTTTGAGGTACGAACTCCTTGACTGAAGTACCGACTTGGGGAATTGGGCTTTGGAAGGCCTTCGAGTTCAGAGCTTGGGCCTTCTTTCTTTAAAAATCCCGAGAGTTTAAGGAAATCCTATCCAATGGCCTTATGGGGAAAAATCGAGTGGGAAGGGTTTTGAGAAACCCCTCTTCTTCTTACAAGAATCGGAGCTAGGTCTTTAGTAACTTCCTTTGCTTCAAAGCGAGGATGGGCTTTTTGAGAATCTAAAGGGAAGACCTTTAAATCCAGAGGGTAGAGTGGACTCAAGGAGATCCAATGGGAAAGGGGGGTTTAAAACCGGCTAATATGGCTTTATGGGAATCCATGAGAAGGGGCTTTAAAAGAAAATTGGGGGGGGTAAAGTGGACTTAAGGAGATTCAGTGGGAAAAGGGGGGGTTTAAAACTCAGCCAGTGTGGCTTTATGTGAATCCACGGGAAGGAGGGCTTGGAGGAGGCCCTTAGAAGCTTCCAAGAAGCTTCTAAGAAGCTTCTGGGGCCCTAATGTAAGACTACATGGACGAAGAGGAAGGCTAGTCGATTTGGCAACTGGCGGCCTCAGGCTTCAGGTGGCGGCTCCTCCAGTACGACGGCAGTTGGCGCAGCATGGCACTCGATGCCCCTTCAGCTCCCTCTTCTCACGGTCTGTCAGCCTCTTCTCTTCCCTCATGCTTCCTTACTCCCCCCAAAGGGGGGGTTTTTATAGGATAAGGGGGGGAGAGGGCTCCCTCCCCCACGTGGCCCCTGCATGCTATCCTACCTTCCACCTCCATAGTTTCCCATTTTAGCCCATCCCCTTCCCTCAGCCATGCTTCGGCTAGGGGAAGGTAAAAGAAAATTTGCAATAAATCTAATATTATCCTCTTGACCTCCTCCCAAGAGGATGTTCACCTGCGGTTATGCTGGTTTTTAAACCTTGGTCCCATTTTTGCCAGTGGAGAGTCATGATACCTCATGTATAGCTTAAAGATTGCACCGTCGGTAACTTTAATGCCAGAATTTTCATTTGCATGAGACTCACACGGGCTCGTAAGTTTTTTCAACGGAAATATTACATTCTCTCCCCCTTGGAGGAATCAAGATGTCCTCATCTCGAGATAAACTGGGGATATTAATGGTTGAGAGTGCTTTCATCCATCCAAGTGGCATCCTCCTCAGGATAATCTTTCCACTGGACGAGGCATTCTCTCAAGGTTCTGGATCTTAGTTGTCTCTCCCTAACATCTAAGATCCTATCAAGTCGTAGCTCAAGGACTCCTTGGCTAGGCATTACAACTTGTTGGTCATCAAGTACATGGCTAGGATTAGGTACATACTTCTTCAGCAGGTAGATAAGGAGTATATTATGAACCTTTAGGTTCTCCGGGAGTTGCAGTCTATAAGCATTAGGTCCTAGGCACTTGAGAATCTTGTATGGTCCACAATACCTTGGACATAGCTCCTTGCAATCTCCTAAGGATAGGGAACTCTTCTTTGGCCATACGCGAATGAAGACAATGTCTCCTTCCTCGAAGGTTCTATCTTGATGCTTCAAATCCGCGTATGCTTTCTCTCTATCCTTGGCGGCTCAGGTGTCCTGTCTTATTGACTTTACTTGCTCATCCATCTCTTCCAACATCTGCCTTGAAGCTTCAACACTCAAGGTATGATCTGAGAAGTTTAGGGGACTTCCATAGTCATGACCATACAATGCTTGAAAAGGGGTCATCTGAATGCTTTGTTGGTAAGAAGCATTGTAGGCAAACTCAACCAAGGGTAGGTATTGAATCCACCTTTTTGGTTCACGGCAACAATGTGCCCTTAGCATATCCTCGATGACTTGATTGACTCGCTCCGTTTGGCCATTAGTTTGGAGATGGTAAGATGTACTAAGACAAAGTTGAGTCCCAATGGCTTCAAAGATAGCTCTCCAGAAGTGTAATGTGAAGAGAGAATCATGATCACTGATGATTCTTCTGGGTAACCCATGTAGCTTGAATATCTCCTTGATAAAAAACCTTGTAATGTCTAAGGCTTTATAATTTGTCTTAACTAGAATAAGTGCGCAACCTTAGTAAGCATGTCAACCACAACCAGGATAGAGTTGTATCCTCCCTAAACTTGGAGTAGGCCAACAACAAAGTCCATACTGATGAATTGCCATTTCATTTGGGGAATGTCAAGTGGTTGAAACTTTCCAGGCATTTTGACATGTTTGACTTTGATACGCTGACAAGACAAACACTCAGTGACATATTTGAGAACGTCACCTTTAAGCCTCTCCCAATAGTAGCTCTTCCTAACTGCATTGAGAGTCTTAGCATAGCCAAGATTCCTTGAGAAAGGGGAATCATGAGCTTCCCACAGTATCTTCTACTTAAGTGACTGGCTTGCCGGTATACATAATCTCGTTCTATAGTAGACAAGTCCACTATTGATAGAGAATTCATGATACTAAGCCTATAGCTTTTGGTCCTAGTCCTTGATAGGGATCTCCTTTAGCATCTTTTGATAGGTTGGATCATGGCATGATTCTTCTCTAGCTAGCTCAAGTATTGGGTTGTTTGGCATAAATACCTTTGTAGCTAGAGATCTAGCTGTTGACGGATTTTGCAAGATTAGAGAATTAAGGAATGCCTTGCGACTGAGTGCACGGGCAACTACATCCTCCAGCACTTCAATCCACTAACGTTGCCTCATGTTGAGCTCGTTCTAGGTAAAGATCCACTTGAGACTTTTATGATCAGTCACTAGAGTAAACTTGTTACCCAACAGGTAGTGTCTCCAAAGCTTTAGAGCATGAATGAAAGCTAACAATTCTAGATCATGGGTAGCATAATTCTTCTCATGGCTCTTCAGTTTCCTTGAAGAGTATGCTACAAGGTGACCTTTTTGCATGAGCACACATCCTAAGGCAAGCGTGCTAGCATCAGTTACTACCTCGAACTCCTTTACTGAGGTCTGGAAGTTTTAGGGTAGGTGCTAATACCAAAATTTTCTTCAATCTTTCAAAGCTGGTTTGTTCAGCAGCAGCAGCTGACCATGCAATGGATGTTTGCTTCTTCAGTAAGTCCTCAGAGGTGCTGCTATCAAAGCATAGTTTTTGATGAAGACCCTATACCATCCTGTCAATCCAAGAAAACTGTGTATTTCTTTGACGGTTGTTGGTATTGGCCATTCTAGAACATCTCTGACTTTGGCCGGATCCACTGAGATTCCTTCCACTGATACGATGAGTCCCAGATATTCAGTCTGATGCTTGAAGAATGCATACTTCTTCATCTTAGCATAGAGCTTATGTGCCCTCATTGTCTCAAGAACAATCCGTAGTTTGGGTTCATGATCTTCTTCTTGTTTGGAATAGACTAAGGTGTCGTCAAACAAGACGAGTATGAAGTCATCAAGATATGGCCTAAAGATATCCTGCATTAACGTGTTGAAGGTGGCAGGCGTATTTGTGAGTCTGAATGACATAACTAGGAACTCAAAGTGTCCATATCTTGTGTTGAAGGCCGTCTTTGGGATATCTTCTTCCTTGATCCTTATCTGATAGTAACCAGACCTGAGATCAATCTTGGAGAAGATCTTCGCACCCTCAAGGTGATCAAGAAGCTCATCTATTTTAGGAATAGGATACTTGTTCTTAACAGTTGATTGATTCAACACTCTGTAATCAATACACAGTCGAAGAATTCCGTCTTTCTTTTTCTGGAACAGTACTGGAGCTCCCCATGGTGAACTGCCAGGATAGATGTAGCCCTGATCTTGTAGTTGCTTGAGTTGTTCCTTCAGCTCAATTGCTTCCGAGATGGACATTCTATAAGGTCTCTTTGCAACAGGCGCAGCTCCTGGTACTAGCTTGATCTCATGATCCACTTCTCTTTGAGGCGGGAGTTCTATCAGCCCTTTAGGAAATACATCCACGTACTCCTTTAGCCATGAAGGTTCTTCACTAGACTCCTACTTCTGTTCTAACTTATTGAGCTTAATCAAGTAGACAGGTAGTCCCTTTCTAACTCCCTTTATAATCCAAGATGCTTTGGCCAATTGAATTTTTGACTTTCCAGCCTCACCTTGAGTTGTGACCAATTCCCCTTCAAAGTTTTGAAAGGAAAATTTGGCCCTTTCCAGTGGAAACAACAGAGGTTTTGGCCATTGTTTTGAGTAGGGACAAAGTTGTTGGCATTATTAGTCCTTGCCTTCTTTCTTTGTCCCCGATTCTGACCTTGAGCTCTCTTCATTTGAGAACTATATGCTCCTCTGTTCGAGTCATTATAAGACCAAGTTTTGTTACTTCTTGACCTAGCTTGCACCTCCTGAATTATAGGCACAGCTCGAATGAGTACGTCCTGAACATCTGATGGGCGTATAGATTCGAGACGGATATTCACTAGTGGGTTTAAACCAGCACAAATTTTTGACACTTGCTGTGTCATGTCCATCTGTGGCGCATACTTAAGAAGTGAGACGAATTTTGAGTAGTATGCGTCAAGAGTGAGTCCCACTTGTTTTAGCTTGTAGAACTCATTCATTTTCTGCGTGCGATACACATGTGGTAAGTATCTTCCTTGCATAGCTTTCTTCAGTTTTTCCCACGTAACGGATCCTTCTGCAATCCCTTGATCTCTGCACCATTGCTTCCACCAAAGCCTGGCTTCACCGGTCAGATTTAGCTTGGCGAGCATAGCCTGGTTGGCGGGTGCAGTACTGACTGCTTCAAAGTAATCCTCCATGGACTCTATTCAAATTTCAGCATCTGCTTGGACAGTCCTACCTTTCCCATCAAATTCTAGCGGCTTGATCTGCTTGAGAAGAAAGTTCTTCTCCTGGATCACGGCAGTACTTGATGTAGGAGGCGAATTGGGAATCTGTACCTGGGTTTGTGTCTGAATAAAGGATTCTTAACGTTATAACTCGCTAATCATTATGATTTATATTTCATACCCAATTCATCTATCAACCAAGAATCCTAGCCACTTGACTTTTTATTAATTCTCATGGACAAGACAGACATTGATAAAAAGAAGTGTCATTGCATTTATATGGGCATAGCCCTTTCAAAGTACAATATTTCCTGAGATGATAGAGCAACTGTTACATTTAGTTTGGGGAGAATAATTTTATATTACATTTATCTATGGGAACTGGATAATAGTATGGTTTTGGGTCATGGATCTTTAAGAATCGGTAAGTCATCGGAAGACTAGGGTATCCTTTCCTTTGGAACCCATTCTTCTCATAGCATCCCAACACCTTGATCCTGTCGGAGGGGATTACGCGGGTCACTTCCTCGTATACATATGAGTTCAGCTCAACCCTCAAACTTTGAATATGTAAAGTTGAGTTTACGTGAGCCTCCACAAAAATGAACAGCTTCACAATCTTCAGGTCTTCCAACCACTTGATCCTCTTTAGGTTGGTTCGAAGGTATGCAAACCGATGGGCAGCTATGTAGTAGATTCTTGAGTCACGCGTCCATCTCTGTTCCATGTACAAAGGTAATTGATTATAAATACGATCTAGGATGTTCATCATCTCAACCCTTTGTCAATAATCCGGGGAATGCATCACTATCATAAAC
This sequence comes from Lygodium microphyllum, assembly GCF_053477565.2. NCBI lineage: Eukaryota > Viridiplantae > Streptophyta > Polypodiopsida > Schizaeales > Lygodiaceae > Lygodium > Lygodium microphyllum. The sequence continues at coordinate 62,605,807 of NC_141139.1, forward strand.
ATGACTTGAAACACTAAGAACCTGTTCCATCCTTCATAATTCTACAAGACAGCATTGAAAGTAAGGAAATGTTCTTAACAAAAATATTTTATTTACTTCTTATTATTCAGAAAAAACAAATCACTCTGATACCAACTGTAATGTGCCCACATGTTCCCTTCAGGACACGTCTTAGCAGTCCATCGGAAAGGAGATCTAGAAAGCTCTGCTCGGCACTCCCATTGAATGTTACGGGATTTGCGATCTAGGACTTCCCGTGTCTGCCATGTAGCAGAAGTATTCTGGCCGTTCCCACTTAGGACCGACTTGAACCAGGGTTTCCCCTAATGGTCATTTCCTAAACGGCAACTAGCGTCGAACCCCGAGCGAACTACTTTAAGCAAAAACGCCAAGTCCGAAGTAGATTGACGCTGCATTTGGTTCAAGGAGAATGGCAAATGAGAGGGATGCAAGGCTTGACCTCTCTGCCATAAGACATAGTCCCATTCTGTTCTCCTAAAATAGTGTAAACCAGGATTATTATAATCTTGACTCTAGGTCAGCGCCCTTGCTATTCAATTCCTTTGAAACGATCTCCTTGCTGTCCATTATGATTGAGAAAAGTTTCCGGCCAACCGGGACCACTCATCTATAGGACGGACCCATGGCCACATCCACTGCACTTTCCTCACGTTGTTTTAGTTGTCTAATTACCTACCACATTTAGTTGGACATGCATCAAGCGACTTCCTTAATTAGCTCGTTAGGCACCGATTCCTTTACTTAATCTTAGTACTTGACATAGAAAAGCAGTGTCAAACAAGTTTCTTTTCAACAAGTTATCATATTTATCTTTGGAATACATTCATAAAGTCCAGCCCGTAGGCTTATCCATAATCCACCCAAAGGCTATCCAGCAATCCACATGGATTACTGATCCAAGATTCCGCCCGCCGTAGACTAGTATGCGGGCCTCGAGATCAAATCCTAAGTCACAATGGCCTCTTGTGCAGGGCCCGGAAGGCAAGGGATTTATAGCTAAAGCTCCCCCTGGCACCCAAGCGTCCTCCTACTCCAAGTAGCACTCAAAGGAGAGACCTCACACGGTGGGTTCGGTCCACCTTCTCGGCATGGCCAACAACCCCCTTGGTTAGGGTCAGGCAGAGAGTCAGGGGTAATTGAGGCTGCCTCTCCCTTCAGGCCTTCAACCTTAAGCATTAGATATCTTTTCATCCTTTAGTTCATTGAGCAAACAAAGCAAAGAGTGCTCTTTAAACTATTGCAAGCACAATCATTTCCAGTGTTCGTTTATTTGGCCAACTGCTAAGGTGTGAATCCTTCTCTCCGAATGCATCCAGCTTTCGATTCTGGGATCCATTGCAACTCAACAAGATCCGTAAGGGTTTGTTTGTTAACCCTTATGTCCTTGTGTTAGGGCTGTTACCCTATTAACCCAACTTAACCAATACCTTAGGTTTTATTAGCAGTAAATCATGGCGTCCAGGTCACTTCAAATTATTAACTGGGTCCTTTGCTTCCAAGCAAATGCCTAATCCCCTTATCTTGGTCACTTTTCCCAAGAATGGTGCCATATCAGGACGACTACTTATCCTCTTGCAAGATAAACTTGCGCAAGAATCTACCAATCTCATTCCGAGGAATTGGCCATTCTCTTGTCATCAAACCACAAGATCATGTGACTCTGCAACTTGTTGCACATGTGCCACATCTAAATCCATGGGACTATTTTACCCATCAAACGATGCCTTCTAATCACGGAATCATGATTAGATAGGAAACAGGGTTAGGGTGTCTTCATATCCAATCCATTCCTGATTGCACTAGGCCGACATTGTCAGTCCTAGGGTTCCAACTCAATCGGAGTTTCATCTTCTTAGCGAGCGATCCTTAGGGTAGAAACCCTAGATCGTTTCTTGCAAGTATGTCCTATTGTCCCTACATTTCGTGAATGTGGGCAGGTCTTTAGGGTATGAGAGTTTCAACTTGGCAATAAGTGTGACTAGGTCACGTCCTCAACGTGCTAAACCTTAGTTAGCATTTGGGGTATGTTGCATTGACTTAACCATCCTAAGGGAATCCTTTGTAGTTTAGGTATTTTGGGTAATCCAGATTACTTGTCTTATGACAAGGATGAACTATTCCTAAATATTTTGTCTTGATTGAAGAAGGGAAAAACTAGTTGCATTACGTCATAATTCATGTAAGCATGCGATTCATTTCCTCTAGATTTGCAATCCCTAACTTTTCTTGTTAAGACCAAGAACATGTTAAAATTTGCATAACTTCTATTGATCCTACTAAGACATGCCTTCACAATTCATGCCACTAAGCTTTTAGGGTTTGAGGTTACAACGAACCATGCAGCCTTTCCTAACTACACCGTAATTAAATGATATTTATGCCAATTTAAAACTAGAGTAATCCTACTTCATGCAACTCTAGAATCATTCCATGCTTTGTAGATTTCTATGGTTGATAATGACTTTTTAATGAATCATTACTAAGAAATATTTGTCTAATAATGCAACATGCGATTTAATCTTTCCATGCATAGTCGAAGGCGTACTACAATAATTTCGACTTTGTAATGATAATCATTAGTTGTTCTAGATTCGTTACTTTGCAATGCACAGAAGCAACTTGCTAAAAATACATAAACATCTTTCGTTCATTCCATTAAAAAAAATACAATTGACCAATCTTCATTCGTGAGTTATTTCCTTTAAAATAGCCAATGTATATCAATCGCAAAAGTGCATCCTAATTCCATAAATTATCCATGCATAATTGCAATATTTTTACGTAAGCCAAAAATAGGAAGTAAACCTGGACTTGTGGGTTTGGTGAAATGTCCACATGAATGTTAGGAGATGATCCTCTTGCGGTTGCGCCTTGTGCCTTTTTAGGGGCCATCGTGAATTCGACCTTCTTGCCTTGGTCGCAATCTTATGATCTTGGCCCATCTCCCTTGTACGTGCAATTCCCTTTGAGGTACGGCTTCCTTGACTCAAGTACCGTCTTGTGGAATTGGGCTTTGGAAGGCCTTCGGGTTTGGAGCTTGGGTCTTCTTTGTTTAAAAATCCCGGGAGTTTAAGGAAATCCTCTCCAATGGCCTTATGGGGAAAAATTGAGTGGGAAGGGTTTAGAGAAACCCCTATTCTTCTTACAAGAACCAGGGCTAGGTCTTTAATAACTTCCTTTGCTTCAAAGCCAAGATGGGCTTATTGAGAATCTAAAGGGAAGACCTTTAAAACTGGGGGTGAATATTTTTGCTTGTGGTGGATGCTATGGGAAGGGAACTTGAAAATTTCGAGTTTGGAATGAGCTTATGGAGATCAATATGAAGGCTTTAAATTTCGGGAATAAAATGGCCTTCACGGGAAGGGGGCTTAAAGAAAAACCTGGGGTAAAATGGCTTGTGGGAGTTACAATGGGAAGGAGGGCTTTAAATCCAGAGGGTAGAGTGGACTTAAGGAGATCCAATGGGAAAGGGTGGTTTAAAACTGGCTAATATGGCTTTATGGGAATCCACGGGAAGGGGCTTTAAAAGAAAACCCGGGGGGGGGGGTAAAGTGGACTTAAGGAGACTCAGTGAGAAAAGGGGGGTTTAAAACGGGCTAGTGTGGCTTTATGTGAATCCACGGGAAGGGGGCTTGGAGGAGGCCCTTAGAAGCTTCCAAGAAGCTTCTAAGAAGCTTCTAGGGGCATGATGTAAGACCACGTGGACGAAATGGAAGGAGAGTCAATTTGGCAGTTGGCGACATGTAGATGGCTTTTGACGATGGCAGCGGCGGCCTCAGGCTTCAGGCAGCGGCTCCTCTAGTATGGCACCAGCTGGCGCAGCACAGCACTTGATGCCCCTTCAGCTCCATCTTCTCACGGTCTGTTAGCCTCTTCTCTTCCCTCACGCTTCCTTACTCCCCCCAAAGGGGGGGTTTTTATACGATAAGGGGGGAGAGAGGGCTCCCTCCCCCACGTGGCCCATGCATGCTATCCTACCTTCCACCTACATAGTTTCCCATTTCAACCCATCCCCTTCCCTCACCCACGCTTCAGCTGGGGGAAGGTAAAAAAAAATTGCAATAAATCTAACATTATCCTCTTGACCTCCTCCCAAGAGGATGTTCACCTGTGGTTATGCGGGTTTTTAAACATCGGTCCTATTTTTGCCAGTGGAGAGTCATGATACCTCGCGTACAGCTTAAAGATTGCACCATTGGTAACTTCAATGCCGGAATTGTCATTTGCATGAGACTCACGCAGGGTCGTAAATTTTTTCAACTAAAATATTACATTGTTCCTAAACATCATGAGTATGAACTTACTGGAGATTCGCGGTTTTCCCATTCAGAAGGATGTTACAACTATCCTAAAAATGGCTGATGAGAGTTTAAGATAGCCAAAGGAAATAGTATCTCAAGGATATGTAGCAATAGCACATATTGAGTGTGTTTCTGATTTCTGTATCATCCGATTTATTGGAAGGCCAAGCTATCAATTATTGCTAGGATGGCCATATATATTACACTCTAATTTTTTGGTAGACATTTCAATTGGTGAGTTTATTTTGGGATGTGGATTGAGGAGATGGATTTTGGATGTTTACTCTATATACCTATTCAATGAAGGGATACCATCTCCCACTATAGAACAAGAGGCACTTGAAGGCACCTCTATCTTGATTGGAACTTCAAGCTTTGGTGAGTTTGATATGGGTTCCGCAATAGAGAAGATCTATAACACCATATTGGAAAATATGGGAATTTTCCATAGGTTTGGGACACCTGATCAAATCTTTGGATTTGTCATAACTTGAATACTATAACTCCAAATCAAGCGCTCTATAGCTCAATAGATTCCGTTTTTCAAGCGCTTTCCAATGATAGGTCATATCATATGGTTTTGAGAAACTTATGGGCATGTTATCCGGGTGCCACCTTTTTAGTATTCAAAAAATGGGAATTGGGAGATTCCCAAACTCATTAATATTGTGTTCTATCAAGTTTTTTTGAATGAGTCGATAGGAGAAACAGATTGTATATGCGATGCGAATATAATAAAGTGGAATCTTGGATCTCCTAATGATCTTTGTCCAATCAAACCCAATACTATAGTATATCTGATGATGATTATGCAAACTATGTATCACTCCTATAGGATTTTAGGGATATATTTTCATGGAGCTGTCATGAATTGAAGGGGATCCCCCTACTATTGTTAGGCACACGATCCCATTGAAAGAAGATAGTAAGAAAGTAGGGCAGAAGATTAGACGAATGCCTTTTCATTTGAGAGAGCCTCTTTTTGAGGAATTGATCCATTTAAGGAAGGAAAGTCTGATCTTTCCTATTGAACATATTGAATGGTACTCAACAATTGTGATAAGAAAGAAGAAGAACAATCAAATTCACATATGCATAATCAAGCATACAGTAAAGGACTACTACCCTCCTCTGCCCTTTATTGACTAGATTTTAGATCAATTGGTAGGGTAGGAATGTACTCCATGGATTGCTTTGCAAGCTATAATCAAATGGACATAGCTAAGGAGGATAAGCTAAAAATTATGTTGATTACAATCCTTAGTACCTTTGCATACCATGTCATGGATTTTGGTTTATGTAATGTTCTTGGTTCTTGGCAAAGAATAGTTAATAAGACATTTGCCAATATCTCCCTTGAAGAACTTAAGGTATTTATAGATGATTTTGGAGCAGCTACCACAACCTATAATAGACAAGTCATCATTCTATGTAAGTTCTTTGAGCATTTTCATGTGTACTGCATATCATTAAGTCCTTGGAAGTATGTATTTGGGGTTCCTTATAGCTTATTGTTGGGTCACATCATTGATCCTCAGAAAGTAGTAGTAATTGTGGCCATGACTGAGATTCTTTGTTCATTTCTTGACTTTTATACCTACCCTTATCCCTTCCTTGGATGGCCATCAGATTGTTGGTCCTCGGCTTTTGTCCATTCCTCTACTCTCTTTTCTTCTCATTCCTATTAGCGTAGGCCATGACCCACATATCTCATTCTTTACAACTTGCATGGGAGAGATCTTGACACTCTTTTACAAAATGAAATGCAATGCACTTGGTGCTCTTCTTACTAACATGTTAGGGTGTGCTTATTATTATATGCTTCATTTTACATTTGGGACTTTTTTTCTACTTTGTGTGTTTAGGTTTTTTTAGTGTGCCCTTCTCCTCTATCTTCCTCTTACCTTGGGAATATCTTTCATTTTTTATTTTTTGACTTTTTCATCTTGGTCTTTGAAGGGTGTAATAGTACCCCCCTCCTAGCTTGGGTGCCAGTTCCATGGCACCTGATGGAACACATTGAATTTATAGAGGGTTGACTAGGAATTATTCTTGGGGTCATTGGGGAGGTTGATCATATTGGGAATGTGTCGTGACCTAAAATGGGCCCGATATGAGCTATAAGCAGTAGTCGAGCATCTCTATACTCAAGAAACCACACTTCCTTGGCCTCCTTGTGCCAAGAGTGTATAAGGGACACATTGGCATGATTGTTATCATGAATATTGTGTTTTTTTATAATTGTAGCCCAATGATTAAACCCCATACTCCTTAGAGGAAGTCCCTACACATAGATTGGTATGAAAATACCTCGTAATCACAAAAAGAAGGAGGCACCCCTCTGGCTGAATAATGTGACCCCATTGCAGCTCTCCTACATTGAGGGGATTGGCCCCTCGATGCACTGCTAACACAAATGTAACAAAGTACACTCTTATTTTAGAAGGATCTAAGAGATAAGATATTTCATCACTTAACAGTTTCCCAGGGAACCCAAATGCCTAAACCTACACCTTAGATGCCTCACAACTCAGCGTGGATCATCTATATACGAAACCAATTGAAATGCATCCAGGAGTTAGCATGTGATATGGGCAATGTAAATGTGAATGCCATCATGCTCAAACAATTTATAAATCAAAATTGTGGAGTGCAATGAACATTTCTTTTAATGATTTTAGCCTATACGTCGTGCTTTTTTGCTAAAGGTCACAGGCCCCGAGCATCCTCGTGCTACTTAATCCCTTTAAACTTAATTTATAAACCGTCCTATATGGTATGCACAAATAAATAGATCATAGTTTCCAATTTTTTCAACAACTAAGCAACATCAAACCCCCCTTTCCCCCTTCCATTTAGGTTGTGCATCATTGATTAGTGTAAAGAGTGGTTTTTTCTTTTTTTTTCTTGTAAAAAGCAATAAAAATGGACTTTAACATGAAGAAACAACAGAACTAAGGCTTATCCCCCCTTATGCTAGAGACATGCCATACCTTCAAGGACATAAAACATATTCTTTCTTAATTTTCTAGCACAAAAATTTAAAATTTCCTATCTTTTCACTATTTTTTTTCATTTATTTAGATAAAAATTGTGATAGTTTTTATTTATGAGTTGGGACTGATCATAATTATTGAACATTGATTTTTTGTTAATTTCCACTCCATATGAACCCTAAAATCAAAACAAAACCTCCAAAATTTATCTTTTTCATAAAAACCACATAATTGCAGGTTTTGCATGTTTTGATATAAATTATTAAACGACTAAATTTTTTGGTATTCTTCAATATTTTTGATAAACGTCATCATTTCCAATCAAATGAATCCATTTACAAAAAACAATTTCATCAAACATCTTCCATGAAACAAATAAAATGAGTGCTTACAAATAGAAACCCAGGTTTTAGAGGCGTGTATTTAATGGTTGGGAGGCCATTGACACTCTCCAACTCTAATCTATGATCTACTCTACCTTGTTATGCTTATTTCATCATCATCTCACATCCAACTCCTTCCCTTTCTTCCATAGATCCATACGGGTGAACAACCCTCAAAAGGAGAGATGAGGGAGGAGAGAGAAAGGCTAGAATTGTAGCTTTCTGATCAGACAACCATTGCACAAACTAAAGGCAGCGACTGGAAGAAAAATTTGAAGGAAGTTCATTGCCTTGCTCTGTTAAATGGCTTCTTTGCAACCTATCATAGCCATCTTCCCCACAATCGTCATGAAGGGGGCAATAGCATCACGCCATGCCCGTTCAAAATGAAGCCCCCCTCCCCCCAAAAAAATGTGAAACATTTTGTGGAATCATGCAATGTCTATCAGATGTATTTCATGGTAAAGCATAGAGATGGGTTGCAACCGACCTATCCATTGTATATGAATTACAAATGGGTAGTTGATTTGGTTACCATGCCTACAGGTTTATAGAATATAAGATATCTTGTGCTTGCATGAGAAGACTTGACAAATCAAGTGGAAGGTCGAGCTCTTAGTACAAAGACTACTCAAGAAGTTTGTAGGTTCTTATTGGAAGAAGTCTTTTACAGATATGGTTGTGTTGGTAAAGTGGTTGTTGATAGAGGAGAATTGGATGTGGATGAGCCTCGTGACTTCTTTTCACGATTGGGTATCAAGCTGGCTTTAGCTTCATTCTACAATCCTAAAGCAAATGGAGAAAGTGAAAGAGGTCATCAGCCTATCATTAAGGCATTAGCAAAGTCATGCAAATGCAGGATGAAAGAATGGCCAAGAATGTTACCCTTTGATTTGTGGGCTGATAGGACCACTCATAGTGCAGTTAGAAGGGTATATGTCTACTGAATTAATGTATGGACAATAGCCAATCATGCCTATTGAGGAGACTATTGCTACTTGGAGTGTTCTACCATGGGAAGAGGGTTTGAAAAGAGAAGAGTTGTTGGTCCTATGCATTAGACAGTTAGAAAGAAGACCTAAAGACATTGAGACAGCCATGAAAAAGCTGAAGACTGCAAGGATCAAGAACAAAAAGAGGTTTGGCAAGTGACACAGACTTCAACCATGAGCTATACAAGAAGGAGACAGGGTGCTAGTTTATGATAGTAGCTTAGAAAATTAGCATAGTGCCAGTCAGAAGATGACAAAGCGGTGGTTTGGTCCATATGTGGTAAGGTTTGTTTTTGAGAATGCTACCTATGCATTAAATGAGATGGATGGGAGAAATCTAAGGATTCCAATGCTGAAAAACATATCAAACTCTTTAAACGTAGGGAGTCTTCCGCATATGAGTTGAAGGAGCTGGATACTCAGCATGAACATGAGAATATGGAAGAAGAAGAGGTAGAAGATGAAGACATTGACATGGTAGAGGATACTTCTTTTGACATTGCGGATCCATAAGACTTTGGCACATGGCAGAGGATATGCAGGTTAGGAGGGGGTGGATGTCGTGCCGCTACGCGCACACCATGTGAAAAACTCTAAAGTGTGGCTTTCTTATTGATCTAGAGAGCCAATGCCATTTTAGACATTAGTGTTAGTGTCTATGGTTCAAACATATTAGTTTTTTGGACAAGTATAGCCAATTTATGATATTTTAGAAATTATCTCTTGTAAAAATCTAAAAACTATAGACAACTTCTAGATTAGGATGATATGCAAAAGAAAGCATGTAGCTTTCAGCCATCTGTGAGGATTTTATGTAAAAAGAGAGATGGACGAAATCACACTCGTTGCGATCGCTATTTTCAGGCAGTGAACAGCACTCCAAAGTGGGAGATGAAGAAGGAGTGATCTAGTAGAATTCTAGTCATGTGTGCTAGTATTTTACCCCCCTTTTGGAGCAAATGGAAGCATCAGATTGGCAATCTGAGCAGCATAGAGGAAGGTATTACTTTGTGTACGTTTTTGTGTACAAGAGATTTGTCTTCTCATAATGAAAAAATAAACTAACAGGCTTCAATTCTGTGAGTATTATTCTACGTCTTCTATTTCTTTATGCACTTATTCTTTCATATCTTCTCTTTCTTTCAACCCCTTCTCTTCCTTCTACTCCACTCCTTGAATCTCCCTTCACCCTACTGTCTCTTATCCCCACAGTAGACTTTGGACCGCAAACGCTCCGACAACATGCACGGAGCCATCAACCGATTTGATATCTCAAGGGCATAGAGGAGATGTCATGGTTTATGACTATGCAATGGTTGCATGGAGCTTTGATCATAGCCTCTTGCACGGAGGGGTGGAGGTCTCTACTGAGAAGTGGGATTTCTTGAGGGGATGCAGTCCAAAGGTGACCACATGTTTATAAGCAGTCATATCTAGATTCTATATATAACAACTAATTAACTGTTTCAATGTACAATACAAAATATACAGTGTGGCATGGTTGCATGAACGGCATTTTCACATGGAGCATATCGACAAAATGCACTCCACAACGGATTATGGTGTCATGAAAAAGTTCAAGCAAGAGAGCCGACGGCGAGCCATGGATCCAAACACCATTGTAGAAGAAAGAGAGTATTTTGGAAACTTGAAAAGTATTATCATAGTGGATTACCCTAGCTTCTCCATGATCTTATTCGATGTGCAATGGTTCAAAATCGTACTTGAAGTAACTGGGGCAACTATTCGAAGAGGTCTATCTAGATTTCTCAAAATAGATTCTGAAAAAAGATGGAGGATTTGCGGACATGTTTGTATTACCGACCCATTGTGAATAGGTGCATGAACTCATGTTTTTTAAACTTTTATTACGACAGGTATATGTCACAAATGTTAAATCTCTCTTATACGTGAATTTGAATAGGTAATTTTCTATCAAAACCTTCGACAACCTCGATGGTGGTATATTGTACCTTCAGCTCCCCGAAGTGCGAGAGTACATGATGAGAGCAATGTTCTGAGCATAGATGAGGGTAGTATGTAGATAGAGGGGTCGATATTGCAAGGGGTAGAGGCCGCCCAAAGCTTGGACCATGTAGAGCATGCAGAATCGAGTAACAATGATGGAAAGACGAGAGACCAAGAATTCTTTGAGAACGAGGTGGACTCATCCTTTTGTGGAAACCTTTCTATCGACCTTTCAGTGTATGCGGAGTTGTGCCAGGAGATTGACATAGGACCATAGGCTACTCATACTTGGAGCATCCACCTACTCAATTTGTTGATGAATCGCTTATAAGGGTACTCTAGAATATGCATTTTAAATAAGATCATTTTTTTAAGAGTTATATGATTGTGCTTTGCTTGAATCTTTATATTGATTATGCCAACATCAATTTTTGTCTATGCAAGTGACCTTTGTGGATATTTGGATAGCACGATGAGTCAAGCGATGAGTGACGAGGAGCTATAGGATATTTTCATACGTATGTCTCTAGATCAAATGGCTCGATTCACAGATATGGCGAATTAGGAGCTCAGACCAGGAGCTATCTTGGACACCATTGAGCTGTTCTGTTTGATCTACTTCAGCGCACTCTGATGTATCGGTTTCAAGAAGACAAGGTCGATGCTCTAGACTTGGGCTGGACAGAGGAAGTGATTCTAGGGGATGTTTTGGAGATGTGGATGTGGTGAGCCCGTGGTCAGCTCCAGATATGAGTGCTACTCCTCGCTCTCATGCAGGTTTGAGAGAGCGTGGCTCATGTGGTTGTTGTGGAGGTACCGACACAATGTCTTTGCCTTGTTCTGATGGATTTGCATCACCTGTGAAATTTCTCACACTTGTGGGGACGTCTACTCCAGTCACTCTAGCTTTTACTCAGTTGTCCATAGGTGGCACCCCTATGGGTGCTACTCCAAGAGATACCACCCCTGTGGGTACAACAAATGTACAGCGGTCTCCTAGATATGCTTAGGAGTACGATCGTAGGTGGGAAAGGACACATCTTAGACATACACCAGAGGGGTATGGATACCTTGTAGATGATAGGATAGGAGCCATCATCATGAATAATGACGGGAGGAGGGTGATGGCTTATATGAGAGAGTTCTGCCAACAAGTTTATTGGCACAACGTCTTGGATTATTGGAAGAACATATTGGAGGGGAGCAAGGACTACATAGTAGTATCCTTGCATGAGGAGTTTTCGGTACCCACCATAGCAGATACGTTCTCTACATGCTAGATGATGGAGTGTATGCGTGTGTACATGTCACACGGACGGTCAGACACACGCAAGGCACTTAAAAGTGGGGCCTCAAATCTCAGTGGGCTAAACGTAGATGGCTGGCGCCAACTCAAGGAGGAGGCTATAGATTCTCTTAGACATTGGAGACAGTAGCACAAGGCAAAAAGGAGACAACTAGAGGTAGACGTGGTCCATCATCTTGGGAGTGGCGGCCACAGGACTTATCTAAAGGACTTTGTAAGTTTTTATTTTTGTTCTTCTTGCTTAATTTTTTGCAATATCGCTTGTACTTACATTCATATTTCTAATAGTTGTATTTTGTTTTCTTTGTAGCACTCCATTACAATCCACGATCCCACAGGCCTAGAGACTTGATATGCAGAGAGACATAGTCTCACTGCAGTGATCGATAGATTGTATGCACGCGGTGGCCCAATAAGTCACTCATCTTTCTTGTCCATAGTTACTAATTTTAATTAAAATGCATGATTGTATGATGGACTGATATGTAGTTGTTTCTTTTTTACAGAGTCTGTTCGATGCTCCTTTGTGGCAGGATGAGCTTTCGGATGGCGACGATCTATAGCTCGCGCTTGGATCCGTGGAGCGCACATCCTCTTCTTTTTTGGTCCTATGATTTATGTAGGCGTTTTCTATGCACTATGTTATTATCACATTTGTATCTTGCCATGATTCCATGAGCGCTTTCATTAATCGATCTTGTATCTATTTTATGTATCTGTCTAGTTGTGTATTCAAGTACACTTTGCCTTCATTTTGACGACCATTGTACACCTTATTGTAACTCTTTTGTATAGCCCAATTTTTTTCTCTGTAACCTTCACTATTAGCATCGCAAATTTACTACTATTTGCGTTACAAATGTGATGCAAATAGCGATGGTTCTATGGCATGGCTAATACCGATGTGTTTAGCAATGACGGTGTCAATTTTTTGAATGAACATTTTCGTTGCTTTGAACGTCAGTATGAGGCATGCATCTTGTAGTGTCTACTAATAGATTTTTCAATGCTTCTTGGCCCTCCCATCTCTCTTTGCCTACTATCCTCAAGATTGGAAGAAAAAACAACTCTAATAGTAGAAGAGCCTCACTTCCATCAGTTAATATGAGTGGATTTTGTCTTATGGCTATTTTTAAGGCCATTCTATATACCCACAAAGCTGTCATGAGCTTGTTGTCCCAATCACAACGTGAGGTAGAGACTACTTTCGTTAGGACACTTACGAAGATATTGCTCCTCGACTAGACTTGAATGTTGACTTGAGGATAATATGGTGAGGATCTTCTGTGGATTATTAAGCTAGTAGGTAATAGATGAGTGATCACCTCATTGATGAAGTGTGTGCCTTGGTCACCAACCAACTCTATGGGACAATCAAACTATGAGATTACTTTCTTTCAAAAGAAACTTGGTTGTGGTCCTAGCTTCATTTTTACTGGGAGATAGGCATGTGAACCCTATGTATGGAACGATGAATAAGGGTAACTAGTTGTGAATGAACTAGAGGGAAGGGGGAAACCCTAATCCTAGCCATTAGAGGCTATTAAAATAGCCTAAAGGTCACTCTAAAGTAGAGGAGAGTGTACTAGTTATACTTGTGAAAAACTCATTAGACAAGATCTTCTTCTTGTACTTGAGCTCTCTCTCTTCCTCTTGTATACATTCTCTTGCTCTCACTCTGATATTGCAACATGTTACCAGAGACATCTCTGATCCAATCGGCTTCCGTCAACTCCATTTCTCACTAAATGCACAATAAAAGACTCATTTTTCCATCTTGGTCTTTAAACCTCCATAGCTAGCCAACACCTACTTCCATTAGAGGAGCTAGTGTGAGAAAAGTAGGCCATATCGGCTCCTTATTTCTTTTGGAAACTTCTTCTCCGGCTCAAGGTGCATCATTATGTTGACTCAAACCTAGACATTAAAGGCATATCACACCAACATTACACAAAAACACAAAACACGTGCAATATGGGAAGCATCACATTCAATGGCTCGGCACAATCTCGAGGCAGCACAATGTTGGTGACTCCATGGGGCTTTGGTAGTCCCTCAAGTGGCCCTTCTATCCCTAAAAGGGTTTGTACTAATTCTATCCGTAGTGCTCACTAAAGGCTAAGCTCTAACTAGTATCCTGTTGGTAGCCGTAGCCAAAGCTTGAAAGCTCGGTCTTTTGAAATTTCCACTTACCCAAATCACCAACAATAATTTTAATCACTAATTTAAGTCCTGTGGTGTTAACCCTTAGATGAAAAAGGTGGAAAATCTAGGAAAACTAAAGCAGAACACAAGGCGAAGGCAATAGTGGAATGGACGACAAAGGCATACCAAGAAAAATCGAGAAATACAAGAAGTGTGAAAAAGTCCTAAATCAAGAAGAGACACAGAACAAAAAGTGCAAGTCAATACTTTTGTTAAAGAACGCAAGGCGCACCATGATTTATTTTAAGAGTACTGGGCTCTGGCCCATGCAAACTCTGAAGGTAGATGGGCAGTAGGAAGGAAGCTAGGAAGATAGAAGAACAATAGAAAAAAGGGCCTAGGCTATGGGCTGGCCATGTAAAAAGGGGATGACCGCCTAAGGGAAATAGAGTTTTGTATATAAAGTTCAAAAAGTAAATGAGAGCTTATTCTTTGGTGTGTGGCAACAAGAAATTTTCTTTCTTCTCTTCTTCTCTTCTCTTTGCTTGGTTGTGTGTGCTTGAGGGAGGGAGCGTGAGAGTTTCATGGAGTGAGTGTGTGAGGGTGAGATATCAAGGAGATGAAGATCTCCACAATCTCCTCTCTTCTTCCTCTTCTTCTTCTCTTCTCTTCTCTCAACTTGTGCAAGGCTATGGAGGATGGAGCTTGGAGGAAGATGCTTGAGGATGCTTGAGCTTGCATCACAAATCTTGGAGCTATCTAAGTGCTTGAGAGAGGAAGAAACTCAATTGAGCATCAAGGTAAGTTGACTACACTCCTAGGGATGGATAGCATGTTAGCAATGTCAGAGAGGTAGCCATTAGTGCTCGCTTGAAACACTTGAATAATAAGCGGTCCATGGGTATGGGTGGTTGAGCTTGTACTTGCCTCTACATTTTGGCTCTGTTGCCAAGACCAACGGATTCCATGTTGAGCATTTGCGCTCTTCGAATCAAGTATCAAAGTAAGGGTTTCATCCCCAAATTGGAGCTTGAGATATATAAGAGGTTTTGGGTCTGTAATCTGTGCTACAAGTAAGTATTTTGGGTTTTGGATAATTAGTTTAGTAGGAGAAATTAGTTCAGTACTTTACTTTCAATTCTTATTGTATTTAGAGTAGGTTAAGGTTAGGAAATCAGTTGGAAAAGTGTAGGGTTTACTGCTGTAAAATATGCCAAATAGGGCACAAATTCGGGAGAAACTGGAAGAAGGAGTGTTGAAGGGTGTTGAGGTTAAGTAAAGGGGTAGGAATGGCAAGAACCTTGTGAAACATGGTCTTAATAGCCAGGAGACCAAGAGGGATCTCATTTGAAACCCTAGTTTTTAGAGAGAGAGAGAGAGAGAGAGAGAGAGCTCCATTGCATGGATCTGCTTCAATCATGTCGCCCCAACGAGTTTGTTTCCCACTACAGGTATACTCACACCTTCTCCTTCAACATAGGTAGCATCTGGAGGTGCTTGGTTAGTGTAGAGGCCACAATCACTTGGCACGGTGAATTTGTCATCGACTTAGGAAAAAATGCATCGTGTTTGGCCCGTCCAAAGTGCATTGATTTTGGGCCACGAGTCCTAGAATCAGCCTTCAGTCCACTCAACTTAGACACTCCGAAACTTGAGCCTCGGCCCACTCGAATCGGACACTTGGAAACTCCATCCTCGGTCCACTCCCATTCGGCTGTTTGGCCCACTCCCATTTGGCCATTCGGCCCAATCGACTCAAACTCATGGAAATTCGACCCTCAGTCCTCTCCACTCAGATACCCAGTGCGGCTCAGCTTGTCTAAATCAAACACTTGGAACAAGCGTCCTATCCGAATCAAACATTTAAACCAACTTGTACTCAGCTTGTCCAAATCAGCCACTCAGCCCCTACAATTTGGACCTGTGGGGCCAAGTTTGATTTTTCTAGAATTTTTTGAGAATTGGACTAGACCACATAGACACTGGCTGTCTAAACATCCGCAAACTGTACACACACTCAAGAAGCCTTTCTGGCACAAGGAACAAAGGGATCGAGCATAGAGGTGACACTAGTCAACTATCTAGCTATCTAGCTTGGCAACAACATCAAGTGGAGTCTTAGAGCACTAATGAATCATGATTGAGTGAAAGCAATAGCATAGAAACCTATAAACTAGCAGGAATGGCAAAAACCCAAGCATACAAGCTTATCAGGCTAAACCCACGACGATGGTGCTAGAGTCGTCTAGGCACTTGTTTTCTCACTCACTCTGATTTCCAGCCCTCAAGGCACACTTGGAAAGAGCCAAAATCTTGATTTCACACAGTGCAAAGAAAAGAACATGCACACGCACACATAGACAGAGTGAGGGTAAGTTGAGGGCTAGTTGTAATTAACGAGAAACTCACCCTGACTTAAGAACTTGCAGGAACCCACCAGTAAGAGAAGAACCAACAAAGACATAGAAGGGTGATCAAATCCCCAAAGGTAGGCCCAAACAAAGACCATAGCCAAAAGGTTGGATGCAGCAAGGACAAGCACTATCCTGGCAATGGATGCAGCAAGGAGAAGCACTATCCTGGAAGTGGATCTACCGAGTCTTATTGACTTGATCGAAAACTTGGCAGAGCAAGAAGCTTTGGACATGGAAGAGGGTAGCTCAGGCCGTAGAAGCAACAAAGAGCTGGACCTAGGTGATCTTTGAGAGGCCATCCAATAGTTAGTGCACAAGTATGATATTCAAACCCGGCTAGAACATTGCGGTAGACCTATAGAGGATGTCATAGCAAACCTTGAGGAAGAGAGGAAGCTGGCTCTACAAGGCCTAGCGGCGAACAACCAGGACCAAAAAGCTAGTAGTTTGCACCAGAGCTTAGAAATGCACTCAAGGAAGTTACTATATATACATCCTATGCATCATGTGCATTCAAGGCCAATTTATAAATATCCTTATCTGTGAATTTTTTCTAAATAAAACATAACCCTTTTCTTTTCAATCTATAAGTAACCCCTTTATATTACACCCTTCTATATGTAAAAAATGTATAAAAATGGTATTTTAAAAATACCTTATTTTAAACCCATGTGATGCACACATATATTCATAAGTAACTTACCTGAGGAAATGCGAGAGATTCAGAGAGTGCTAGCCCTAGCAGCAGGCAAAAACCGGTCAGAGAGCGAGAGGGCGCTAGAAGGAGACCTCACATTGAGCGAGCTCTTGAGGAAGCAACTGCTAGATAACACAACAGTAGAGCAAAGCACTACAACATTAGAAACATCACTGCTAGTAGGGTTAGGGGTTAGCCAAGACTCTAAGAGCCAATCGAAAATCCATGTGGTGGCTAGGTATTTAGAAAAATACCAAGCAAATGACGATCTATACATCTTTGTGGAACAATTCGAGCAGATCTACGAGGCCAATGGCCTAACCGATCCTACTCAACACTCCCAAGATTTTGGACAGTGCTTAGGTGACAAGGGCTGGATGTGGTACACAAGTTTGGATGCAACTCCTTCATCGTAAATAACTAGGACAAAATATATCTTATCCCTAACAATTCATCTTTGCATGATTGAATTAAAACCGATATAATCTAAGAAGGAAAAACCTGGTTTTGGGGTGAGATATCCACATGGATACCGAGAGATGACCCTCCCGCAGCTACTCCTTGGACTTTCTTAGGCAGCATCATAGTTGTAATCCTTCGAACGTGAAGACAACTTTTACTCTCCTTTTTGGATTTCCACCGTCTCTCTTTCGAGGCAAGGAGCCGTTTAAAGGATTGACCACGAGAAGGGGTAATAAGACCTTTTAACTTCTTTGGAGGGGGAAAGGTTTATAAAGCCTTAAGAAGGCCCTATAGGGTATATACACGGCAAAAAGGTTATGGGTGAGTGTGGCTTCGCAACCATATGAACCTTGGGAGAATTTTGGGCTTGGGGTAAAAGGTATAGGAAGGGGAATTTTTAGAGAGTTTTTGGACACGGGGTAGTAATGGCTTTAGGGATTTAAACCGAGGTAAAAGGGAAAGGTGAAGGGTGAAGGCTTATAGCACGGGGGAGGGAAAAGGGTATGTAAGGAAAAGGGAACACAGGGGTAAGGGGATTGGGGGGGAAGTGTTTAAAAAAAAGGAATATGAGGGGGTGTAACACGGTTTCAAAGAAACACAAGAAGGGACTTTACAAATTTAGGCACAGGGAAGGGAAAAGGGGTTATGAGGCCAAGGGGAGTGGGCCTAAGGTGGCTTAAGCACGGGGTGGGAAATTAGTGGCTCCACGGGAGGGGAAGCTTAAAGCCTAAGCCTCCACGGGAAGGGAAGCTTAGAAGAGCCCCCCCTTAGAAGCTTCCCCAAGAAGCTTCCAGGAAGCTTCTGGGGTAATCCAATCGACGTGGAGTAAGAAAACTCCAAAAGAAAGAGGAGGGACGACGTTAGAAATTGGCGACGTGTAGGGATAGATGGCGGCTGATGACTAATCGGGCTGTATGACGCAACACGGACGTGATCTGTTGGCGACCACCACCACGCAGCCGAACATGAGCCAACGCTCGACGGACTTCCCCCCCACTCCGGTAACAGCAGGGCGTCCACTTCCACCACCGCGCAGCCGAACACGAGCAGCATCCTCTCTTTCCTTTCACCCTTCTCACGGCGATTGGCGGCTTTCTCTCCTTCTCACGTACAGAATCCTCCTTCCCTCTGAACATTCACGTATTTTCTTCCTCTCCCTCTCCACCCCCTTGATCTTTAGAGGAGGAGGTATTTATGGGAAGAGGGGGGTAGGGCCTCCCTCTCCCACGTGGATCCAGCATGCAGTCCCTCCCCTCCACCTCTACATTCTCCAATTAGAACCATCCTCTTCCCTCAGCCACGCTTCGACTAGGGGAAAGAGGAAATTTTTTTTGCATTAAATCCAATATTAATCCCTTATCCTCCTCCCAAGAGGAGGTTCTCATGGAAAATATGCGGTTTCGTTAAGCCATGTCTCATTTGGATACAGTGGAGAGTGTATTAGTAAAGACTAACCCATCCCAAACCACAATGCAACATTGTAATTTTCCCGAGACTTCACATGGCCTTATAATATTTTTAACAGAAATATTACAACGTGGATGTTGTTTTGTGGCTCCTACCCTTTGAATAGAATGACCCGACTTATCTACCATATCCTCAGAGGTTGGGAGCAGATTTTTACCCTGACATCCATGGCCGATATGACTTTTTGAAGATCTACAATGTCAACACCACCAAACTAGAGGAGAAGCTGGCCTTCTCAAAACAAGATCTATGGGACTCCATGGCCCATTTCCTAATGGAATTCTCCTCTTGCCTAGACCCTGCCTTTGTAACAACATGTATTTATATTAGATTACTTACGACTCTAATCAAGCAACCCCCCACACCAGCAGAGTATAATCTTCTGCTCTCTTTTTTGACATTAATGAGGAAATAGATGGGTGCACCATGACTCGACTAATGTTGCGTGTTGCTTTACTCCTATCCTTTTGCATGGCTCTCCTTGAGGACATGAATGATAGCCAATTCACCAAATTTAGCCATCCATTCTTGTCCACCACACCTCTTCACATTAGAATAGGCCAAAAAGGGTATATGCTATGTAGGCAATTCCTTTGTAAATCATTAAAGCCCCAAGCCTCCCCATCCCACGCCCATGAACCCAAAAAATGAATCCGTTATCTCGTATTACTTCACCAAATTCAAGAAACTATTTATTCAAAAGAAGAAGAAGAAGAATAAGAATAAGAATAAGAATAAGAATAAGAAGAAGAAAGAAAGAAAGAAAGAAAGAAAAGGAAAATAAAAATACATCACACATAGCCACCACAATTTACACATCGATCACAGTCATTGCATCTAGAGGCTCTCAAGTTAGGTGCGTCCAATGGCCCTTGTTGGTTGGCTCCGTCCCTAACCCCCTAGCCTCATTTTGATTCCCCCCTTCACGTTTAGGGCACATGAAGGGAAAGACACACCTAGGGAGGTAACACTCATCTACGATTAGTAGACCCTATCACCCTAAAGCCCGTGCACCACACCTCCCTTATGTGCCGATTGGGCCCTCATGTGTGGGACACCACCAAGGGCTTGCCCAAGATATACCCATCTCCGAGCTCCACAAGCATCAGCACCACGCACTCCATGGTAAGGTAGACACACCCCCAAGTAGTGTACCTTCTTTTCTTCCCAGGTACACACAAAGGCTTCCACCACCAACTCCAGAGACCCCATTATCCATGCAATGTACTCCCCATCTTATGTGACATTTCGCCATGTAGGCACAACAAAGCAAGGGGTGGATGCAACATCCCTAGTCAGAAAGTGAATGAAGAATCTCATTTAAGACCGTGCCAAAGACGGCAACCATGGAGGGCCTTTTAAGTCCACAAATCCCTCAAGAACCAGGGATCATATCCAACGCAAGGGCCTTTCAGTTCCATAAATTCCTCCAATACTAAGGATCATATCCAACACAAGGGCCTTTCAATTCCATAAATCCCTCCAATAGGTCCATAAATAGTACATGTAATCTGCAACTTGTTTGCAGATAAACCTTATGTTTGCTTCTTGAAAATACCTCAAAAAGTACAAATTCGCAATCTGCAACCTGCGCACCCACTTTCGATCAATACACCTGAAATCACAGTGTATCCTGAAACTATTGTTCGCAACCTTGTGGCTCTAAAACTGGGCCTGAAACGGCCTCAGGCGCCCAAAATCTCACAACAATCTGAGATTTTTGCACACCAAATATGCAGACAATATGCAGAATATACAGTGATCTACTCGCACAACAAATCTCACAACAATCTGAGTTTTTTTCTCGACCTTGCTTCCCATGCCTCCACAGGCACTATCCAAGAAAGAGAGTGGAAGAATGGGAGAGCTTCTTACCTGTTGCTTGCTTTCTCGAACCTTGCTTCTTCTCCTTCACTTCAGCCTTCAAAATTAGCCTCTCTCAGTGGTGCGGCTCTGATACCATGTCAAGAATTGTGTGATGGGGGAATTCGCTTGAGCTGTTGCATCAAACACACACTGTATACACAAGAGGAAGCCCACTTAAGTACATAAGAAGAGAGATGCTAAGTTTAGACATGCGGACCCATCTAACCAGGAGGTCCATCATCAATGTCCGCATGTG
This sequence comes from Lygodium microphyllum, assembly GCF_053477565.2. Lineage (NCBI taxonomy): Eukaryota > Viridiplantae > Streptophyta > Polypodiopsida > Schizaeales > Lygodiaceae > Lygodium > Lygodium microphyllum. The sequence goes on from NC_141139.1 coordinate 62,627,081, forward strand.
TTGAGATTGCCATCTCAACACCATGAAGGGTAGGCGATGTGCTTGGTCTTGCTACGACATCTTCACCTTCGGTCATAAGCCATGGTTTACCATTAGTGCTTTTCCAAATAGTTACTTGCTGAAAGAAAAGACATCATGATTGGCATGTTAAATTGTTTTTAGTACAGAATTAGAATTTTTTCTCCAAGCAGTCTAAGTCTATTTCTTTCAAATGTTATTGCCAATTCCTCAGTTACACCTTCTTTTCTTCCCAAGTACAAACAAAGGCTTCCACCACCAACTCCAAAGACCCCATCATCCATGCAATGTACTCCCCATCTTATGCGACATGTCGCCATATAGGCACAACAAAGCAAGGGGTAGATGCAACATCCCTAGTCAAAAAGTGAATGAAGAAGCTCATTTAAAACCACGTCAAAGACGGCAGCCATGGAGGGCCTTTCAAGTCCACAAATCCCTCAAGCACCATGGATCATATCCAATGCAAGGGCCTTTCAGTTCCATAAATTTGTCCAGCACCAAGGATCATATCCAACTCAAGGGCCTTTCAATTCCATAAATCCCTCGAATAGGTCCATAAATCCCTCCAACACTAGGGATCATATCTAACATAAAGACATTTCAGTTCCATAAATCCCTCCAACAAGTCCATAAATCTCTCCAACACCAGGGTTCATTCCCAACACAATGGACTTTTGGTTCCATAAATCCCTCCAACACACCCCCCAATATAGCTTGTATTTAAACTCAAAAAGTCACCTAACTACTCGAGCAACACCATCTGACTCACCACCCAACAACTGCCATGGGGCTGGCACTCAACTAGGAGGGGGTAATATTAACCCTCAGACAAACAAGGTGAAAAATCCAAAAAATATAAAGTAGAAGACCAGGCCAAGACAAAAGCGGAATGGAGGATGAACGCACACTAAGAAAAATCGAGAAAGACGAGAAGTGTGAAAAACTCCCAAATCAAGGAGAGGCGCACAAGAAAATTCACAAGTCAATACTTTTGTAAAAGAGTGCAAGGTGCACCATGATTTATTTTAAGAGCGTCGGCTCTAACCCGTGCAAATTGTAAAGGTAGATGGGTGGTAGGAACGAAGCTAGGAAGATAGGAGAACAATGGAAAAAAGGGCCTAGGCTATGGCCGGCCATATAAAAAGGGGTTGACTGCCCAAGGGAAAGAGGGTTTTGTATATAAAGTTTAAAAAGTGAATGAGAGATCATTCTTTGGTGTGTGGCAACAAGAGACTCACCTTCTTCTCTTCTTCTCTTCTCTTTGCTTGCTTGTGTGTGCTTGAGGGAGGGAGCGTGAGAGTGTGAGGGAATATGTGTCTGAGGGTGTGAGGGTGAGAGATGAACGAGGTTATGCGTAGGCTATGCGTAGGCTATAAACACATAGACCATTGTCCTCATCCCTCATCTCATCTTGGAACACATCACATTTGAGCTTGCTACATATGAGTCATCTTTTCTGCTTCCACACTTATTGGCTATTGTGTAAAGAACTAGACACTACCATTACCTAGAGCAATCGGCAAGAACTTCTTATCATGGCCATGGCTTATGCCAATGTTAGGCCTCAAAACCATAAGTTTTATGGAAAAGACGTTCATCCATGGTAGGTACTAGTGAAGTATAAAATGATGGACCTTCATCACAATACCAAGGTTATTGATCCATCCAACCCACTTGATGTAGAAGAAGAGCCCAAGCCATAATCTTGCTCCATCTAGATGAATCCCTAATCCATCACATTGACAACTCTCCACTACCAAGGAGAAATGGGATGAGCTTGAAAATCTTTATGGTGCTAAAGGAAAGAACTCTAAAATTTTCCTTAAGACCAAACTTTTTAGCTTGGAGTATAAACAAGGAAAAGACCTAGGTAAGTTTATTGCTCACATGAAGGGGATCATGGCATAGCTATCCTTAGTTCAAGCTCTAATTCATGATGAACATGCCATTACAATTCTCTTGAAAGTTATAAAGAAGTTATTTACAACCCTTGTAACTACTCTTAAAAACATCCCTAACCCAACCATGGAAAAGATCCTCCAAACTTGTTTAGATTAGGAGAAAAGAAATAAGAAAGAAGGCACCACTAGTCATGCATCCACTTCAATAGTGCATGACCAACTCTTGGTTCATATTGTATCCAATAAATGCTCATTTTTCAACAAAAATGGACATCTTTTCAGCAACTATTGGAAAAAATATCCTGACAAAATGAAGTGCCACAAATGTAAGAAGACATGGCATATTATCGATAAATATCCTACCATCCCTAAAGTACCAAAAGAATTGGAGGCCAACTTTGCAACCCCTTTCCTCTACTTATAAGCACCCTTGTAGCCTAATTTATAATGGCATTCCACTTTTTTTGAGGGGGGGTGGGGGGAGGGGGCATTAACATGTCTTTGTAGTTCAATGCCACTTTGACATTGAGGGGGGATGTTGAGAGATATGCATGTGAACCCTATGTATGCAAGGATGGATAAGGGTAGCCAGGTGTGAATGAACTAGAGGGAAAGGGAAAACCCTAACCCTAGCCATTCAGAGGCTATTTAAATTGTAATATATCAAATGCAATTTTTTTTATTTTTTATTTCCCTCCCGACTGTCGTGCTATAAGGGGAGGGAAATAGAAATGTGGGTTAAGCTCCTTGGTGGAGCTCGGCGCCTTCCACCGCCATGCAGATTGCGACATAAGGAGGGGGAGGATTCCCCTCCCTCCCCTATTTAAGAGAGGGGTTTCTCCCTTCGTGGAGGAAAGGTGGACGCAAAACGCCGTCTACCAAAAGGAAAGGAGGGAAGGCTACGACGACAGGCTGCATAAGGCGTGAGTGAAGGAAGACGGCGACCTGACTGTGGGAGGCATCGACGCTACCATTGTAGAGGAAGGAGGAGAGGAGGACCAATTGCCATGTCGTGCCGTGGAGGAGAGGGAGACACCAGTGACACATCGCCGCCTAGGCTCGTTTAGCCACCGCCAACAATCCTCCAAGTCACCATGCCACCACGTACTGCCAGAAGCTTCTTAGAAGCTTTTCTAGGAAGCTTCTAAGGGGGGCTCCTCTAAACCCCCCTTCGTGTGGAGCCCCTATAAAGCCCCTTCCCATTGGAACCCTCCAAAAGCCCGATTTCCTCCCCCGTGTCCCCTTTTTACACACCCTTTTTTTTTCCCCGTGCTATAAGCCCCTTTTATTTGGACTTTAAAACTATTCACCCCCTTTTTTTCCCCTTGTGTTTCCTTTCATCTTTTCCCCCCTGGGTTTTAAAACCCCTAAAAGTCATTTTCACTCCCATGTCCAAAGTTTTCCCAAGGCCTCTTCTTACGCCTTCTGGAACCACACACACACACCCTTTTTCCCGTGTATATACCCTATAGGGCCTTTTTTTAAGGCTTTGTAAACCTTTTCCCCCAAAAGAAACTAAGACCTTAAAGGTCTTATTAACCCTTCTCGTGGCTAGACCCTTAGTTGTTCCTTGCCTTTCCAAAATACCCTTGGGACTTGATTTTTCCCCTACTCGAAAAAGAGAAGAAGAGTATTGACGTGCAAGGGAGTGACAGTGGAATTCTGAAAAGGAGTGTAAAGCTGCTTCCATGTTCGAAGGACTACAACTGCAATTCCGCCTATGAAAGTCCAAGGAGTAGCCGCGAGAGGTTCATCTCCCGGTATCCATGTGGATATCTCACCCCAAAACCAGGTTTTTCCTTGTTAATTTTATATCGATTTTAATTCAATCGTGCAAGATGAATTGTTAGGGATAAGATATATTTTGTCCTAGTTATTTACGATGAAGGAATTTAGTTTAATTAAACATGCAAAATAAATAAAGTATAAACATAGTTTTCCTTCAAATAGCATTATGCATTGAAACGAATTATGAGAAAGATTATTTATCCACTAAAATAGTATACTTCGGTTAAGTCTGGAAGATATAAAACTGCATCTTGCACTATTAACCCCTATTCTTTTTATAACGAGTCATCATGGAAAGTGCGAATCATGAAAGGTTTCTTACGTTGCTTAAACTCTAAGAAGTTATCATTGCTAACTGCATAACTTAGCAAGGAAAAGATTGCTTATTTGGCATGATTTTTGTTCGCAAGGAAAAAGGAAGATTAATTGAATTTACCTAACCTCAAATCAATAAAGTTTAGGATTCAAAAATCAATTGACACATAGATAACGAATCGTGCGGAGGTGATCTCGATATTACCTTCTAAAAGTTAACCAAATTAATATAAACTTAGAAATACCTATGCTGCGAAATATTCATTGGGAACGATTTAAAATCCAAGAAACATTTATACCTTAAATACTTGCCCACATTCCCTGATTGTAGGGTCAGTAAATCGTAAACGTAAAAGAACTAGGGTTTGTCCCTGAGTTTCTTAAAGGAAATAATAAAAGCTAGGAAACCCTAGGTCTTAAAAAAGGTCAGCTTAAAGAAACTAAAACGGATTGTTTCATCGCATAGTACGATGCAAGACTTGCACAGCAAGAATGAAGTCATATGGTCTTGTGATTGATTCACAAGAAGAAAGGTTAAATACTCTCAACAAGGATGGCGGATCCTTACGCAAGTTATCTTGCAAAAGGATGTATTCTTTGATATCCTTCTAAGTAAGGAAGGTTAAAAACCGAAAACTAAAGTATCCAATGAACTTTAGGATTGACCAAGTTGGGTTAATAGGGTACACCCTAACCCAAAATATAAAGGATCTTGCCAAGTTGCAAGGCACCCCGGATCGAGTGCTAGATGCATTCAAAAGGAAAGATTCCTTCCTTAGCAGTTTGCGAACAATAGATCGATCAATGGAAATGTTTATGCTTGCTAGAGATTTGAGAGCACTGTTTGATTTATTAATTACAAATTAAATGAATATCTATACTTCAGGTTGAAGGCCTGAAGGGAGAGGCAGCTTCAGTTACCCTCGACTGTCTACCTGACCCTAACCAAGGGGGTGGTTGACCGCACCGGGAACGTGGACCGAACCCGCCGCAAGAGGTCTCTCTATTGAGCGCTACTTGGAGCAGGAGGACACTTGGGTACGAGGGGGGCTTTGGCCGTAAATCCCTCGCCTTTCGGGTCCTGCACAAGAGGCTAACGTGACTTGGGATTGGATCTCGAGGCGCGCATACTAGTCTACGGGCGGAAACTTGGAATAGTGATCCCTATGGATTGCTGGATAGCCTTCGGGTGGATTGTGGATAAGCCTACGGGCAGAACTTTTGTATTTCAAAGATAAATATGATGATATGTTAATAAAGAACTTGTCTGATATTGTTTTTCTATGTCACGTGATAAGATTACGTAAAGGAACCAGTGCTTAACGGATTAATTAAAGAAGGTGGGTGTTACATGTCCAACTAATGTATTAGATAATTACATAACTAAAAAAAACCGAGGAAAGTGCGGAGGATGGGCCATGGGTCCGTCCTACGGTTGGGTGGTCCCAGTTGGCCGAGAACTTTTCTCAAATCTCGAAGAATAGTGGGATGATCGTCAAAGGACATGAACAACAAAAGTGTTGACCTAGAGTTATGTCTTACCCGATTTACGCTGTTTTAGGGGAACGGAATGGGACTATGCCTTATGGCAGAGAGGTTGAGCTTTGCATCCCTCTCATTTCCCATTCTCCTTGAACCAAGTGCAGCGTGAATCCGCTTCAGACCTGGTGTTTCTGCGTAAACTAGTTCACTTGGGTCTGACGCTAGTTGCCATTAGGAAATGACCAATTAGGAAAAACCTAATTCCGATCGATCCTAAAGTGGGAACGACCAGAATACTTCCGCTACGTGGCAGACGCGGGAAGCCCTAGATCGCAAATCCCGTAACATTCCATGGGAGTACCGGGCGGAGCTTTCTAGACATCCTTTCCGATGGACTGCTAAGACGTGTCGTGGATGATACTAGTGGACACATTACATAAATAGCCTAAAGGTCGTCACTCTCAAGTAGAGGAGAGTGTACTAGTTGTACTTGTGCACAACTCATCAAGCAAGATCTTATTCTTGTACTTGAGCTCTCTCTCTCTTTCTTGTGCACACTCTCTTGCTCTCACTCTGATATTTCAAAAATTTTCATGAGTTTCTCAAGTTTCTGCGCACTTGCTTAGGTAGATTGTGGCAACAATTATGAACTTGGCTTGGGAATATTGTGTTCCAGGGTGAACTTGAACCAATGAAGTCGATTTTCCATTTCTCAAATGGTTGGCGTGCGGTCACAAGGTCAAATTAATTTTTTCCTTATGAGTAGAGATTTGTTCCACTGGCACTCATCATAGTGCTTTACAAACCTAGCTGCATCGCGGAATAGCATTCGCCACCACAATTTAGATTGGAACACTTTGTGTTCTGTGGTGTCTCCAGTGAAATGTCCTCTAGTAATTCCACTAAGTGCTTCCTTGAGCACATCATACATTTCATATTCTTAGACACGTCTCCTTAAGAGTCCATACTAGCCTAATCCATACAGTTGTGCTACAATCAACTAATAGGGTTGGACTGTCAAGATTAGTTTCCTTAACCTAGCCTTTTCTATGGGTCATTTTGGCAATTTTCTCTCGAGGATGTGAACTATGTCATCTGCCCAATATGTCAAGTTTGCTCTAAACAAATCTTGTTAGTTGAACATTCTAAAAATATATGCATTTTGTAAGTCATCATTGACTCCTTATCCAACACGTTCTACTATCGGTATGCGAGACATGTGATCCACCATATAATGCTATTTGTCCTTGCATACAACCACAGAGAAGTCAAATTTCAAAAGTAAAGGTAACCATCAACTTTTCTCAAATTAGGACATTTTGAAGATTTTGCAAAAGCAGACGATGGATGTCTTGGATCCTAAGCAGATCATTACTACTTCAAAAGTTAGTGTGTCTAAGATTTCTAACCCTTTTTGAAAATAGTTGTTCTATTCCTTTAGGACAAGATTATACATGCCAAATCCCCTTCTAATTATATTTTGAATGAATTGTTTACATCTTTCCTCATGGTGCTTAGGGGTATCACTATTGATTGGAGTTCATATCTCCTCATTAAAATGGATTATTATCTTATTCGATTCATGAGGGGTAATGTGACTAATGTCACATTTGGTTCCTACCTTTATGTTTTCTTAACATATGTTGCCCCTGCGAAGGAAACTCCCTCACCATAGGTTGATCCCTTAGTAGTCCCTTAGATCCCTTGCCTTCTGGGTCCTGCACAAGAGGCCAACGTGACTCAGGATTGGATCTCGAGGCCCGCATACTAGTCTACGGGCAGAATCTTGGATTAGTAATCCCTATGGATTGCTGGATAGCCTTTGGGCGGATTATGGATTAGCCTGCTGGCTGGTCTTTATGGATGTATTCCAAAGATAAATATGATAACCTATTGAAAAGGAACTTGTTTGAGACTGTTTTTCTATGTCAAGTGCTAAGATTACGTGAAGGAACTAGTGTCTAATGGACTAATTAAGGAAGCTGCTTGATGCATGTCTAATTAAATGTTGTAGGTAATTAGACAACTAAAGCAACCTTGAGGAAAGTGCGGTGGATGTGGCCATGGATCCGTCCTATGGATGGGTGGTCCCAGTTGGCCGGGAACTTTTCTCAATCAAAATGGACAGCAAGGAGATCTTCTCAAAGGAAATGAACAACAAGGGTGCTGACCTATAGTTTAGGTTACTAGAATCCCAATTTATGCTATTTTAGGGGAACAAAATGGGACTATGTCTTATGGGCAGAGAGGTTGAGCCTTGTATCCCTCTCGTTTCCCATTCTACTTGAACCAAGTGCAACATGGATCCACTTCGTCCTTGGTGTTTCTGCGTAAAGTAGTTTGCTTGGGGTTTAACGCTAGTTGCCGTTCAGAAAAATGACCATTAAGAAAAACCCTGATTTACATCGGTCCTAAGTGGGAACGGCCGGAATACTTGTGCTACGTGGCAGATGCGGGAAGTCCTAGATTGCAAAAACCGTAACATTCCATGGGAGTGCCGGGCAGAGCTTTCTAGACCCTCTTCCCGATGGTTTGCTAAGATGTGTCCTGAAAGGGAACAGGTGGACACGTTACAGAAATCAAAGCCAAGGAGAAGGTTTTCACACAGTATGTTAAACTGTGGATAATGCAATTCCAAAACTGCATTTTTAAAGTCTTGTCAGAGAAATTTGTGGACAAGCATAGTCTTGATAGTTTTAGATGGGCTAGGCTAACTCTCAATTGTATTCAAGAGGTTGAGTTTTTCCAAGATTCTTATATCTATGATGCTCATACACATACGCTTACATTTATGGATAAAGACATGATAATTCTTAGGAGGTTGAGATACAGGTTTTCAAAGGTCCTTGAGACAATCCCCCTTTCTAATGTGAAGGCTTTCCATATTTTAAATATATCTCCATATAGAAAAAAGAAAGGTGATCAAGGTCCTAATATTGAAAATATCACCCATGAAAAGGACACAAGACTACATGAGAAAGAGGAAAAGGTCATAGAAGAGCAGACAGATATATGGAGGGAGTATAAGAAGAAAGAAGGAAGAAGAAAATGAAGCAAATCAACTCCCATCTTTTGAAGAAGAGCTATCTACCTTTCTTGTGTTTACCCTAAGGGCTTCAATGTCTGTTGCTTTTAACCTTGTGATATTAACAAAAGATCTTATATGGGTTTTTTTAAAACCTCTGACTGTATCCACATTCTCAAGAATAAAATGAGAGAAGTAAATGAATATATTCTTGTTGTTGGGATGAGATATAGTATACCAAAATTTGTTTTTATTAACTATATCTTTCTAGCAATAGACTTTCATGTTGATGCTTACTATCTTAATTCCTTTGTTGGGTGTGTAATCCATTAGTTCCCCTTTGATATACAACAAAAATTTGATGTTCTTGATCTACCTATCTCATACTATATGAGGAGTGAGCTTGATGCAAGTGCATTTGATCATTGGTCTTCTTAATATTTTGATATTTTTCTTGCAAGTACTCTAAGTATTTTGGATCTTGTTATTGTAATTTCCCTAAGTTTTATTACCTTTTTTATATAAAGCTATAAAAAGATTGATTGAAGGGCTAAAGAAAAAGCCTCCCATGCCTTGTGATTTACTTGCAACAATGCAATATGGACAAGTTGCAGTAAGGTCTTGATTAATGTGGTTGGAACATAACAAGAAAATTTATTCTATAGACTACCATAAACAAGTTTCATAATTTCATTTTATATTTTTGATTACATTGTCCTTATAAGGATGATAGTCATTCGTGTGGCTGGAGAGTAATTGCAAATGCCAAAAGATTGACTAAGTTTATTTATCTCAATGATGATAAACTTATAATGGTAATGTGAAAGATCCTAAACTTTAAGATAGAGATTTATTGCAAAATAGTCCACTAATGATAATAATATAGTCCATTGTACAAAATAACAATGAACTAAAAATATTTTATTACAAATGTAGGACATTTTATAGGGGATTGCTATACAAGTGAGTTCCACATGAGTAGAGGCTTTGGTTTTATGCTGATTCAAAATCATAGAATCAATCATTTTATGCTAAGAAGTTTCAGGGCAATCAACCACTTTGAATGAATATATTTGGAATACTTGATCTATATGTAACTCCAAACATCTCACATATAAAACAACTTTTAATACCACATCTCTAACATACCAAGACAAATCTTCATCATCAGCGATCACAAATTACCTTGCAAGCAAGACATAAGCATGGTATCTGGAGTCACAAAATCTTCAAAAACTATTCTTACCACCTCAATCAATAAAGAAGAAGACCGGGCTCCACTCTAACTATTCTCTAGAGAAGATAAATCCATCCTGGAAAGCTTAATATAAAATGCCAACTTATGTTGTTGATAGTGCACAAAGAAGGAGTAATCTGGAGGAAAATTTTCTTAGAACTACTCAAAACAAGTCCATTTTTTACAGAAGCCTTTCCAACTTGTCTTGGAATAAAGGAAATAATGTCGCATTTCTTTAAAGAATAACTAAATCTGCTTCTTTTCATACTTTAGTTCCTTGAGCAAACAATGCAAACAGTGTTCCTAACTAATTACAAGCACAATCATTTCTAGTGGTCATTTATTTGGCCAACTACTAAGGAGTGAATCCTTCTCTCTGAATGCATCCAGCAATCGATTCGGGATCAATTGCAACTTGGCAAGATCCCCAAGGGTTTGTTTGTTCACCCTTTTGTCCTTGGGTTAGGGCCATACCCTATTAACCCAACTTAACCAATACCTTAGGTTTTATTAACAGTAAATCCTGGCGGCTATGTCGCTCCAAATTATTGATTGATCCTTTGCTTCCAAGCAAATACCTAACTTCCCTTAACTTGGAAAGTTTTCCCAAGAAAGGTGATATAACAGGATGACTACTCATCCTCTTGCAAGTTAAACTTGCACAAGAACCTGCTAACCTCATTCCAAGGAATGGCAACTCTCTTGTGATCAAACCACAAGACCATGAGACATTGCAATTTGTTGCACAAGTGTCGCATCTATTCCAAGGGATCTTTTCACCCATTGAACGATGTTTTCTGGTCAAGGAATTATGATTAGACAAGAAGTAGGGTTTAGCCTCGGTTTCCCTCGTTTCTATGTTTCGTACGTGTTTATCACTTTCTTTATAAAGAAATACACATAAAACGACTCTTCCACCTATCAACAAATGCAAAACATTAAACGGTAGGGTGAGAGGGGAGTTTGAGCATCAAAGTATAATCTTAAATTTGATTTATGTGTTGCATCATGCCTATAGGCCGTTGATCTAAAATAAAGGGAAAGGCAGCATGAGCGTAAGGCTCGGTGTCTTCTCTCTTTGCAGTACATAAACGTTAGCATGAAAATCATGAAAAGATTGGTTTCGCACGATGCACAATGCTGATTTTCTTCTGTTTGTGCACTAAACGGTTCACATTATGCACTATGCATGGTTCATGGTATCAACAAAAAGCTCCTTGCCTACATAGTAATTGTTTTCTTAGGACTTTGACCCACGGTTGAGAGTGTAAGGTTATCCCTTACCATAGGATACAGGGTCCGTTTCCTAAGGGACTGTTAAGTGAGGACACATGGTATATCTCCTAGAAATACGAGAAATATGAAAGAGAGGAGTTTGTGTTCGTTTGTGTTATATGTTGAGCAACGCATCAAGGGGCCAATCCCTGCAATATAGGAGAGCTGCAGTGGGGCCGTGGTGTTTCTACCGAGAGGTTGCCTCCATGTATGTGATCGTGGCATTGCCTATATGTATGGGTTCTCCCTTCGAGGAGTTTTATAAAAAAGAGAAACGTTGGACTATAAACTATAAACTCATAGATTAGGCTTTAGGGCACTTTGTCCTTTAGCATTAGAATGACGCTCCTGGTCCACGAGGCCGTGAGGGTGTTTGTGTGTCATGAGCATGAGTCCCCGACTAGTGCCATAGCCAGTGTCGGCCCATTTCAGGTCCCATCACAAACACTAAAAGGATTTTCTAAATAAGAATCATCTATGAAAATTAAATTTAATCTTTATTTTTGTAGCAATGAGATTAGGCACTCACTCTTGAGAATTCAATGTCTTCTTCTTCTTCTCGTTGGTTGATTGATCTCGTGGAGTGCCTGTCCTTTTTGTTGTCCAACCATTACCTTGCAAATGATAGCTTCTTTGCTATGAATATGAAAAACATGATTTCTTGCACGGTTGAAAATACTCTTTTTTTGTGAATATGAAATATTTGATTTTTGTAATGTTGAAAAAAACTCTCTTAGATGTGAATATGTAATAAATGGTTTGTGTAATGCTTTTATTAATGAGTTCTTTCAAAATACTATCCTTTCTTTCTATTCTGTGATACTATATACCTTAAGGTTTCGCCTCAAGGATAAATCTAGCCTTATATTTATTGTATCCTTCAGTAATATTAGAGCATTTTATCAAGTTCTTGTACATCGTATGATACTTTACTATATGAAACTTTCCATTATACTGTATTTTCATAGTAAAAGCATTACCATCAAATTTTATGGTTACATTCTTTATAATTTTACAATAAGCATATGGCTATACAATACTTACAAATACTCAATATGATTTTGTCATAGGATGTAATTTGATCTTCTAACAACACATATCATGATCTTTTATCAATCTATAGATTAGACCATATGGTCAAAAATTTTATTGCAATATAAGAAGTAATTTTTGTTATTTTATTCAATACAATCCGAGATTTGGCCATGAGTTCAAATCTTTTCTTATAATATAAGATGTAATTTATGTTATTTTTCCCAATATACTATGAGATTTCGCCATGCGGGAAAATCTTCTCCTTAAGCTATCTCTTGGTCAAAATAAGGACTCTTGTAGTATCACAATATCTTGCAACAAATCAACTGCTTTGTTCATTTTAGTACAAGAATGACATTTCACCATTTGGTCAAATGCTTTCTTATATTTTCAACCCTTACTTACTTCCAAAAGGAAAGGCTAGTTTCTACTTAGAATTCCTTACTTTCTATAATTTGTCCATGTGGGTAAATCTTATTCTGCAACAAACAAACCACTTTTTTGGAAATTAATCCTAAAAAATTAAGACTAAATCTATGGTGGGTTAAATCACACAAATTTTGGGTATGCTAGATTTGGTTGTATGGCAAAATGTTCTAAGAAAAACATCTTCTATGTTATCTCCAAAAGGGAAGACCATGTTCTACTTGGAACTCCTTGATTACCTACTATATTTATAGGAAGTTTCTCCATGTGGTCAAAGCAACAAACAAACCACTTTGTTTCCATAAACCATTTCTTTGATTTTAGTTTCTCATAACTTCCTATTTATATGTTCATATATAAATATCATATCATTTTTCCACAGATTAGCCACTTTTTCCATTCCACTAAAAAATAAAAATAGCCATATGGCCAAATCTTTCATTTTTTTATCAATGCTAGCATCCAAGAATCCCCCATTCTTGTTTTGCTGGCCATATGATCAAATCTAATCTCATACATATTGCAAACCATGAGACCACTTTTTCATTCCACTATAAAATAATATTTGGCTATATAGTCAAATCCAATTTCACAACATGTTGCAACAAATGAATCACTTTCTTCATATGGTTATGAAACTAGATTTGGCCATATGGTTAAAACCAGTTATAGAAATTGTCTTATCTTGTAAATTTCACCATGAGGTCCAATCTCCACCTTTCAAGTGTTTTTCACTTTACCTTATTTTGATATCTATGGGATTTGCTACATAGCCATATTTGTTTATATGTGAATCTCATATCACAATAAACCGCATCCTCTCTTTAACTAGCCTTTAAAAACCCTATGATAAAAAACCATGGCAAAGTTTCTAATCTTATAGATAAGTCTTATAACTAAATAAGATTTGACCGCATGGCTCAAACCAATGACAATGTTTCTACAATATAGCTCCTTTCAAGGGAAACTTACATGTACACTAATTAAAATGTTAACTTTGGGCCAAATGGAATCGTGAGATTACTACGTAACCACATTGATATATGGTTGGATCTCATATTGGACTAAATCTCATTCTTTGATTGAATAGGATTTGTCCACATGGCCAAAACTCTTAGCAAAGTTCCTAGAGTATGATCTTTGCATAGGAAACTTGCATAGGAAACTTGCATGATATTTTCTACATAACCACAATGATTTTTCACTATATCTCATACCACACTCACACTAAACATTTCATTATCACATTGACCATTTGGTTAAGCCCATGGTCAAGTCTCACTATTTATAGAATTTGATCTTTTCACCGAAGTCCATGGAAATTTTTTTACTATATGATTCTTGCAAGAGAAACATCATTAATACTAACTTAGGGAAATAATGATGTTACAACTATATATATCATCTCTCACTTGACTTGGGTCTCACCTATATATACTAACTCTACATCAATATGAATCATTCTTTGGGAGCATGTCTTGTGTATCTCTCTCATACTCTCTCTCTCTCAACATGGTATATCTATATTTAAACAATACAAGATAAGTGTGAAGCTTCAAACTGGATTCTCTATAAAGACTCTTCGCAGTCACAATGGCGGTGAATATGTATCTAATCTATTTGATGACTTCTGTAAGGATCAAGGTATTCATCATGAGTTTACAGTTCCTCCTCAGCAAAATGGTGTTGCTGAGCGCAAAAATCGCACTATTCTTAATGCTATATGTTGCATGCGTATACACTCTGGTTTGTCTCGAAAGTTTTGGACTGAAGCACTTCTAACAACCGTTTTTATTCAAAATCATCTTCCAACAATTGCACCTACTGGTAAAATTTCTATAACAATTTGGATAGGGAAGACACCTTCAGTCTCTCACTTTCGCACATTTGGCTGCATTGCTTATATTCATGTGCCCAAGGACACTTCACATAAGTTGGAGCTTGGTGCGCAGATCGGTCGTTGTATGCTCACGTAGTGAATCCTAGAAGGTCCCCAAGAACAATGAACTCTACTTTTTGCACAAGTTACAAGGTAAAAAGCATGAACGACAAGAGCAAGAGACCAATTGGGTTCAATCTCCCCCCATGCCTTATGTGAGCGCTTCACAAAGCATGTATTTTATGTATATTTCTTCTTCATGCTCAATAATAGCCCAATTTACAAAAATATATCAAGCTTTTAGGTTTTGAGTTTTCTTTTACAAAAATAGAAATAAAGCTAATGGATGGTGCCCAAAGAGTCTGGCACGCCCAATACAATGTCCAAATAGAAATAACATATCCGTGCGCATAGGCGCATACAAAATAATAATAAATAATCAATGCCTCAATAGACATGACAAAATATAGGCATGGCGCCTATCAAAATATAATCCATAGGTCGAATACTCGCTAAACTCCAATGCTTTCCTCCGCCACTGCTGCTATCTCTACACATCAACTGAAGCATTCACAATCGTTAGTAAAATAATACAATTAAACCAATAAAAGTGAATACCTAGCAGTCTTCAGGTACATAAATAAATCAACTGGTTAGAAATAAATCCTAACCTTAATTTATTACGAGTGCGCACTCTAAACTCATAAATGTTTATTAATTTAATATGCATTTTGCGGAATCACCCGCTATGGAATCACCCATATACACACTAAATTAATGAAACGCCCGAAAAGGACAGGCGTCCCCATCAACTTCTCGCACAAAGAATCCACTTTGTGTATGAGCCCCGGTCATCAAAGTTTACGGAATCCACCGTAAAACCTCACGGAATACACGGTGGCATGGAATCCACCGTGAAATATGCCTCCTAGCATCATACCCCTGGGGTGGGATAGCAATTGACCTCAATTGCTATTAGCTCAATGTGGAGCTAACAGAGTGGGAAAAGCATTTAAGTCTCTAGCGTACATCCATTGTCCTTCCTCTACAGGATGGTTCTTAAATTTAACTAGATATCTAGAATACCTTCGGCTAGTTCTAGTGGTCATAAAGTCAGTGTCTATAATAGCTTCTGGTTCAAGTATTTTAGTCTCTTCCTCTAATAAAGGTGGGTTTTCATAAACAGGATGTACAGATAATTGGCCTCTAAATGGTCTGAATAAACTAATGTGAAATGTATTGTGAATTTTCCAATGAGATGGTAATTCTAACTTGAATGCATTATCATTAATTTTATGAATGATTCTAAATGGTCCATAGAATCTAGGGGCTAATTTAACAACTGGATGTCTATCTACACTTTGCAGTCTACCTTTTTCTATTCTCAGCCAAACATAATCATCAACTTTGAAATTCATGGCTTGTCTTTTCTCGTTGGCTTGTTTGGTATATGATTGCTCGGCTTTAGCAATCATATCTTTAACCTCATCAAAAATACTGTTATGCATACTAGCAATATCATCAGCACTCTGAATTCTATTAGACAAAGATGCAATAGGTGTAGATAATCTATATCCATAAATCACTTCAAACGGTGCTTTCTTTGTAGATGTGTGCAGTGTATTGTTATATGCAAACTGTAATAAATGCAAATGAGTGTCCCATGTCTGAGGTTTAGAGATAGTATATGCACGTAAAAGATCTAAATGGTGCTGTTTGTGGCTTCTGTTTGTCCATTAGTTTCTGGATGAAATGCAGATGAGAAATCAATCTTTGTGCCTAGGTTAGCAAAGAAAGTAATCCAAAAGCTGTTCACAAAATCTAGAATCACGATCTGAAATAATAACTTTTGGCAATCCATGGTTAGTAAAAACAGTTTTCAAAAATAATTGTGCTGCTTGTGATGCTGTTAAAGTTTTTTTACATGGAATGAAATATGCTTGTTTACTAAATCTATCTACAACTGTCCAAATCATATCATGGTTAGATTTAGTATTTGGTAAACTAGTAATGAAATCCATAGAAATTTGTTCCCAAGGTTTAGATGGAATAGACAAAGGCATAAGTAATCCAAAATGTTTACCATGATGTCTCTTAACTCTTTGACAAATCAAACATTCAGAAACAAAGTTAGATACATCAGCATCCATATGCGGCCAATAAAAATCTTCAGTTAACATACCTAATGTAGATATGATACCTCTATGACCTTGATATGGGGGACAATGAATTTCATTCAAAACAAAAGATCGGAATGGAATTGTAACACACAATCTCTTTTCATAAAACATAAATCCATCATGATATGACAATGAATCAATAGGAATGAAATTATTTTGAACCAATTTATTCCAATCAGAATGAAAAGTAATATCCTGGTGATATGTATCTTTCATAGCAATCAAAGAATCAAAAGATATGACAGAAATATTATAAATGGCAGGTCTTCTACTCAATGCATCAGCCACTACATTTTCTTTCCGGCTTGGTATTGAATGATAGGATGAAAACTTTGAATAAAGGAAGCCCATTTGATATGACGGTCAGAGATTTGAGGTTGGCTAAGTAAATGTCTAATACTTTGTTGATCAGTCTTTATCATAAATTCTGAACCCATTAAGTAGTGTTTCCACTGTCTTAATGCTTGTACAACTGCTAATAGTTCTTTGTCATATGTGGAATATTTCAGCTCAGAGGGTTTCAGCTTACAACTAGAATATGCTATAGGATGATTGTCTTGCATAAGTACGGCTCCTATTCCTAATCCACTAGCATTGGTCACTACTAGAAAGAATGGTCTATTAAAGTCAAGCAACTGTAGAACATGGGCATTGGTTAATGCATGTTTCAGTAAGTCAAAGGATTTCTGCTGATTTTCGGTCCATTGATAAACAATTCCTTTCTTCAGAAGTTTGGTTAATGGTAAAGCAAGTAATGAAAAATTACGTACAAACTTCCTATAGAAACTAGCAAGACCAAGGAATGATCGTAACTCATGCACGTTTTTAAGAACATGCCAATTCAATATTGCATCAATTTTCTTAGGATCAACTTTAATTCCATTAGATGATACAATATGACCTAAATACTGAATTTCTGTTTTAAAGAATTCACTCTTTTCAAGATTTTCATACAGTTGATTTTCTTTCAATAACTAAAAAACCAATCACAAATGCTCATAATGTTCTTTCTCATTTTGACTAAACACCAAAATATCATCAAAGAAAACAATTACACAATACTGATATTTCAAAAATATATGGTTCATCATTCTACTAAAGGTAGCAGGTGCATTAATCAATCCAAATGGCATGACCAAAAATTCGTAATGACCAAACTGTGTTCTAAATGCAGTCTTGAATATGTCAGACTTATCTAGCCTCACCTGATGATAACCAGACTTAAGGTCAATTTTACTAAATATAGAAGATCCTTGCAGTTTGTCCATAAGGTCATCAACTCTAGGAATAGAATACCTATTCTTTACAGTGATCTTATTTAAAGCTCGATAGTCAATGCACATACGATAAGTATTATTCTTTTTCTTGACTAACACTACAGGTGCACCAAATGGAGAACTGCTAGGTCTAATCAATCCTCTATTTAGTAATTCCTCAACTTGACTCTGGATTTCTTTTTGCTCTATCTGGTTATGCCTATATGGTGCTTTGCAAGGTGGTTGTGTGCCAGGGATTAAATCTATCTTATGGTCTTCTGGACGTGAGGGAGGTAAACCTGGTGGTAGGTCTTCTGCAAAACAGTCCTTAAAATATGCAAGAAATTCTTTATGCCTAGGGTGCATATGATTTTCCTTTACTTGCAATTCATTGACCCAAATGAGATAGGATTTACTACTCTTGCGTAATGCACGTTTAGCTTGAGTATGCGAAAGCAGTGGAAAAACATTAGATGCATGCATACCATATAATGTAATAGATTTTCCTTGAAAATTAATATTCATTGTGTGTGTGGAATAATCTATATCTGGGTTATGCTGGTGTCGCCAAGGCATACCTAAAATAATGTCACTCGACTGTAATGGAACAACTAAGAAATTTCTTCTTTCAGTATATGAACCAATTTGAATCTCTAAGTCTTGCACTTCCTGTGTACCATTATACCTAGTGCCTAAAAATACAGCTTTTATGCGATAATGCGTAGGTACATTCTGTAATTTCAATTCTTTTACCAATTTTGCTGAAATAAAATCATGAATACTACCGTCATCATGCAAAATAGTCTTTTCCTTTCCATGCACCAAACATTTCATAGTCAATAAAGAATGTGAAGTAGGCATACCTGGTAAAGTGTCGGAAGTTGGTGCGCAGATCGGTCGCAGATAGTTCACGTGATGAATCCCGTAAGGTCCCCAAGAACAAAGAACTCTACCTTTTTGCACAAAAAACCATGTAAAAGCATGCACGACAAGAGGCAAGAGACAAATTGGGTTCAATCTCCCCCATGCCTTGTGTGAGCGCTTCACAAAGCATGTATTTAATGTATATTTCCAATCTTCATGCTCAATAATAGCCCAATTACAAAAATATGACAAGCTTTTTAGCGTTTGAGTTTGCTTTCTACAAAAATAGGAAAATAAAGCTAATGGACGGTGCCCATAGAGTCTGGCACGCTCAATCTCAATGTCCAAATAGAAATAACATATCCGGGCGCATAGGCGCATACAAAATAATAATCAATAATCAATGTCTCAATAGACATAACAAAATATAGGCGTGGCGCCTATCAAAATATAGTCCAAAGGTCGAATACTCGCTAAACTCCAATGCTTTCCTCCGCCACTGCTGCTATCTCTACACATCAACTGAAGCATTCACAATCGTTAGTAAAATAATACAATTAAACCGACAAAAGTGAATACCTAGCAGTCTTCAGCTACATAAATAAATCAACTGGTTAGAAATAAATCCTAACCTTAATTTATTACGAGTGCGCACTCTAAACTCATAAACGTTTATTAATTTAATATGCATTTTGCGGAATCACCCGCTATGAAGCTTAATGGTAGACTAAACAGGCTGTCGTCTGATTTCGTGGGGGGGGGTGTTTTTTGGCCGCGCGATAATTTCGGGCCCATCTTCTGATACGCCGAGGTGATGTTGAAGAAGCTTAAGCTTCTTTTAAGCTTTTAAAACTTTGTAATTAAGCTTTTAGTGAAGAGGATTAAGAGTTTGCTCACTGTTTTTCAACGACTTGTTGATGGAGATGATTGCATGGTCCTCCGCCTGCAGAGCTTGGTCCTTCGCGAACTGACAGTGGAAACAGGGGTTCTTGATTGCCAGAAGTCTGCCTGTATCGACGGTTCGCGATGAGATTGATTGTAGAGCCCGTTTGTTCCTTGAGCTCCGCCTTCGCTCGAGATTGGTAGCGATTGGAAGCTCTTGATCTCTGCTCCGCTCTGATACCACTGGTGCGCAGATCGGTCGCAGATAGTTCACGTGGTGAATCCCGAAAGGTCCCCAAGAACAAAGAACTCTACCTTTTTGCACAAAAAACCATGTAAAAGCATGCACGACAAGAGGCAAGAGACAAATTGGGTTCAATCTCCCCCATGCCTTGTGTGAGCGCTTCACAAAGCATGTATTTAATGTATATTTCCAATCTTCATGCTCAATAATAGCCCAATTACAAAAATATGACAAGCTTTTTAGCTTTTGAGTTTGCTTTCTACAAAAATAGGAAAATAAAGCTAATGGACGGTGCCCATAGAGTCTGGCACGCCCAATCTCAATGTCCAAATAGAAATAACATATCCGGGCGCATAGGGGCATACAAAATAATAATCAATAATCAATGTCTCAATAGACATAACAAAATATAGGCGTGGCGCCTATCAAAATATAGTCCAAAGGTCGAATACTCGCTAAACTCCAATGCTTTCCTCCGCCACTGCTGCTATCTCTACACATCAACTGAAGCATTCACAATCGTTAGTAAAATAATACAATTAAACCGACAAAAGTGAATACCTAGCAGTCTTCAGCTACATAAATAAATCAACTGGTTAGAAATAAATCCTAACCTTAATTTATTACGAGTGCGCACTCTAAACTCATAAACGTTTATTAATTTAATATGCATCACCCGCTATGGAATCACCCATGTACACACTAAATTAATGAAACGCCCGAAAAGGACAGGCGTCCCCATCAACTTCTCGCACAAAGAATCCTCTTTGTGTATGAGCCCCGGTCATCTAAGTTTACGGAATCCACCGTAAAACCTCACGGAATCCACCGTGGAATATGCCTCCTGGCATCAGAAGTAGTAGTAGTAGTATCATCCTCATCTTCAGTGAAATCAAGCATATCCTCATGTTCTTCTTCGTCCATGGCTCCAAGGTAGTTGATATGAGCTGGTAGCTTCTTTGAATGACAATTTGCTGCTAGATGTCCAGGCTGGTGGCATTTATAGCATACTATTGGCTTGGCTTTGGTTACATTATTTGCAATAGTAGGAAGTCTAGGTACATTTGGATTTGGCTGTGGAATAGGCTTAGGGTTTTGATTTACATTGGATGGTAATGCAGGTGGTTTTGCCCAATTCTTGCGGAAAGACGATGAAGAGAAATGACCTGGATTAAATCTTCTAAAATTGGAATTGAATTGTTTAGATCCATAATTACCATTGGCTTGGAATTGCTATGGTCGTCTGTCTCTACCGCGTAGCTTATCTTCAGTGTCGTGAGCTAGTGAAATGGCGTCTTCAAGGGTAGCAGACTTGAACATGTTAACTTCAGCGTAGTAATGCCCAAGAAGTCCAGACATATACTTACGCTTATGTGTTGCCTCTGGTACATCTCAAGCATGCGTAGCTGGAGGAGTGCATTCCAAAAACGCTCTGTATACTGAGGAATAGGCTTACGATCCCGTTGCTGGAGTAGATCCCATTGCTTAATAGCTTTCTCATGAAATTGCGGTGGAAGGAAATTCTGCATGAACTTCTTCTTGAAATCTTCCCAAGTAGCAGGACATTCTATGCTCTTGCGTACTACAGTCCACCAAAGTGATGCTCTGTCTACCAAATGATTAGTAACACACTTGATTTTATCTTTTTCTGAATAGGTTTCCTCATGGAAATAGTCATCAAACTGACTAATGAATGCTAGAACAGTTTTTCCTTCTCGTATGCCATTGAAAGTACGAAATTTGAAACTTCGTTTACTTATCTTTGATTCCTTGCGAATGGTTTGAGCTTCAAGAGTGGCGTCGATGGTACGTCGAATCAAATCTTCAGCTTGAGGTTCTTCTTTGTCGGTAGATGCTCTTTGTAATTTTGCCAGTTGCACTTGCAATGCTTGCCTAGCCCTTCGTTCTTCTTCCAATTGCATCATGATTAAGTCCAGCTTTTGCTCCATCGTAGGCTCAGGTAGGTTGTCTTCAGCCATAAGATCATCCATATGTTGTTCCATCATCCTGTAAAACTCAAAAGACCTTTCTCACTCAAAATCAAGTTAGCGGGATGAGCGTAGCTCAAGTTCGGGGTTACAATGCTTATGTGTTTTTTGGGTATTTCTTTCTCAATCTTCAGAAAATCTATGATTTTTCCTTCTTCGTATGCTGAAAATGCTTCAGCAAACCTACATATGGGTAGAATACCTTCCAACGAACAACTTTGCAGTTCAGAGTTTTTGCACGGGAACAGCCCTTCTAGGAGTTTTGAGCACAAGTCAGTTCTGACTCCAGTTGACTAGTCTGACTTGCATAGTTGCAGACTTATGTGACTTGCAGAGTTGCAGACTTGCAGAACTTAGCCGACTTAATGAACTTGCAGAACTTGATCACGGATTACTTGCAGAACTTGATTTCTTTGGTGTGGGACCTGGAGTTTGATGACTTGTAGGAGATGACTTGTCTTGCTTGATTGATTAAGCTTAATGGATTAAGCTTAAAGAAGCTTAATCGATGGATTTCGTGGGGGGGGGGAGCCGTTTTTTCCAGGCGGCGAAAAAAATCGGACAGCCTCTGATATATCACGATGAAAAATTGAAGCCTTTAGCTTCTTTAAAGCTTAAGCAAAGCTTCTCAAGCTTTAGTGTTTGAAGATTGAAGATATTGAATTTTGGGATTTATCACTTATCTCTCTGTTTGACAACTTGATGATGGAGATGAGGGAATGGTCCTCCGTCTATACAGCCCGGTCCTTCGCGATCTGATGACAGAAACAGGGGTTCTTGATCGCCAGAAGTCTGCCTGTATCGACGGTTCGCGACGAGATTGACCGTAGAGCCCGATCGTTCCAGGAGCTCCGCCTTCGCACGAGATCGGTAGCGATTGGAAGCTCTTGATCTCATCTTTGCTCTGATACCACTGGTGCGCAGATCGGTCGTTGAATGCTCACGTAGTGAATCCCGGAAGGTCCCCAAGAACAATGAACTCTACTTTTTGCACAAGTTACAAGGTAAAAAGCATGAAAGACAAGAGCAAGAGACCAATTGGGTTCAATCTCCCCCCATGCCTTGTGTGAGCGCTTCACAAAGCATGTATTTTATGTATATTTCTTCTTCATTCTCAATAATAGCCCAATTTACAAAAATATATCAAAAGTTTTAGCTTTTGAGTTTGCTTTTACAAAAATAGAAATAAAGCTAATGGACGGTGCCCAAAGAGTTTGGCACGCCCAATACAATGTCCAAATAGAAATAACATATCCGTGCGCATAGGCACATACAAAATAATAATAAATAATCAATGCCTCAATAGACATGACAAAATATAGGCGTGGCGCCTATCAAAATATAATCCATAGGTCGAATACTCGCTAAACTCCAATGCTTTCCTCCGCCACTGCTGCTATCTCTACACATCAACTGAAGCATTCACAATCGTTAGTAAAATAATACAATTAAACTGACAAAAGTGAATACCTAGCAGTCTTCAGGTACATAAATAAATCAACTGGTTAGAAATAAATCCTAACCTTAATTTATTACGAGTGCGCACTCTAAACTCATAAATGTTTATTAATTTAATATGCATTTTGCGGAATCACCCGTTATGGAATCACCCATGTACACACTGAATTAATGAAACGCCCGAAAAGGACAGGCTTCCCCATCAACTTCTCGCACAAAGAATCCACTTTGTGTATGAGCCCCGGTCATCAAAGTTTACAGAATCCACCGTAAAACCTCACGAAATCCACGGTGAAATATGCCTCCTGGCATCAAAGCCTCTAGGTTTGAAGGTTATTTTTATTTGTTATTCAGATCATTCCAAAGGTTACAAATTTTATGATCCTTCTACTCAAAAGGTTATATTCCTTCACCTCCAAAGAAGATTGATAAAAATTTGGAGATATATGTCGATCTTCCTATTGAGATAGAGCATGGATTCTATTCTATTGAATATGATGTCTTTGATGATGCTATGTCTATCCAAGAGGATCCAATATCATATATGGAAGCTATCAATTCGTCTCAAAGGGAACAATGGCAAGAAGCTATGCAAGCTAAGTACGATTCTTTAATCTCCAAAGGTACATGGATTCTTATTGAACTCCCCCCAAATCGTGTTCCTATCAAATGTAAATGGGTTTATAAAACCAAGACCAAAGCTGATGGCTCGTTTGATAAGATCAAAGCACAACTTGTTGCAAAAGGTTACTCGCAGATTGCAGGAGTAGATTATCAAGAAACATTTTCTCCCGTTATGCACTCCACAACTGTTCGTATGCTTTTGGCTTTTGCAACACTATTTGATCTAGAAATTCACCAAATGGATGTTAAAAGGGCTTTTCTCAATGGAGATCTTGAAGAAGAAATCTATATGGAGCAACTTGAAGGTTTTATGATTGCAAGAAAGGAGCATCTTGTATGCCAACTTCATCGTGCATTTTATGGATTGAAGCAAGCCTCTCGTGCTTGGTATATTAAGAATGATCAGTTCCTCACATCTAAAGGTTTTGTTGCGTGTTTTGCTGACCCAAATCTTTACATCAAAAGGGAGGACAAATGTTTTATTATTCTAGCTCTATATGTTGATGATACTGTTCTTGCGTCAAATAATATTGCTTTCTTTGATGCTATGAAGAAGCTTTTATCGACTGCATTTGAAATGGTGGATCTTGGTGAGATACATTCTTGTTTGGGTATTGAAGCTCAACGACACTGACAACAAGGCATTCTTCTTCTTCCCAAGACAAAGTTTATTAATGATATTGTTAAGAAGTTTTGGTTGACAAATGTGCACTCTACCAACACTCCCATTCTTTCGAGCTCTACCAAGGGTACATCTACAACACGCAATGAAGAATCAGCCATTCATCAACCTTTTGCTAATCTTGTTGCTTGTCTTCAATTTATTTGTTTAAACACAAGACCAGATATTTTATTTGCAGCTAACTTTTTGGGACATTATATTTCTTCCCCTTCCACTATTCATTGGAGTGCTGCAAAATGTTTTCTTAAGTACCTCAAGGGTACTAAGGAGTTTGGTCTTATTTATCATCGTCGAGAGGATTCTTCTTTATCTTCTTCAACTTCTCTTGACCTTATTGGATATACAAATGCTGATTGGGAAAGTTCACATTTATCTATGCGATCTAAAAGTGGGAATTGTTTCTTTGTAAATGGATGTTTGGTTTCTTGGTCCAGCAAGAAACAATGATGTGTTGCGGTTTCTAAAACTGAGGCCAAATAGGTTGCTTCATCATTAGCAGCTCGCGAGCTAGTTTGGCTTCGACAACTACTTGCAAATTTGGGATATCCTTCATCATCTAGTACACCTCTTCAATGTGACAACCAAAGTGCAATTAGTCTAACCAAAGACTTTATACAACATAGTAAATCAAAGCATATTGCTATTCATTATCATTATGTTCGATATGAAGTCAAGAAAGGTTCCATTATGGTGGAGCATTATCCCAATGATCAAATGGTTGTAGACATCTTCACAAAAGCTCTTAGTGAAGCTCGCTTTAGTTCATTAAGACATGCACTTGGTATTGTTCCAAGTTCTTGTCTCACTAATTGAAGCATGTATCATTTTATTCAAGAAAAATTTATAGTAAATCATTTTTCTATCGTAGGTATGTGTAGGGGCTTGGGTTTTTCCCTTGTCCTCCCCAAGGGTTTTTTCACTTGCAACCAGAGACCTTTGTTTGAGTGGGGATGTTACAACTATATATATCATCTCTCACTTGACTTGGGTCTCACCTATATATACTAACTCTACATCAATATAAATCATTCTTTGGGAGCATGTCTTGTGTATCTCTCTCATACTCTCTCTCTCAACAAATGATCCATGATATTTGATACATCAACACATCTATTTATGGTTGGATCTCATATCAAGCTTAATCTCTATTTATGGTTGACAAATGCGCACTCTGCCCCAACACTCCGATTCTTTCGAGCTCTACCAAGGGTACATCTACAATACGCAATGAAGAATCAACCATTCATCAACCTTTTCCTAATCTTGTTGGTTGTCTTCAATTTATTGATTTAAACATAAGACCAAATATTTTATTTGCAGCTAACTTTTTGAAACAGTATCTTTCTTCCCCTTCCACTATTCATTGGAGGACTGCAAAATGTATTCTTAAGTACCTCAAGGGTACTAAGGATTTTGGTCTAAATTATCGTCATTGAGAGGATTCTTCTTTATCTTATTCAACTTCTCTTGACCTTATTGGATATACAGATGCTGATTGGGCAAGTTCACATTTATCCATGTGATCTACAAGTGGGAATTGTTTCTTCGTAAATGGATATTTGGTTTCTTGGTCCAGAGAGAAACAACGATGTGTTGCAAGTTAAGAGAGAGAGAGAGAGTACGAGAGAGATACACAAGACATGCTCCCAAAGAATGATTCATATTGATGTAGAGTTAGTATATATAGGTGAGACCCAAGTCAAGTAAGAGATGATATATATAGTTGTAATTTATTAAGACATGCACTTGGTATTGTTCCAAGTTGTTGTCTCACTGATTGAGGCATGTATCATTGTATTCAAGAATTTTTGTATCGTAGGTATGTGTAGGGGCTCGGGTTTTTCCCTTGTTCTCCCCAAGGGTTTTTTCACTCGCAGCCAGAGACCTTTGTTTGAGTGGGAATGTTACAACTATATATATCATCTCTCACTTGACTTGGGTCTCACCTATATATACTAATTGTACATCAATATGAATCATTCTTTGGGAGCCTGTCTTGTGTATCTCTCCGAAGAAGATTGATAAAAATTTGGAGATATATGTCGATCTTCCTATTGAGATAGAGCATGGATTCTATTCTATTGAATATGATGTCTTTGATGATGCTATGTCTGTCCAAGAGGATCCAATATTGTATATGGAAGCTATCAATTCATCTCAAAGGGATCAATGGCAAGAAGCTATGCAAGCTAAGTACGATTCGTTAATCCCCAAAGGTACATGGATTCTTACTGAACTCCCCCCAAATCATGTTCCTATCAAATGTAAATGGGTTTATAAAACTAAGACCAAAGTTGATGGCTTGTTTGATAAGTCCAAAGCACAGCTTTTTGCAAAAGGTTACTCGCAGATTGTAGGAGTAGATTATCAAGAAACATTTTCTCCCGTTGTGCGCTCCACAACTGTTCGTATGCTTTTGGCTTTTGCAACACTATTTGATCTAGAAATTCACCAAATGGATCATTAAAACGGCTTTTCTCATCAATGGAGATCTTCAAGAAGAAATCTATATGGAGCAACCTGAAGGTTTTATGATTGCAAGAAAGGAGCATCTTGTCTGCGAGCTTCATCATGCATTATATGGATTGAAGCAAACCTCTCGTGCTTGGTATATTAAGATTGATCAGTTCCTCACATCTAAAGGTTTTCTTGCATGTTTTGCTGACCCAAATTGTGACATTATGGGAATTGTTTCTTTGTAAATGGATGTTTGGTTTCTTGGTCCAACAAGAAACTACGATGTGTTGTGGTTTCTACAACTGAGGCCGAATATGTTGATGCATCATTAGCAACTCACGAGCTAGTTTGGCTTCGACAACTACTTTTGCAGATTTGGGACATCCTTCATCATCTAGTATACCTCTTCGATGCAACAACCAAAGTGCTATTAGTCTTACCAAAGACTATATACAACATAGTAAATCAAAGCATATTGCTATTCATTATCATTATGTTGGACATGAAGTCAAGAAACGTTCCATTACCGTGGAGCATTGTCCCAGTGATCAAATGGTTGCAGACATCTTCACAAAAGCTCTTAGTGAAGCTCGCTTTAGTTCATTAAGATATGCACTTGGTATTGTTCCAAGTTCTTGTCTCACTGATTGAGGCATACATCATTGTATTCAAGAAAAATTTATAGTAAATCATTTTTGTATCGTAGGTATGTGTAGGGGCTTGGGTTTTTCACTTGTTCTCCCCAAGGGTTTCTTCACTCGAAGCCAGAGACCTTTGTTTGAGTGGGGATGTTATAACTATATATATCATCTCTCACTTGACTTGGGTCTCACCTATATATACTAACCCTACATCAATATTAATAATTCTTTGGGAGCATGTCTTGTGTATCTCTCTCGTACTCTATCTCTCTCTCAACAAATGATCCATGATATTTGATACATCAACACATCTATTTATGGTTGGATCTCATATCACACTTAATCTCTATTTATGGTTGTCAAATGCGCACTCTGCCAACACTCCCATTCTTTCGAGCTCTACCAAGGGTACATATACAACACGCAATGAAGAATCAACCATTCATCAACCTTTTCCTAATATTTTTGGTTGTCTTCAATTTATTGGTTTAAACACAAGACTAGATATTTTATTTGCAGCTAACTTTCTGGGATAGTATGTTTCTTCCCCTTCCACTACTCATTGGAGTACTGCAAAACGTATTCTTAAGTACCTCAAGGGTACTAAGGAGTTTGGTCTTATTTATTATCGTCGAGAGGATTCTTCTTTATCTTCTTCAACTTCTCTTGACCTTATTGGATATACAGATGCTGATTGGGCAAGTTCACATTTATCCATGCGATCTATAGGTGGGAATTGTTTCTTTGTAAATGGATGTTTGGTTTCTTGGTCCAGCAAGAAACAACGATGTGTTGCGGGTTGAGAGAGAGAGAGAGTACGAGAGAGATACACAACATGCGCCCAAAGAATGACTCATATTGATGTAGAGTTAGTATATATAGGTGAGACCCAAGTCAAGTGAGAGATGATAAATATAGTTGTAATTCATTAAGACATACACTTGGTATTGTTCCAAGTTGTTGTCTCACTGATTGAGGCATGTATCATTGTATTCAAGAAAACTTTATAGTAAATCATTTTTGTATCGTAGGTATGTGTAGGGGCTCGGGTTTTTCCCTTGTTCTCCCGAAGGGTTTTTTCACTCGCATCCAGAGACCTTTGTTTGAGTAGGGATGTTACAACTATATATATCATCTCTCACTTGACTTGGGTCTCACCTATATATACTAACCCTACATCAATATGAATCATTCTTTGGGAGCATGTCTTGTGTATCTCTCTCGTACTCTCTCTCTCTCTCAACAAATGATCCATGATATTTGATACATCAACGCATCTATTTATGGTTGGATCTCATATCACACTTAATCTCTATTTATGGTTGACAAATGCATACTCTGCCAATACTCCCATTCTTTCGAGCTCTACCAACGGTACATCTACAACACGCAATGAAGAATCAGCCATTCATTAACCTTTCCCTAATCTTTTTGGTTGTCTTCAATTTATTCATTTAAACACAAAACATGGGGGTTGGGTTCCAACTATGGGAAGGGGTATATAATGCTTTAAACACAGGGGGGTAATAAAAAAAAAGTTTCGTAAGGCATAAGAAGGGGGTGAAAGGGTTTTTGAAGCCCGTAGGAAAGGGCTTAAAGGTTAAATCACAGGGGGGGAAAGGGGCCTTATAGAGCCCTTGGGAAGACTTTGGTGGGGGGAAAATAAAAGATTTATTAGACCATATGAGGGGGGGCTTAGGAAGCCCACCCTTGGAAGCTTCCAAGGAGCTTTCAAGGGCTTCTGGATATCCGAAAGCCACGTGGAAGGAGGAAGAAGGTGACTTTGAGGCAAGCTGGCGGTAGGCAGGGCGAATTCTTCCCTGTCTCACGGCTTCAGAATGCCAGCATCTCGACGACAGCGTCGTGTCCACTTTCTTTCCTTTTACCTCATAGCCACCAGCGCAGAGTATCTCCTCCCTTCTCTCCCTCACGCAATCAGAGTAACTCCTCTCTTCTCTCCCTCATGCATTCAAACGGTACTCCTGGCGGCCCCCCCTTTAGCCTGCGCCCCCTTGATTTAAATAGGGGAGGGGAGGGGGATCCTCCCTCCCCTGCGTGGCATCACGCATGCCTTCTCCCTCACTCCAAGCTCCACCAAGGAGCTTAATCACTCCTTCTATTCCCCTCCCCCTCCAGCTCGTCAGTTGGCTGGGGGGATAAGGGGAATTTTTTTTTTTCATTTATCCAATTTTATTTTTATTGAGGCAGTTCATGCGTGCCTTCGGGATATTACATTCTCTCCCCCTTAGAAGAATCGAGATGTCCTCATCTCGAGATAAAGTGGGGATATTGATGGATAAGAGTGCCTTCATCTACCCAGGTGGCATCCTCTTCGGAATAATCTTTCCACTGGACGAGGCATTCTCTTAAGGTTCTAGATCTTAACGGTCTCTCCTTTACATCTAAGATCCTATCCGGCCTTAGTTCAAGGACTCCTTGACTAGGCATTACAATTTGTTGGTCATCAAGTACATGATTAGGGTTGGGTACATATTTTTTCAAGAGGCTGATATGGAATACATTGTGAACCTTTAAGTTCTCAGGGAGTTGCAATCTATAAGCATTGGGTCCTAGGCATTTGAGGATTTTGTACGGCCCACAATACCTTGGACTTAGCTTCTTGCATTCTCCTAGGGATAGAGAACTCTTTTTAGGGCGTACATGAATGAAGACCATGTCTTCTTCTTCGAAGACTCTTTCTTGACGTTTCAAATCTGTGTATGCCTTTTGTCTATCCTTGGCCGCTTGTATGTCTTGTCTTATTGACTTTATTTGATCATCCATGTCTTCCAACATCTGTCTTGACGCTTCAACTCTTAGGGTTGGATCAGAAAAGTTTAGGGGACTTCTGCAATCATGACCATATAATGCTTGAAAAGGAGTCATCATAATGCTCTATTGGTAAGAAGCATTGTAGGCAAATTCAACTAATGGCAAGTATTGAATCCACCTCTTCGGCTCTCGACAGCAGTATGTCCTAAGCATATCCTCGATGGTTTGATTTACTCGCTCTGTTTGGCCATCCGTTTGGGGATGGTAAGCGGTGCTAAAATAGAGTTGAGTCCCAATAGCTTCAAAGATAGCTCTCCAGAAGTGTGATGTGAAGAGAGAATCTCGATCACTAATGATTCTTCTAGGTAACCCATGTAGCTTGAATATCTCCTTGATAAACAATCTTGCAATGTCGGAGGCTTTATAGTTTGTCTTTACTGGAATCAGGTGTGCAACCTTGGTAAGCATGTCAACCACAACCATAATGGAATTGTATCCCCCTTGGACTTGGGGTAGGCCCACAACAAAATCCATACTGATGAATTCCCATTTCATTTGGGGAATGTCAAGCGGTTGTAGTTTCCGTGGCATCATGACATGTTCGGCTTTGATACATTGGCAAGACAAACACTCACTGACATATTTGAGAACGTCACCTTTAAGCCTCTCCCAATGGTAGCTCTTCCTAACTGCATTAAGAGTTTTAGCATAGCCAGGATGTCCTGTGAAAGGAGAATCATGAGCTTCCCATAATATCTTCTGCTTAAGTGACTGGCTTGCTGGTATACACAGCCTTGTTCTGTAGTAGACAAGTCCATTATCAATGGAAAATTCCTGATACTTAGCTTGCAACTTCTGATTCTGCTCCCTGGTAGATATTTCCTTTATCATTGTTTGGTAGGCCAAATCATGGCATGCTTCCTCTCTAGCTAGTTCAAGTATAGGGTTGTTTGGCATAGATACTTTTGTAGCCAGAGATCTGGCCGATGATGGATTCTGCAAGATTAGGGAATTTAGGAATGCCTTGCGACTGAGTGCATCGGCAACTACATTCTCCTTCCCTGGTCAGTACTTGATTTCAAAATCATATTCCTCCAATACTTCAATCCACTGACGTTGCCTCATGTTGAGCTCGTTCTGGGTAAAAATCCATTTGAGACTCTTATGATCTGTTACTAGAGTAAACTTGTTACCCAACAGGTAGTGTCTCCAAAGCTTTAGAGCATGGATGATAGCTAGTAATTCCAGATCATGCGTGGCATAGTTCTTTTCATGACTCTTCAATTTCCTTGAAGAGTATGCTACTGGATGACCTTACTGCATAAGTACACACCCCAAGGCAAGAATGCTAGCATCAGTTACTACCTGAACTCCTTATTGAGGTCAAGAAGTTTTAGAATAGGTGCTGATACCAAAATTTGCTTTAATTTGTCGAAGCTATTTTGTTCGGAAGTTGACCATGTAATGGAAGTCTGCTTCTTTAGTAAGTCTGTAAGAGGTGCTGCAATCAAAGCATAGTTTTTGATGAAGACCCTATACCATCCTGTCAATCCAAGAAAGCTACGTATCTCTTTGACGGATACTGGTATTGGCCATTCAAGCACATCTCTGACCTTGGCTGGGTCTACTGATATTCCTTCTGATGATACTATGAATCCCAGATATTCAATTTGACGCTTGAAGAATGCACACTTCTTCTTTTTTGCATACAGCTTATGAGACCTCATTGTCTCAAGGACAATCCGAAGTTGAGGTTCATGATCTTCTTCCTGTTTAGAATAGACTAAAGTAGCATCAAAGAAGACAAGTACGAAATCATCAAGATATGGTCTAAAGGTATCTTGCATTAATCTATTGAAGGTGGCAGGTGCATTTGTAAGCCCGAATGACATAACCAGGAACTCAAAGTGCCCATATCTTGTATTGAAGGCCGTCTTTGGAATATCTTCTTCCTTCATCCTTATCTGATAGTAACCTGACCTGAGATCAATCTTGGAGAAGATCTTTGCACCTTGAAGATGATCAAGAAGCTCATCTATTCTAGGAATAGAATACTTGTTCTTGACTGTTGATTGATTCAACCCTCGGTAATCAATACATAGTCGAAGTGTCCCATCTTTCTTTTTCTGGAATAGTACTGGAGCTCCCCACGGTGAGTTGCTAGGCCGGATGTAACCCTGATCTAACAGTTGCTTGAGTTGTTCCTTCAACTCAATTGCTTCCGGTATGGACATTCTATAAGGTCTCTTTGCAATTGGTGCAGCTCCAGGCACTAGCCTAATCTCATGATCTACTTCTCTTTGAGGCGGAAGTTCAATCAATTCCTCAGGGAATACGTCAGTGTATTCCTTTAGCCAAGAAGGTCCTTCATGAGACTCTTGCTTTTGATCTAACTTGTTGAGTTTGATCAGGTAAACGGGTAATCCTTTTCTGACTCCTTTTATGATCCGAGATACTTTGGCTAATTGGATTCTTGGCACTCCTGCCTCACCTTGAGTTGTGACAAATTCCCTTTCAGAGTTTCGAAAGGAAACTTGACCCTTTCCACAGTGGATGTGGGCATCGTTGGGCTTAATCCAATCCATCCCGAGTAGACACTCATGCATACCTAAATTCATTACTCTGAATTTGACTGAAGTCTTCTTTCCTCCCAGAAAGAATTCCACCTTAGCAGTTTGCCTGGTATAAGTTACCTCACGACCGTTTGCCAAATCCACAAGCAGGGTAGGTGCTTCTACTGTGGTTATTCCTAAACTTTTTGCACATGCTGGTGAGATAAAGGAATGTGTACTGCCACAATCAATCAAGGTTTTGAAACCTTTACCTTGATAGTCCGACGGTGTCTGAATCACCGAGAATTGGCGATTCGGACCTTTCTTGTGTAAAGTGGCATGGACTGTCGCTTTTTCGAATTCAGCTTCCATAGTCGGATCTTCCTCTCCTTCTTCTTCGCATCTTTGCCTATTGGCAATGCAAGCGGTTCTTCCTCTTCCACGAGTAACGGCTCCTTGACCGCGGCCTGCACCTTGGAAAGGCGTCTGACGATGTCCTCCGCTGAGCTTGGGACTTGCCTCTTGAAGTGACCGGGTTCGTTGCAGTGGAAAAAACAGAGGTTTTGGCCATTACTTTGAGTAGGAACAAAGTTGTTGACGTTATTTGTCCTTGCTTTCTTCCTTTGTCCCTGATTATGACCTTGAACTCTCTTCATTTGAGGTCTGAATGCTCCTCTGTTCGGGTCACTATAGAACCAAGTTCTGTTACCCCTTGGTCTAGCTTGCACCTCCTGAATTATAGGCACCGCTCGAATGAGTGCATCTTGAAGATTTGATGGATGCATAGATTCGAGACGGGTATTTACGGGTGGATTTAAGCCCGCCCAAAATTTGGACACCTGCTGCGTCATGTCCATCTGTGGCGCATACTTTAAAAGTGAGACGAATTTAGAGTAGTATGCGTCAAGAGTGAGTCCTAGTTGTTTTAGCTCGTAGAACTCATTCATTTTCTACGTACGATATGCAGGTGGTAAATATCTTCCCTGCATGGCTTTCTTCAACTTCTCCCAGGTAACGGACCCCTGTGAAATCCCTTGATCCCTGCACCATTGCTTCCACCAAAGTCTGGCTTCGCCGATGAGTTTTAACTTGGCGAGCATGGCCTGATTGGTAGGTATAGTACCAGTTGCTTCAAAGTAATCCTCCATGGATTCAATCCAAATTTCAGCATCAGCCTGGACGAATCTGCCTCTCCTGTCAAACTCGGGTGGCTTTATCTGCTTGAGGAGGAACTTCTTCTCCTGGGTCACAGCAGTACTTGATGTAGGAGGCGAATTTGGAACCTGTACCTGGGGTTGTGCCTGGATAAAAGTTTTCTTAACGTTATTATATGATAATTGACGTTAGCTTATCTTTCATTTTTAGTTAAGCTATCTCGTAAACAATGTAGCTACTTAACTTTTTAACAACTCTTATGCACAGCCAGATATTGATAAAAAAAAGTCTTTATTTGTATTTACATGGGCATAGCCTTATAAAACGTTTCGTGTGATGATAAGCCAATCATTACATTCAGTTTGGGGAGAACAACGTTGTATTGCATTTATCTACAGGAACTGTGTAATAGTAGGGTTTTGGGTCATGGATCTTTAGGAATCGATAATTCATTGGAAGTTCAAGATACCCTTTCCGTTGGAATCCATACTTCTCATGGCGGCCCAACACTTTAATCCTGTTGGCTGGGATTACGCGGGTAACTTCCTCATATACATATGAGGTCATTTCAACCCTCCGACCTTGAATATGTAAAGTCAAATTTACGTGAGCTTCCACAAAAATGAATAGCTTCACAACTTTCAAGTCTTCTAACCACTTGATCCTCTTTAGGTTGGTCTGTAGATAAGCAAACCGGTGGGTGGCTATATAGTAGATTCCTAAAGACCCCATCCATCTTCGTTCTATGTATAAAGGTGATGGATTAAAAATCTGCTCCAGGATCTTCATCGTCCCAATTCTTTGTCTATAAAGGGGAGAATCCATTGCAGTCATAAACATGACCCGAAATACCAAAAACTTGTTCCACGCTTCATAATTCTGCAAGACAGCATTGAAGATAAGAAAATGTTTGGACAGCAATAATTTCTTTACTTCATTTTATTGAGATCTCATAAAAACAATTTCGTTGTTGGTTGGCTCTGATACCAACTGTAACGTGTCCACTAGTATCATCAAGGACACGTCTTAGCAGTCCATCGGAAAGGATGTCTAGAAAACTCCGCCCGGCACTCCCATTGAATGTTACGGGTTTTGCGATCTAGGTCTTCCCGCGTCTGCCACGTAGCGGAAGTGTTGTGGCCGTTCCCATTTAGGATCGACCGGAATTAGGATTTTCCTGATTGGTCATTAGCTAACAGCAACTAGCGTCAGACCCGAGCGAACTACTTTATGCAGAAACGCCAGGTCCGAAGCGGATTCACGTTGTACTTGGTTCAAGGAGAATGGGAAACGAGAGGGATGCAAGGCTCAACCTCTCTGCCATAAGGCATAGTCCCATTCCATTCCCCTAAAACAACATAAATCGGGTAAGACGTAACTCTAGGTCATCGCTCTCGTTATTTGTTTTGATGATGATGATCATCCCGCTGTTCTCCAAGATTTTTGAGAAAAGTTCCCGGCTAACCGGGACTACCCAACCGTAGGACGGGCCCATGGCCCATCCTCTGCACTTTCCTCGGTTTGTTTTAGTTATGTAATTATCTAACACATTAATTTGACATATAACAATCAGCTTCTTTAATTAATCCTGTTAAGCACTGGTTCCTTCACGTAATCTTATCACGTGACATAGAAAAACAATATCAAGCAAGTTCTTTTTTAACATTTCATCATTTTATCTTTGAAATACAAGGAGTTCCGCCCATAGGCTTGTCCATAATCCGCCCGAAGGCTATCCAATAATCACCAGGGATTACTATTCCAAGCTTCTGCCCGTAAACTAGTATGCGGGCCGCGAGATCCAATCGCGAGTCACGTTAGCCTCTTGTGCAGGACCCGGAAGGCGAGGGATTTACGGCCAAAGCCCCCCCGGCACCCAAGCGTCCTCCTACTCCAAGTAGAGCTCAACAGAGAGACCTCTCGCGGCGGGTTCCGTCCACGTCCACGGCGAGGTGAACAACCCCCTTGGTTAGGGTTAGGCAAGTAGTCGGGGGTAACTGAAACTGCCTCTTCCTTCAGGCCTTTAACCTGAAGTATAGGTACTCATTCAATTTGTAATTCATAATTCAAACAGAGCCAAAAAATCTCTAGCAAACACAAACATTTCCATTTATTAACCATGTTGTTTGGCAAACTGCTAAGGAAGTGTTCTTTCCTTTTGAGTGTATCAGCACTCATTCCCAAGGTGTCTTGTAAATTGGCAAGATCCTTTACATTCTCGTGTAGGGCGTACCTTATTAACCCAACTTGGTCAACGCTAAAGTTCCTTAGATATGCTAGTTTCCGGTTTACAACTTTCCTTATTTAGAAGGATATCCAAAAAAACGTCCTTTTTGCAAGATAACTTGTGTAGGGATCTGCCATCCTTATTGAGGGTTTTTACCCTTTCTCCTTGTGAATCAATCACAAAACTAAATGATTTCGTACTTGCTGCGCAAGTCCTGCGATGGAAGAATCCGTTTTAGATCCTTTAAGCTGACGTATGCCGGCCCTAGGGTTTCTTTTTAAGAATCTAGGGGACAACCCTATTTCTTTATTTTTAAGAATTGTTTTGACCCTACAATAAGGAAAGTAGTCAAGTGCTTTGGGTATGAATATTTCTATGTTTAGATTGGTTTGGTTATCTTTTGGAAGGTAATATTAATCGTCTTGTCACGATTTTTCTATCCTTGTGACAATTTACTTTTCAGTCAATACAGTTCAATTTAAACTTCCTTTTTCCTTGCAGATGAACTCATGTCAAATAACAAACATTTCCCTTGCTAAGATGTACAATTAGCAATGATAACTTCCTAGTAATTTGAGCAATGAAAGAAACCTATCATGAATTTAATCATTTTCAATGATTCGTTGCGAAAAGGAATAAGACTAATGGTGCAAGATATAAATTCTATACCTTTAGGATTTAACTAAAATATACTATTATAGTAAATGGATAATCTTGCTCGTGATTTATAGTGCTTGATGCAATTCGAAGGAAACTAAGTTCTATACATTATCATTCATTCAAATGAGCTAAACTCCTTTATTACAAATAACTCGGATAAATATATCCTATCCCTAACAATTTCTCTTTGCATGATCGACTTAAAACCGAATTAAAGCCAAGAAGAAAAACCTGGTTTTGGGGTGAGATATCCACACGGATATCGGGAGATGACCCTCCCGCGGCTACGCCTTGGACTTTCTTAGGAGGCATCGCAATTGTAGTTTTTCGAACGTGGAAGCAGCTTTACAACTCCTCCTTAGAATTCCACCGTCGCTCCCTTGCACCGTTCATCAAAAGTAGTTTTTTTGAAAGGCTCCCTCCTTGAATTCGGGAATTTGAAAGGGTGTTTTAGAATCTTTTACAACTAAGACCCATTGAATCCATGGGGAAGGCTTAATGGCCTTTGTAAGCTCGCACGAACGGGAATAAAAAGGTGTGGAAAAGACACAAGGTGCAGGAGAGCTCTAAGGAAAATAACAACCGTAAAGGTTATAAGTAAGGGTCTAAGGACCATTAGGCAATTTAGGAGAAAAGGGGCTTATGAGGGTTTACACACGTAAGGGGGAAATGATTCCGAGGCCAATGAGGAAGGGCTAAAGGAAAATTAAAAAAAAACACGGGGGTTGGGTTCCAACTATGGGAAGGGGTATATAATGCTTTAAACACAGGGGGTAATAAAAAAAAAGTTTCGTAAGGCACAAGAAGGGGGTGAAAGGGTTTTTGAAGCCCGTAGGAAAGGGCTTAAAGGTTAAATCACAGGGGGGGGAAAGGGGCCTTATAGAGCCCTTGGGAAGACTTTGGTGGGGGGAAAATAAAAGCTTTATTAGACCATATGAGGGAGGGCTTAGGAAGCCCACCCTTGGAAGCTTCCAAGGAGCTTTCAAGGGCTTCTGGATATCCCAAAGCCACGTGGAAGGAGGAAGAAGGTGACTTTGAGGCAAGTTGGCAGCAGGCAGGGCGAATTCTTCCCTGTCTCACGGCTTCAGAATGGCAGCATCTCGACGACAGCATCGTGTCCACTTTCTTTCCTTCTACCTCACAGCCACCAGCGCAGAGTATCTCTTCCCTTCTCTCCCTCACGCAATCAGAGTAACTCCTCTCTTCTCTCCCTCATGCATTCAAACGGCATGTCATGGCGGCCCCCCCTTCAGCCTGCGCCCCCTTGATTTAAATAGGGGAGGGGAGGGGGATCCTCCCTCCCCTGCGTGGCATCACGCATGCCTTCTCCCTCACTCCAAGCTCCACCAAGGAGCTTAATCACTCCTTCTATTCCCCTCCCCCTCCAGCTCGTCAGTCGGCTGGGGGGATAAGGGGAAATTTTTTTTCTCATTTATCCAATTTCATTTTTATTGAGACAGTTCATGCGTGCCTTCGGGATATTACATCCAAGTTCCTGTCTCACTGATTGAGGCATATATCATTGTATTCAAGAAAACTTTATAGTAAATCATTTTTGTATCGTAGGTATGTGTAGGGGCTCGGGTTTCTCCCTTGTTCTCCCCAAGGGTTTTTTCACTTGCAGCTAGAGACCTTTGTTTGAGTGGGGATGTTACAACTATATATATCATCTCTCACTTGACTTGGGTCTCACCTATATATACTAACTGTACATCAATATGAATCATTCTTTGGGAGCATGTCTTGTGTATCTCTCCAAAGAATATTGACAAAAATTTGGAGATATATTTCGATCTTCCTATTGAGATAGAGC
Organism: Lygodium microphyllum; assembly: GCF_053477565.2. Lineage (NCBI taxonomy): Eukaryota > Viridiplantae > Streptophyta > Polypodiopsida > Schizaeales > Lygodiaceae > Lygodium > Lygodium microphyllum. Next base: position 62,665,920 of record NC_141139.1, read on the forward strand.
ATGGATTCTATTCTATTGAATATGATGTCTTTGATGATGCTATGTCTATCCAAGGGGATCCAATATCGTATATGAAAGCTATCAATTTGTCTCAAAGGGATCAATGGCAAGAAGCTATGCAAGCTGAGTACAATTATTTAATCCCCGAAGGTACATGGATTCCTAGTGAACTCCCCCCAAATTGTGTTCCTATAAAATGTAAATGCAGGAAACGAGCATCTTGTATGCCAGCTTCATTGTGCATTATATGGATTGAAGCAAGCCTATCGTGCTTTGTATATTAAGATTGATCAGTTCCTCACATCTAAAGGTTTGGTTGCATGTTTTGCTAACCCAAATCTTTACATCAAAAGGGAGGACAAATGTTTCATTATTCTTGCTCTATATGTTGATGATACTATTCTTGTGTCAAATAATATTGCTTTCTTGGATGCCATGAAGAAGCTTTTATTGACTACATTTGAAATGGTGAATCTTGGTGAGATACATTCTTGTTTGGGTATTCAAGTTCAAGGACACCGACAACAAGGCACTCTTCTTCTTCGCGAGACAAAGTTTATTAATGATGGTGTTCAGAAGTTTGGGTTGACAAACGCGCACTCTGCCAACACTCCCATTCTTTCGAGCTCTACCAATGATACATCTACAACACGCAATGAAGAATCAGCCATTCATCAACCTTTTGCTAATCTTGTTGGTTGTCTTCAATTTATTGGTTTAAACACAAGACCAGATATTTTATTTGCAGCTAACTTTTTGGGAGTTTCTTCCCCTTCCACTATTCATTGGAGTGCTGCAAAACGTACTCTTAAGTACCTCAAGGGTACTAAGGAGTTTGGTCTTATTTATTGTCGTTGAAAGGATTCCTCTTTATCTTCTTCAACTTCTCTTCACCTTATTGGATATACAAATGCTGATTGGGCAAGTTCACATTTATCCATGCAATCTACAAGTGGGAATTGTTTCTTTGTAAATGGATGTTTGGTTTCATGGTCCAGCAAGAAACAACGATGTGTTGCGGTTTTTACAACTGAGGCCGAATATGTTGCTGTATCATTAGCAGCTCGCAAGCTAGTTTGGCTTCGACAACTACTTGCAAATTTGGGACATCCTTCAACATTAAAGCATATTGCTATTCATGATCATTATGTTCCACATGAAGTCAAGAAAGGTTCCATTATGGTAGAGCATTGTCCCAGTGATCAAATGGTTGTAGACATCTTCACAGAAGCTCTAAGTGAAGCTTGATTTAGTTCATTAAGACATGCACTTTGTATTGTTCCAAGTTCTTGTCTCAGTAATTGAGGCATGTATCATTGTATTGAAGAAAACTTTATAGTAGATCATTTTTGTATCGTAGGTATGTGTAGGGGCTCAGGTCTTTCCCTTATTTTCCCCAAGGGTTTTTTCACTCGCAGCCATAGACCTTTGTTTGAGTCGGGATGTTACAACTATATATATCATCTCTCACTTGACTTGGGTCTCACCTATATATACTAACTCTACATCAATATGAATCATTCTTTAGGAGCATATCTTGTGTATCTCTCTCGTACTCTCTCTCTCTCTCAACAAATGATCCATGATATTTGATACATCAACACATCTATTTATGGTTGGATCTCATATCACACTTAATCTCTATTTATGGTTGACAAATGCGCACTCTAAAACACTCCCATTCTTTCGATCTCTACCAAGGGTACATCTACAATTCATTAACCTATTGCTAATCTTGTTGGTTGGCTTCAATTTATTGGTTTAAACACAAGACCATATATTTTATTTACAGCTAACTTTTTGGGACAGTATCTTTCTTCCCCTTCCACTATTCATTCGAGTGCTGCAAAACGTATTCTTAAGTACCTCAAGGGTACTAAGGAGTTTGGTCTTATTTATCGTCGGCCAGAGGATTCTTCTTTATCTTCTTCAACTTCTCTTGACCTTATTGGATATACAAATGCTGATTGGGCAAGTTCACATTTATCCATGCGATCTACAAGTGGGAATTGTTTCTTTGTAAATGGATGTTTGGTTTCTTGGTCTAGCAAGAAACAAGGATGTGTTGCGGGTTGAGAGATAGAGAGAGTATGAGAGAGATACACAAGACATGATCCCAAATAATGATTCATATTGATGTAGAGTTAGTATATATAGGTGAGACCCAAGTCAAATGAGAGATAATATATATAGTTGTAATTCATTAAGACATGCACTTGGTAATGTTCCAAGTTCTTGTCTCAGTGATTGAGGCATGTATCATTGTATTCAAGAAAACTTTATAGTAAATCATTTTTGTACCATAGGTATGTGTAGGGACTCGGGTTTTTCCCTTGTTCTCCCCAAGGGTTTTTTCACTCGTAGCCAAAGACCTTTGTTTGAGTGGGGATGTTACAACTATATACATCATCTCTCACTTGAATTCGGTCTCACCTATATATACTAACTATACATCAATATGAATCATTCTTTGGGAGCATGTCTTGTGTATCTATCCAAAGAAGATTGATAAAAATTTGGAGATATATGTCGATCTTCCTATTGAGATAGAGCATGGATTCTATTCTATTGAATATGATGTCTTTGATGATGCTATGTCTATCCAAGAGGATCCAATATCGTATATGGAAGCTACCAATTTGTCTCAAAGGGATCAATGGCAAGAAGCTATTCAAGCTGAGTACGATTCTTTAATCCTCAAAGGTACATGCATTCTTACTGAACTCCCCCCAAATCGTGTTCCTATCAAATGTAAATGGGTTTATCAAACCAAGACCAAAGCTGATGGCTCGTTTGATAAGTTCAAAGCACAACTTGTTTCAAAAGGTTACTCGTAGATTGCAGGAGTAGATTATCAAGAAACATTTTCTCCCATTGTGGGATCCAGAACATTTCATATGCTTTTGGCTTTTGCAACACTATTTAATCTATAAATTTAACAAATGGATGTTAAAATGGCTATTCTCAATGGAGATCTTGAAGAAGAAATCTATATGGAGCAACCTAAAGATTTTATGATTGCACGAAAGGAGCATCTTGTATGCCAGCTTCATCGTGCATTATATGGATTGAAGCAAGCCTCTCGTGCTTGGTATATTAAGATTGATTAGTTCCTCATATCTAAAGGTTTTGTTGCATGTTTTGCTAACCCAAATCTTTACATCAAAAGAGAGGACAAATGTTTTATTATTCTTGCTCTATATGTTGATGATACTATTCTTGTGTCAAATAATATTGCTTTCTTGGATGCTATGAAGAAGCTTTTATCGACTGCATTTGAAATGGTGGATCTTGGTGAGATACATTCTTCTTTGGGTATTAAAATTCAACGACACCGACAACAAGGCATTCTTCTTCTTCACCAGACAAAGTTTATTAATGATATTGTTAAGAAGTTTGGATTAACAAATGCGCAGTCTGCCAACACTCCCATTCTTTCGAGCTCTACCAAGGGTACATCTACAACACGCAATGAAGAATTAGCCATTCATCAACCTTTTGCTAATCTTGTTGCTTGTCTTCAATTTATTCAATTAAACACAAGACCAGATATTTTATTTGTAGGTAACTTTTTGGGATAGTATTCGTCTTCCCCTTCCACTATTCATTGGAGTGCTACAAAATGTATTCTTAAGTACCTCAAGGGTACTAAGGAGTTTGGTCTTATTTATTGTCGTGGAGAGGATTCTTCTTTATCTTCTTCAACTTCTCTTGACCTTATTGCATATACAGATGTTGATTGGGCAAGTTCACATTTATCCATGTGATCTACAAGTGGGAATTGTTTCTTTGTAAATGGATGTTTGATTTCTTGCTCTAGCAAGAAACAATGTTGTGTTGCAGTTTCCACAACTGAGTCCGAATATGGTGATGCATCATTAGCAGCTCGCGAGCTAGTTTGGGTTCGACAACTACTTGCAGATTTGGGACATCCTTCATCATCTAGTACACCTCTGCGATGCGACAACCAAAGTGCTATTAGTCTTACCAAAGACTATATACAACATAGTAAATCAAAGCATATTGCTATTCATTATCATTATGTTTGACATGAAGTCAAGAAAGGTTCCATTATGGTGGAGCATTGTCCCAGTGATCAAATGGTTGCAGACATCTTTACAAAAGTTCTTAGTGAAGCTCGCTTTAGTTCATTAAGACATGCACTTTTTATTGTTCCAAGTTCTTGTCTCACTAATTGAGGCATATATCATTGTATTCATGAAAACTTTATAGTAAATCATTTTTGTATCCTAGGTATGTGTAGGGGCTCGGGTTTTTCCCTTGTTCTCCCCAAGGGTTTTTTCACTCGCAGCCAGAGATCTTTGTTTGAGTGGGGATGTTACAACTATATATATCATCTCTCACTTGACTTGGGTCTCACCTATATATACTAACTGTACATCAATATGAATCATTCTTTGGGAGCATGTCTTGTGTATCTCTCCAAAGAATATTTATAAAAATTTGGAGATATATGTCAATCTTCCTATTGAGATAGAGCGTGGATTCTATTCTCTTGAATATGATGTCTTTGATGATGCTATGTCTGTCCAAGAGGATCCAATATCGTATATGGAAGCTATCAATTCGTCTCAAAGGGATCAAGGGCAAGAAGCTATGCAAGCTGAGTACGATTCTTTAATCCCGAAAGGTACATGGATTCTTACTGAAGTCCCCCCAAATCGTGTTCCTATCAAATGTAAATGGGTTTATGAAACCAAGACCAAAGCTGATGGCTCGTTTGATAAGTTCAAAGCATGACTTGTTGCAAAAGGTTACTCGCAGATTGTAGGAGTAGATTATCAAGAAACATTTTCTGCCGTTGTGCGCTCCACAATTGTTCGTATGCTTTTGGCTTTTGCAACACTATTTGATCTAGAAATTCACCAAATGGATGTTAAAAGGGCTTTTCTCAATGGAGATCTTGAAGAAGAAATCTATATGGAGCAACCTGAAGGTTTTATGATTGCACGAAAGGAGCATCTTTTATGCCAGCTTCATCGTGCATTATATGGATTGAAGCAAGCCTCTCGTGCTTGGTATATTAAGATTGATTAGTTCCTCACATCTAAGGGTTTTGTTGCATGTTTTGCTGACCCAAATCTTTACATCAAAAGGGAGGAAAAATGTTTTATTATTCTTGCTCTATATGTTGATGATACTATTCTTGTGTCAAATAATATTTCTTTCTTAGATGTTATGAAAAAGCTTTTATTGACTGCATTTGAAATAGTGGATCTTGGTGAGATACATTCTTCTTTGGGTATTCAAGTTCAACGACACCGACAACAAGGCATTTTTCTTCTTCGCTAGACAAAGTTTATTAATGATATTATTAAGAAGTTTGGGTTGACAAATGCACAGTCTACCAACACCCATTCTTTCGAGCTCTACCAAGGGTACATCTACAACACACAATGAAGAATTAGCCATTCATCAACCTTTTGCTAATCTTGTTGGTTGTCTTCAATTTATTCGATTAAACACAAGACCAGATATTTTATTTGCAGCTAACTTTTTGGGACAGTATCTTTCTTCCCCTTCCACTATTCATTGGAGTGCTGCAAAATGTATTCTTAAGTACCTCAAGGGTACTAAGGAGTTTGGTCTTATTTATTGTCATCGAGAGGATTCTTCTTTATCTTCTTCAACTTCTCTTGACCTTATTGCATATACAGATGGTGATTGGGCAAGTTCACATTTATCCATGGGATCTACAAGTGGGAATTGTTTCTTTGTAAATGGATGTTTGATTTCTTGGTCTAGCAAGAAACAATGATGTGTTGCGGTTTCCACAACTAAGGCCGAATATATTGCTGCATCATTAGCAGCTCGTGAGCTAGTTTGGCTTCGACAACTACTTGCAGATTTGGGACATCCTTCATCATCTAGTACACCTCTTCGATGTGACAACCAAAGTGCTATTAGTCTTACCAAAGACTATATACAACATAGTAAATCAAAGCATATTGCTATTCATTATCATTATGTTCGACATGAAGTCAAGAAAGGTTCCATTATGGTGGAGCATTGTCCCAGTGATCAAATGGTTGCAGACATCTTCACAAAAGTTCTTAGTGAAGCTCGCTTTAGTTCATTAAGACATGCACTTTGTATTGTTCCAAGTTCTGGTCTCACTAATTGAGGCATGTATTATTGTATTCATGAAAACTTTATAGTAAATCATTTTTGTATCGTAGGTATGTGTAGGGGCTCAGGTTTTTTCCTTGTTGTCCCTAAGGGTTTTTTCACTCGCAGCCAGAGACCTTTGTTTGAGTGGGGATGTTACAACTATATATATCATCTCTCACTTGACTTGGGTCTCACCTATATATACTAACTCTACATCAATATGAATCATTCTTTGGGAGCATGTCTTGTGTATCTCTCTCGTACTCTCTCTCTCTCTCAACAAATGATCCATGATATTTGATACATCAACACATCTATTTATGGTTGGATCTTATATCACACTTAATCTCAAATTTTAATATTTCATTTTATGGAAGAGTCCCTTTGGATTACATTTGTCTTGTATTTCGTAAAATCTTGTGTTGTGTTTTCAATTTTCAAGCTAGAAATCTTATACATTTATTTGGGTTTTGTGAATTTTGAATATTTTTAAATCCACTTTTATCTAAAAACGTTTTCTCTTTCTAGAAATATTTAATGACAAAGAAAGATAGCACATCCAAAAAGGAGACCCAAACTATTGATGGTATGTGGATGTTTATGATAGTCAAGGAAAAAGAGTTGGCAATGTTCTCTTATTTACTTTGAAGAGTGATATTACATTTTTTTCAACAAGATGGTGTCATAGAGAAGATAATAGGTGGATGTGCTGGGAAAGAGGGGATACCATGTAATCTTGTTAAGATCAAGGGGAAAAATGTAGTATACAAACTTGATCCTTTGTCATTTCACTTTGCCCGTATTAAAGAGGACAAAGATTTCTCTTTAAAAACAATGGGATGGACCTTATTTGAGGAGGTAAAGGGCACACAATACATTAAATTAGCATTCCAAGTTGTTCAAAATAGTGAGCTACTTTCTCTATCAAGAAAAGGTGATCGCTCCAACAAAAGAATGAAGCTCCAAGATAAACAAATAGACGTGAGATCTTCACCTTCTCCTCAAGAAGAAAATAATTCACCAAATCCCACAAGCTCAAAGTCAAAATCACCTCAACGAAGTTCCTTGTCACAAGCTCTTGTTGTTAGTATGGTTGCTAACACTACTAAGAATGATGTCACTTTACCTTCCATGCTAGAAGTTACACCTGCAAAACCGATAATTTCTCTTGAGGTCAAGAGAGTAGAAAGAACATTCGATTTTCCTGAGATAGTTAAGAAGAAGGGAAAGAATGAAGAATTAGGATTTCACATGTTTGAAAAATTCTTTCCATTTGGTCCAACAACACAATTTCCTATTCTTGTTGATAGGTGCTATGAGGAACCTCCTTTGTATGCTTATAGGTCACTATGTTGGGATTAATGTTGGGATTATGTAGAGAAGCTAACCATATCTTTCATAAAGAATCTCATGAATCCAGCAACAACAGCATATCTTATGTCTTTTGTACAAGACAACAATGAGAAAAGACCCATGCATCGTGATGAGGTGGATGCTAATAAATTGGACACTTATAGTTATTGGATTATATTGGGGCTTCACTCAATTCATACAGCAAAGATATATATTCAGAGTAATACTACACGTTACCTAGCAACCAAGAATTTATACACCACGAGAAATGCTAGAATATTAGTTGATTGTCCTGTGAAAATGTGCATTGAGCTTTCATGAATGACAAATATGGAATCATATAATGTTATGAAGAATGCCCCTTATGTTGAGCAGCTTGAACAATTAAGAGATTAGTAGCTAGCATTTGGTTCTCCATCAAAACCCCAACAAGGGGTTTCTAAGACAAGCTCTCAAAGAGTACCATGGCAGGTAATCACATATAAGCTTACCTTCTATTTTTGTGAAGATTAGTGTGATGCTCTTTCTTGTGTTCTATGCTCACTATTTTGATCTTTTTTTTTTTTGCAGAGATTTGCCACATACATTGGAGAAAATTGTGCATCTGGAGATTGCCATATGATTGTTAGCTCCCAAGAAATATTTGATAGGTGGATCAAAATCATGAAGAGATACTCTAGAGGTGAACTTATATCCCAAGAGGAGAGTTCAAGAAAAAAAGGGAAGGCAACCTTCTCTTGCTGCATTTCGTTGCCTTATGGGTTTAAAGGATGGACATATCCTTACAATACAAGAGGAGATCAATCAAGGTCATATCCTTTTTCTTAGAAACAAATGGGATAAGGAAGATATGATTGACATGGAAACAAGGGCTAAGAAAATCAAGCAAGATAGGGTCCTAAAGGAGGAATTAGTCACTCTTTTCAATGCTTCGATTCTAGAAAGTAGCAATGTAATGAAGACTTGGGAAGAGCTTGTTGATGATTATGATATCAATGACGAAGTCTACATAAAGATTTTAGGCATTTGCAATGATTGGGTATCAAAGAAGCTCACGCTTGGACCTGATGCAGGGTCCCTACCAAATGGAGCAAAAGATTGTGAACTTCCTAATTGGCAAAAAGAAAAATCCTCTTCAATCCTCCACTACTTCCCCTTGGCGTGTATATGTTATCAGATGCAATCTAGAAACCCTTGATCTTATACATAATGTTTACAAAGTTCCAATTACCATTGGGATTGTTCTTCTAAATGCAACACATGGGGTTGAGGGAATGAAATGGGACTCTATAAAGTTTGGAAAGGTTGTGTCCACTCTACTACAAATGACATGTGAACCTAAACAATTCATGTTGTTATCATTTCTTGATCAAAAGCAAATGGTAGCTTTGGAAAATGCTCTTGAAAGCATTTCTTGCAAGTATAACATGCTAGTTGGTAGTGTTGACTTCCTACCAATGGATAGAATGTTTGCTTTTAGATCTATAGATTCTTTTGTGGTTTTTAAATTAGTGACCATGGAGAAAAGCTTCATCAATTTTGAGTGATATATAAACAATTTCAACAAGTCTTCCATTTTGGACTTTGAAGGCTTGGAGAAGGAGTGCAATGATGAAGATCTTGAAGAAGAACAAAGGATTGCAAAGGCTATTTTGAGAAAGAAAATTAAAGTTATGGAAACTACAATCAAAGCATTCAATGATTCTCATGAGGTTGTATTTGATGTATATGCAAGTCGACTTGCATCTAAGGTGGCATTGGTAAATCATATGAAGACTATTGCAGTGGTTTGCAACACTCAAGAGCAAAGAGAGATTGAAGCACAATTGTGGAGGGTCCATGAGAGTGTCGAACAAAATTCAAACTCCCAAGAGGTTCCTCTTATTGAAGTTCAAGTTCTTGAAGTATCACCCGAGGGCATAGAAGAATCAAGCCAAGATATAGCAAGTCTAATTATAAAAGAGAAATTAAAGGCTACTTTAGGTGTTTAAACTCTGTTCCTTCTCCTTTCATCAAGGAAGACACATTGATGTAATTTTGATTTTTTTCTTGAGAAGTCACTTCCATTAGCATTTGCAATATTTTTTCTTTGGTGATATTACTTAAAGAAACTATGTCTTTAGTTTTTTAATTTTTTACAAAAGGTACCAAGCATGTTTGGTTTTAAAAACCTATTTAAGTAAATATTTTATCAAAATAGTATTAAAGAGCTCATTAAAATTTATCATCCTTTGTAAGGATAATTGTTTAATTGTAATCTAGTGTGTAAAAATACTTATCATAATGAAAAGTTTGAGCTAGCTATACAGAATTTACTTAAGCCCATTTTAGATCTTATTTCAATTAAACTCTTATATGTGTTATGTAATGATCTTGTCATGTTAGTTTTGGTTAGATTTGTCCACATGGTTAAATCTCTTATCTCTTATAGCCTCTTTTACTACATCACTAGTATATATCTATGCATGTACCTTAAGAGAGCCAACAATGTATTGCACATCGCAAAAAAGATTCATTGCACCTCCCAAAGGAGTTTTACCTCAGTAGAAAATATTGCAACAAAGATTTCACTCCAACGTATCTTTTGAGATGTGTATATGGAATATCAAGGTAGAATCCTTGTTACAACTCATGAGTTTAAATATCTATGGGATATAACTAGTTCAAAAATAGAATGGTTAGTCCTTAAGAAGAAACTATGAAAACTTATCCAAATAGAGTATAGCTTATCTCAATTTAATTATCATGTGTCACTTATATGTAACATAGTTTTGGTCACATGGTCAAAAGTATCTTGTTTAAATTTTCTTTTAATAATTAAAACTAATAAACACCTTCTTTGGACATGCCATTTTGAAGGCCTTTTTAGAAACTGAGTATGCTTAATATTATCATGATAATATATTTTTTACAACTAACTACAAGAATCTATTGTTAGTATCTCAAGTATACTTATAATTAGTTATAAAAAGTAGGTATGGAAAAATGACTTTATTAGAATAGATTTTACTTCAAAGAAATCATCATATATATTTTTTTCACCTCATGATATTATCTTGGTTAGATTTTTTCACATGGTTAAATGTCTATTTTCTTAAGACATCATTTATTAAGTAGTACCTATGTATGTATTTGTCAATGTGAAGTTAAATTGCTTTAGTGTTCTATGCCAGTTTATAGCTCAAACATGAAGTAGAATGATGAGGAAGTAAATGAATCTAATGTGCTTCTTTTTCTTCTTTGTAACTTCAACTAAGACATCTATGGTTGGATATATAAGAGATTCAACAACAGTAGAGCACGATGATGTGATTGATGTGTCCTTGATAAGAAATGCAACACAAATATGTGTAATACTTGATCGCAATGTTCTTCTTTTACAACGATGCTTTGCTAAGTCTAAAAGGTTTCAAAGCTTTCAAATGGGAAAGTAATGGCTTGTTCTTCGACGAGGATGTATGGAGTTTCTTGAAGCCTTATTTGCAAGATTCCAAGTGGAAGTTTGGTCAAGAGCTTTACATAAGAATATCATGGTAGTTATTAAGTGCTTGGAGATCCATGCAAAAAGGAAGTATCATTTCTTTATGATTTGGGACCAAGAATAATGTCATAGACATCGACTCAAAATCATATATAGGCCAGATAAGATGGGAGTAGAAGCAATGTTCAAGCCTGTGACATATGTATGGGATTAATATGGAGATGTTTGTCAACAAACCAAGACTATTCTCATAGATGACAGTCCTTACAAAGGATGTCGAAAGCCTGTTGAGAATTGCATTTATCCAAAAACATTTGATATTGATCGTGAAGACTCTATCTTGATCAAAGAACTTCTATCATACTTGACTTGCTTAATAAAATACCATGATGCACATGAAGTCATCAAGTTTGATCGATATGAACAGGATCTATCTTAATATGGACATGGATTGTATGTCGATTCAAGGTTTACTACAAGGATATCATGTCATATCGACGCCGATTAGCAATGACAAATAGCGGCGTCGCTAAACCTTGAGCTCCTCGAAGTGCGAGAGTATATTATCAAAGTGATGTTCCGAGCATAGATGAGGACAATATGCAAATAGAGGGGTCAATATTGCAAGGGATGGAGGCCACCGAAAGCTGGAAGCCAACATCGGCGAACAATGATAGAAATACAGGAATCCAAGAATTGTTTGAGAACGAGGTTGACTCATCCTTTTGTGGTGATAGGTCTATCGACCTTCAAGTGTATGTGGAGTTGTGTCAGGAGATTGACATGAGACCATAGGATACTTCATACTTGGAGAATCCACTTACTCAATTCGTTGACTAATCGCTTAGAAGGGTATATAAGATATGCATTTTAAGTGAGATCATTTTTTTAGGATTTATATTACCGTACTTTGTAGTGATGAATGGACTAGAGCAAAGAATAATGGTATTTCATCTTCATCATCAGCACCGCACGAGACCATGATTGATAAAGATGGTATATATGTTCAACCTTTAATTACTTCTTGCTTCAAGAAACCATCTATTATACAAACATCCTCAACAAATGCCTCACGTCATCCGTTCCTTACATTGAACAGCTCACAATTATCCATGTTGAAGCAGACTACTTTAGTCTCTACTTTGAAAGATATGGAAGCAATGCAACTTGCTCATGAGTTAGGATATCACAAACATTTCATAAATGGTAGTGCTGCTAAACGTTTTATACAAAATCTATAAAATTTGTATAAATTTCCCAATGTACATGATGTAACAAGGCGATGACTCTATATGGACTAATTTTGACTTTCATAATTAATATGTCCCTTACATTAAAGGCTTTTGCATGGCTATGAAATATATGCTTGTTAGAAATTTAAAGTGTTTTATGTAGTTACCTTGGTGTTTCTAAACACCACCAATAGTAATGAGAGAATCTACTTGATGTTTTATATTCTTTTCGTAACATCAGTTTATTGTGTTGAAAAGTCTTATAAAGTGGTTTAAATCCTATTTTGTACTTTATGACCGTCTATTATACAAACATACTCAACAAATGCCTCACATCGCCTGTCACTTACATTGAACAACTCACAATTATCCAAGTTGAACTAGACTCCTTTAATCTCTACTTTGAACGATATGGAAGCAATGCAACTTGCTTGAGTTAGGATATCACAAACAGTTCAGAAATGGTAGTGCAGATATTTACAAAAGTTGTATTTTTCCAATATATATGATGCAACAAGACAGTGACTCTATATGGACTAATTTTGACTTCCATAGTAAATATATCCCTTACATTAAGGGCTTTTGCATGGCTATGAAATATATGCTTGTTAGAAATTTAAAGTGTTTTATGTAGTTACCTTGGTGTTTTTAAACGTCACTAATATCAATAAGAGAATCTACTTAATGTTTTTTATTCTTTCAATAACATTAGTTAATTGTGTTGAAATTTCTTATAAAGTGGTTTAAGTCCAATTTTATACTTTATGTCTTAGCTAACAAAAAAGTCTTAAATAATAATAAAATTTATGTCTATTTCTTTGGAAACACAAACCATTGGTCAAAGGTTAAATCTTTGGTCTTAGAAAAATCATAGACTTCTAGCTTGGTATATAAATCTTCATTTTATGATATGAATGTTTATTTAGCTAGTTAAAGTGTGAAGCTAGTTGATTTTGGCCAAAGCCAATATCCATCTTGTACATATATTGTCAAGATAGATAGAAAGTTTGAACAAAAGATATTTATATATCATGCATATACATATAAAAAATGTAAATGGGGTGAGCAATTATTTAACATACTTGTGTCTATTGGTTTACACAAAAAAAAGAACCATCACATCATAGGTTATCCAAACTTATTACTGTATGGTATTAGATCAAGTTATTAAACCACACCTAATTAGTGGTGACTCTTTTAAGGCCCTAGTTCATGAAACTTATACATATCACTTTTGCTAGAAAAGATAGAGGAGAAATACAAATCTCCTAATAGCCACATAGCTTACATTTATCATTTAAGCTCTCAACATGTGTGATCTCATATTTATAACATACAAAGTGCCCTTTAAAGATAAACATAAACATAGTGCTCTCTTTCATTCACAAAAGTAAGACATCCATTAAAAGTGGGACTTGGGAAATTCCCAAATTAATCTCTAATATGGTGCTTACATCTAATAATTTTCATATGTTTAAGTATTTTTAAATAATTTCTAATATTTTAATCTTCTTCTCTCTTTAAATATTCTCTCTCTCGTCTTTTAATTCTATGTTTTCTCCCTTAACCATGATGCTATGAAAATTGCTATGGAAATAAGTTTATTTATTCATTTATTATTTATTTATGATTTCATTAAATCTACTTGTTGCATAATCTTGACTTGTTACACATAAGCATTGTGTGTGATTCTAGTTGCATTGTGCTTGGTTGATAGATGGTTGGAAACCAATCTCTCTGATGTTCTAATGAGCACATTATGAATCATAATTAGATAAATTAATAATAACAAATAATTATTGAGTTTCAATGATCTTTGACTAAATCTATATAGTAAGTGCAATGTATAATAGTATGCATTTATATCATAATATAAAAAATATATGATATTGTGTATTCTTAGGATTTTTACTTCATTTTTTATATAGTAAGTTTAAGATTCTTTATGAGTAATGTTAACTATATCATTAATATTTAACACTATTAATTTACTTGATTTAAAATCTTTAACATAAATAATATTATAATATTTTTTCATATATAGTTTTATTAAAATAAGTTTTTTAAATAATTCCTTTGTAATTTTTCTAATGTGATCTAATTTTTGAAAGTATCCCTAGCCATCTTTATATCATCACAAAATAAGAGAATGTGGTAAAAAATCATTTTTGTTGTTTCTCTCATCTGAAGTCAAAATTCAAAGTTTGTAGAATCATTTTAAAGATTGTGACATAATTTAGAAGTTATGTTTTGTGAATTATAAGTTTAAGGATTTTTTGTGTAATCTTGACTAAGTCATTAATCTTCAACACTATTAATCTACAAGGGAAACCATTACAAACAAAATCCATGGCCACAAAAGCTATAGTCATGTTTCTCATACTTTAAAAACATCAATTTCATTATTTAACTATATTGATTGGTTTATATTTCTTATCTCTAGTTTTTGGAAAGGGATTGCTATGTTTGTATAAGAATAATGGACCATAGATAAGCTTTGAGCTTTACTTACTTTTGATTTATTAAGAATTTAGATGTACTATTAAAAAAGTTATAGTTTATAGAAAGAACTATAACTTTTATTAGAGATGGTTTTGACTACATATGTATAGTTTTTAAGTTAGTCTTGGAGAAAGTTAGCCTCTTAGTTTAATTCTATACTTTTCTCAAAAACCATGTACTCTCCTCATTTTCAAGTATTGATTTGGTAAATTATTTTTTATTTTTAGAGCATACTAAAGATCATTAAAAAATCTTAGAGTTTTAATTAATGTATAGTAGTTGAATTGTTAATGAATTTTAAAAGATATTTTTATCCCAATATATTCAAACTCAAATTTTACTTTAGTAAGCTATAGTTATTATTTAGTTGAATATCTTTAAATTTTACCTTAGCTTCATTAAAAAGTAAATCCTATTGATATTCTTACCTAATAAAGACATAGATTTGCTATATGAGACAGTATTTTGTGAAAACTTATGGATGTCTTATTTTCATGGAATATGTATAGATTTGTTGTATGACATAGTACAAAGATATTTTAATTTTTCTCGTTGATATGGTATAAAGTTGTTGCATAAGATAGCCCTAGCACCATGTGGATAATCAGTCGTATAGTTTTGTAATCAACTAACAATAGTTGCTTTCTAATCCCTATAATATTATGATATTTTCTATAAAAATAAGATGATTCAATATTCATTTGTGGATTTTCATTGTTTGTTTGTTGCATAATTGTTGCTTATTACAGGTAATCATTATATGTGACATTGGTTTCATTGCACTTAGTAGATAGATGGCAGAAAACTCATATATTTTGTGTTGTAGTAAGAAAATTATTAGGAAATTGTGAATTGAGGGTTTTGAAAAATTATTGAGTATAAATAATCTATAAGTGAATCTATATAGTAAGTGTAATATATAATACCATATATATATATATATATATATATATCTCATTAATATTATTACTTCATTTTTAAATTATAAGTTTGAGCTTCTTTAGTAATATTAGCTTTAACTAAATAATGAATATTAAAATATTAGATATAAATATATGCTTGAATTAAAATAAGCTTTCTATGGAAGGCTTCATCAACAACATCACTCATAAAGAAGGAGAATAAAGTAAGAACTTAGTTTTATTGTTTCTCCCTCATCCAAAGTTGGAATTGAGAGCTTTCGAAGTTGTTTTAGAGATTTTGACATGTAATGGTTTGATACATAGAGTTTTATGTAGTATCTATAGCAAGCTATAAGAAACCTCTTGATATACAAAACTTTTAATTGATATTTGTATTTTAAAAAAATAGATATATGATATGTGTTTAAATAAATATTTCATAATAGAGGATAGTAAACCATGGCTTTTGTTATGGGGAAGTTTAAGTCTTATCACTAATTTTTCTCTTGTTCTTTGTGAACTTGTCCACTTATTCAAATTACTTCATATTTAATAAAGTTTTTCTATCTATGAATTTAGATACTAGATTTGCTACATAATTGGCTTTGCAATACATGATCTCTTCTCTCTTTCTCTTCACTATCTCTTTGATATCTCTAAATGTTCTCTCTCCTCCCTATCTCTCCTCTCTCCCATGTTCTCTCCTCTCCCTCCCTCCCTCACACACACACACACACAAAACAAAGAGGACAAACTATTTAGAACGAAAATTTTATAAACAATGTTCAAGATAGAGACGAAGAAATGAAGAATACATGGTCAAAATGCAAAAGAGTGAAAATGACATAATGACTATTTGGATAGAAAAATAAAGAAGAAATAGTGCAAAGATAACATATGTAAATCTATTGCCATGCAGCACCATGAATTCCAAAATTTCTATTGTGTTAAAACCAACTTACAAAAGAGAACAATTATAGAGATGGGATACAAACCAACAAGAGAAATTGGTTAGTAATGATCTCTTGTTTTATGTAACATGATGCCCTGATTAGTATACTAGGATATGATGCCTCTTAACTAATATCGGACCCTTACTAGAAGACTAAATTCATGCAATAATTGCATTAAGAATGACATAACGAGAACATAAACACTTTTTGGCTTGTCCATGCAAGATAAAATAAAGCCTATCCGAATCTTGAACTTGAAACTTATTATGCCCATTTCTTCATATTGCACCTATCTCTTTCCTCAAGCTATTATGAACAAGATCTATGGCTTAGAGTAGAAGGTCGAGACTAGAATCCCATTCTTGAGGGAGTGGGATGCCATCATAACACCATTGAATAGCTAAAGTATTGCATCATAACAGTGCTGAGCCACAAAGATACCCAAGTGCAATCCCACCAATGTGGCTCCCATATTATCCCTTAGGGTAAAGCCCTTGAAATGAAAAGTTCAAATATCATCCTGTACATCATAAAGTTCTAGACGAAGACAAAATGCATGGTCCTAGTATGTTAGGAATGGGAGACACAATATGTGATGCCACATGGTATATCACATACATAGGTAATAGGCAACATGACATAGACGATTATGATGCGCTTCATTATATGATGCACATTTGTGAATGGATAGTTAAATATATTTCCTTGTAAATGTAAGTCTAGAATGATGTTTTAATCTAATAATTTATTAAATTTTAGGCGGTACATACCGGTGATTAAATTTTAGAAAAAGACATAGGAGAAAGTTGTCAAGCCTTTCGGCCCTCAATCCTTTTGAAAGCCTTTATGTGTGGTCACATATGAAACCTATCTATCGGATTCTTGTGGCTGATGGGCGTGACAACTTCTTGCCGTGTGGATATTCAACGCGTTTTACGTTTCACGTTTGAATAGGTCAGTTCGTTGAGGTTGGTACTAACCAGACGTTGGACAAGAGACGATGTCGAGACTCGACAGGCGAGTTTGTCCGTGCTTGCCGTTTTCTGGACTGCACACTCCCGATAACTAGCTCATCGACGGGCCAACGACGTCGTTTGCTGACTTTTGACGACGTCGTTTTTAATAGAGTAAAAAATGTGAAATCCAAATTGTCTTTATTCCAATGATGAATCTTTAGAGGTAAGGTGGCAATTCTTCATAAGAATATGGAAAGGCCACTTTCTGTAACTGACTCGAAACTTCGGCTCGTGATGCTGTCAGATTTTGGTGGCTCTACAAGCTGCACTCACGATGATAGGCAATTTCACAATGTGGTTAGCTGCCTTCCGTATCTATAAGTCAACCCAAAACAGCTCGAAAGTTTCATAGGTTTCTGCGATGCAAACCAGTGTTCACACTGTCCCCCCATTCTCCTTCATCATATATTTCCCTTTTGAACATGAAGAAATGGTGTCAGCACGATGATCCTTGAGAGGTGGTTCTTATACATATTCTGTGTGTGTGTGTGTCTCTCTCTCTCTCTCTCTCTCTCTCTCTCTCTCTCTCTCTTTCTCTTTGGGGGTTGGGGGGGCGGCTTGGTTTCAAGGGTATTTACGCATTTGTGTAATTCTCAGAGCCTTACATTCAGTTTCATGTGCAGAAATAGACAAGGGACAAATGTGTGCTCTGCAGATGTAGGGCTGTTTGATCCTTTTTATGTAACCTGATCAGTAGGTTTAAACTTCCAATGATCTAGGTTTAAACTTCCAATGATCGTATTTTTCATTATGATTTACCAAATCAATACTTGAAAATTAGGAGAGTACATATTTTTTGACAAAAGTACTAGAATCACACACAATGCTTATGTGTAATATGTCAAGATTATGCAATAAATAGATTCAACAAAATCACAAGTAAATAAATAAATAATCTTATTCTTATTGCAATTTTCATAGCATCATGGTTAACGGAGAAAGTAGAGAATCAAAAGATTAGAGAGAATATTTAAAAAGAGAAGAAGAAGATAAAAATATTAGAAATAGTTTGAAAATATTTAAACATATAAAAATTGTATGGATATAGATATATAGAAAGCAGGATCATGGGTAAGCTAATACAAGTTCAGGTAAGTTTATCATTACATTGACATCTTTTTCAAGTATATTTGCATAAGTGATCCAAGCACTTTTAAATTATTAGTTTATTGTAAAATAATTATTTATTAATTTAAAAAATAGATAAATAAGGATTTAGAAAATTAACCAGTAGTTATAGATTTATTATCTTCCATGGTACATAGCAAGCTAGTAGCATTGTTCTTGTCTTCAAAAAAGAATTATATGGATCATAATATTTCATTTAGTATAATTGCTTTGCTCTATATTTGATATAATTGATAGTCTTGTATGCGTTGATGGTTTTTTGTACACTAAAGATATGTATAATTTTATGCACAGAGAATATCAATATTAATCACACATCTTAATTTTGATTTAAGAGTTGCTTTGAGAGAATCATTGTAGGTTACCAGGATGAAGTAGAGAAGAAAAGAGTCAAAGCATATGCAATTGGAATAAACACATGGAATATCTTCAAGTATCTAACTATCACCCGAAAACTAAAGCACATGGATAGTAACAAGTCTATCCTAAACTCTTGTCAAAAGCCACAAAGATTGATCAAGATTGTTTAACTTATTTTTGATAGAATATGATTGGATTACTTTATTTATTTTCAAATACAAGTTTGTATATAGTTATTTTAATAATAAGAAATATTTAGATATATATATATATATATATATTCTATGATAAATCAATAATATATTTAAAATTTACGTAATCAATTTGAATAATAATTATATAGATACTTAGAAAGGAAGACATCATATTGCTATAGAGAAGAATGACCTTCAAGTCACATTTATTAAGATGTGACTTCCAAGTGTTCTTGAATTGCCAAATGACAATTAAGAAGTAGAAGTAAATGTCATAGCAAACATTGAAAAGGTCATTCTTGCATCTAAGGTGTGTTCATATGTAGAGAGAGAAGATATGTAGAGATGTGTGAGAGAGAGAAGAGACACATCATGTACACTTCCAACGACTATTTCGTATTAATCACAATCTACATATATATATATAGGTGAGACCTGGTCTAGATAGGGTGAGCTATATATAGCTCCAACAGCCCCACTCAAACAAAGGTCTCTAATTGCACATGAAAAAACCCTCGAGGAGCACAAGGGAAAAACCTGAGCTTCTATATACAAATGTACAAACATGATCAAGAAGGATTATTGTGGTCATGTAAAGTAAATCCGTACATGCGAAGTTAAACTAAATATGTATATACAAAGATGGCTAAGAGGTCTGCGGTGTATATGCATGTGTGAAGTGTATGATGCCTACAAGGAGTAGGTACAATGGCACTATAATGTCATAGTAGATTAATTCGCAAAGATTGAAGTTGAGACAACTCCAAGTTCCTAGCAGAGCAGAGTGAAGCGTGCTTCATTGAGTCCTTTGGTGAATATGTATGCAATCATCTAATCACTTAGACAATGTTAAACTATGATTGTGTGTTTCTTTACTTCATATCGAACTGTAACGTTTTAATTTTTTTTGCGTGAATTACCTCGTATAGGAAATGGGATAATGATGTAGCATCTTGAAAATTTATTAAGGTTAATGGATTTTTTTTTTTTTGCTTATCTTCCTGTCGGCGACGGTTGTGCTGGAGGGGCAGAGGGGAATAGAAAGGAGGCAAAAGCTCCTCGGTGGGAGCTCGAATGTGTGGTAGTGCCATGCCTCTTGACACGTTAGGAGAGGGAGGATCCCCCTCCCCTCCCCTATTTAATCCATGGGGGAATACAAGCAAAAAAAGAGAGGAAGAAGGCGCTGCCATCATCCATGCTGTCGCCCTGCAAAAAACGAAGCAAATGAGGGCTGCCGTGACGCTAGGCGTGAGAGGGAGAGGTGGTCTTCGTGTGGACAGAGAATGGAGCTGCTGAGGCAGCGTAGACAGGCCGTTGCCATGGAGTTCGCCCTGCCGCCGAGGCCCACGCCAAGATTAAGGGCCGGCTGTCGACTGTACTCTCCCCCCTACCACACATAGAAGCTTCCAGAAGCTTCTAGAAAGGAGCTTCATAAGCCCCCCTTTCCCCCCTTAAGCCCCCTTCCCATAGTTGGAACCCCCCGCCCCTCATGTTTTTAATTTTCCTTTATCCCCCTTTCTCTTGGCTTCGAAATCATCCCCCCCCCCCCACATCTTAAAAATTTATTCTAGCCCCTTCCCTTCGGCATCTTGAAACCACTCCCCCCCGTGTTTTAACCCTTAAGCCCTTCCCTTTAGGCTTGAAACCCCCTCGTATTTAAAGTTCATAAGTCCCCTTTTTCCCCCCTTAGCCTTTCCCATGCTTCCTGTGGGCTTTGAAATCCCTTGTGTTTTATAAATTTCCTTAAGCCCTTTCCCTTGGACCTTGGGATTACTCCCCCCCCCCCCCCTCCCCCCAATGGTTAAACCCCTTAGCCATTCCTTAGGCCATGCAAAAATACCCCTTGGAATTCTCATGCACCTTGTTTCTTTCCCCACATGTAAAAGAAAGAGGAATGTTAAGGGTCGTTTGACACCTTCCTTTTCCACTGAAAAAGCTTCCTAAGGGATTCCACACCTTTTCGTTTGTGCGAGTCATTACAAGGCCATTAAGCCCCTCCCATGGCTTTAATGGGTCTTATTCGCAAAATATTTTGAAACAATCCCTACTTCAAGGAGGGAGCCTTCTAAAACTAACTTCGACGGACGGTGCAAGGGAGCAACGGTGGGATATCAAAAAGGAGTTGTAAAGCTACTTCCACGGCAGAAATGCCTCCTAAGAAAGTCCAAGGCGCAGCCGCGAGAGGGTCGTCTCCCAGCATCCACGTGTACATCTCACCCCAAGCCTAGGTTCTCCTTCCTAAATTTTATTTGATATTGTTGTAATTCAATCATGCAAGGTTAATTGTTAGAAATAGGATATATTTTTGTCCTAGTTGTCCACGACGAAGGAACTTAGTCATTAATACTTTTAATGAAACATGCAAAATAAAGAAAGCATAAATGCATTTCTAGCAAATAGCTTTATGCATTGAAATGAATTATAAGATAGATTATTACCCATTAAAATAGTATACTTCGGTTAAGACTAGAAGTATAAACTGCATCTCGCACTATTAACCCATATCCTCTTCGCAATGAATCATCATGGAAAGTACAAAGCATGAAATGATTATTACGATGCATAAACTCTATGAAATTATCGTTTGTCAACTACATAAATTATCAGGTAAACGGTTGCTTATTTAGCATGAATTTTATTTGCAAAGTAAAGGGAAAATTAGTTGGAATTAACCTAATCTATGCCTGACCTTAAATTGACAAGTTAGGGTTGAAAAATAATTTTACCCTTAGACAACGAGTCATGTGTTTATGAAATAATAACATAGCTATCTTCTAGAGTTAAACAAATTGGCATAAACCTAAAAACCGCAGAGTACTCATTTAGAATGGGTTAAATTCCAATAAATTCACTAGGAATTAATACTAACCTAATCACTACATATTGCAAAAATTGAAACTCCTATACCCTAAATACTTGCCCACTTTCATCGAAACGTAGGGACAGTGAAACATATTTTGAAAGTGAGCTAGGGTTTGCCCCTAAGAATCTACAAGATGGAACTTGGAAACCCTAGGTCTAACGATGTTAGCCTAATGTAATCAAAAACAGATTGTTTCGTGACTCCATTCAATGCGACAATTGTGCAACAAGTGTGGAGTCATATGATCTTATGATTGGATCACAAGGGAATGGCCGAATTCTTGCAACGAGGTTGGCAAGTCCTTACGCAAGTTATCTTGCAAGAGGATGAATAATCATCCTAATTTAGTATCTTTCTTGAGTAAAGAAGATTGATTGGAAACTAAAGACCAACCGATAAACTGAAATAACCAATGAACTTAAGGTTTGACCAAGTCGGGCTAATAGGGTACGCCCTAACCCAGGATATAGGGGATCTTGCCAAGCTCCAAGACATCCCAGATCGAGTGTTGGATGCATTCGAAAGGAAGGATTCATTCCTTAGTAGTTTGCCAACAAAAACAATCAATGGAAATGTTTGTGCTTGCTACAGATTTTAGAGCACTGTTTGGCTTTGTTTGATCAATGAATTAAAAGATAAATGGATATCTATACTTCAAGTTGAAGGCTTGAAGGGAGAGGCAGCTTCAGTTACCCTCGACTGCCTGCCTGACCCTAACCAAGGGGGTTGTTAACCGCACCGGGCATGTGGACGAATCCGCCGTGAGAGGTCTCTCTGTTAAGCATTACTTGGAGCAGGAGCACGCTTGGGTGCCAGAGGGGACTCTGGCAGTAAATCCATCGCCTTTCGGGCCCTGCACAAGAGGCTAACGTGACTCAGGATCGGATCTCGAGACCCACATACTAGTCTACGGGCGGAAACTTGGATTAGTGATCCCTGTGGATTGCTGGATAGCCTTCAGGCGGATTGTGGATAAGCCTACGGGCTGGACTCTTTGTATTTCAAAGATAAATATAAGAACCTTTTAATAAGGAACTTGTCTGATATTGTTTTTCTATGTCAAGTGATAAGATTACGTGAAGGAACGAGTGCCTAACGAGGTAATTAAAGAAGCTGGTTGTTACATGTCCAACTAATGTACTAGGTAATTAAATAATTAAAACAACCTGAGGAAAGTGTGGAGGATGGGCCATAGGTCCGTCCTACAGATGGGTGGTCCCGCTTGGCCAAGAACTTTTCTCGAATCACGATGGATAGCAGGAAAATTGTCAAAGAAGAGAATAACAAAAGCGTTGACCTAGAGTTATGACTGAACCCAATTTACGCTATTTTAGGGGAACGGAATGGGACTATGCCTTATGGGAGAGAGGTTGAGCTTTGCATCGCTCTCGTTTCCCATTCACCTTGAACCAAGTGCAGTGTGAATTCGCTTCGAACGTGGCGTTTCTGTGTAAAGTAGTTCGCTTGGGTCCGACGCTAGTTGCCGTTAGGAAATGACCAATAAGGAAAACCCTAATTCAGGTCGATCCTAAGTGGGAACAGCCGGAATACTTCCGCTACGTGGCAGACGCGGAAAGCCCTAGATCGCAAACCCCGTAACATTCTATGGGAGTGCCGGGCGGAGCTTTCTAGACATCCTTTTCGATGGATTGCTAAGAGTGTCCTTAAGATACAAGTGAACACATTACAGTTGGAGAGAATGTAACATTCTAATTTTTTCCGCATAAACTACCTCTAATAGGAAATGAGGATAATGGTGTAGCATTTTTTTAATAAGGATAAAGGGAAAATTTTTTAAATTTTTTAATCCCCTCCTCCCCCAGCCAACGTCGCGCTGGAGGGGAAGGAGAGAAGCCACAGAAGGCAGCAGGCTGGAGCTCATGCGTGCTGCTGTGTAGGAGAGGGAGGATCCCCCTCCCCTCCCCTATTTAAATAGAGGGGGGACTACTGCCGTGAGGAGACGGGATACGAAGGAAAAAAAAAGGCTACGCTTGTGATTGCTGTGAGGAGATCATGAGGGAGATGGAAAGGCTGCCGTTTCTGTTGCAAGAGGGGAGAGGTGGAGACGTCGAGAATCGCCAGGCTATCATTGGCCTCCGCCATCGCAGCCCGCGACCACTTCGTCAGTACGCCGTCCAAATGTCCACTGTCTTTTTCCCTCCTGCCACACGTAGAAGCTCCTAGAAGCTTCTAAAAAGGAGCTTCATAAGCCCCCTTTCCCCCCCCAAAAGAACTAAGACCTTAAAGGTCTTATTACCCCCCCTCCTGTGTTTCAACCCCCTTAAGTCCCCTTTCCCATGGTTGTTGGAACCACCCCTCCCCCCCCCCCCCCCCCCAATGTTTTAAAAATTTCTTTTAGCCCCTTCCTTTGTGCCATTTTGGAACACCCTTTCCCCCCCCCATGTTTAATTTCCCTTAGCCCCCTTCCTATGGGTTTTTGGATTACCCCCTCCTCCCTTCGAGTTTGTCTTTGAAGGCCCTTAGGCCTTTTCCCTCCTTCCGAAAGGTATAGCCTTTAAAGGCTACTTTTTCCCCTTGGAAGTTCTCCCTTAAGATTCTATAGGGCCCATTTTCCCCCAAGAAAATTTTATCTTAGCCCTTTCCTTGCCCATGCAAAAATAACCCTTGGAACTCTCCCGCACCTTGTTTCTTTTCCCACATGTAAAAGAAAGAAGAATGTTGAGGATCGTTTAGCACCTTCCCTTTCCACTCAAAAGCCTCGTAAGGGATTCCACACCTTTCTATTCCCCATTCGTGCGAGTTTACAAAGGCCATTAAGCCTTCCCCATGGCTTCAATTGGTCTTAATCGTGAAAGATTCTGAAACACCCCTTCCGAATTTTTGACTTCAAGGAGGAAGTCTTCTAAAATTGCTTTTGACGAATGGTGAAAGTCATTGCAAAAGAGAGCCATGGTGGAATATCAAAAAGGAGTTGTAAAGCTGCTTCCACGGTGGAAATGCCTCCTAAGAAAGTCCAAGGCGCAACCGCGGGAGGGTCATCTCCCAGAATCCATGTGGACATCTCACCCCAAGCCCAGGTTTTCCTTTCTAATTTTTATTAGATATTGTTGTAATTAAATCATGCAAGGTTAATTGTTAGGAATAGGATATATTTTTGTCCTAAATGCTCACGATGAAGGAACTTAGTCATTAATACTTTCAATAAAACATGCAAAATAAAGGAAGCATAAATGCATTTTTAGCAAGTATCCATATGCATTGAAATGAATTAAAAATTAGATTAATGTCCATTAAAATAGTATACTTCATTTTAAGCCTAGATGTATAAACTATATCGCACTATTAGTCCATACCCGCTTCGCAATGAATCATCATGGAAAGTGCAAAGTGGAAATGATTCTTACGATGCATAAACTCTAGGAAATTATCATTTGCAACTACATAAATTATCAAGTAAAAAGTTACTTGTTTAGCATGAATTTTTTTCGCAAAGTATAGGAAGATTACTGGAATTAACCTAATCTATGCCTGACCTCAAATTGGTAAGTTAGGGTTGAAAAATCAATTTACGCATAGACAACAAATCATGTGGAAGTGATCTCAAAATTATTTTCTTGAGTAAACAAATTGGCATAAACCTAAAACATCTAAACCCCGGAGTACTCATTGGAATGAGTTAAATTCCAAGAAACACCTATACCTTAAATACTTGCCCACCCACTGAATGTAGGGACAGTGAAATGCAATCGTAAAGTGAGCTAGGGTTTGTCCCTAAGAATCTTACAAGATGGAACTTGGAAACCCTAGGTCTAATAACGTTAGCCTAATGTAATTAGGAACAGATTGTTTCGTGACTCCATTCAATGCGACACTTGTGCAACAAGTATGGAGTCATATGATCTTGTGATTGGATCACAAGGGAATGGCCAAATTCTCGCAATGAGGATGGCAAGTCCTTACGCAAGTTATCTTGCAAGAGGATGAATAATCATCCCAATTTAGTATCTTTCTTGAGTAAAGAAGATTGATTGGAAGCTAATGACCAGCCAATAAACTGAAATAACTGATGAACTTAAGGTTTGACCAAGTCGGGTTAATAGGGTACACCCTAACCCAGGATATAGGGAATCTTGCCAAGTTGCAAGTCATCTCGGATCGAGTGCTAGATGCATTCGAAAGGAAGGATTCATTCCTTAGCAGTTTGCCAATAAAAAAAAGCGATCAATGAAAATGTTTGTACTTGCTACAGATTTTAGAGCACTGTTTGGCTTTGTTTGATCAATGAATTAAAAGATAAATAAATATCTATACTTCAGGTTGAAGTCCTGAAGGGAGAGGCAGCTTCAGTTACCCCCAACTGCCTGCGTGACCCTAACCAAGGGGGTTGTTGACCACGCCGGGAAAGTGGACGGAACCCACCACGAGAGGTCTCTCTGTTGAGCGCTACTTGGAACAGGGGGACGCTTGGGTGCCAGGGGGGCTCTGGCTGTAAATCCCTCGCCTTTCGGGCCCTGCACAAGAGGCTAACGTGACTCGGGATTTCATCTCGAGGCCCGCATACTAGTCTACGGGCAGAAACTTGGATTAGTGATCCCTATGGATTGCTAGATAGCCTTCGAGCGGATTGTGGATAAGCCTACAGGCTGGAATCTTTGTATTTCAAAGATAAATATGATAACTTGTTAATAAGGAACTTGTCTGATATTGTTTTTCTATGTCAAGTGATATGATTACGTGAAAGAACCAGTGCCTAATGGGTTAATTAAAGAAGCTGATTGCTACATGTCCAACTAATGTGTTAGGTAATTAAATAACTAAAACAACCCAAGGAAAGTGCAGAGGATGGGCCATAGGTCCGTCCTATGGATTGTTGAGATATCGAGCTCCACTCGTGATATGCCAGAGTGATCGTTGTGCACTTATGTCACCGACTTGTCAGTTGTTGCAGATGCGGTTGATACACCGCCCATGAATAATAGCTAGATGACAGCTATCCTTATCTACTCTAGTTTGTGGCTCAGTTAGTATGCCACCTTAGTTAGTTGAGTTTGGTTTGAGACCCATATATAGGTTCTTCTATTTCTTTGTATGAGAGTTCTTTTTGGCTTACACAACTAAGAAGAGGAAAACTGTTTTTAGCCTCCACCCTTATGTGTATTCTCCCATTGTGCAAGCAAGAAAGCTACAAGTGAGGCTCCTTCCTTCTCTCCCACAATCTTGACATGGTATCAAAGCCTTGTTCGTGGTAAGGACAAGAAAGCAAGCCAAGCTCACGGTGTTCCGGTAAGAGGAGCAGTGTTGCTTTCATTTTCTGTTTTGGGAGCAAGTCTCTGCAGGTAGCACAACCAAAAAGTGCAAGAGTGCATTGTCTTAGATTGAGACGCCCTTCCCAGTGTAGCAACAGGGCAGTATATGCTGCGGGAGGGGTTTTAGCCCTCGGTTGCTCAGTTTTTTTGATTTGAGGCCATTTCGGAGCTTGTTTTGGAGGCGGAAGTTTTCTGCATGCACTTAGGAAAAGGCCCTGTTTTATGCTGTGTGACCACTGTTCTACAGGTCGGTGAAAAGTTACCACAGAAATTGCATCGTATGCTTGTGTGCAGAGACATTGGAAGTTACAGAATCATCCTTATTTCTTGTTTATGCAAAATCGTCACTAGGAAGTGACTGTGTGGTCAAATACCACTTTCGCCAGTTTTGCAGATTTTCCCTTGTGAGGGTGAAGCTGTGTTTTTTGCAGTGACAGAATTTTTGCAGTGTTCTGTAATGGCGTCTGATTCTCTTTCACAGATTGTAACTGAAAAGCTTGACAAGAATAACTTCCAAGCATGGAAGTTTAGAATGACGAATTTCCTTATGGGAAAAGGATATTGGGAATTTGTTGCAGGAAATGAAGAAGAACCAATTCTTCCTGATGTTCCCAATCAACAGCAAATGCACGCATTTAAAGCATGGCATGAGAGAGCCAGGAAAGTTATGTACTGGCTGTCTATCAGTATTTCAGACTCTATAATTGTGCATATTCAGGATGCAAGTACGCCAAAGGAGGGATGGGATACTTTGTCAAAAATGTATAGCACAAATACGCAAGCCAGGAAAATACAGCTCA
Organism: Lygodium microphyllum; assembly: GCF_053477565.2. Taxonomy (NCBI): domain Eukaryota; kingdom Viridiplantae; phylum Streptophyta; class Polypodiopsida; order Schizaeales; family Lygodiaceae; genus Lygodium; species Lygodium microphyllum. The sequence goes on from NC_141139.1 coordinate 62,694,103, forward strand.
AGCAAGAGTTGCATAATGTGCAAAGAGAAAGTATGAGCATCAATGACTACCACATGAAGGTGAAGAAGATTGCAGATGCACTTGCTTCCATTGGGTCGCCAGTGGAAGATGATGATTTAGTTTTTGTGACCTTGAATGGTCTAGGAAAGGATTATGCACAGTTTCGGACATCCATTTCAGTTCGTGAAAGATTTCTTGATTTTGAGGAGTTGATTGCTCTACTAATTTCCGAGGAGCAGAGAAATGGTGGTGCATCTTCTTCAGGAGGAACTTCAAAAGAAGTTGTCTTCTACTCAAATGCTGGAAGAGGTAGAGGCCGAGGTAGAGGAGGCCGATCTGGAGGCCGTGGTAGAAATCAGAATATGCAGCAAACTCAAGAAAACCAGTCCTATGGAGGAGGACGTGGTAACTCTAGAGGCAGGGGGAGCCAAAGAGGTCGTGGGGGATGGCAAAGAGGCCAAAATGCAAACAACAATGTTGAATGCTACTACTGTGGTAAAATGGGTCATATGGCTAAAGACTGCTATAAAAAGCAGAATGACATCATGAATGTAAAATTGCAACAAGGGAATTATGCATCTTCTAGTAGACAGGGTGATGACAGAAATGAGCATTTGTTTATGGTGCAGCACATGAGCATTTCTGTGACAAGTGCAGAAGAAAGCAACGATGTATGGTATGTTGACTCAGGTGCATCAAACCACATGACAGGTCATGCAGAATGGATGGAGGATGCAAGGAAAATGGAAAAACCAGGATTTGTGGAGACTAGTGATGATACTGCACATCCTATTATGCAGATTGGAAAAATTCCTTTGTCTATGCAAGATGGGAAAAATTAATACCTATCCGATGTATTTCATGTCCCGAATATCACCAAGAATTTGGTTTCTGTTGGTCAAATGGTTGAGTAGGGCTTGCAGGTCAGATTTAATCCTCATGGATGCTTTGTTGAGGATATGAAAAATAAAGGTCGCTTGATAGCAAAAGGAAAGAAGAAGGGCAGAATGTTTACGTTGGATGCAGACATGTCTGAATTGAGTGCAGCAATGTTTGCACATGGAATAGATGTAGTTGCAGATATTGATATCTGGCATAAACGCATTGGTCATGTTAATGTACAGCGACTTAAATCAATGCAGGCACAAAATATTGTTGCAGGATTGCCTAAATTCAAGGTTGCAAAAATGCATAGGGTATGTGAAGCCTGCCAATTTGGAAAACAGGCAAGGAAACCATTTCCTAGACATGTTCAAGAGAGTAAGAAGCCATTGGAATTAATCCACTCTGATGTGTGGACTACTAAAGCTGCATCTCTTGGAGGCTGTCATTATTTTGTCACTTTTATTGATGACTATAGCAGAAAAGTTTGTGTGTATTTTATGAAAAAGAAAAGTGAAGTTTTTGGGCATTTCAAAACTCTTAAAGCTATGGTTGAAAAAGAAACAGACCTGCAAATAAAATGCCTAAGGTCAGATAGAGGGGGAGAGTACCTCTCAAATGAGTTTGCAAGGTTCTTGCAGGAGCATGGCATAAAGCAGCAATATTCATGTAGTCATACCCCACAACAAAATGGAATTGCAGAAAGAAAAAACATGCATATTGGAGAGGTATCTCGTGCCATGCTCAACGAAAAAGACTTGCCAGATTTTTACTGGGCTGAAGCAATTGCTACAGCAGTCTACATAATGAACAGGACTCCCACTGCAGCAATACATGGGATGACTCCAGAGGAGAGGTATACTAGTAGGAAACCAGATATTTCTCATTTGAAGATTTTTTGTTGCATTGCCTATGTTCATGTGCCATATGAGTTGAGATCCAAGTTGGATCCAAAAGCTGAGAAGTGCATCTTTATTGGTTACTCTCTGCACAGCAGAAAGGGTATAGATACTATAACCCTTCTACTTGTAAGTTTACAGTGAGCAGAGATGTTGTTTTTGATGAGATGAGTAGCTGGTATAAACCAGTAAATGTGATTGATGATGTAGATGCACAAAATGGTAATGCTGCACAGAATTCACAGCACTAGTCACAAAATATTAGTGGACCTAGAGTGTCCTCTAGCAGTGGTTCATATTCTTCGCCATGGACAGGCAGATTGAGATCAGGAGAATCTCCTCAAAACAATGCAGATAGTGGTATGCAGGTTTCACGAAAAGGAAAAGAGAAGGTATATCAGCCCATGTTTGATGTGAATACAGGTCACTCTTATGTGGATGGTGAATCTACTGGCTCAAAACAGAGCATTGATGATGAGTTGGGTATTCCTTCTATTGTTACACCTGGAGTAAGGAAGACCAAGGATATTTTGAGAGCACCTGGGAGTGAACCTACTTTGCACAGGTCTACCAGAGCTAGGTATCCTGTGGATAGGCTGAAATATGATGGATTTACAGCCATTCACTATGCATATATGGTCAAAGTGATACAGGAACCAGAACCCACTTCTTTTGAGCAAGCCATGGGAAAAGAAAAATGGGAGAAAGCCATGAATAAAGAAATGGATGCCTTGGAATAAAATGCTACATGGGAATTGGTACCTTTGCCTAAAGGTAAGAATGCAATTGGCTATAAGTGGGTTTATAAGGTGAAGCACAATGCAGATGGTTCTGTGAATAGATACAAGGCAAGATTAGTAGTCAATGGGTATGCAGAAACATATGGCATTGACTATGAAGAAACATTCAGTCCACTTGCAAGGATGGCAACCGTAAGAGCAGTCATTGCTATGGCTGCATCAAAGGAATGGTCTTTACATCATATGGATGTAAATAATGCCTTCTTGCATGGTGATTTGCAAGAAGAGGTCTATATGGAGCAGCCACCAGGTTATGTGCATGATGTTCATCCTGAGTTTGTTTGCAGGTTGAAAAAAGCATTGTATGGCTTGAAGCAAGCACCTAGAGCATGGTCTGACAAGATAGGACAATATCTTGTCACTATTGGCTTTCAGATTTCCAAGGCAGACTTCTCACTTTATGTGAAAAAAACAGAGAAATGTATTATGCTACTTGTCATTTATGTTGATGATTTGATTATGACAGGTGATAGTGATGAAGATATCCTTCATGTGAAAATGCTATTGAAGAAAAAGTTTGAGATAAAGGATTTGGGAGAGCTGCGTTATTTCTTGGGCATTGAGGTGATTAGATCACCAAGTGGGATACAGCTCTTGCAAAGGCAGTATGGATTGGACATGCTGTCCAAATATGGGATAACAAGTTGTAAGCCTATTTCAGTTCCTTTGGAGCAGAATGTGAAGCTGAGCGCAGATGTAGGTGAGCTTTTGGAAGACCCTATATGTATAGACGCATAGTAGGAAGCTTGATTTATATGACTATTACGAGGCCAGATTTGAGCTATGCTGTTGTACTGGTAAGTCAGTTTATGCAGGCTCCAAGGAAACCTCATTTGGATGCGGCTAGACGCATACTCAGGTATGTGAAGTCCACATTGCAGTATGGACTATTTTATGAGACTAGGATTCATATACAGTTGCATGGATACACTGATGCTGATTGGGCTGGTAGTATTTCTGATAGACGATCTACCAGTGGATATGTGTTCTCTTTTGGGAGTGCTGCAGTCACTTGGAGCAGCAAGAAACAGCCTACAGTTGCCTTGTCGAGCACAGAGGCTGAGTACAGGGGTGCAGCAATGGCTGCATGTGAGGTAGCTTGGTTGCATAAGCTACTTTATGATATGCATTAGCCTATAGATGGGCCAGTTGTCATTTACTGTGACAACATGAGTAGTATACACTTGGCAAATAACCCAGTCTATCATGCTAGAACAAAGCACATTGAGGTGCATTATCACTATGTGCGGGAGAGGGTTTTACTAGGTCTTATTGATCTAGTTTATGTCAGCACAGAGGATCAGGTAGCTGACATATTCACGAAGGCATTGGGCGCAGAGAAGCTGCGCAAGTTCAGAGACCTGCTTGGTGTGCAGGAATTGGGATTGAGCTCGAGGGGGAGTGTTGAGATATCGAGCTCCACTCGTGATATGCCAGGGTGACCATTGTGCACTTATGTCACCGACTTGTCAGTTGCAGATGCGGTTGGTACACCGCCCATGAATAATAGCTAGATGACAGCTATCCTTATCTACTCTAGTTCGTGGCTCAGTTAGTATGCCACCTTAGTTAGTTGAGTTTGGTTTGAGACCCATATATAGGGTTCTTCTATTTCTTTGTATGAGAGTTCTCTTTGGCTTACACAACTAAGAAGAGGAAAACTGTTTTCAGCCTCCACCCTTATGTGTATTCCACCATTGTGCAAGCAAGAAAGCTACAAGTGAGGCTTCTTCCTTCTCTCCCACAATCTTGACATGGATGGGTGGTCCCGGTTGGGCGGAAACTTTTCTCAAATCATGATGGACAGTAGGAAGATCGTCAAGAACACGAACAACAAAAGCGTTGACCTAGAGTGATGATTGAATCCGATCTACGTTGTTTTAGGGGAACGGAATGGGACTGTGCCTTATGGCAGAGAGGTTGAGCTTTGCATCCCTCTCGTTTTCCATTCTCCTTGAACCAAGTGCACCGTGAATCCGCTTTGGACTTGGCGTTTCTGTGTAAAGTAGTTCACTTGGGTCCGACGCTAGTTGCCATTAGGAAATGACCATTAAAGAAAACCCTAATTCAGGTCGATCCTAAGTGGAAACGGCTGGAATACTTCCGCTACATGGCAGACGCGGAAAGCCCTAGATCGCAAACCCCGTAACATTCCATGGGAGTGCCGGGCGGAGCTTTCTAGGCATCCTTTCCGATGGACTACTAAGACGTGTCCTGAAGATACAAGTGGACACGTTACAGTAATTCAATCATGCAAGGTTAATTGTTAGAAATAGGATATATTTTTGTCCTAGTTGTTCACAACGAAGGAACTTAGTCATTAATACTTTTAATGAAATATGAAAAATAAAGAAAGCATAAATGCATTTCTAGCAAATAGCTTTATGCATTGAAATGAACTATAAGCTAGATTATTACCCATTAAAATAGTATACTTTGGTTAAGCCTAGAAGTATAAACTGCATCTCGCACTGTTAACCCATATCCTCTACGCAATGATTCTTACGATGCATAAACTCTATGAAATTATCGTTTGTCAATTGCATAAATTATCAAGTAAAAGGTTGCTTATTTAGCATGAATTTTGTTCGCAAAGTAAAGGAAAGATTAGTTGGAATTAACCTAATCTATGACTGACCTTAAATCGATAAGTTAGGGCTGAAAAATCAATTTACGCTTACACAACGAGTCATGTGTTTATGAAATAATAACATAGCTATCTTCTAGAGTTAAACAAATTGGCATAAACCTAAAAATCGCAGAGTACTCATTTAGAATGGGTTAAATTCCAATAAATTCACTAGGAATTAATACGCAACCTAATCACAACGTATTGTAAAAATTCAAACTCCTATACCCTAAATACTTGCCCACTTTCACCGAAATGTAGGGACAATGAAACATATTTTGAATGTGAGCTAGGGTTTGCCCCTAAGAATCTACAAGATTGAACTTGGTAACCCTAGGTCTAACAACGTTAGCCTAATGTAATCAGGAATAGATTGTTTCGTGACTCCATTCAATGAGACACTTGTGCAACAAGTGTGGAGTCATATGATCTTGTGATTGGATCACAAGGGAATGGCCAAATTCTCGCAACGAGGTTGGTAAGTCCTTACATAAGTTATCTTGCAAGAGGATGAATAATCATCCTAATTTACTATCTTTCTTGAGTAAAGAAGATTGATTGGAACTTAAAGACGAACTGATAAACTGAAATAACCAATGAACTTAAGGTTTGACCAAGTCGGGTTAATAGGGTACGCCCTAACCCAGGATATAGGGGATCTTGCCAAGCTGCAAGACATCCCGGATCGAGTGCTAGATGCAATTGAAAGGAAGGATTCATTCCTTAGAAATTTGCCAACAAAAATGATTAATGGAAATGTTTGTACTTGCTACAGATTTTAGAGCACTATTTAGCTTTGTTTGATCAATGGATTAAAAGATAAATGGATATCTATACTTCAGGTTGAAGGCCTGAAGGGAAAGGCAGCTTCAGTTACCCCCGACTACCTGCCTGACCCTAACCAAGGGGGTTGTTAACCGCGTCGGGTATGTGGACCGAACCCGCCGTGAGAGGTCTCTCCTTTAAGCGCTACTTGGAGCAGGAGGACGCTTGGGTACCAGAAGGGGCTCTGACCGTAAGTCCCTCACCTTCTGGGCCCTGCACAAGAGGCTAACGTGACTTGGGATTAGATCTTGAGGCCCGCATACTAGTCTACGGGCGGAAACTTGGATTAGTGATCCCTGTGAATTGCTGGATAGGCTTTGGGCGGATTGTGGATAAGCCTACGGGCTAGAATCTTTGTATTTCAAAGATAAATATGATAACCTGTTAATAAGGAGCTTGTCTATATTGTTTTCTATTTCAAGTGATAAGATTACGTGAAGGAACCAGTGCCTAACGGGGTAATTAAAGAAGCTACTTGTTACACGTCCAACTAATGTATTAGGTAATTAAATAATTAAAACAATTCAAGGAAAGTGCAGAGGATGGGCCATAGGTCCGTCCTACGGATGGGTGGTCCTGGTTGGCCCGGAACTTTTCTCAAATCACGATGGACAGCAGGAGGAACGTCAAAGAACATGAACAACAAAAGCGTTGATCTAGAGTTATGATTGAACCCAATTTATGTTGTTTTAGGGGAACGGAATGGGACTATGCCTCATGGCAAAGAGGTTGAGCTTTGCATCCCTCTCGTTTCCCATTCACCTTGAACCAAGTGCAACGTGAATTCGCTTTGGACTTGGCATTTTTGCGTAAAGTAGTTCACTTGGGTCCGCCGCTAGTTGTCGTTAGGAAATGACCAATAAGGAAAACCCTAATTCAGGTCGATCCTAAGTGGGAATGGCCAGAATACTTTCGCTATGTGGCAGACACGGAAAGCCCTAGATCGCAAACCCCGTAACATTCCATGGGAGTGCCGGGCGGAGCTTTCTAGACATCCTTTCCGATGGACTGGTAAGACATGTCCTAAAGATACAAGTGGACACATTACACGAACATAATGATAATGTACTACAATATGTTTAGACTTGTTATGTTGAACATAGTCTTTAGCAAGACTAACATCACTTTTTTATCATATTGAATTGGTGTGCTAGAGAAAGGAGGTTGGGCGATATTTGATAAAACTTGTCAAAGCTATATTAGCTCTTGAGCCACTAAATATGTAGCTACATATTCAGCCTCTATAGTGGAATGGAAACAAAATGTTGTTTCTTGCTAGTCTATAAAACAAGAAAACCATTGATAAAGAAACAATTTCCACTTATAGAACACATAGATAAGTGAGAGCTTACCCAATTTGCACAAGACAAGTAGTATTAGCAGGATGTGCAAAACCCAAACCAAACTTCTGAATAACATCTTCAATGAACTTTGTGTGACGCAGTAATAAAACACCCTTTCCCAATAGTGTTGAATTTGAATACCAAGACATGAGTGTATGTCTCCCCCAAGATCGACCATGTCTTATGCAGAAGATAAAACCTTCTTTACTTATTGAAGAAAGTTGAGATTGTTAGAAATAAGTATGGTATCATCCACATGTAGAGAAAGAATAACAAAACTTTCATTGTAGCACTTGACATATAAGTTAGAATCTGAAGAACAAGAGATAAAACCTTGTTTTGTAAGAAAGAGATCAATCTTTTGATACCAAACTCATGAAGATTATTTGAGACCATAGAGTGCCTAGTGAAGTTTACAAGCTAGATTTTCCTTATGATTGACTAAAAATCCCTCTAGTTGCTCCATGTATATCTCCTCCTTTAAATCACCATTAAGAAAATAAGTCCTCACATCCATTTGGTGAACATCCAAATCAAACTCAACAACAAAAACTAATAAGACCTGAATACTGGTAATACAAACAATAAGTGAGAAAGTTTCTTGATAATCAACTCGCAATTTGTGAGAAACCTTTGATAACTAGCCTTTCTTTGAATTTGTCAAATGTTCCATCTGCTTTTCTTTTAGTATTATAATCGTCACGTGCAGACCAAGCACGTTTTTAGTGGTGTGAATCTAAGTAATGGCGCCTAGCACTCCCATGGAATGTTACAGGGTTTGTTGTATAGGGTTTCTCAAGTCCACCTCGTAGTACAACGTTCGTGGCCGAGAACCCACCAGGATCAACTTGAAATATAGATTCCTAGTGGTCAAGGTCTCCTGAGAGCATTCTAATGTCCGTCCTGGACATCCTACTTTACGTAGAGATACCCAAGCCAAAGCAGAACCATGCTGCACTTGGTTCAAACAGAATGGGAAACGAGAGGGATGTGATGCTCAACCTCTTTGCCCATAGGGCATAGTCTCCTACTTCCTAAAGGTCAAACGATACCTAGTTTTAACTTAACAATACTAAAGGTCGAATGAGGGTAAAACCTTGTGAGAAGCCTCCTATTCTCTAGGAGGACCACCTTGCCGTAGGATTGACTCGCCACAGGTTCTGCCCACTCACTTCCCTCAATGGGAATTCTTTAGTTATCTAATTAAGTCCTATCAAATTTATGTGTGACATTTAAAACCAACTTTCTTAATTAAGCCTTTTAGGGAACATGGATCGTTTGCATAATTTTCACAGACACGAATACAGATCAAGGAATCCTTTTGGCAAACAAGCACCTTAACTTATGTTCAAGTTAATCTTTGTCTCCATAGGATCTTCCAATGCGACATACGTTGGGATCACAATAGTCTTTAACTCTGTTCTAGACTAGGAAAGGGGTGTTCAGAGCTTCACTTGACCCCTTGCGGCCTAGGAGTAAGACACACTTTTTGTGGTTGGCCATTTCACCACTCAATCCTCGGCTCCTGAATCGAGCAGTGCCCTCTTGAGTTGAGACGAGGTGCGACCTTGGAGATGATCCACCCGTGCAAAATATCATTTTCCCAATTAATCCAGTTAAGGATCAAGCACAAACAAGGCATTTAACCTAATATCATTTTTCAAGAAAAAATTCCTTTACTCTCATAGCAACTTGTCATCATAGACCCCTGCCATGAATTTTCCAACAATCACAAGCATTTGGAATAATCATTCAAACCACAACTAACAATAATTTGAATTGCAAAAGCATTTAGGGTGTTTTTCAATCAATTAAAAAAAAGCAATGGTATTATTTTCCAAACATTACAGGAATGGTCGGGATAACCTTTCCATCGTGTATTTGCTCTCCCCCTTGGGATCAAGAGCAACACTCACTACAAGGATACACAGGCCTACCGATGGTGATTTTTGACGCAAAATAGCGGCAACGATGGTGCTCAAATGAAAAAATGCGGGCTGAAACCCGAGCGTGCTATTTTGCGTGAACAAACTAAAGAGAGAGCGAAAGGAAGAGCAAAAGGAAGAGCGAACTCCATCTTGCATTTTAGAGGGAGAGGGAGAGGGAGAGAAAGAGAGAAAAAGGGATAATGAAAGCTTCTCACCGCGGCCGCTGCGATTCGTGAAGAAGAGGAGGAAGTGTACGAAGGGCGAAGAGGAGCTGTCGTTGCAAAGATGAGCCACCGAATCCATCCTCCGGCCTTTACAGTGAGTGCATTGTTCCTTCTTGCTTTATTAAAAAAAATTTCTCTCTTTTTCTTTTATTTATTTTTGTTAAAAATCATGTGTATTGAGAGAGAGAGAGAGAGAAAATGAGAGAGGGAGAGGAAAAGAAAAAAGGAAAGAAAGAACGAGAGAGAGAGAGGGCGAAAACATTAAACATAATAGGGAAAGAGAGAAAGAGAGGGAGAGGGAGAGGGAGGGAGAGGTTGTTGTTATAATTGTTGTTGTTTTATTTATTCTTTTCCTTGTTTATTGTTTGTTGCTGTTGTGGTAGTAGTAGTAGAAGTAGCAGTAGCAGTAGCAGTAGCAGTAGCAGTAGCAGTAGCAGTAGCAGCAGTAGTAGTAGTAGTAGTAGTAGTAGTAGTAGGAGTAGTAATAGTAGTAGTAGTAGTGGTAGTGGTTGTTTAATTGCTTATTTTCCTATTTATTGTTTTTGTGATTGTCGTAGTAGTGGTAGTGGTAGTGGTAGTGGTAGTGATTGTTTAATTTCTTATTTTCTTGTTTGTTGTTGTTGTGATAGTCGTAGTAGCACTAGTGGTAGTGGTAATAATATTAGTAGTTGTTGTTTAATTTCTTATCTTCTAGTTTGTTGTTATTTTGGTAGTCATAGTCGTAGTTGTAGTCCTCATAGTGATTGTAGTAGTAGTAATGGTAATTTTCTTGTTTGTTGTAGTAGTAGCAGTAGTTTTTCTTTTCTTTTCTTGTTTATTGTTGTTTAGTTTTCTTGTTTGTAGTAGTAGTAGTAGTAGTAGTAGTTTTTTCTTCTTTTCTTGTTTGTTGTTATTGTAGTAGTAGTAGTAGTTGTTGTTGTTGTTGTTTTTTCTTCTTTTCGTATTTATTGTAATGGTAGTGGTTTGTTGTTGTGGTAGTCATAGTCGTAGTCGTAGTCATCATCTTAGTCGTCGTAGTTGTGGTAGTAGTAGTAGTAGTAGTAGTAGTAGTAGTGGTTTTCTTGTTTGTTGTTGTTGTTGTTATTGTAGTAGTAGTAGTTTTTTTTCTTTTCTTGTTTATTGTTGTTTAGTTTTCTTGTTTGATGTTGTTGTAGTAGTGGTAGTAGTAGTAGTTTTTTCTTCTTTTCTTGTTTGTTTATTGTTGTTGTTGTTGTTATTGTTGTTATAGTAGTAGTAGTTGTTATTGATTTTTCTTCTATTCTTGTTTATTGTAGTGGTAAAGATAGTGGTAGTGGTAGTAGTAGAGAGAGAGAGAGAGTTGTTGTGGTTGTCGTAGTCGTGGTCGTAGTTGTGATTGTAGTAGTACTAATAGTAGTAATAGTAGTTTTCTTATTTGTTGTAGTAGTAGTAGTAGTAGTAGTAGTAGTTTTTTTTGTTTGCTTGTTTATTGTTGTTTAGTTTTCTTGTTTTTGTTGTTGTAGTGGTAGTAGTAGTAGTAGTTTTTTTTTCTTTTCTTGTTTGTTGTTATTATAGTAGTAGTAGTAGTAGTTGTTTTTTTTTTCCCCTTTCTTTTCTTGTTTATTATAGTGGTAGTGGTAGTAGTGGTCGTAGTCGTAGTCGTCATAGGCATGGTTGTAGTAGTAGTAGTAGTGGTAGTGGTAGTGGTAGTGGTAGTGGTAGTGGTAGTGGTAGTGGTAGTGGTAGTGGTAGTCGTGGTCATAGTCGTAGTCGTCATAGTCGTGGTTGTAGTAGTAGTGGTGGTTTTCTTGTTTGTTGTTGTTGTTGTTGTTGTAGTAATAGTTTTTTTTTGTTTTCTTATTTATTGTTGTTTAGTTTTCTTGTTTGTAGTAGTAGTAGTAGTAGTAGTAGTAGTAGTAGTAGTAGTAGTAGTAGTAGTAGTAGTAGTAGTAGTAGTAGTAGTAGTAGTAGTAGTAGTAGTAGTAGTTGTTGTTGTTGTTGTTGTTGTTGTTGTTGTTGTTGTTGTTGTTTTTTCTTTTTTTCTTGTTTATTGTAGTGATAGTGGTAGTGGTAGTGGTAGAGAGAGATAGATGTTTTATTAAAGGAAATTGGTAGTAGAGAGAGATATATATTTTGTTAAAGGAAATGAGAGAGGGAGAGGGAGAGAAAAAAGAAGAAGGAACAAGAGAGAGGAAATAAACATACAACATAATAAAGAAAGAGAAAAAGAGAGAAAGATGGAAGGAGAGGAGAGAATGAATGGATAAAAAACAAAGAGAGAGTGGTGGCGAGGTCTAATGAGGTCCAGTGCAATACCACAAGATGGGAAACACTTCGACATACGTTAATTTGTGGGTGGGTGAAGACTTTACATACGTTAATTTTCGTTGAGTTACAAGAGAAGAAATCCCTTCTCAAACAATTTAAGAAAGGAAAAAAGAATGATAACAAAAACAAATTGTTTGTCGTAACGTAGACAAAATGGAAAACGATGAAGGTCGTGATATTCAAGATCGCGAGCCATATCTTAATTAGTGTGTCCCATGTCCTTGCTCTCAATGTAAGCTAGAAATTAGATGAAAACGTCGATTATCTATAGAAAACGTCCGACGCTTTGGCGAGTTTCAATCTTAGATCATTGATCATGCAATCTTAGATTTTGAGCAAACGGTAAGAAAAGTTTATATCAATCATGCATTGTATTCATAAGATAATTAAATATCATATACAAAAATATTGGGTGTGGTTGACAAATTTTCTATCAAGGGAGGTGACGTCTCGTCCCAAAGAGGAGTGCACCCTTTGCCGCCATCTAGAAGAGTTTGTGGGCATGCGATGGATGGAGTGCCTGAGCCAATCCACCACTTAGAAGGTACTACCCAATCTATACCATCAATGCCAGTGGAGACATGCAGCCTTCGAGACTTACCTACAATCTTGGGACCTGAGATGGAGGAAATGATCCATTCATTGATGCCCATGGATGTCGAGACTTCTGATCCGCTACAGAGGAAGCATCCATACCATTATATGATGGGTGTCGAGTATCTCACCTGAAGACACTGCTTGCACTCCTAAGTGTGCAAGAAAAATACGGATGGAGCGATGCGAGTGTGACCAAGTTGATTAGGTACCTTGTATGTGTGCTTTGTTGATTTCTTTTCGGCACTATCATTAACAACATTTGTGCTTTTTCAAGATGTTTTATGACTTTTTTTCAAGTTACTGAAGTATCATATATTACCACTTACAAATACCATGCCTAAGTCTCGTGATGATGCACGACATGTTTTATGAAAGCTTGGCATGGACTACAACAGCATCCATGCATGTATCAACGATTGCATACTGTTTCGAGGAGAATACGAGACTATGGAGACATGTTCAAAGTGTGGTGCTCACAAGTATTGATAGGACTTGCAAGGGCAAACCATCCCTCAAAAAGTTCTTAGACACTTTTCGCTTATCCCCCACATAAACCACATGTTTCGTATGTCCGACGGCATGGCGAGCTTGACAACGTGGCATGCGTAGAATAGGTCCAAAGATGGAGTTCAACGAATATCAGTGGATTTATACGCATGGAGCCACATTGACTCTACCTTCTCAGGATTTGCTCAAGAGCCAAGGAATCTTCGGCTCGGTCTTGCAATGGATGGTGTGAATCCATTCAGTCTACGCTCAATTTCTTATAGTGTGTGGCCTATAGTCCTTGTCAAATACAATATCCCTCCATGGATTTCTACAAAGAAAGGACATCTCATCCTTAGCTTACTCGTTCCCGGCTGCTACAAAGTTAAAAATATGGATGTGTATCTTCATCTATTACTCGATGAGCTTAAGATTTTATGGGAGGAGGGGGTCACCGTGCAAGATATGAGCAAGCGTGATGGTCGACGGTCCACCAATATTCGAGCCATTCTCATGTGGACGATGCATGACTTTTCGGGATTCGAAGAGTGCTCAAGTAAGTAGGCTTCAATTTTCATTGGTAATATCTATCATAGCTTGTTCAAGTTTGTATTCACTAGATAGAGGTGTTGGGATAGGTCTGGTTACCTCAAGTTATCATACATGTCCATTGTGCGGGCCATAGTTAGACTCCCGAAGGTCATGAACCATGAAGAAGATGGTATATCAAGGATATGCCGCTTTCTTGACAGAGGGTCATGAACTTAGGGAAGGTTTTCTTGGATGACCTCCAGTATGTATGAATGCCCAAAGCTGGTATGAGCTGAAAATGGTCCACACGGAGTCATATCCAAATGGAATGCGACAGTTCTTAGTTTTCTATGAGTTTCTATATTGGACCCACTTAGAGATCAACCACTTGTTGGATCTCATGCATATTTTTAAGAACATGGGCAGCTTGTTATGGGACCACATCATAGGAAAGAGAGACACTATAGGGGCACGAATGGATTTGAAGGAGGTAAGCAAGATGAAGGCGCTGTGGCCCGCAGTCGAGTGCTGATGGTCGCTTGCAGCTACCTCGCACTCCTTGGGTTTTTTCCACTAAAGAAAAGTGCATTGTGAAGCAAATAGTCAAGTCTATTCGCACTTTGACAGGTATGATGTGTTCTCTTAGGTCCGCCTTTTCTAAAGACGACCAATTATCAGGGCTAAAATCCCATGATTGGCATAAGATATGTATGGTTTGTACTACGAATGGATTGTAAGTGGCCTACATATTTTGCTATTTGGAGTGTAGTCATTGTTCATAATTCTTTCTCGTTTGTGGCAATTTGTACTACCGATCGCAATCGCAGGATGCCTTACTCCAAAAATACGCAGGGCAATTTACAAATTGTCAAATTTAGTGCAATGGATCTCACAGAAGGAGATTAAGACATCCTCTATTGAATTCGCGAGGTGGGGAATAGTGGAGACAGTCTGTCTGTTTGAGAAATACCTGCCTACCAGCATGCTCACGATACAAATCCACCTTCTTGTGCATCTTGTAGATGAAATCGAGATTTCTAGACCTGTCCATACGTGATGGATGTTCTTCTTGGAGCGCTTCATGAAAACCCTAAAAGACTTTGTGCAACAATGAGCTCAACCAAAAGATAGCAATGCTGAAGGTTGGTTGATGTCTGAGGCACTAATGCATATTTCACAATGGCTACCAACGGTGGATTCAGACAATAGTATGCTATGGTCGTTGAAGGACAATGATAGACTGATTGGAGATGTGGCGGTTGGAAATGGGATAGAAAAAAGAATGGATGCTGCAATGGAGGAGAAAGTGAATTGCTTTTATATGTTGCACCATGCCTCTATGGAGACGTGGCTCGCTAGGTACCAGCAAGCTAGGAAAGATTGAGAGGAAGCACGATCTGAATTTTGACGTAGTATGTGCCATCGACCAATTCAATATCCCGAGGGCATGAAAGAGATTTCGTGGTTTATGTCAACGCGATGGTTGCATGAAGCTTTGACCGTAGTGTCTCACGAAGGGGCGGAGGTCTCAACCGAGGAGTGAAAATTCTCAAGCGGATGTAGTCCAAAGGTGATGATGCAAGAGAGCCGATGATGAGCAACAGATCCAAACACGGTTATAGATGAGATGGAGCATTTTGAAAACTTGCAAAGTATTGTCACGGTGGATTACCGTAGCTTCTCCATGATCCTATTCGATGTGCAATGGTTCAAAGTGGTACTTGAAGGAGCTGGAGCAACAGTTCAATGAGGTCCATCTGGATTTCTCGAAATAGATTTTTTTAAAAAATGGCAGATTTGCGCAACACGTTTGTGTTGCCGGCGCATTGTGAACAAGTGCATAAACTCATGTGTTTTTTAATTATATTACGACATGGTACATGTCACAATAGTCAAATCTCTCTTATACGTTATTGTGAACAGGTAATTTTCTATCCAAACCCCTGACAACCTTGATGGTGGTATGTTATACCTTAAGCTCCTCAAAGTTCTGAGTACATGATCAAAGCGATGTTCCGAGCATAGATGAGGACAATATGCAAATAGAGGGGTCGATATTGCAAGGGGAAAGCTTGGAGCATAGAAAGGAGCCAGCATCGGGTAACAATGATAGAAATATAGGAGTCCAAGATTTCTTTGAGAACAAGGTGGACTCATTCTTTTGTTGTGACATGTCTATCGACCTTCCAGTCTATGCGGAGTTGTGTCAGAAGATTGACATGGGATCATAGGATACTTCATACTTGGAGCATCCACCTACTCAATTCGTTGACGAATCGCTTATAAGGCTACATAAGATATGCATTTTAAGTAAGACCATTTTTTAAAGATTTATATTACCATGCTTTGTATGATTTATATTGATTATGATAACATCATTTTTTGTTTGTGCAGGTGACCTTTGTGGATATTTAGATTATTAGGATGAGTCGAGAAATGAGCAATGAGGAGCTACAGGAGATCTTCACGCGTATGTCTCCAAATCAGATATGGTGAGATTCAGAGACATGGCGGATCAGGAGCTGTCTTGGACACCATCAGGCCGCTCTATTAGATCTACTTCGGCGCAATCTGATGCTTCAATTTCTAGAAAACGAGGTTGATGCTCCAGGCTTGGGCCAAATGGAGAGAGTGGTTCAGGGGGATGGTGCAGAGATTCGGATGCAGTGAGGACTTTGTAAGTTTCTCTTCTATTTTTCTTGCTTTTTTTTTTTGCAATGTCCTTTGTACTGACAATCGTGTTTCTAATAGTTGTATTTTGTTTTCTTTGCAGCATTCCATTACAAATCGCGATCCCATTGGCCTTGAGGCTCGATATGCAGAGAGGCAAGGTCTCACTGCATTGATTGACCGATTTTATGGACGCGACGGCCCTATAAGTCACTCATCTTTCTTGTTCGTAGTTATCATGTTTAATTAGAATGCATTATTGTATGGTAGACTGATGTGTAGTTGTTTCTTTTTTTGTAGAGTCCGTTCGATGCTCTTTTGTGGCGGGACCAGGTTTTGGATGGCGATGATCTATAGCTCGCCCTTGGATCCCTAGAGCTCACACACCCTTCTTTTTTTGTCATGTGATTTGTGTAGACATTTTCTATGTAGTAGTAGTATCTTGCCATGATTGTACCAGTCGCTTTCATTATGCGATCATGTATTCATGTATCAGTGTTATGATTTAAGTACACTTTGTCTTTATTTACACGAGCATTGTACACATTTTTTAAACTATTATGTATGGCCCAAATAAAGCACATAGTACTTTGCCTTGCCACAATTTTTTTTTTCCTTGTTACCGTCACTATTAGCATCGCAAATTTACTACACGCATCATGATTAAAGTCACAAAATGCATCGCAAAGCGTCATTACCAATGCAAATAACGACGTTGATAACGATGTTGATACCAACTATTCTATGGCATTGCCAATAATGATGCTTTTTGCGACAACGGGGGACAAATTTCTTTATGAACTTTTTCTTCACTTTTAACATCTATATAAGGTCTATATCTTATAGTGACTATGCAAAATTTTACTTAACACTCCTTCCTTTTGGCTGAGGCATATGTTAAGGGTTCAAACATTGTGCATGAGGTAGATTCCATAGGTCACTTACATTGGTCGATAACTCAACCTTCTTTCCAACAAGTACAAAAGTATCGATCTTTACTTTGTCTTGGGGTTTCCTAATCATTGAGTTCTCCACTTGCCACTGAGGCCTGGAATCAATGTTCCTCCAACCCAGAATCAGCTTGATGGAAGTAATAGTTATCAAACAGACCTCAATACATCTTAGTTTTAATCTATATGATTAATTTATTGTACTAACTCCTAGTCAAGCCATAAAGCAAACAAAAAATTATTACCATATGTCAAGCATGTTATAGGCATAACATGAAAAACACTTAATAAAATAAGTGCTATATGATCTCAAGCAACTAGACTCCAACAGACCTTGCATTGAGCTAGAGTCTAGGTTTTCTTAATATTTGGGATCTTGGGCTAAATACTTTTGAAGTATCTAGACTTTAAATTAGGACTTTCTATTCACGATTCTTAATGTTATATTCTTTTAGCAACTGTACTATTTCTAACCCTTGGCGAAATCTTCATTGTAATTGCTCTATCTCCAAATAAGGCAACAGTAACTAAGTTGGGTTAAAAGGAACATTCAAAATGCCAAATCATAACAATCGGAATAAATTCAAGCTACTCCTTAACATGAATCGAAGCAATCTAGTTTATGGCGCATGAATAGAGAAGATGGCAATTAGTACCTAGGTATTCAGAGATGAATTATATGTACCCAACAATGTATGTGCATTAACGGTAATGCCCTGATCGATGGCTCCACCGTTGGATGTAGGATTACCATTGGTGCATGTCTTCCTCTTTTTGGAAGCCATACCTTCAGCATGTAAATCTCTCTCTCTGTCTCTCTCTCCCTCCCTCCCTCCCTCCCTCCCTCCCTCCCTCCCTCCCTCTCTCTCTCTCTCTCTCTCTCTCTCTCTCTCTCTCTCTCTCTCTCTCTTGTCGGAGAGAATAGTGTGTCGGGGCAACTCTCTTCTATTGTGAAAGGGGGAGAAGATAAACTCGCAGAGATGAGACTAAGGGTAATCACGTGTGGTCACCCTCTAAGGATGGGAAGGAGAAATCTTCTAGAACCTCCTCTCTCTGTCTCTCTCCCTCCTTCTTCTCTCTTCTTCTTCTTCTTCTTCTTCTTCTTCTTCTTCTCTCATTTCTCACCTAGGCTTTCTGCTACTTCTTCTTCTTCTTCTTCTTCTTCTTCTTCTTCTTCTTCTTCTTTTCACGTTCCTTTCTTCTTCTTCTTCTTCTTCTTCTTCATCTCCTTCTCTCTCTCTTTTTCTCTCCCTTTCTCCCTCTCTCTCTCTCTCCCTCTCTCTCTCTCTCTCCCTCTCTCTCTCTCTTTCTCTCCCCCTCTCTCTCTCTCTCTCTCTCTCTCTCTCTCTCTCTCTCTCTCTCTCGGTAGTAGGGGGGAAATAAGTAGTGTTGCCCCTCTTTCCTTACCATGGAGAGGGGGGGTTTATATAGGAAGGAGGGTGGTGTTATTGAGGGAGGGAGGAACGATAGTGGGGTTTGAATGTGTGGAAGAGGTGGAATGTTTGTGGTGGTAGTGTTTGCCACCTCGTAGAGTGTGCATGGCCTAGGGAGGGTGGTAGGTGTGTGGCCTCCCCCTCGATATGATCATTATCATCATCAGTCTCCCCGTTGTCTTCCACTTCATCATCAGCTTTGACCTTTTCCCCCCGCCACCTGTCGACAACGACAGAGGGGAGGGGATAAAAAAATTGTGATTAGTTTTGTTGGAGTGGGCGGTGATATTACATCCTCTCCCCCCTAGAGAACTCGAGATGTCCTCATCTCAGAAGAACTGGGGAAGACAAGCATTAATGGGGCTATTACATCCTCTCCCCCCTAGAGAACTTGAGATGTCCTCATCTCAGAAGAATTGGGGAAGACAAGCATTAATGGGGCTTAAGGCCTATGGGTTAGGACCCACCATGCGTACACTGCGCTACTCCTAATGACTCAAGTAATGTAAAACTTCTAGGTTTTCTAGTCATCCTAAAGAGGTCTAGTGGGTTCTAAGTCTTTTTCTTCATTTGATTCCTCTATGAAGATTGTACTTGTGTAGCTTCCTTTTCTTAGAGATTCTATATATTTTGGACTTAATTCAAGGCAGTCTGCTTGGATGTGTCCTAGCTCATTGCAATGGAAGCACTGGCAGTAGGGACACCTCCTATGGATGTACCCTATCTCTCCACACGTGTGGTGTCTTTTGTACTAATCACGGAAATCATCTTTACCACAGCTGCCCAATTTAAGTTCTTCGATGATTGGCTTTGCTCGAAGTAATGCATCTTGTGAGTCCGTTGGATGTATTGCTTCAAGAGGGTGGTTTAGAGGAGTGTTGGGGTCATGGAAAAACTTGGATACTTGCTATGTAATATCCATAGGTGGCACATATTTTAGTAGGGTTACAAACTTTGAGTAGTACGCTTCCAGGGTTAGTTTCAACTTGAATAATTCATTCATCCTCTAACTCTAGTAGGTTGGCGGAAGGTATCATCCGCGTACAACATCCAGCTGAGCCTAAGTGACAATGGCTTCAGAAACACCTTGATCTTTGCACCAATGCTTCCACATATTCGAGCCTGGCCAACTAACTTAAGTTTGGCTATCATTTCTTAATTCACAAAAGCAATTTCCACGACAGAGAAATAATCATTTATCGACTCAATCCATATTTTTGCCTTTGCTGCGACATCTATTCCTTTTCCACCAAACTCAAGTGTCTTAATTTTCTTGAGAACAAATCCCTTCTATTGTACATTAGCATTCGTGATTGTAGAAGGTTTGTGACAATCAATCCATACCACTTTGGTTACTTAGTTCAAGATATTTCTCGAACCATACATTAATGAGTCAGACATCATTGCAAAGTTTCTCTTTGATATCAACTGTAGCCCACCTATCGGCTAACCAAACATATTTTTACCGGTCCATCAAGAGACTAATCTAAGTGATGCTGATCGGCACTTCCATGGAATGTTAGGGGGTTTGTCGCCTAGGGTTTCTTGAGTTCGTCTTGAAAATGGAACATTCATGGCAGAACCCACTAGGATCGACCTAAAAATGGGTTCCTAGCATTGAAGGTCTCCTAACAGAAACCTAGTGTCCAGTCTCGGACATCCTACTTTACATAGAGACACCCAAGCCGAGTAGACCCAGCCGCACTTAGTTCAAAGAGAATGAGAAATGAGAGAGATGTGCACCTCAACCTTTTTTCCCATAGGGCATAGTCCCATTTCCGTCCTCTAAAATAACATGAATTGGGTTCTAACTTAACAATACCTAACAGTCG
Source organism: Lygodium microphyllum (assembly GCF_053477565.2). Classification (NCBI taxonomy): domain Eukaryota; kingdom Viridiplantae; phylum Streptophyta; class Polypodiopsida; order Schizaeales; family Lygodiaceae; genus Lygodium; species Lygodium microphyllum. The sequence continues at coordinate 62,714,418 of NC_141139.1, forward strand.
AATGATGATAAAACCTTGTGAGAAGCCTCTCGGTTCTCTAGGACCACCTATCCTAGGGTATTTGATAAATTGAAAGAAGATTGGAGGATGTAGAGAGTATATAGTGCAAAGGCTTACAGAAGCTAGATTGCATAATAAGGACATATTTGATAGTAGACATTTTAGATATGCTCAATGCCCCACCCTCATAAAGTGCTAGCAATGATCCATGGTGCTCAAAGTTGTAAGGCTCCCATTATTAGGAGAAGGCATTCATGAGCACGGACATTGGGTGAGTCGTGAGTTGTATGTCAAATGAGGTATATACGATTGGATGGAAAAAAGGTGACCTTTATGGATCTAGCCTTTGGGTTAAATAGAGTAGTTATGCTAGTAGCAACTCGAGGTGCAATGCATCGAGTTGCAAGGTGTGGAAGTTATCAGGACCCCTATTTTGGGGTCGAGGAGTCATGAAAATGGCCCCTAGTTGGGGGATCTTAGGGGGGCCAGTGGCCTCCCTGATGGGGACCCAGGTGCAACATCCATGGCATGACGATGAAGGAGATATTCCCTAGAATATTCTATGGCAACTAGGAAAGGTTTATACTATGGTGAGACTTGCCGAATAAACTGTCTTCCTGAGCTATAAAAGGAAGACCCCTCTAAATCCATCATCAATCTATCTTTCACCCATTCAAAGTTTTTTTGGCTACCCTAAGCTCTTTGCCTATCATCTATTTGGATCGCCATCTAAGCTTCATAGTGGAAGTGCACAGGTGGACAAATCAATCTTTTTATTAGTTTGTTTGAAATTAAATCAGCCTCTGTTCTTCTCATATTTGTTGTGTGTTCTCTACTCCTATCTCAAGTTTTGTTTATTGTCCCATATAATTTCGTCATGGTATCAGAGCTAGGGGACTTTGAGGAGTGAAGAGTATGTGACAAGCAAGGGCTTCGATAGCGAAGAGTAGAAATGTCATCTACTATATCAAGTAGTAATATTAGTGCATATCAGGTATAGTGGTGTTGCTATACTGATAATTCAAAGACTAAGGATTTGTCCACTAGCCTTCATCATAGGAAATTAGATGATGCAAATTATACTTTGTGAAAGTTTAAAATCATAACTATCCTTGATTCTTATGAGCTTCTAGAGAGAGTGCTAGGGACTGACCCAGAACCACAGTCCAACCCATTAAATTCGAGTACTAGGATTTCTCCAAATGCAAATCTTCTACGGGCTTGAAAACGAAGGAATGTGAATGTACTATGTGCCTTAGTTACAAGTTATTTTGAGAGTGTTTTGAACTTGATTCAGCATACAACCAATGCATCAGAGGCTTGGAATAGATTGAGAAGTCAGTACAAAATGCGAAATAAAAAAAGGATTCAAAATTTGGAGAGTCAACTAGCAATAAAGTTTGTTAAAGGAGAGGCAGTTGAAGCATTCATCACTCGAATCAAGAATCTGTGTGGCCAGATAGCTAGTGTCGAGATACAAAAAACTAGTAAGAAGCTAGCTTGGAGGTGTCTTCGAATTTATCCACTCAAGTTTGATGGATGGATAATTTCCCTAAACACTCAGGTAAGACCCCAACCATTGACGTTTGAGGAATTTTATGCACTACTAATGGAGGAGCAGTTTAGGCTTAAAGCGTAAAAAGGTAGCAGTAGTGGAGATGCTACATTCCTTCCAATGCAAAAGGAAAAAGTGGTTCGTGTACGAATTATGACAAAAAAAAGAAGGGTGGTGAGAAAAAGTTTCAAGGAGATTTGTTCGACCGTAAGAAGAAAGGACATGTAACTACATATTATCGTATCAAGAAGAAAGCTAAAAAGAATTGCACTATAAAGAATAAAAGGAAGGAGAAAAAAGTTTCAAGGAGATTTCTTCTACTACAAGAAGAAAGGACATGTAATTACAAATTGTCGTATCAAGAAGAAAGCTAAGAAGAATGGCACTATAAAGAATAAATGGAAGGAGACAACGAATACAGTTGAAGCAGAGTTGAAGTTATTCATGGCGACCATTGAGAAAGTATGCTCCTCTCGGTGCAATAAATATCTAACACTGGCTCATAGATATTGGATAGTGGCATCTCCCACCAACAAGAAAGGTGTATATAGTTCTACGAAGCCTCTATAAGAATCCATCACTATGATGGTTGGGAATGATGAAAAATGCCATGTTGAGGGCATACATACTATTTTTTCTATTACTACAAATGGTAAACTAAAGAATATTTCAAATGTGTTGTATGCTTTAGAAATTAAGAGAAATCTATATCCATTACTTCTAAAACTAATACAGGCCATGAGGTGAGGTTTATTAAGACAAGTGTAGAAATTATTGATTGTGCTAGCAAAGTTTTTAGCAAAGGAGAAAGGAGGAACAACTTGTATGAGCTAAGTCCTCTTATAGCCACTGCTAGTGTGGACACAACTAGACTTTGGCATTGAATATTTTCTCACCTTGATTTTGCAGTCTTAAAGGAAAGGCATAAGCATGCTATGTTGCTCACCTACCTGCACTAACCCAAATGAAGGAACCATGTGAAGCTTGTATAATGGGCAAGCAATAGAGAAAGATATTTGCACAAGAAAGTAATAATAGAGCAAAGACTCTACTAGAGTTGGTGCATGCTAATTTGTGCGGCAAAATTGCCTACAAAAGCTTTGGAAGGATCTTCTTATTTTATGTTAATTGTTAATGACTATAGTAGGAAGATGTGGGCATACTTCCTTCATGATAAGGCTCAAGCTTTTGGTAAGTCTAAAAAATGGCTAAAACTTGTTGAGATTGAAATAGGGCAAAATGTGAAGAAGTTTAGAATAGATGGTGGTGATGCGCTCAACTCAACAGAGCTTGAAAAATTTTGCAACAGCAAAGGGATTAAGCATCAATTGATGATGCCTCATAGACCTTAGGACAATGGTATTGTTGAACAAAAAAATTGCACCATTGTGAAAATGGAAAGGTGTATGCTTAAGGGAAGGGATTGCCTAACCAATTTTAAAGTTTTAATAATGTAGTCTACATTCTTAATCAAAGTTACACAAAGGATATTACTGGAATATCTCCTCATGAGGCCTATTCTGGTAAGAAACCATCTATCTCACATTTTGGAACTTTTGGATGTGAATGTTATGCACATGTTCTAAAGGATAAGAGAAACAAGTTAAATCCAAAAAGCACAAAAGGTATCTTCTTCAATTATAATGATGAAATACATTTTTTTTAAAGCATGAGGCAACTTCTAAAATCAAAATTGACCCTAAGATAAAGGCATCAATGTATTGTTCTCCTTGCTATATAGCCATAGTAGAGCTAGAGATAGAAGCATAAACAGAAGTAGAGAGCTTGTTCTTCTCATATAGATCCCCTCTAGAAGCTAAAGCAAAGCCTAAAGAGGAAGATAAAGAAAGTGAAGAGCAAGAATATGAGAGTGCAAAGGAATAATCTCTCTCATTAGAAGAGAATACTAATGATAATGTCGCCACAAAGTCATTAGAGGAATAAGATCCCTTATTGCTAGATGGAATGACAATAGTCCCTTTTAGGCTACTAGTGGGTCTGCAAAGAATGCAAATGATATTTCAAAAATTGATCAAGAAAACAAAGATTATCTTTAGTACTGGCTCTTGTCACCCTAATCCATCATTTTCAAGAAAATATGATGATGATGCACCATGCCAACAAGTGCTAGTGCCACAACTAAAGAGCAATCAAATGGATCCTTGTTATGTGATGTTCTTGAATGCTTCCTTAGATGATGAATCCTCAAGTCATGAGGTAAGAATTGCTTACACCATGGCAACTTATAGCAGCCAAGGCATGGAAAAATCTCACTATCAAGCACATAAGTTTTCTTCGAAGCACAAGACATGGAAGAGGAGATATAAAAGTAATAATCTTGAGTAGATATTCAATTGGTTTTTTCAGTGACAACTTCAAAGAATGAATACTAAAGATGACAATGAATCTTGAGAAATCATAGTTATTTTCAAGATAGGAAAGTACAAAGCTACCTCTCAAGAGCTTTTACATCTTTCTCCTCCTCAAGGATCTTTCTCTATAACATAGAAATTTTCTTCTCTTGTAGCCAACTATGGATTGTATATCAATTTTATTTGCTACCAAAGCATAAGATGAGAGGGCCAGAAAGTTATTCTAATCCAGAAGCAGAGAAACCAGGATAGTAACAAAAAATCCTAATTGTTGTTATCTTCTCCAAAATATCACATTGTGCACATTTTACTATAACCCAAAGAAACCAAGTAGCCTTGTAAGTGCCTTAATACATACTATAGGACATGTTTCTTTCTCTAAGAAGATATAATGGCATAATAAGAAAACATGAGGATCAATCCTTGCCAAGTAATGGCGAAGTGCAACATCATTCAATGAACTACTACTAGCTCTCGACCTTTTGCCCTATGTCCCAAGAAGTTATCAAAATCTTCAGTCTCCAACTGTAAAAATGATAAATATCAAATGAAAGTCAAAATCAGACAAATCAATGTATTTTACAAAATCAGAGATAATAGTATCAATTTCTTTTTGTCATGCTCTAGCTTAGTTGGATTCCATATATTAATTGATAATGATATCTCGTTGGTATCTTGCAATTCCTTAATATACTCTGACTTCTCGCTTCTAAAAACAAAAATTCCAAGTGGATCTTGAAGATGGTTAAACTCTTCATCAGTAATCCCCAACTCTTTCTTAGCATCATTTGCCTTATTGAAACAAAAAGAAAGGGTATCCTCTGCATCAATAAAATTATCATCTACAATTTTAGTGTCTAGTTTAAGTAACTCTTCGTTGGATTCATTTTTTACATCAACTATGCCATTTGCAACATTAGAAGCCTTTGCAATGATTGCTAAATAATACTCCTCCCTATGATTAAAGAGTGTTTGGATGTCTAATAGTAGTATATATTCCTTATTCTTAATAGGAAAAGTTGGAAGAGAAGGAACAATATAGAAACAAGGAGAGTCAAACAAAATATTTATATTTGCATGGCTTTCTTCAATAATGGTCTCAACTTTGAATTGGCCGACATCTAGTTTGTCAGCAATATATGCTTCTTGCTAAGGGTCCAAACATTTGTCTTCATCCTTGTCATTTACCACCTCATCCAAAAGGGAGAAGCTATAAGATTTTGCTACCTCTAATTGTTTTTCATCATATTAAATAGGACATTTAACAAGAGTATATACAATGAATGCATTCGCTTTTGACATGAGGCTACATTTCCTAGAATGAGCATAACAAAATACGTATGTTGTTTGCAAAAAACTTGTTGAGAGAATGAACTCCAAACTTTCTTGTGAAGAGCGATTTCTTTGAATGTGAGGTCCCAATAGGTATATAAACATATTCCTTTGTCTCCTTTTCAACCAAAAGTAAAGGTAGACTTTCAAACTCAGCAAAATCCTCCACAATTTTTTTTTGCAAGAATTCACCACATGGTCAATATCCCAATCAGGGTTGAAAATATCCTTTGCAATTGCATACTAAGATAACTCCATGCCATTTTGAAGAAGAAAGTATAGGAGCCTTTCTATGAGGGGAGAAACCTCTATGGTTTGAGACAATCCAAGAACCCTTAATGGCAACTTACCTTTTCTTGGATATTTCTTAGGCATTCCTATACTTATTGCTAAGCAAGAAGAAGAAGTAGAGGGATTTTAGGAGAAAAAGTAACACAAACTAAACCCCTTGAATGTGACAACAACCTTCTTCTTTTTCTCTTTAGTGTGCTCACATCTGGAGAGCCTTCAATATCTTTTGCATTAGACATTGCATAGTCCATGATATGATGCAAGAAGAAGAACTCAACCACATGGAAAATACATCCTTTCTTTGTATCATATAATATCAATATGAGGTGAAAATAACCTTGTGTACCTAACGAACAACACTCCTCACTTTGTATCATCTTTCAAACAATAAGTAAAAGGAAAAAACATGAAAAATAATAAATAAGACTCAAAAATAACACTAAAATCTTGGGACAATTAAGGTGCAAGATCCTGTAAAAAAGTGTAAGAAGGCCTTGTCACTTGTCTCTATACAAAACCAAGGGGCCTTGCCACATGGATGGTTATGTAGATGGTCATAAAAAACCATAGCCAACTATATGATGCCACGTGTCATAGGCCACACCAAGTATATAAGATTGGTCTTGGCTTACATGTCTCATGTTAGTCATCCAACAATGCTGCGATTGAGGATTTGGAAGAGGCATGCTTAGTGAGTCATGCACAAAATGGTGCAAGGAGGTAAATGCAGAATCTTTCCATCTTTGGTACTTTTTAAATCTGTACTTTATGTAACTTTAAGGCAAACTTCAAAATACCATAACATTCCTCTACTCACGGGGGATTCACTAGTAGTAATAAGGAGACGTCACCTGCATATAAGAAATATATGAAAATACCTCTTATCTACCCCCTATTTATGGGACCTTACCTTATAAAATGTACCTTCCTTCCCTTAAATAACCCCCTCCCTTACACTCACGTGGTACCATACGGTAAACCCTAGTGGATCCCCTCGGCCTCTACTGTGAGTTTATACATGTGGACCATTAATCTGCACTCTTCTTGGATCAACCCATATATTGTTAAATGTATTGTATTCAAAAATATATTTCCTTTTTGGCTTTTTTTATGGCATAGATCCTTTTATATGAATATATTCCCCAAAAACCTGTGGAATCTTATGATTCATAGTAGTCCTTGCAACCAATACTGCAAGGGATTGAGGCAACCCCAATACACTTATTGTATTACATTTTATGTTTTCAAACCATAATCTAGAGATAGCATGATAATATTTTTGACTAATATCCACAGTATCACATGTCTCTACAATTTCATTTGGTTTTAGTGTGTCGTTTAAGTCCTATACCGAATCTTTGAGAGTTGAGCCTCTCAAATACACATTGTAAGGCGACTTAAGAATCCTCAAAATATCTTTCTTATTCATAGTTTCTTTTAAAAGATTGATTCTATCGTCACTCTCTTGGGGATATTAATGCTTGATATGTTAGAGGAAAGATTTAGTCTTCTTTTCTTTACTCTCACACACAAGCTGGTTATATTTTTTTAATGGTCTCTTCCTCTCATTGAATCCTATTGGACTTTCCTTCAAGTGTGTTAGCTTTTCTTATAATGACTTGTTAGCATTTTCCAAAATGTTAATTTTATTCATTAGTTTGGAAATTCCTATTTGTGAAATTAATAGTGATTTTTTGATTTCGTGTAGCAAATTACTTAATTAATGCCTTCAATGAGACCCCATATTTTACTAAATAAGGCTCTATACACTCCATTGCCCATTGGAGACCTATCTTCAATCCTCCAGGTGATGCCATTTTCTCTACCGATCCAAGACATGAGAGAAGAGAAATATATAAGAGCACCCATCCCAAGTCATCCATGACTACACTCACTAGTGCCAATGATAACTCGATGTGATCGCTTGAGAGACTATTCCATGAAGGAATACCATCAGAACCTATTATGTGGGAACCTATGGGAAGTTTGATGATATGATAGTTTACACTCCAATATCTTGTCTTCGATTTCCTAACCATATCATCAAACACTTGTTTGAATACAAGGGCTTTTATGTGCAAGCTCATGAAAATGTTCAAGCGGCACATGATGAAATTCCATTTGAGCCATGCTTTTGTGGGAAATGATGCCACTAGTTAAATGTATAGAGTCTACATAGACAAAATCATGGTGATCTTAAATATAGAGCCATGAAAACAATGAAAAATGACAATATCCAAAAAGTAATGTGATAGTCCAATTTAAAATCATACCCTTCCCTTGATCCGATTGATCAACAGAATCATTGCCCTTGGTGCACTTCATCCATGTCTCTACCTTCTCTTTGTCTTTGATTTATTTTAATAATTCCTCCTCCAATTTCTTGCATCATTGATCATCAAATTTGCCAAAAAAACCTAAATTGGGTTTGCATTTCCTCTTTTAGTGCCTAAGATAAGTCTTATTTTCTTCCTCTAGACACTCTCCCTTGTCATATCAAACCACTAAGGATAATGCTCATGCTCCTAGTTAGACAATATGAAAGAGCCATCTAGATTGTTTGTTGGAGCTATATATTCTATCTCTTCAAAAATGATATTTCATGTTTGTGATGGATCTCTTTTTATTATTGATTCTAGTACCATGGGAAACATGACACATTAGTCCCAATGGTTACATAATTATCATTCTATTCTTCTTAAGAAATTAGTTTATCTTGTAGATGACACAACCTACCAAGTAAAAGATATAAATGGTCTATATCTCGGTACTCTTTCTTCAACAAGAATTCTACCTGGAGTTTTACATGTACCAAATCTATAAAGGAATCTTCTTTGAGTTGTTGCAAGACTTGTGGATCTTGGTCTCTTGCTAATTTCCACCATACCAAAGTGTCACATTGAGAAAGATGGCCAAATCATAGATATCGCTCCTTGAAATGGTAATATTTTAGAGTTATCTTTAATGAAGATATTACAAATGTTGTTACAGCTCTTGGAAATCTTAATAGAAAAATATGGTATCATCACTTTGTTCATTCTGATTTTTCTAAGCTTGTCAATCTTTATCAGCATGACCTTGTTCAAGGTATGGAAGTCAAAGCTCATCCTCACATGTGTATTTGTGAATATTGTACACTTGGAAAGCATTTTTGCAAATCATTTTCCATTTCCACCACAATCCATTTTAGAGATTTTCTTGATCATATTCATATTGATATTTGTGGACCTTCTCCTCCATCAAAATCTCAATATTGATATTTCATGACCTTTATTGAGGACTTCTCAAGATACACTACAGCTTTTCTCTTGTTACACAAAGCAGAAGCTTTATTATCTTTTAAGAAATATAAAAAAGCTACCAAACTTCATATTGGTCATCACATCAAGAAAATTCATAGTGATAATGGTGGAGAATACATTTCAAATGATTAATGAATACTATATGGTCATTTTCCATTCAAGATTGATGTTCATTTCATTGTTGGTTTTATTGGAAGCTTGTCAATCTACACTTTTTTCATTCCATTAAAAAATAAAAATTAGCCATATGGCCAAATCTTTCATTTTTTAATCAATGCTAGCATCCAAGAATCCCCCATTCTTGTTTTGTTTGACCATATGATCAAATCTAATCTCATACATCTTGCAAACCATGAGACCACTTTTGCATTCCACTATAAAACAATATTTGGCTATATAGTCAAATCCAATTTCACAGCATGTTGCAACAAATGAATCACTTTCTTCATATGGTTATGAAACTAGATTTGGCCATATGGTTAAAACCAGTTTATAGAAATCGTCTTATCTTGTAAATTTCACCATGACGTTGTCAAAAAGTTTATTGTTCATGATATAAATCATGGGATTCTTATGAACACAGAAGAGTTTCACTAGAAGTTATACGAGATATTTGCATATAAAATTCAGGCATTTTTATCCAATAACCACCTTAGTTATACAAGTTCTTTTATATTTAGCATATAATTTTTAGTTATACCATGTACATTTACGAAAAATAAGTCTATGGGAACCTACAACTTGGACATCTGGAAGTAATTGACAGTCTGCAGGATAAATCACATTAATTCAGGTACAAAAATATGGTCAGAACCCAAGAATGATGCCAAAAACTGTCAAAAGTCCACTAGGTCCACATGGGACCAGAAGTAACTGGCTTAAGTGACCAGCAAGTGACCTAGGTTGGTCAAAAAGTTACCACGGACTGAGCAGAGAGCAGCCCGCGTTTTTCAGCGCAAAATGCGGGCTGCACTGTCTGAGGCAAACTGGAGAGAGCTGGAGCTATGGTGCATGAAATGGAGCATGCAAACTGAAGATTAACAGGCCCAACTACTGAAGATGTAAACATGGTGAGAGCTCCACTTCTCTGCCTCTTTGGTCTGACGAAAATGCATGCTGAAACAGTCTATAAAAGAGGGAAATCTGAGAGAAGAGTATTCAACCTACTCTTATGCACGACTTCTCTCATCTTGTTTACCTCATTCTTGGTCCAATGAAGCCCGACTTATACCCAAGTACTTGAGTGACTTTGCGGCAAGTAAAGGGTGAGAATATTGAAGACTTATGGACTGTTATGGGCTGTAATAACCAGTCATAAATAGGGCAGCCCATTGTTATGATCCATTTTTATGAGCAAACATGGGTTTTTTATGGTTGTAATGGAGGGAAATGACCTCTTTTCTTCAGGACATTGTTCATAGATGATCAAAAGTGCTTCTTCTTGAGTTTATGCACTCATTTTGAACTTGATTATGGGCTGGAATTTTCTGTTTTAAAACAGGGCTGAAGCTAAAATTATACTTTTTCAATTCATTTCATGTATCTTTGGCCCAAATCTTGGATGCATTTGAATCTATCAATAATATACTTGTTCCAAAGGGTTGAAATTCATCTATGTACATGAAATAAATGCCATTAGAGCTTGCATTATGTTTCTAATCTTATAGATAAGTCTTATAACTAAATAAGATTTGACCCATGGCTCAAACCAATGACAATGTTTCTACAATATAGCTCCTTTCAAGGGAAACTTACATGTACACTAATTAATATGTTAACTTTGGGCCAAATGGAATCGTGAGATTGCTACATAACCACATTGATATATGGTTGGATCTCATATTGGACTAAATCTCATTCTTTGATTGAATAGGATTTGTCCACATGGCCAAAAAACTTAACAAAGTTCTTAGAGTATGATCTTTGCATAGGAAACTTGTATGGAGAAGAAATCCAATGTTAACTTAGGGACAAAATCATCCATGATATTTTCTACATAACCACAATGATTTTTCACTATATCTCATACCACGCTCACACTAAACATTTCATTATCACATTGACCATTTGGTTAAGCCCATGGTCAAGTCTCACTATTAATAGAATTTGATCTTTTCACCAAAGTCCATGGCAAAGTTTTTACTATATGATTCTTGCAAGAGAAACATCATTAATACTAACTTAGGGACATAACGATGTTACAAGTATATATATCATCTCTCACTTGACTTGGGTCTCACCTATATATACTAACTCTACATCAATATGAATCATTCTTTGGGAGCATGTCTTGTGTATCTCTCTCGTACTCTCTCTCTCAACATGGTATATCTATATTTAAACAATACAAGATAAGTTTGGAGTTTCAAACTGGATTCTCTATAAAGACTCTTTGCAGTGACAATGGTAGTGAATATGTATCCAATCTATTTGATGACTTCTGTAAGGATCAAGGTATTCATCATGAGTTTACAGTTCCTTATTCTCCTCAGCAAAATGGTGTTGCTGAGCGCAAAAATCGCACTATTCTTAATGCTATACGTTGCATGTGTATACACTTTGGTTTGTCTCGAAAGTTTTGGACTGAAGCACTTCTAACAGCTATTTTTATTCAAAATTATCTCCCAACAACTGCACCTGCTGGTAAAATTCCTATAACAATCTAGACAAGGAAGACACCTTCAGTCTCTCACTTTCGCACATTTGGCTGCATTGCTTATATTCATGTGCCCAAGGACACTCGACATCAGTTGGATTCTCCAGGTTTGAAGGTTATTTTTCTTGGTTATTCAGATCATTCCAAAGGTTACAAATTTTATGATCCTTCTACTCAAAAGGTTATCCTCCTTCACCTCCAAAGAAGATTGATAAAAATTTGGAGATATATGTCGATCTTCCTATTGAGATAGAGCATGGATTCTATTCTATTGAATATGATGTCTTTGATGATGCTATGTCTATCCAAGAGGATCCAATATCATATATGAAAGCTATCAATTCGTCTCAAAGGGATCAATGGCAAGAAGCTATGCAAGCTGAGTACGATTCTTTAATCTCCAAAGGTACATGGATTCTTACTGAACTCCCCCCAAATCGTGTTCCTGTCAAATGTAAATGGGTTTATAAAACCAAGATCAAAGCTGATGGCTCGTTTGATAAGTTCAAACCACAACTTGTTGCAAAAGGTTACTCGCAGATTGCAGGAGCAGATTATCAAGAAACATTTTCTCCCGTGTGCGTGACACAACTGTTCGTATGCTTTTGGCTTTTGCAACACTATTTGATCTAGAAATTCACCAAATGGATGTTAAAACGGCTTTTCTCAATGGAGATCTTGAAGAAGAAATCTATATGGAGAAACCTGAAGGTTTTATGATTGCAAGAAAGGAGCATCTTGTATGCCAGCTTCATCGTACATTATATGGACTGAGGCAAGCCTCTCATGCTTGGTATATTAATATTGATCAGTTCCTCACATCTAAAGGTTTTGTTGCATGTTTTGCTGACCCAAATCATTACATAAAAAGGGAGGAATTTTTTATTATTATTCTTGCTCTATATGTTGATGATACTGTTCTTGTGTCAAATAATATTTCTTTCTTGGATGCTATGAAGAAGCTTTAAACGACTGCATTTGAAATGGTGGATCTTGGTGAGATACATTCTTGTTTGGGTATTCAAGCTCAATGACACCGACAATAAGGCATTCTTCTTCTTCACCAGACAAAGTTTATTAATGATATTGTTAAGAAGTTTGGGTTGACAAATGCGCAGTCTTCCAACACTCCCATTCTTTTGCGCTCTACCAAGGGTACATCTACAACACGCAATGAAGAATCAGCCATTCATCAACCTTTTGCTAATCTTGTTGGTTGTCTTAAATTTATTGGTTTAAACACAAGACCATATATTTTATTTGCAGCTAACTTTTTAAGATAGTATCTTTCTTCCCCTTCCACTATTCATTGCAGTGTTGCAAAACGTATTCTTAAGTACCTCAAGGGTACTAAGGAGTTTGGTCTTATTTATCATCGTCAAGAGGATTCTTATTTATCTTCTTCAACTTCTCTTGACCTTATTGGATATACAGATGCTGATTGGGCAAGTTCACATTTATCCATGCGATATACAAGTGGGAATTGTTTCTTTGTAAATGGATGTTTGGTTTCTTGGTCCAGCAATAAACAATGATGTGTTGCAGTTTCTACAACTGAGGCCGAATATGTTCCTGCATCATTAGCAGCTCGCGAGCTAGTTTGGCTTCGACAACTACTTGCAAATTTGGGACATCCTTCATCATCTAGTACACCTCTTCGATGCGACAATCAAAGTGCTATTAGTCTTACCAAAGACTTTATACAACATAGTAAATCATAGCATATTGCTATTCATTATCATTATGTTCAATATGAAGTCAAGAAAGGTTTCATTATGGTGGAGCATTGTCCTAGTGATCAAATGGTTGCAGACATCTTCACAAAAGCTCTTAGTGAAGCTTGCTTTAGTTCATTAAGACATGCACTTGGTATTGTTCCAAGTTCTTATCTCACTAATTGAGGCATGTATCATTGTATTCAAGAAAACTTTATAGTAAATCATTTTTGTATAGTAGGTATGTGTAGGGGCTCGGGTTTTTCCCTTCTTCTCCCCAAGGGTTTTTTCACTCGCAACCAGAGACCTTTGTTTGAGTGGGGATGTTACAACTATATATATCATCTTTCACTTGACTTGGGTCTCATCTATATATACTAACTCTAGATCAATATGAATCATTCTTTGGGAGCATGTCTTGTGTATCTCTCTCGTACTCTCTCTCTCTCTCAAAAAATGATCCATGATATTTGATACATCAACACATCTATTTATGGTTTAATCTCATATCACACTTAATCTCTATTTATGGTTGACAAATGCACACTCTGCCAACACTCCCATTCTTTCGAGCTCTACCAAGGGTACATCTACAACACGCAATGAAGAATCAGTCACTCATCAACCTTTTCCTAATCTTGTTGATTGTCTTCAATTTATTGGTTTAAACACAAGACCAAATATTTTATTTGCAGCTAACTTTTTGGGAGAGTATATTTCTTCCCCTTCCACTATTCATTGGAGTACTGCAAAATGTATTCTTAAGTACCTCAAGGTTACTAAGGAGTTTGGTCTTATTTATCGTCATCGAGAGGATTCTTCTTTATCTTCTTCAACTTCTCTTGACCTTATGGGATATACAGATGCTAATTGGGCAAGTTCACATTTATCCATGCGATCTACAAGTGGGAATTGTTTCTTCGTAAATGGATGTTTGGTTTCTTGGTCCAGCAAGAAACAACGATGTGTTGCGGGTTGAGAGAGAGAGAGAGAGAGTACGAGAGAGATACACAAGACATGCTCCCAAAGAATGATTCATATTGATGTAGAGTTAGTATATATAGGTGAGACCCAAGTCAAGTGAGAGATGATATATATAATTGTAATTCATTAAGGCATGCACTTGGTATTGTTCCAACTTCTTGTCTCATTGATTCAGGCATGTATCATTGTATTGAAGGAAACTTTATAGTAAATCATTTTTGTATCGTAGGTATGTGTAGGGGCTCGGGTTTTTCCCTTGTTCTCCCCAAGGTTTTTTTCACTCCCAGCCAGAGACCTTTGTTTGAGTGGGGATATTACAACTATATATATCATCTCTCACTTGACTTGGGTCTCTCCTATACATACTAACTGTACATCAATATGAATCATTCTTTGGGAGCATGTCTTGTGTATCTCTCCAAAGAAGATTGATAAAAATTTGGAGATATATGTCGATCTTCCTATTGAGATAGAGCATGGATTCTATTCTATTGAATATGATGTCTTTGATGATGCTATGTCTGTCCAAGAGGATCCAATATCGTATATGGAAGCTATCAATTCGTCTGAAAGGGATCAATGGCAAGAAGCTATGCAAGCGGAGTATGATTCTTTAATCCCCAAAGGTACATGGATTATTAGTGAGCTCCCCCTAAATCGTGTTTCTATCAAATATAAATGGGTTTATAAAACCAAGACCAAAGCTGATGGCTCGTTTGATAAGTTCAAAGCACGATTTGTTGCAAAAGGTTACTCGGAGATTGTAGGAGTAGATTATCAAGAAACATTTTCTCCCGTTGTGCGCTCCACAATTCTTCGTATGCTTTTGGCTTTTGCAACACTATTTGATCTAGAAATTTCACCAAATGGATGTTAAAATGGCTTTTCTCAAGGGAGATCTTGAAGAAGAAATCTATATGGAGCAACCTGAAGGTTTTTGTGATTGCAGGAAAGGAGCATCTTGTATGCCAGCTTCATCGTGCATTATATGGACTGAAGCAAACCTCTCCTGCTTGGTATATTAAGATTGATCAGTTCCTCACATCTAAAGGTTTTGTTGCATGTTTTACTCACCCAAATATTTACATCAAAAGGGAGGACAAATGTTTTACTATTCTTGCACAACGACACTGACAACAAGGCATTCTTCTTCTTTGCCAGACAAAGTTTATTAATGATATTGTTAAGAAGTCTGGGTTGACAAATGCGCACTCTGCCAACACTCCCATTCTTTCGAGCTCTACCAAGGGTACATCTACAACACGCAATGAAGAATCATCCACTCATTAACCTTTTCCTAATCTTGTTGGTTGTCTTCAATTTATTGGTTTAAACACAAGACCAGATATTTTATTTGCAGCTAACTTTTTGGGAGAGTATCTTTCTTCCCCTTCCATTATTCATTGGAGTACTGCAAAACGTATTCTTAAGTACCTCAAGGGTACTAAGGAGTTTGGTATTATTTATCGTCGTCGAGAGGATTCTTCTTTATCTTCTTCAACTTCTCCCTACCTTATGGGATATACAGATGCTGATTGGGCAAGTTCACATTTATCCATGCGATCTACAAGTGGGAATTGTTTCTTCGTAAATGGATGTTTGGTTTCTTGGTCCAGCAAGAAACAACGATGTGTTGCAGGTTGAGAGAGAGAGAGAGAGTACGAGAGAGATACACAAGACATGCTCCGAAAGAATGACTCATATTGATGTAGAGTTAGTATATATAGGTGAGACCCAAGTCAAGTGAGAGATGATATATATAGTTGTAATTCATTAAGACATGCACTTGTATTGTTCCAAGTTCTTGTCTCACTGATTGAGGCATGTATCATTGTATTCAAGAAAACTTTATAGTAAATCATTTTTGTATCATAGGTATGTGTAGGGGCTCGGGTTTTTCCCTTGTTCTCCCCAAGGTTTTCTTCACTCCCAGCTAGAGACCTTTGTTTGAGTGGGGATATTACAACTATATATATCATCTCTTACTTGACTTGGGTCTCACCTATACATACTAACTGTACATCAATATGAATCATTCTTTGGGAGCATGTCTTGTGTATCTCTCCAAAGAAGATTGATAAAAATTTGGAGATATATGTCGATCTTCCTATTGAGATAGAGCATGGATTCTATTCTATTGAATATGATGTCTTTGATGATGCTATGTCTGTCCAAGAGGATCCAATATCGTATATGGAAGCTATCAATTCGTCTCAAAGGGATCAATGGCAAGAAGCTATGCAAGCGGAGTACGATTCTTTAATCCCCAAAGGTACATGGATTCTTACTGAACTCCCCCTAAATCGTGTTCCTATCAAATATAAATGGGTTTATAAAACCAAGACCAAAGCTAATGGCTCGTTTGATAAGTTCAAAGCACGATTTGTTGCAAAAGGTTACTCGGAGATTGTAGGAGTAGATTATCAAGAAACATTTTTTCCCGTTGTGCGCTCCACAATTCTTCGTATGCTTTTGGCTTTTGCAACACTATTTGATCTAGAAATTTCACCAAATGGATGTTAAAATGGCTTTTCTCAATGGAGATCTTGAAGAAGAAATCTATATGGAGCAACCTGAAGGTTTTTGTGATTGCAGAAAAGGAGCATCTTGTATGCCAGCTTCATGGTGCATTATATGGACTGAAGCAAACCTCTCGTGCTTGATATATTAAGATTGATCAGTTCCTCACATCTAAAGGTTTTGTTGCATGTTTTACTCACCCAAATATTTACATCAAAAGGGAGGACAAATGTTTTATTATTCTTGCACAACGACACTGACAACAAGGCATTCTTCTTCTTTGCTAGACAAAGTTTATTAATGATATTGTTAAGAAGTCTGGGTTGACAAATGCGCACTCTGCCAACACTCCCATTCTTTCGAGCTCTACCAAGGGTACATCTACAACACGCAATGAAGAATCATCCACTCATTAACCTTTTCCTAATCTTGTTGGTTGTCTTCAATTTATTGGTTTAAACACAAGACCAGATATTTTATTTGCAGCTAACTTTTTGGGAGAGTATCTTTCTTCCCCTTCCATTATTCATTGGAGTACTGCAAAACGTATTCTTAAGTACCTCAAGGGTACTAAGGAGTTTGGTATTATTTATCGTCGTCGAGATGATTCTTCTTTATCTTCTTCAACTTCTCCCTACCTTATGGGATATACAGATGCTGATTGGGCAAGTTCACATTTATCCATGCGATCTACAAGTGGGAATTGTTTCTTCGTAAATGGATGTTTGGTTTCTTGGTCCAGCAAGAAACAACGATGTGTTGCAGGTTGAGAGAGAGAGAGAGAGTACGAGAGAGATACACAAGACATGCTCCGAAAGAATGACTCATATTGATGTAGAGTTAGTATATATAGGTGAGACCCAAGTCAAGTGAGAGATGATATATATAGTTGTAATTCATTAAGACATGCACTTGTATTGTTCCAAGTTCTTGTCTCACTGATTGAGGCATGTATCATTGTATTCAAGAAAACTTTATAGTAAATCATTTTTGTATCATAGGTATGTGTAGGGGCTCGGGTTTTTCCCTTGTTCTCCCCAAGGTTTTCTTCACTCCCAGCTAGAGACCTTTGTTTGAGTGGGGATATTACAACTATATATATCATCTCTTACTTGACTTGGGTCTCACCTATACATACTAACTGTACATCAATATGAATCATTCTTTGGGAGCATGTCTTGTGTATCTCTCCAAAGAAGATTGATAAAAATTTGGAGATATATGTCGATCTTCCTATTGAGATAGAGCATGGATTCTATTCTATTGAATATGATGTCTTTGATGATGCTATGTCTGTCCAAGATCGAGCTCTACCAAGGGTACTCTGCCAACACTCCCATTCTTTCGAGCATGGAAAGGAGTGCCTTCAAGCAAGTAAATCTTGGTCAATTTTTCTAACTGTGTATCCTCTTGTGCGATCATAACTGTTTCTTGTTTTTTGTGTTGTCGTTCATGTTGTTGTTAACATTTACTCAAATATATACAAGCTTGATTGAAATTGATCCCATCTTTGTTATATAATATAGTAGCAATATTATCATAAGTAGGATCCTTTACAGTATCAAAAGGTGTGTTATGGATCACTTATGTGGAATAGCATCACCAACAATAGCAAGCTGATTGATAATGTTCTTGAATGAATTGATATGTGTTGTCATAGAAGTTCTGATGTTGTATTGTAACTCAATGAGTTGACTACGAAGATAAAGTCTTTTTGTAATAGATTTCTTCTCAAAATTTGCTATCAAATACTCTCATATAGCTTGTGAGGTTGAAAGATTACATACATCAAGCATAAGATATTCTTGAAGAGCAAAATTAATATATTGATGAGCTTCTTTGTTTCATTTGATCAACTTGTTATAAATAGTTTGCCATTCTTCAAAGATAGGTCCTTCAGTTTACAAGGGTATTATCATGAACCTGATCAATTGGTTGAGGTGGACATTCATAATTACTAAGAACAATGTCATGCAAGTCATCCCCTTCAAGAATTAGTAGCATCTTTACTTTCCATTCAACGAATCCTTGTCCTTGAAAGTGAGAAATGAAATGTTGTCGAGAAGGAAATCCATTTACGATTATCGAATTTGACATAGCTGGTTAAGAGAATATGTACAATATGAGATCACAAAATCTGCACACCATATGTGAAATGACGAGACAAAAGTATAGCACAACAAATTGTACATAGAAGCTATGCTGTAAGGAAAGACCTTTAGTTCAAAAAGCATAGTCCAAAAGAAAGAGACCCAAGATAGACAAAACATGGGCAAGAATAAAGTGATAAAAAATAGGCAAACTATATGAGAGAAGAAATCGGTCCAACATAGACGATAATTATGAGCAATGCTCAAAATGTTATCGCTTTACTTTTTCGCCAAGAATAGATGATGATATGACTAATTTTGGGAGAAAGGAAAGAGTGAGTAATCATGGTGAAACTTGTGTTGTAGAAGTTTACACGAAAAGCTATTGTCATGTTTGTTTTTGTCTTTAAGTCTAGTTTACCTGAACTAACATAACTTTTGACACAAAACTTGAAATTAGCGTTGATTTGATAGGAAAAAAGCTTGTGAGTCCTAGCACATGACAAAAATTGGTCCTCTTGAGAGAGGCATTTTCTTAAGAGTTTCCCAAATAGGAACTTTCAGGGTGTCTAGGAAAGGCATATCTACAATGCTCATAACATACACAAAACATCAAATTTAAGCATAAAAAGAACATGAACCAATAATTAAAGAGATACTACATAGATATACTTCCTGATTATCTTCTTCAAGGAAATAGTTGTAGTCGATGGTGATAGCTTTGATACCATATTGAGATATAGAGAGAGAAGATATGTAGAGACATGAGAGGGAGAGAAGAGACACACCATATACACTCCCAAAGACTACATCATATTGATCAAAATCTACATATATATACGCGAGAGCCCATCTAGATAGGGTGAGCTATATATAGCTCTAACAAAAATGCCATGGTATTTGCTCGGAGTGGATGGCCAATGACCATATCAAATGGATTGTGGAGCGAGGGAAAATAATTTTTCAACACAACCATCCATTTCTCTCTTTGTCTCATTGGATACAACTTGCATAAGACCACTTATATTTTTTAAAAAAATATTCAATGTAAAAATATGCATTGCATCATAGACTAAATCCAATGATAAATTGAAACCATATACATTGTATAATCTTCACATTATAGACTCTCATGATAATCTTGCTTCCTTGAGTATACATTCTTGTTCTAGTATACGTGAATGTTTTTTTGGATTGTAAAAGTGCTTCTTTCATTTCTTCTATGCTACTTATTTGGAGGATACGGAGCTTGCTATTTTATCATCATAAACATAATGACCTTCAAATGATAAGTTATTACTATCCAAGGTCGCTTGAGCTTTGTCCCTTCGATAAAAAGAATGCCCATCATCTTTAAACATTCCAAGTTTGCATTGGGCTGGATGGTCACCTGTGACCATTATTAAAATTGCACATATCTTGCAAAATTATGTTTGTTGAGAGGAATTATCAAATTTACGTTCAAAGAGATAATTATAAAACACATTTACTCCCTCAATGAATAGCTCCTCAAGATCTTTTATTAATGGTCTCAAAAGGATCTCAAATGTAGAGCTTGAATTGCGAATCAAAATCTTGCTACTTAGTGGCAAAAAAAAAGTACAGGAAGAATCCCAACCCTAGATCTTTTGCCACCATTTAAAATCATAATTTCTACTACACCATAACCTTTTTGAGTCATTCAAGAATCTTAAAGCCCATCCCAATGTAGAAGTAGAGCAAGGTTTCGAGACTCTCCCTACAAAAAAATTTAGTTTAGTACAAATGCACATAAAGTAGTAGCTAGTATGATTCTATTTATTCACAACTAAATGTGGTATACATATTTTTAAAAGACAGCTAGTGAAATATGTACCTTGCATAGCTGCTAATTGTATTCATTCAAAATATGACACTTATTGTATACAAATATACACTCATTGGTAGATTCACTCCATCCATGCTAAAATGCTTTTGGTTTTCTTGGAAAGGTGGAAAACACAATATTACACCTTGAGTTTTGGAAAATCATAGGTAGCTCATACTTATTTTGGATTCCAAAATTCTTGAACCTCATGACATTTTGATCCATCTCAAAAATCAAAGAATGAATTTGGATGTATAGAAATAGCCTATCCAAGCCATCTCTCTTTGTGATGCCACATTTGCAAAAATCCTTGACAAAAGCTTTGAGTTTTTACTAAAAGTTGTAGCTTATACTTAATAGTTAAATAGTCAAATGAAAGCATGTCCTTTCATGGATTTTGACACATTGGACGCTTGAAACAACAAATCAACACTCAAGTTTCAAAATACTTTGCCTTCTATTTCTTGGACAAGAACACTTTTCAACATTACCCATATACATATATTCTCTATTAGACTCAAAAAGCTCTATCTCATGAAGATGATCATGTGACTAGTTTTTGAACACTTGTATAGGCATGATCATATTCTCATATTACTTGAGAAACTTGCCATCTATGCCATAATAACACCATTCAATTAAAAAATTTATATAAACTCTTAACAAGTTCAGTTTCCTAGCTTGCTATACTAAACTTGAGCAAGGTTAGACATCTCCTCAAACAAGTGATACTTAGAGATTACTATAATAAACTTGAGCTCAAGAAAACCTTGTGTAAAAAGTAAACAAGAGATTACGAAACCCTACTTGGATAGGAAGATGGTGTCTATGGGGCCAAAAAGGCCTATCATAGCAATTATCCTTTCCCAAGCATGGTTAGACTCCTTAAAGAAGTGATACTTGAAGGTTACTATAATAAACTTATGCTCAAGAAAACCTAGTGCAAAAAGAAAATGAGAGATTATGAAACCCTACTTGGATAAGAAGATCGTGTTCCTAGGGCCAAACAATAGTTATCCTTTCTGAAGCATGGTTAGACATCTCCTCAAACAAGTAAACCAGAGATTACAAAACCCTACTTGGATAGGAAGATCGTGTCCCTAGGGCCAAAAAAGGCCCATCACAATAGTTATCCTTTCCTAAGCATGGTTAAGCATCTCCTCAAACAAGTGATACTTGGAGATAAATATTCCATGAACATATCCTAAGGCATACCATGAACATCAACAAAAGGGTAAAGTCCATTAAAATTCCATGAGCATACCCTAGAACATGCTAAATATTCACCTTCTCAAGACATTCCATGCATCAAACTGAATATCTATTATGAAACTTTCACAAAATTGAATGGTATCTATGCAAGGTAGATGCAAAGGCTACTCATATAGATAAACTAGTATAGGCTACACATTGCCCAACCATTGGTATGTCTAAGATATACGAGGGCTAGGCATAGGGTATGCATATTGCATTTTTCCTAGTTTGTGAGTTGGTCCTCATATTGGGAAAGGCATTACTAGAGGGGCATGCACATATTGGTAGTGGCAATGGTGCACTTTCATATCTTGGAAGTGGAAGCATTCCTAGGGATATAAATATGCAAGGAGTTATAGAAAGATACATTCATTCCATCTTAGAGCCTTCTTAACGGTTATCAAAAAGAAAGAAAGAAAAAAACGAAAAAATTCACACTTGTTGAATTTAGCATAGCTTGACTATGCACAAGGTAGAGGTGCATTATATGAAATATATTGTTACTCTAACATAGGCTTGAATGATCCAATAAAGACATTAAAGGCCTTAATGATCCCATAATTATATAGGCTTGATACAATACTATTGCTTCAAATCATGAAAATTTTTAATTTATCAAATATATATATTTCAAAAAATCCTATTAACTCTTCATATACCTTATGAACAACTTGTTCTGTGCATAAGTATTTTAATGCATAGAAGGCATCAACATGGACATGTCTCTGGCTAATAGAAATTACATACTAAATTGGAACAAATAAACATAATAGGAAATAATCCCTCATTAACATGTAATTGATGTATAGATTGGCAATTAGGTTGGGCTTGTTAGTGAAAGGTTTGTGTATCTCAATGCCATGCCAATTCTACCCCTAATGGCTTCAACCAATACTTGAAGGAAAAGTATAAGTTATATAGGAGAGACTAGAGTAAATCATGAAATGACCAAGTAGAGGTATAGCTCTCTATTGAAGCTTAGTAGAGGTATAGCTCTCTATTGAAGCTTACTTATGCCAAAAAACTTCTCATTTATGGAAGTGGATAAGCCCATGTAGATAGTATCAAATTTAATAAGGAAGTGTGGTGTAATCATTAACTATAACTAAGTGAAATGAGGAATGGAGAGTAGATGAGGAAACAATTCCCATTCAAATTCATAGTTGACTATAGATATTGTGATGAAATGGCTCAAGGATAGGTTTTTGACATCTTATAAGAAATTCATCACTCCATCTATGAATTGAAATGACATGCTCAATAGATGAACACTATTTATTCACATTATTCTTCTTCGGTCTTGTTCTAGTCAAACACATGATTGTGTATTTATCACAATACGAACAATCTAGCACTTTTATTGCATTTGATTGATTCTTTAGAATTTGGTACATGAGAATGCACATGGTTGTGTATTTATCACAATACATACAATCGAGCACTTGTATTGCATTTTACTGATCCTTTAGAATCCAGTTCATGAGAGTGTGAAATATTGGATATCTATCTCATTGCAATTAATAACCATGACTCCTCAAACAGTACATGATCAGAAGATCAAGCATTAACTTATAATTACACTTTATGGCCATCATAAATCTGGCTACCAACTTTATCCATTTAATTAAAACCAAGAAAAAATGAATCTATATGATAAGCACAAATTTTCAAGAAATTTACTTGTTATTAAATATTTGATGATCCAATTTTTTGATCTACTCATGCAATATAGGTAAAATCAAACCTCAAGCAACTCTTGTTGGTGCATAGATCAAGGTTAATATATGGTCAGCAACACCCCAAGCTCTTGGAAGCTATGCGATGTCACTACTATACTTTTTGCCAAAGTAAATTGGCCTTATTCCCTTGCATTGTGATAAATTCATTCATTCATCCATATCCATAAAGAAATAAGACAATATCCATATTGTAGAAATGACATTTACAGGTATTGCAAAATGACCATTATCTTGCAAAAAATCCATACTTACCTGCTGCAACGTCAGGAGTATTGTTTGAACTAGTGTCACAATATTGGCTATACCAACCAAAGTCCTTATTAAATTAATTAAAAGAGAAAGTGATAAAATTAAAAGACATCGCCTTCTAAGAGCCTAGTCATATGCACATGGGATCATGATTCAAATTGCTAGATATTCAAAACCACAACCAAATGGAAAAGTGGAGGTTAGGAATGGGACCATCCTTAGAGGAGATTTGGGAAAGGAGATATGGATGTGTGGATTAAAAAAATGCATTGCTTGAATGCATATCCTACATGGCATTTTCGCAAGAACACCTCGTTTATATCTCTACACAACCAACATGCTAAAGGATGTCAAAAAATTTGATCAAGTATGAATGAAGACCATATGTCATTCTCATTTGAGCTATTGGGGCTATGGTTTATTATCCATCAAGGAAACTATTGATGTATATTGCTCTTTGGACCCTTTTTGATGACCTGGACACCCAAAAATAGATTTTAGGACATTCAATAAAAAGGTGAAAATGAAGCACAATAAAAATGTATATCTAAGGACTTGCAAGTAAATTAAAATACATGTAATAAAGTACCAATATAAATAAGGATTCAATGACATAGCAATAAGATAACCTAAATGCAATTACTTCTATGGCTCTATAACTTACAACTTCATATTGTCATAGCTCTCCACGCACCAAAAGATCTATACATAGATCTCCATAAAAAGGAGATTCCATTTCTTCTCAAAGAATTCTTGTACATTTGTCTCCTCTCTATTGTATTTCTTGCGCTTGTTTCCTCTACTTCTTGCAAGTAATTCTTCCCTACTTGCATGCTCTTCTCATCCATACTAGGTACATTTCCTTCATCATATACTCGAGCCATCTGAGGTGTTGTAGGCACTACA
The DNA here is from genome assembly GCF_053477565.2 of Lygodium microphyllum. NCBI lineage: Eukaryota > Viridiplantae > Streptophyta > Polypodiopsida > Schizaeales > Lygodiaceae > Lygodium > Lygodium microphyllum. The sequence continues at coordinate 62,739,229 of NC_141139.1, forward strand.
TACAACCAATGAGCTTGTTGAGGATTAGGGTTGAAGATCACCTACATATGGAATTGATTAAAAGCTTCAAGAAAAATGAGAGATATTTATGGACTTCAATTTAATAAACTAAAAGTAAAAAGAAGGACATGCACTTGCTATGAGGAGCTTAATGATATTTTTACACATATGTCTCAAGACTAGATGCCATGCTTCAAGGGTAGAGTAGATGAAGAGTTGTCTTCATCAACGTTTGGGTGTTCTACCTTGGTATGCACACTTGATATCCAATAATTAGAGTCAATGCTCGAGATTGGCCATAGAAGGAGGCATATCAGGTATCCCTTCCTTGACTAATGGAGAGGGTGGCTATGGTAGATGCCTTCGGGGAGCCACTAACTTCCTCTCCACATCATATAAGGACTCGTTATGTGGGGTTGCTATGGAGATACAAATGCTACAACTCTATGGCCGATCGATACTCCTCTTTCTCATCATAGTTCTAGAGAGTGTAGCTCTAGTGGTTGCTTCCAAGATATCGACGATGGAGTATCCCCGACTTGTTCATTAAGTGGACATCCATTACCCACCCATCAACCTTGCTACATCTATAGGCACTTCCACTCCTATGACACGAAGGTTTCCTCAAATGTTTTGGTTGGCACTCCTAGTGGTGCCACTCCTATAGGTACACAAATATACTAGGATCTCATAGTTATACTTAGGAGTGTGATCCTAGGTGGAGGAGGACACGTACATTCAATAGTTTCTTACTTTTGGGACCCTTTTGGAATTGAGCACTTGATGGTAGCTTGATTGGATGAATTTCCCCCCTTAACTTGCAACATATCCTATGCCTAGATATAGAATTGATTGTTGTGGTTGTGAACTATGATGCTAAATGGTCGTTGGTGATTTTAGCCTAGTGTGTGTTTCCTATGTGCTATGTGCAAGAAGTCCTAATGATGTGACAAAGTGGTTTTTGGTTTTCTTGATCTAAATTTTACAAGCATCTTATTGAGGTCTTAAGGCACTATGATATTTCTTCAAATACTTGATTTCAAAACATAAAATATCCAAGGCATGTGATGTACTTTTATCCAAAAAAATAAGAGTGAGTTGTGAAAAATTAGGAAATGTGCACATATGCAAGCAATGCTACAAAATGGCAATGTGTCAAAGATTCCTAGATGCATTCACAATACAAGTCTTGATGATTTCCTATATTTCAAGCTAAAGTGCAAGTATGTAGGTACTAAAGTGTGAGCGGTAGTGTGCGAATGGTGGGATGTAGTTGTTTCTATATAGATAAAGGTTTGTATGGTTGAAGGGTGTTGTGTGTGAAGAGAAATAAAATTGAACCAGGCTGCATGTAGGGGTATGGTGTCAGACTATGTGGAGTGGGTGTGCAAGATGTGTAGCAGTGGGGACAAATGTAAGGATATATATGTTGTGCAGATGAGGAAACTTATGGTGGAATTAATCTTGTGCTAGAAGTAAATAAACCAACTTATGGCTAGGAAGACCATCTCCTTTCAAAACAATAAACTTTTTCTCAACAAGAAAAAGTCAACAAACCAAAAAATGTCATTTCAACACTTCAAAATTAAGATGCAATTTGCATCAATTATTCTTCCTTAGATTGCAATCGCAAGGTGATACATGTTGGTTACACATTAAAATAACACATATCTAGCCTTTTCTTTACATCATAAGTTTTTTTTCATAAAGGATTCAATACTTTATTATGCACAACTCAGGCATAGCTCTCTTCATTTAATCCCCTATGGGTAACATTTACTTTCAATGAGTGGTCCTTTCTTCATGCAATAGTCATAAACAATTTAACACCATTAGAACTCAAACTAAAAATAAGAATCATTTCCATAGAAGACAAATGGATTTCTTTCCCTCTTAGGATTAAAATCAGAAGACAAATGTTCCACCTCTATTCAATCATGTTTAGGATTCTTGAGAACAGGAGTAGGAGCATAATGGGTACTTAGGGATCCTTTATGACTCATGGGTCGCATATCGCTATCCTGGTGGGGATGGAGTTGTTAAGTTGTACTTCCATCTTGAGATTTGGACCTCAATCATGCTCTCGTAAGATTCCTTCTATATGCTTGGATTTTCCTTTCAATGTCTCTCTAACCCTCTCTCTTTCTCTTTCTCTCTCTCTCTCTCTATATATATATATATATATATATCTCTCTTTTTATCTCTCTCTCTCCCTCTCTCTCTACTTATATCACACACACACACACACACACACTCACTCACTCTCTCTCTCTCTCTCTCTCTCTCTCTCTCTCTCTCTCTCTCCTCATCTTATTGATCTAACTTAGGGAAGTCATCTTGGATATGCCCTAGCTCATTGCAAAGGAAGCTTAGATGATTGGGGAATCTCTTTTCGATGTGCCCTATCTCATTGCACTCATGATATCTCTTTCGTCCTTTGAGTTGTCATAGTCTTCTTTGATGTTTTCTATGAGGTAGTTATCTTCAAGAAGTTGATGTGAAATAGGCCCAATAAAACCTTTGGCTTTTATGAGAGCTTCTTCAAGTTAGTCAGCCTTAGGGATTCTAGATGAGTATCCAACAATGGATTCAATCCCTGACAAAATCTAGCCACCTCCTAGGTAATATCCATAAGAGATGCATATTTTTGAAGTGTCATAGAGCGATAATAATATGCATCGAGGCTTAATCCTAGCTAGTGCAAGGAAAAGAACTCATTCATCTTGATGGAAAAATAGGAAGGTGGAAAGTATCTTTGTCTTATGGCCTTCTTGATTTCCTCCTAGGGATCAAACGGTACAAGTGGAATTATATTGGCACCAGTGCTTCTATCATAAGTGTGCCTCACCTATGAGCTTTAGATTGCAAATCATAGCCTTGCTAACTATGCTTATTCTTGCCACAACGAAATAATCTTCAAGGTGTTTTGATCTAGACTTCAACATCAGTCTGAACATTGGATCCTTTTTCCATTAACCTAGGCGACTTGTCTTGTTTCATGAGGAATTTTTTTTCTTAGAGCGTAGCATCCATGGTTGTAGAAGGTATCTCCTAGCAACAGAGATTACAATATTTAGAATATCCCTTTAGTTTATCTTCAACTCTTTTCTCCTTGAATTCATAAAATAAAACATTAGGCAAGCACATGAAAAATTATTTACTCCTCTACTCATAACATATTTCTTTGATACCACACGTAAGATTTTGACAAAGAAGCCCTTAATAACACAATTTAGTTGTTCATTAAGAGATTTTCCTAAGTGACACACCACCTGAAACTCCTTGGAATAACATGAGATTTAGCATTTGGGTCCTCTTGAGTCCACTTCATAATAGAAAGTCCTCAAAAAGCTTCATTTTGTAACCTATAAGGATTTGCTTGAATCTAGGTGTGTAGAGAAGACTAAGGTCACCTATCACTTCATCTACTATCAATCTTTGGGCATTTGCTTTATGATATATCAATCAAACCGAAGTCAAGCCGTGTAACGCTTGATTCAAGGAGAGTGAGAAATGGGAGGGAGTGAAGAATGTCAACCCCTCTGCCCTAGGACATATCCTTAGTCCAGTTCCCTAAAATGACATGGAATCAAGGTAATTCTATCGATCATTCTAGTTGGCCAATGTTTAATTTCTAGTTAACACATTTTAAAGTTCTCGGCTTAGAAAGGACACCCTATAGATCCATCAAGGATCTCACCCTCCTGCTGCTCTTTAAGGATTAGTTTTAGTTATCTAATTAGCTATCATGCTTGTGGTACTCGATTCTTTCATGCAAATTTATCCACAATACAAATATATTATCAAAAATTCTTTCAAAAACATTTGCAAAATAAAAGAGATTATATGCATCCTCTCAAAGGTGCAATGCCAACCCAATATTCCATCTCTTAATTTATGACTCACATTTAAGTCTCATGGCACACGACCCATCAATCTACCCTTATCTAGTATGAGGGCCTTCCAAGAACTCCTTCTTGTGCTCATAGGGGTTAGGCTAGTCCTTGATAGAACCCAAGGGATTTATGGCAAGCAACCCCAAGCACCCTTGTTACCTCCTAGCTTGATGTCCTTCCTATGGAGAGAGTCTAACATCTAGGGTCGGTCCTAGCCTCCACCACAGTAAAATGAGCTCCATGGCAAAGGCTTCCCACCACTAACCTTGGGAGAGGTTTAATGCATAACCAAATATCTCGCTATGTTCCTCCAATGAGCGTGCTTAATAGACTTGACTCCATGGCTATTTGTTTTGTTATTGTCTTCTCTAAAGATGTTGGTATCCCTTGCCAACTCACTGTATATAATATTGAACCTTTTCCTTTATATCCTTCATTACTAGCTAGGAAATACCTCCCACAAGGTGTATATGATATCCAAATGAATGATTCCTTTTATGGCCCTCTTATTGCCTTCTCTACATGGAAAACATAGAAATAGTTTGCATGGGCAAGTAGAAACACATATTAGAGGTGCATTGTAAAAGAAACAATTCAAGGCCCCACAAGACTAAACAAATGAGTTTGATTCACAAACTTTGATCATATAGCCTTTCCCATGCAACTCATTTCTTCATTCTATTATCAAGAATCCCAAACAAAGAGGATTTACACATTGTATGTATCAAGATCTTCTCCTATTGGTGGGTTCCTTTAGGTGTTTATTTGAGTGAGTTCCTTGATTTATTGCATCCAGTTCTCAATTTATCTCTACTTAGTGTGTGTGTATTCTTTCCCATGCACTTGTGCTCAATCAGGCTTTTAGTTGTCCTTAAGTATACTTCAAGTGCAAAAATTGAGGGTGAGTGCGGAAAACAAGTATCTAAGCAGCTTACGCACTCTTGCTTCGTTTAGGCATGATAGGCTTGTCGACCCACTTATGGCCGTCTTGTCAAGTTTTAGGGTTTCTCGCTGCGTTGTCTTACCTGTTTTAGGTTTATTCAGGGTCTTTGGCTTAGCTGGCCGTCGTTAGGACTTTGGGTCTCGCAATAGCCTACTTGAGTTGCTAAGTGGCTGCGTCCTACAAATTTGCCTATTCCCTGCCAAAATCGAGTTCAACGCGTCGAGAGGACTCAGGAAGGTTTATGCAGCCAAACTCTAGGCGGGTTTGGTCTAATTCCCTGAAAATTTGAAAAAATCTTGACTCCGCCCAACTCGTTTGAATTGCAGGGGCCGAGTGATGGATTTGGATAGGCCAAGGGCTGAATGGAAATTATGGGCTGGGTGTGTTGCTCAGACGGGCCCAGTTGTCATGGCCAAGGGCCAAATGGGAAGCTAGGAGAGGGTGACTTGGACAAGGTGATTCGGACGGGTAGAGGAGATTCACTCGGACGAGCCGAGGGGGTCTATTCGGACGAGCTAAGGCAAACGGGCTGAGGGTCGAGTTTTGATATGGCCAAGTGAACTTTTGGCCAAGTTGGTTTGTTCGGATGAGCCGAGGGCTGAATGGGGTGGTTTGGCTGAGGGCCAAGTTCCAAGTGGACCGAGTGATATGTTCAGACGGGCCGAATGGACTAGTGGGCCGAGTCAGTCGAGAGTAAGTGGGCGGAGGGCCGATTCCGGGACTTGGCCCAGGAACTGGCCACTCGAACGGGCCGAACGGCACGTGATGACAGTAGCGAAGGCACTAATTTGCTCAAATCTTAGGACACATGCAATCATATCACATAAGAGCTTCCAGATCAATGCCAAGGCATAAGGAGAAGGGCTTGATATACCTGGAACGTGCGGTAGACTCCCTAGCGGCAAGATCAAATTGAATCTCCAAGAGCTCTCTCTCTCTCTCTCTCTCTCTCTCTCTCTCTCTCTCTCTCAATCTCAATGTCAGGGTATGAAATGAGCTCTTCCTTGACCTCTTGGCTCTTAAACCCCTTCATGTGTAAGGTTTTAATATCCACAATCACTCACTTGTCGACATTAAACATCCCAAGCACTCTTTTTTCCCATTTTTGCATGATTTGTACCCTATTTTTCCCTATTTTACAGCAGCAAAGCCTACGCTTTTCCGATCCAATTTCCTAATACTAACTTACGCTAAGTGAAAAAAATATCAAAGGAAAAAAACTGAAATCATTTCTCCATCTTTTTCAATCATCAAACCAACAAAATAACCCAAAATACTTACTTGTTTCAAAGATCAAAAAACCCAAACTTCCTACCTATCTCAAGCTCTTTTTCGAGGATGAATCCCTTACTTTGATGCTCGATATGAGGTGCCTATATTTTTGATATTTTGGATATTATTTCTTGTAAATATCCAAAATCTATAGATAACTTCTAGAATAAGATGACATGTAAAAAAAACATGTGGATTTTATTCATTTTTGGGAAATTTTATGTAAAAATAAGGATTAGCAAAATCGTGCAACACAAGATCGCAATTTACAAGTGTAGTGGGAGCTCACACTTAACCAGCAAGACCCACGAACTACTTATTGTTTCCAGCGTTTCAAGCGAGGTCTCATGGCTATCTCTCACCTAGCCAATGCAGCGTGGATCCTCTTAGGGTGTAGTGAGCTTACCTTGATGCCGAAATGAGTTACCTCCTCTCTCACACACGTTGGTAGCTCCACGATCCTAGATGCTAGCTTAAGCATCCTCAAGCCTCCTGCATCTCCAAGCTCCATCCACCATAGCAGCGCGTGCGAGAAAAGAGAAGAGAAGATAAGAGAGAAGAGGAGATGGTGAAGATCTTCACCCTCTTGATCCCTCACTCCCACACACTCACTCTCTCTCTCATACTCTCACAATCCCTCTCTCAAGAGCACATACACAAGCAAGGTGAAGAGAAGATGAGAAGAAGAGAGGACTCTTGTTAGCCACACACCAAAGAATGAGCTTCTCATTCACTTTTTAACTTTATATACAAACCCTAAAATCCCATGGGTACCCACCCCTTTTTACATGACCGGCCATTATGGAAAGGTCCCTTTTTCTAATTTCCTCTTCTTGCTTCATGCCCTAAGCCTATACATGTCTATTCTTTTACAAATGGCATAGGAGGGAGCCTGGCACTCTTTTACAAGAGTTTTGGAGCTTTTTGAGGCGCCTTTCGTTTAAAATTGCACTTTTTGCCTCAGTTTAGCTTTAGGGGCCGCCTCTACGCCTTTGCTCTTTTTCCATCCTTTTTTCGCTTTTTCTTTCATTTTTCTGTCATCTCGAATTGAGGTTCACAACAAGCAACAAATAATACTCCAAACTGGGAGAAGAAGAATAAGTGAGCTAGGAGAATTCTAATTAGGTGTCCTAGTATTTTACCCCCTTTTTAGAGCCAATGCAAAGCATCAAATTGGCGAATTGGGCAGGAGAGAACAAGCTATTGTTTGATGCACATTTTTGGTCTACAAGGGATTCATCTTCTCAAGATGCAGAAATAAATAGACAAGCTTCACCTCTATGAGTATTCTTCCACATCTTCTATTTCTTCAAACCCCTTCTCTTTCATCAATTGCTCTCCCTGAATCTCCCTTCACCCTGCTATCTCTTATCCCCATGGTAGACTTTCGACCCCAAACACTCTGACGGTGGAACCTATCAGAAACAAGGAAGAAAATAGATGAGACATGTTCAATAAGGAACTTCAATTTGGCTAATAGTCCCATGACTCAAGAGATCCATGACGTTATGTGGACTTGTGAACACATAAAGCATGAGAAAGTACTTTCTAGGGCTCTACAAGCTATTATCATAGAGACGATGTAATTTGACGAAAGGATCATCTCTAGTTTTTTTCAAGTTTACCAAGAGAAGCTTGAGTTTGCAAATGTGGTAGTCAATGAAATGCCACACTATTTCAGAGGAGTTGTAACTTATGAGCTATTAAAATTGCATATTGACTTTGTATGAAACTCATGGTTTGACATGGGTTGACTTCAAAATATCTCTGAAATATGGCTTTTTTCTTGGAAGATATAGATCATGTAACAAAATGATTATTCTTAGAGTGGGACATCAAAACGTGGCAAATGATTTTTGGTTATTGTAGAGTTGTAGTGGCATTTTGAAAAAAGATATAATTAGCTTAGTGCCATTGTGCACTTGCTTCTATTTTTCAAAAAAGTCTTACTTGTCCAACAGGTTCTAGATCCTCCACTGCAATCAAAGCTTGAGAGTTTTTAGAAGATAGTTCCTTGTTAAATGGTTTGAAAGTAGATTGGGTCGATATACAAGAAGCGGTCTCAAAGCTAGTCCTGAGTTGTTCACTATATGTATACCCTCTATATATCACGTGTGTTCAAGACCTATTCATAAATATCCTTATCTATGAAAGTTTCCTTAATAAAACATAATCCTTTTCTATTCAATCTATAAGTAACCCCTTTATATGGGATCCTTTTGTATATAAAAAATGTGTAAAAATAGTATTTTAAAAATCCCTTATATTGAACCTACATATTTTAAAAATCCCTTCTATTGAACCCACATGATATATATGCATATTTATGATTGACCTCTTAGGAACCTAGTAAAGAGGCAATGAAGGTATGAGTAGTTGATGGCTCCATAACCTTTGCCTAGACTTCAACCTTCCATACTTGCTCATATATCAAGCAAGGATGATATTATTGATGAGCTTGTAAAATATATGAAAGACTTGAAGATTAATGTTTCTTTGAAAGAAGATTATGGGAGAGCTAGTCCTTCGCACCCGCCACCTAGAAGAGACTATGTATGCAAGTGCATGTGGTGCAACAACACTGACAATGAGCCTCGAGGAAATTACTATATGTATATCCTCTACATCATGTGCATTCAAGGCCTGTTTATAAATATCCTTATCTATGAATTTTTCCTTAATAAAACATAATCCTCTTCTTTTCAATCTGTAAATAACCCCTTTATATTACACCCTTCTTTATGTAAAAAATGGTATTGTAAAAATACATTCGTTTGAACCCACATGATGCACACATATATTCATGAGAAACTTACGCGAGAAATGAGCACAAGGACTGCAAGGCTTTCCAAAAGGTTCATAGACAAAATTTGGTATTTTGGAAAGATGGAAATATTTATTTTATAGAGATAGGACAGACTGTTGCAGTAAACTTTGGTAAAATAGGCATAATATTTTTGAAGACATATCTATGTAGATATCTTATATAGCCTCAGGAGTGATGCTTCACCTTATGGTGTTCCAATTGAAAGGAAACCATAAAAATGTCAAAGTTATGGTCATTTTCTTTATTGACTGCACATAAGGGCAAAGTGCAACAAGCTGATTTATCTAGTGCAAAGAGAGCATCAGGTTAGAGACTCTATGGGACCCTCCAATTGACACATTTGGTTTATGCTTATTTAGCGAATACTCAAGGTAGGTGATTATTGACAAGAAATGGAAGAGGTATGATGGTGCTCCTAGAACTTCTAAGAAGACTAGAGGGGATGCATGTCATGATGTTGCACATCCATTGATGAAAAACCTTGGAAGATGGAAATGAGTTAGATGTTTAGCGTAGCAAAAATCAGTATCACTATTAGTATATTTTGATTTTCCTAGCATGGTAGATTGCATAGATATTCTATGCTTATTCTACTCTCGATCAACTACAAGGGAGAATAAGGACTCGAGCTAGGTATCTCGTAATGCGGCACTGGTAAGGAGTTTGGATAGTGAATATGAAAGGCTTAAGTTCCATATGCTTTCAACAAAGTTGGTGGGATGCTTTTGGATGAATGGAGGAGACATGATAATGATGCCTTCTGAAGCCTTTGAGATGTAACTAAAGCTAAAACTGTTATGGATAGAGAGACAAGAAGGACAAAAAGAAAGCTTTCCACTTGCTTTGCCTATGAAATGTGACACCAAATGTGATGCAATCATCAAGACAAATTGACTTGATATTTTATACGTATGAAATCTGAGTTTAATTGATTCAGCACAATTACCTATTCTTCAAGAGGCATTGAATGTATTTGAGAGATGACGATGAACCTTAGCTGTGATTCAAAGGATCTTTTGTGCAATAAGAGGTTCTTACATGGGGGTTGGAAGTCAAATACCACCAAGCTTTTGGGGTAAAAAGGGGGGTGCATGATAGTGCAAAATTTTTGGTAAGAGAAGAATAATTTTAGTCTCAGTTGCTATTATAAGGATGGGGAAGAAGAGCATTGTTTTGTGAAGGGAGAGGAAGGATAACCTCTACATGCTTTTTGGAAGACGAGTGCTCGGCATGTTGGAAGGGGACTTCTACAAGCTTTTTGGTGGAAAAAAGGAGGAAAACAATAGGATGGCATGCTTTTGGGTGGAGGAGAAAAGCATGATTGTGTGCTATTGACGGGGGCATGATTATTAGGTCTGTTTTCCCTGAACATTGAGAAGTTCTCAGAACTGTTGGAGGAGGGAGAAACCCATCGAATGTCAACATCGCAGGGGGACAAAAGGACGGCCTAGTTCTCGTAGCTTGCAGGAAGAGCCTGTAGTGCATGTCATGAAGATTAAGGAAAAACCCAATGAGTTTTGAGACCACGTCTTCATCAACTACGAGTCGGATCAGTCTGTATGGTAGCACAAATCCATGGAGAACGCAATAGCTACTATAAAAAATGAAGGTCATCATCAATACAATGGGAAGGTGGTTACTCTTGAAGAGGTCGACTATATTGAGTCGACGTGTGCATGAAGATGAAGTTCAGCATCAGGAACGTCATTATAGCAACCCATATTTTCGAGAAGCTTTTGACAGAGAATATGATAATACTGCAGCAACCTCATTTTCTTAATCACTATAGACATGATTATTTGTGCATTGCTATTCACCGTGGTCATGTCTTCATCGAAACACAAAGAGGCCTAACTATATTTCTCAACACCCCTCCTCAATCACAACCATAGAAAGGACTAACTATACAGAGGGTGTTATGAGTAGAACCTTGCTAAGTCTAGACATAGAAAAATGAACCCTTTGAAGCTAGAGGTTGTCACAAGGCCTCACTAATGTGCAAAGGCTATAGTGAAAGGTTACATGAAGGTTACATAGCTTATGATTGGAGCATTAATGCAAGTACATACAAGACTTAAAAAAGTTGGTGTGAATAGTGGGAATAGGACTGTTGAGGCTTGTCCTTCTGCTTTTGAGTTTCTTCTTCTTGTTCTTCTTCATGGTCTTCTTCTTCTTTGGAAGTTGCTAGGTAGGCCTTCTGTGATCTTTTCCTAGCACGAAAAAAAATTTCAATGTGTCCTATTCTTTTGCACAAGTCACAGACAATGTCTTTCCTCCCTTTATACTTGTTATTGACATAGAGAACCTATTCTTCTTTTGAAGTGCTTGCTTATTCTTTTCCCTTGATCTTCTTTTCTTCTTCAAGGAGTGATGCTTTGATGTCTACGAGTTTTGGATTTGGCAAATTAGTTAGTGTGGTGGAGACATTACCAAATTCTAGAGGAAAACTTTTGAGCAAGACTCCAATGCATATGCTTATTTAATTTTTAAGCTAATCCTTGCAGGTTGAGTTAGTAAACTTTCCATATAATTAAGATTAGTTGCAAGGGATTTATTAGCATTCTTATCTAATGTGAAAAACTCAATCAACAATCCATGTTTTGAAGATTTAGATTCGGCAACAAATAGTGTCTCCAACTTTTTTCAAGTAGCATGGTATGTATCATACGTGCCTGCATGGTGGATATAACTGTCACCAAGTTCAATCTTGATGTTTTCTTAGGCTTTCTCATCATTCTTTTGCCATACTGCTGCAAGAGCAACATTTTTGGGTTTCATCTCTTGGTCACCACTAGTTATTGATGAAAGACCCTTTTTCATCAGGATCAACTTCATCCTTGTCAACTAAGTATGGAAACTTGTTTCTTTTAAGCAGCATGAAAATGACTCTTTCCTCATGCTAGATGATAGGATTAGCAACAAATCAACACCAAAAATCTCATATCAAACTAGCAAATGAGTTGCTTGGTTGTGTCAAGAGACACAAGTTCCACAAAGCACTAATAAGTGTTAAAAGATACTATGATTGTTGCGCTTGATGTTGAGCTTTGATGTTTGAATCTACCCTTGCTAATTTGATGTGGAAATCTTGCTAGAAAGTGACTTCAGGCTTAGATCAGAGTGGCAGTCACTTGAATGTGCTTAGAAGAGTGAGAAAAGTAATATGAGCTTAAGTGAAAGTGCCTATGACTGCCCACTTTAGGGTTTTTGTACCCGACTAGTTTTTTTGATGTAGATGCTTGTGTGGACACAACCATTTGACAAAATATTTCATGAGGAAGAAGCTTAGAGAGTAGGCTTCAAAATCCTTATATTTGCAAGGTCAATCGCACTACGTATAGACGGCAACATGTATATGGCTAGAAAATGGTGCATTTTGCAAAACGAGCTGGAAAATTCGTAATGCCAACCAAGAGAGAGGCCAAAGTCATGATCTAATGTGTTGGCCTGAGGTGCCCTAAGTAGGAGAAGTTTTCCTAGTTCAAGTCATGCACTATCTCCTCTTCTTTGGCTAGACATAGGGCCTCCAAGTAGGCAAGGTGCTACTGGCTATTGCATCCAAGAAGGATAATGTGAAGATGGGTTGAGAAAATGAAGTTTTCTTCAGGAGATGAGTTGAGTTGAGGTAGAGAAGAGCTAAAGGAAGAGCATGCAAAGCTAAACCAACCTCATAATGGCTCTAATACCATGTTGAGAAATAGGGGTCTTGAGCACGGTTTAGCTATGGAGAATGAAAGTTAATGACAAGAAGCACAGTGAGTGTGAGTAGACACACTACTATTACTCAAGTGCATTCGGTTTCCAAGATAGATTAGCTTGGACTCATAAATACAATCTTGAGTAGAGAGACAAGACTGAAAGCACAAAGTACAATAGCATTCATCTTTAAATGATTATCAAGTACATTGTTTTATTTTCATGATCATAGCACTTTTGCACATTGTGCATATGGGATACATGTAGCTTCTCCTAGGCTATTGCATGTCCCTTATCCTACTACTCCATACAATGAGACAATCATAGAAGTGTAATTATATATTTCTCAACATTAGCTATTTGTATTTGATAAATTGAAAGAAGATTAGAGGATGTAGAGAGTATATAGTGCAGAGGCTTACAGAAGCTAGATTGCATAATAAGGACATATTTAAAAGTAGACATTTTAGATATGCTCAATGCCCCACCCTCATAAAGTGCTAGCAATGATCCATGGTGCTCAAAGTTGTAAGGCTCCCATTATGAGGAGAAGGCATTCGTGAGCACGGACATTGGGTGAGTCGTGAGTTGTATGTCAAATGAGGTATATACGATTGGATGGAAAAAAGGTGACCTTTATGGATCTAGCCTTTGGGTTAAATAGAGTAGTTATGCTAGTAGCAACTCGATGCGCAATGCATCGAGTTGCGAGGTGTGGAAGTTATCAGGGCCCCTATTTTGGGGTCGAGGAGTCATGAAAATGCCCCCTGGTTGGGGGATCTTAGGGGGGTCAGTGGCCCCCCTGATGGAGACCCAGGTGCAACATCCATGGCATGACGGTGAAGGAGATATTCCCTGGAATATTCTCTGGCAACTAGGAAAGGTTTATAATATGGTGAGACTTGCCGAACAAACTGTCTTCCTGAGCTATAAAAGGAAGACCCCTCTAAATCCATCATCAATCTATCTTTCACCCGTTCAAAGTTTTTTTGGCTACCCTAAGCTCTTTGCCTATCATCTATTTGGATCGCCATCTACGCTTCATAGTGGAAGTGCACAGGTGGACAAATCCATCTTTTTATTAGTTTGTTTGAAATTAAATCAGCCTCTGTTCTTCTCATATTTGTTGTGTGTTCTCTACTCCTGTCTCAAGTTTTGTTTATTGTCCCATATAATTTCGTCATGGTATCAGAGCTAGGGGACTTTGAGGAGTGAAGAGTATGTGACAAGAAAGGGCTTCGATAGCGAAGAGTAGAAATGACATCTACTATATCAAGTAGTAATATTAGTGCATATTAGGTATAGTGGTGTTGCTATACTGATAATTCAAAGACTAAGGATTTGTCCACTAGCCTTCATCATAGGAAATTAGATGATGCAAATTATACTTTGTGAAAGTTTAAAATCATAACTATCCTTGATTCTTATGAGCTTCTAGAGAGAGTGCTAGGGACTGACCCAGAACCACAGTCCAACCCATTAAATTCGAGTACTAGGATTTCTCCAAATGCAAATCTTCTACGAGCTTGAAAACGAAGGAATGTGAATGCACTATGTGTCTTAGTTACAAGTTATTTTGATAGTGTTTTGAACTTGATTCAGCATACAACCAATGCATCAGAGGCTTGGAATAGATTAGATTGAGAAGTCAGTACAAAATGCGAAATCAAAAAAGGATTCAAAAATTGGAGAGTCAACTAGCAATAAAGTTTGTTAAAGGAGAGACAACTGAAGCATTCATCACTCGAATCAAGAATCTGCGTGGCCAAATAGCTAGTGTCGAGATACAAAAAACTAGTAAGAAGCTAGCTTGGAGGTGTCTTCGAATTTATCCACTCAAGTTTGATGGATGGATAATTTCCCTAAACACTCAGGTAAGACCCCAAGCATTGATGTTTGAGGAATTTTATGTGCTACTAATGGAGGAGCAGTTTAGGCTTAAAGTGTAAAAAGGTACCAGTAGTGGAGTTACTACATTCTCTTCCAATGAAAAAGGCAAAAGTGGTTCGTGTACGAACAATGACAAAAAGAAGAAGGGTGGTGAGAAAAAGTTTCAAGGAGATTTCTTATACCGTAAGAAGAAAGGACATGTAACTACAGATTGTCGTATCAAGAAGAAAGCTAAGAAGAATGGCACTATAAAGAATAAAAGGAAGGAGACAACTAATATAGTTGAAGCAGAGTTGAAGTTATTCATGGCGACCATTGAGAAAGTATGCTCCTCTCAGTGCAATAAATATCTAACACTGGCTCATAGATATTGGATAGTGGCATCTCCCACCAACAAGAAAGGTGTATATAGTTGTACGAAGCCTCTATAAGAATCCATCACTATGATGGTTTGGGAATGATGAAAAATGCCATGTTGAGGGCATACATACTATTTTTTCTATTACTACAAATGGTAAACTAAAGAATATTTCAAATGTGTTGTATGCTTTAAATATTAAGAGAAATCTATATCCGTTATTTCTAAAACTAATAGAGGCCATGAGGTGAGGTTTATTGAGACAAGTGTAGAAATTATTTATTTTGCTAGCAAAGTTTTTAGCAAAGGAGAAAGGAGGAACCTCTTATAGCCACTACTAATGTGGACACAACTAGACTTTGGCATTGAATATTTTCTCACCTTAATTTTGCAGTCTTAAAGGAAAGGCATAAGCATGCTATGTTGCTCACCTACCTGCACTAACCCAAATGAAGGAACCATGTAAAGCTTGTATAATGGGCAAGCAATAGAGAAAGATATTTGCACAAGAAAGTAATAATAGAGCAAAGACTCTACTAGAGTTGGTGCATGCTAATTTGTGTGGCAAAATTGCCTACAAAAACTTTGGAAGGATCTTCTTATTTTATGTTAATTGTTAATGACTATAGTAGGAAGATGTGGACATACTTCCTTCATGATAAGGCTCAAGCTTTTGGTAAGTCTAAAAAATGGCTAAAACTTGTTGAGAATGAAATAGGGCAAAATGTGAAGAAGTTTAGAATAGATGGTGGTGATGCGCTCAACTCAACGGAGCTTGAAAATTTTTGCAAGAGCAAAGGGATTAAGCATCAATTAATGATCCCTCATAGACCTTAGGACAATGGAATTGTTGAACACCAAAATCATACCATTGTGAAAATGGAAAGGTGTATGCTTAAGGGAAGGTATTGCCTAACCAATTTTAAAGTTTTAATAATGTAGTCTACATTCTTAATCAAAGTTACACAAAGGATATTAGTGGAATATCTCCTCATGAGGCCTATTCTAGTAAGAAACCATCTATCTCACATTTTGGAACTTTTGGATGTGAATGTTATGCACATGTTCTAAAGGATAAGAGAAACAAGTTAAATCCAAAAAGCACAAAAGGTATCTTCTTCAATTATAATGATGAAATACATTTTTTTAAAAGCATGAGGTAACTTCTAAAATCAAAATTGACCCTAATATAGAGGCATCAATGTATTGTTCTCCTTGCTATATAGGCATAGTAGAGCTAGAGATAGAAGCATAAACAGAAGTAGAGAGCTTGTTCTTCTCATATAGATCCCCTCTAGAAGCTAAAGCAAAGCCTAAAGAGGAAGATAAAGAAAGTGAAGAGCAAGAATATGAGAGTGCAAAGGAATAATCTCTCTCATTAGAAGAGAATACTAATGATAATGTCGCCACAAAGTCATTAGAGGAATAAGATCCCTTATTGCTAGATGGAATGACAATAGTCCCTTTTAGGCTACTAGTGGGTCTGCAAAGAATGCAAATGATGTTTCAAAAATTGATCAAGAAAACAAAGATTATCTTTAGTACTGGCTCTTGTCACCCTAATCCATCATTTTCAAGAAAATATGATGATGATGCACCATGCCAACAAGTGCTAGTGCCACAACTAAAGAGCAATCAAATGGATCCTTGTTATGTGATGTTCTTGAATGCTTCCTTAGATGATGAATCCTCAAGTCAGGAGGTAAGAATCACTTACACCTTGGCAACTTATAGCAGCCAAGGCATGGAAAAATGTCACTATCAAGCACATAATTTTTCTTTGAAGCACAAGACATGGAAGAGGAGATATAAAAGTAATAATCTTGAGTAGATATTCAATTGGTTTTTTTAATGACAACTTCAAAGAATGAATACTAAAGATGACAATGAATCTTGAGAAATCATAGTTATTTTTGTAACGTGTCCACTAGAATCATCCCGGACACGTCTTAGCAGTCCATCGGGAAGGATGTCTAGAAAGCTCCGCCCGACACTCCCATGGAATGTTACGGGACTTGGGATCTAGGTCTTCCCGCGTCTGCCACGTAGCGGAAGTATCCTGGCCGTTCCCACTTAGGATCGACCTGAATTTGGGTTTTCCTGTTTGGTCATTAGCTAGCAACAACTAGCGTCAGACCCGAGCGAACTACTTTACGCAGAAACACCTGGTCTGAAGCGGATTCATGCTGCACTTGGTTCAAGGAGAATGGGAAACGAGAGGGATGCAAGGCTCAACCTTTCTGCCATAAGGCATAGTCCCATTCCGTTCCCCTAAAACAGCGTGAATCGGGTAATAGTTAATTCTAAGTCATCGTTCTCGTTACTTGTTTTGGAGATGACGATCATCCTCTGTCCGTCGAAGACTTTGAGAAAAGTTCCCGGCTAACCGGGACCACCCATCCATAGGACGGACCCATGGTCCATCCTCCGCACTTTCCTCAGTTTGTTTTAGTTATGTAATTACCTACCACATTAGTTTGACATATACAAACAGCTTCTTTGATTAACCCTGTTATGCACCGGTTCCTTCACGTAATCTTATCACATGACATAAAGAAAACAATGTCAAACAACTTCTTTGTTATCATTTTATCCTTTTATCTTTGAAATACAAGGAGTTCCCGCCTGTAGGCGTATTCATAATCCGCCCGAAGGCTATCCAGTAATCCACCAGGGATCACTAATCCAAGTTTCCGCCCGTAGACTAGTATGCGGGCCTCGAGATCCAATCCCGAGTCACGTTAGCCTCTTGTGCAGGCCCCGGAAGGCGAGGGATTTACGGCCAGAGCCCCCCTGGCACCCAAGCGTCCTCCTGCTCCAAGTAGAACTCAACGGAAAGACCTCTCGCTGCGGGTTCGGTCCACGTTCCCGGCGCGGCTAACAACCCCCTTGGTTAGGGTCAGGCAGGCAGTCGGGGGTAACTGAAGCTGCCTCTCCCTTCAGGCTTCAACCTGAAGTATTTAGATATCTTTTCATCCTTTAGTTCATTGAGCAAACAATGCAAACAGTGTTTCTAAACTGTTACAAGCACAATCAATTTCAGTGGTCGTTTATTTGGCCAACTGTTAAAAAGTGAATCATTCTCTCCGAATGCATCCAGCATTCGACCTGGGATCAAATTGTGACCTTGGCAAGATCCCCAAGGGTTTGTTTGTTCACCCTTTTATCCTTGGGTTAGGGCCATACCCTGTTAACCCAACTTAGTCAATACCCTAGGTAATAGTAAATCCTGGCGACCATGTCGCTTCAATTTATTGATTGGTCAATTTCTTTCAGGCAAATACCTAACTCTCCTTTTTCTTGGCAATTATTCCTCAAGAAAGGTGAAGTAACAGGATGATTACTCATCCCTTTTGTAAGTTATCTTAGCGCAATAACTTGCCAACATCATGACAAAACTCTCTTGTGGACAAATCTCAAGTCTATGCGATGTTGCAACCTTTATGCACATGTGTTGCATCTATTCCACGGGATCATTTCACCCATTGAATGGTGTTTTCTGGTCACGGAATTACCTCCAGCCGAGTAGCAGGGTTTAGGGTGTCTTCTTACCCAACCCATTCCTAATTATATTGGGTCACGGTCTTAGAAATTTCCAACCCAGTCGGAGTTTCATCATTTGAACGAATGATCCTTAGGATAAAACCTTAGATCATTTTATGCATGAGCATCCAATTGATTCGACATCTCGTGAATGTGTGTAAGATCTTTGGGTTTGCGGGTTTTAACTTGGCAACAAGTGTAAAACTAGGTCGAATCCTTATCGCGCTAAACACTAGTTAGCACTTGGGATATTTGTCATATCGACTGAACCATGCCCATATGAATCTCTTGTGGTTTAGGTGACTTAGACAACTCAATATACTTGTCTTGCGACAAGGATGAAACCTTTCCTAAAGGTAATAAACTAGATCTAAAGGAGAACAATAGATACAACTTCACCAATACGTGTAAACATGCGATTCACTGCTTCTACGCATCACATGGTTCACAATAACCCTATCTTTCCTTGGCAAAGTAAAAATACCTGATAATCTGAACACTAACTTTCCTAGGTCCTACTAGGACTTACATCAAATAATCATGCCACTTGCAAGTCCATAGATCATTTTCGTGCCCTTCTATTCCTTTTCGAATAACATCTTATGGGTGTTAACTTTTCCTCATGAATCATTACAAGGAAGATTTATCTAAAAATGGGACATGCCATTAATCTTTCCATGCCTAGTAAAAAGGTGTACCTCAATAATTTCAACCTTGTAATGAGGCAACAGTTGTCCTAGGCTCGTCACTTTTGAATACACAAAAGGAAACTTGCTAATAAAGTCCTACAAATGCATGGACACCTTATGCTCTTTCCATTCATTCCATTGAACGTACCAATGATCAATTTTCATATCTTAAGCTATTTCTAATAAATGTTCAAATAGCCAATTCATTTTCCAATTGCATTTAACTTGACTAGTTGAATTCGAACATGCATGAGTGCTTCCTAATCCATGAAATTTATCATGATTAACTCAATACTTCTGTGTGGAATCCAAATAGATCAAACCTGGACTTGTGGACTCCGGGAAATATCCATGTAAATATTAGGAGAAGATCCTTCCGCAGGCGCGTCTTGTGACTTTTTAGGGGCCATTATGACATAATTACGGACTTCCAGGTTGCCTTTTCCCTTACGCAATCGGTGAATTTGCTCGCCCTGGTACGCAGCCTCAAGATCTTGTTCTTTTCTCCCTGGTACGCAGGAGATCCCTTTCGAATTGTGGATCCTTGGGAATACCAGCTTGCGGAATTTGGCCTTATGGAAGGCCTTGCGGGGTTGGAGCTTGGTTTGTGGAAATGGACCTTGCAAGAATGGAGGCTTTAGGGTTCTTCTTCTCCTTCCCTAAAATCCTAGGACCGGCCTTGTGGGTGATTGGTGGGAAGGGCCTTTATAGGCTTCCTCTTTTACTCTTCAAAATCCCGAGGGTTAAAGATATTGTGGAAAGGTGTTTAAGGACCCCTCTTCTTCTCTACAAGACCTAGGGCCTAGAGGGCTTATGGAAAATTTGGTAGGAAGGCCTTATAGGCTTCCTCTTCGAAACCCGAGGGGAAAAATTGGTTTATAAAGGGACTCCACGGGAAGGGGGCTTTGAGAAGCCCCCTTAGAAGCTTCCTAGAGAAGCTTCTAAGAGCTTCTGGCAGCAGGTGGCCACGTCGGCAGGGGGGGTCGTGATCCAAGCGGCAGCGGCAGACGGAAGTGGCCGGGCGGCTTCCTGCAGGCTGGCGGACTGGGCGGCAGCGTGGCGGCTTCCCTCTCCACGGCGACCTCTTCTCCACACGGCGACCTTCCCTCCTTCTCACAGCCCGTCCTCCACACGGCGACCCTACGTCCAGCACGACCAGCCCTCCTCCACACGGTGACCCTACGTCCAGCACGACCAGCCCCTCCCTTCACGTCCGGCAGCTCCCTTCACGTTCGGCACCTCCCTCTCGACAGCCTTCTGCCGCCATGTCCTCCTTCCCCCCCCCCCCAAGAGGGGGTTCTTATAGGCCTTGGGAAAGAGGGCCTCCACACACGTGGAGGACTCCTCCTCATGCATATCCGTCCCACTCCTCCTTGGCCATTCCTCCCCACACTCCCTCTCCTCCAGCCATGCATCGGCTGGGGGAAGGGATAATAATTAAAAAAATTTGCCTAAAAATTTCCAAATTGCCCCTTCAAAAAAAAGGGTGTTCCCTCGCGGCTTTTTACGGTCTTCAACCTCAGCCTCGTATTTACAATGTGGCGGCCTCATTTTTGAGCATGCACGGTATGGATTAGGCTACCAATAATACGATGTAGGTGATACCCTTGCACAGGATTTACACGGCGTGCGGGAAGTCAATATTTACGGTACGCGGTACGCGGAAATATTACAATTTTCAAGATAGGAAAGTACAAAGCTACCTCTCAAGAGCTTTTACATCTTTCTCCTTCTCAGGGATCTTTCTCTATAACATAGAAATTTTCTTCTCTTGTAGCCAACTATGGATTGTATATCAATTTTATTTGCTACCAAAGAATAAGATGAGAGGGCCATAAAGTTATCCTAATCCAAAAGCAGAGAAACCAGGATAGTAACCAAAAATCCTAATTGTTGTTGTCTTCTCCAAAATATCACATTGTGCACATTTTACTGTAACCCAAAGAAACCAAGTAGCCTTGTAAGTGCCTTAATACATACTATAGGACATGTTTCTTTCTCTAAGAAGATATTATGGCATAATAAGAAAACATGAGGATCAATCCTTGCCAAGTAATGGCGAAGTGCAACATCATTCAATGAACTACTACTAGCTCTCGACCTTTTGCCCTATGTCCCAAGAAGTTATCAAAATCTTCAGTCTCCAACTGTAAAAATGATAAATATCAAATGAAAGTCAAAATCAGACAAATCAATGTATTTTACAAAATCAGAGATAATAGTATCAATTGCTTTTTGTCATGCTCTAGCTTAATATACTCTGACTTCTCGCTTCTAAAAATAAAAATTCCAAGTCGATCTTGAAGATGGTTAAACTCTTCATCAGTAATCCCCAACTTTTTCTTAGCATCATTTGCCTTATTGAAACAAAAAGAAAGGGTATCCTCTGCATCAATAAAATTATCATCTACAATTTTAGTGTCTAGTCTAAGTAACTCTTCGTTGGATTCATTTTTTACATCAACTATGCCATTTGCAACATTAGAAGCCTTTGCAATGATTGCTAAATAATACTCCTCCCTGTGATTAAAGAGTGTTTGGATGTCTAATAGTAGTATATATTCCTTATTCTTAATAGGAAAAGTTGGAAGAGAAGGAACAATATAGAAACAAGGGGACTCAAACACAATATTTATATTTGCATGGCTTTCTTCAATAATGGTCTCAACTTTGAATTGGCCGACATCTAGTTTGTCAGCAATATATGCTTCTTGCTAAGGGTCCAAACATTTGTCTTCATCCTTCTCATTCACCACCTCATCCAAAAGGGAGAAGCTATAAGATTTTGCTACCTCTAATTGTTTTTCATCATATTAAATAGGACATTTAACAAGAGTATATACAATGAATGCATTCGCTTTTGACATGAGGCTACATTTCCTAGAATGAGCATAACAAAATACATATGTTGTTTGCAAAAAACTTGTTGAGAGAATGAACTCCAAACTTTCTTCTGAAGAGCGATTTCTTTGAATTTGAGGTCCCAATAGGTATATAAACATATTCCTTTGTCTCCTTTTCAACCAAAAGCAAAGGTAGACTTTCAAACTCAGCAAAATCCTCCACAATTTTTTTTTGCAAGAATTCACCACATGGTCAATATCCCAATCAGGGTTGAAAATATCCTTTGCAATTCCGTACTAAGATAACTCCATGCCATTTTGAAGAAGAAAGTATAGGAGCCTTTCTATGAGGGGAGAAACCTCTATGGTTTGAGACAATCCAAAAACCCTTAATGGAAACTTACCTTTTCTGCTAAGCAAGAAGAAGAAGTAGAGGGATTTTAGGAGAAAAAGTAACACAAACTAAACCCCTTGAATGTGACAACAACCTTCTTCTTTTTCTCTTTAGTGTGCTCACATCCGGAGAGCCTTCAATATCTTTTGCATTAGACATTGCATAGTCCATGATATGATTCAAGAAGTAGAACTCAACCACATGGAAAATACATCCTTTCTTTGTATCATATAATATCAATATGAGGTGAAAATAACCTTGTGTACCTAATGAACAACACTCCTCACTTTGCATCATCTTTCAAACAATAAGTAAAAGGAAAAAACATGAAAAATAATAAATAAGATTCAAAAATAACACTAAAATCTTGGGACAATTAAGGTGCAAGATCCTATAAAAAAGTGTAAGAAGGCCTTGTCACTTGTCTCTATACAAAACAAAGGGGCTTTGCCACATGGACAGTTATGTAGATGGTCATAACAAACCATAGCCAACTATATGATGCCACGTGTCATAGGCCACACCAAGTATATAAGATTGGTCTTGGCTTACATGTCTCATGTTAGTCATCCAACAATGCTGCGATTGAGGATTTGGAAGAGGCATGCTTAGTGAGTCATGCACAAAATGGTGCAAGGAGGTAAATGCAGACTCTTTCCATCTTTGGTACTTTTTAAATCTGTACTTTATGTAACTTTAAGGCAAACTTCAAAATACCATAGCATTCCTCTACTCACGGGGGATTCACTAGTAGTAATAAGGAGACGTCACCTGCATGTAAGAAATATATCAAAATACCTCTTATCTACCCCCTATTTATGGGACCTTACCTTATAAAATGTACCTTCCTTCCCTTAAATAACCCCCTCCCTTACACTCACGTGGTACCATACGGTAAACCCTAGTGGATCCTCTCGGCCTCTACTTGGATCAACCCATATATTGTTAAATGTATTGTATTCAAAAATACATTTCCTTTTTGGCCATTAATCTGCACTCTTCTTGGATCAACCCATATATTGTTAAATGTATTGTATTCAAATATATATTTCCTTTTTGGCTTTTGTTATGGCATAGATCCTTTTATATGAATATATTCCCCAAAAACATGTGGAATCTTATGATTCATAGTAGTCCTTGCAACCAATACTGCAAGGGATTGAGGCAACCCCAATACACTTATTGTATTACATTTTATGTTTTCAAACCATAATCTAGAGATAGCACGATAATATTTCTGACTAATATCCACAGTATCACATGTCTCTACAATTTCATTTGGTTTTAGTGTGTCCTTTAAGTCCTATACCGAATCTTTGAGAGTTGAGCCTCTCAAATCCACATTGTGAGGTGACTTAAGAATCCTCAAAATATCTTTCTTATTCATAGTTTCTTTTAAAAGATTGATTCTATCCTCACTCTCTTGGGGATATTAATGCTTGATATGTTAGAGGCATATTTCTTTGCAAGATTTAGTCTTCTTTTCTTTACTCTCATACACAAGCTGGTTATATTTTTTTAATGGTCTCTTCCTCTTGTTGAATCCTATTGGACTTTCCTTCAAGTGTGTTAGCTTTTCTTGTAATGACTTGTTAGCATTTTCCAAAATGTCAATTTTATTCATTAGTTTGGAAATTCCTATTTGTGAAATTAATAGTGATTTTTTGATTTCGTGTAGCAAATTACTTAATTAATGCCTTGAATGAGACCCCATATTTTACCATGTCTAAATAAGGCTCTATACACTCCATTGCCCATTGGAGACCTATCTCCAATCCTCCAGGTGATGCCATTTTCTCTACCGATCCAAGACATGAGAGAAGAGAAATATATAAGAGCACCCATCCCAAGTCATCCATGACTACACTCACTAGTGCCAATGATAACTCGATGTGATCGCTTGAGAGACTATTCCATGAAGGAATACCATCAGAACCTGTTATGTGGGAACCTATGGGAAGTTTGATGATATGATAGTTTACACTCCAATATCTTGTCTTCGATTTCCTAACCATATCATCAAACACTTGTTTGAATACAAGGGCTTTTATGTGCAAGCTCATGAAAATGTTCAAGCGGCACATGATGCAATTCCATTTGAGCCATACTTTTGTGGGAAATGATGCCACTAGTTAAATGTGTAGAGTCTACATAGACAGAATCATGGTGATCTTAAATATAGAGCCATGAAAACAATGAAAAATGACAATATCCAAAAAGTAATGTGATAGTCCAATTTAAAATCATACCCTTCCATTGATCTGATTGATCAAGAGAATCATTGCCCTTGGTGCACTTCATCCATCTCTCTACCTTCTCTTTGTCTTTGATTTATTTTAATAATTCCTCCTCCAATTTCTTGCATCATTGATCATCAAAACTGCCAAAAAAACCTAAATTGGGTTTGCATTTCCTCTTTTAGTGCCTAAGATAAGTCTTATTTTCTTCCTCTAGACACTCTCCCTTGTCATATCAAACCACTAAGGATAATGCTCATGCTCCTAGTTAGAAAATATGAAAGAGCCATCTAGATTGTTTGTCGGAGCTATATATTCTATCTCTTCAAAAATGATATTTCATGTTTGTGATGGATCTCTTTTTATTATTGATCCTAGTACCATGGGAAACATGACACATTAGTCCCAATGGTTACATATTTATCATTCTATTCTTCTTAAGAAATTTGTTTATCTTGTAGATGGCACAACTTGCCAAGTAAAAGATATAAATGGTCTATATCTCGGTACTCTTTCTTCAACAAGAATTCTACCTGGAGTTTTACATTTCCCAAATCTATAAAGGAATCTTCTTTGAGTTGTTGCAAGACTTGTGGATCTTGGTCTCTTGCTAATTTCCACCATACCAAGTGTCACATTGAGAAAGATGGCCAAACCATAGATATCGCTCCTTGAAATGGTAATATTTTAGAGTTATCTTTAAATGAAGATATTACAAATGTTGTTAGAGCTCTTGGAAATATTAATAGAAAAATATGGCATCATCACTTTGTTCATTCTGATTTTTCTAAGCTTGTCAATCTTTATTAGCATGAGCTTGTTCAAGATATGGAAGTCAAAGCTCATCCTCACATGTGTATTTGTGAATATTGTACACTTGGAAAGAATTTTTGCAAATCATTTTCCATTTCCACCACAATCCATTTTAGAGATTTTCTTGATCATATTTATATTGATATTTGTGGACCTTTTCCTCCATCAAAATCTCAATATTGATATTTCATGACCTTTATTGAGGACTTCTCAAGATACACTACAATTTTTCTCTTGTTACACAAAGCAGAAGCTTTATTATCTTTTAAGAAATATAAAAAAGCTACCGAACTTCATATTGGTCATCACATCAAGAAAATTCATAGTGATAATGGTGGAGAATACATTTCAAATGATTAACGAATACTATATGGTCATTTTCAATTCAAGATTGATGTTCATTTCATTGTTGGTTTTATTGGAAGCTTGTCAATCTACACTTTTTCCATTCCACTAAAAAATAAAAATTAGCCATATGGCCAAATCTTTCATTTTTTTATCAATGCTAGCATCCAAGAATCCCCCATTCTTGTTTTGTTTGACCATATGATCAAATCTAATCTCATACATCTTGCAAACCATGAGACCACTTTTTCATTCCACTATAAAACAATATTTGGCTATATAGTCAAATCCCATTTCACAGCATGTTGCAACAAATGAATCACTTTCTTCATATGGTTATGAAACTATATTTGGCCATATGGTTAAAACCAGTTTATAGAAATCGTCTTATCTTGTAAATTTCACCATGAGGTCCAATCTCCACCTTTCAAGTGTTTTTCACTTTACCTTATTTTGATATCTATGGGATTTGCTACATAGCCATATTTGTTTATATGTGAATCTCATATCACAATAAATTGCATCCTCTCTTTAACTATCCTTTAAAAACCCTATGATAAAAAACCATGGCAAAGTTTCTAATCTTATAGATAAGTCTTATAACTAAATAAGATTTGACCCATGGCTCAAACCAACGACAATGTTTCTACAATATAGCTCCTTTCAAGGGAAACTTACATGTACACTAATTAAAATGTTAACTTTGGGCCAAATGGAATCGTGAGATTGCTACATAACCACATTGATATATGGTTGGATCTCATATTGGACTAAATCTCATTCTTTGATTGAATAGGATTTGTCCACATGGCCAAAAAACTTAACAAAGTTCTTAGAGATAGGAAACTTGTATGGAGAAGAAATCCAATGTTAACTTAGAGACAAAATCATCCATGATATTTTCTACATCACCACAATGATTTTTCACTATATCTCATACCACGCTCACACTAAAAATTTCATTATCACATTGACCATTTGGTTAAGCCCATGGTCAAGTCTCACTATTAATAGAATTTGATCTTTTCACCAAAGTCCATGGCAAAGTTTTTACTATATGATTCTTGCAAGAGAAACATCATTAATACTAACTTAGGGACATAACGATGTTAAAACTATATATATCATCTCTCACTTGACTTGGGTCTCACCTATATATACTAACTCTACATCAATATGAATCATTCTTTGGGAGCATGTCTTGTGTACTCTCCCGTACTCTCTCTCTCTCAACATGGTATATCTATATTTAAACAATACAAGATAAGTGTGGAGTTTCAAACTGGATTTTCTATAAAGACTCTTCACAATGACAATGGCGGTGAATATGTATCCAATCTATTTGATGACTTCTGTAAGGATCAAGGTATTCATCATGAGTTTACAGTTTCTTATTCTCCTCAGCAAAATGGTGTTGCTGAGCGCAAAAATCGCACTATTCTTAATGTTATACGTTGCATGCGTATACACTCTGGTTTGTCTCGAAAGTTTTGGACTGAAGCACTTCTAACAGCCCTTTTTATTCAAAATCATCTTCCAACAACTGCACATGCTGGTAAAATTTCTATAATAATCTGGACAGGGAAGACACCTTCAGTCTCTCACTTTCGCACATTTGGCTGCATTGCTTATCTTCATGTGCCCAAGGACACTCGACATAAGTTGGATCCTCCACGTTTGAAGGTTATTTTTCTTGGTTATTCAAATCATTCCAAAGGTTACAAATTTTATGATCCTTCTACTCAAAAGGTTATCCTCCTTCACCTCCAAAGAAGATTGATAAACATTTGGAGATATATGTCGATCTTCCTATTGAGATAGAGCATGGATTCTATTCTATTGAATATGATGACTTTGATGATGCTATGTCTATCCAAGAGGATCCAATATCCTATATGGAAGCTATCAATTCGTCTCAAAGGGATCAATGGCAAGAAGCTATGCAAGCTGAGTACGATTCTTTAATCTCCAAAGATACATGGATTCTTACTGAACTCCCTCCAAATCATGTTCCTGTCAAATGTAAATGGGTTTATGAAACCAAGATCAAAGTTGATGGCTCATTTGATAAGTTCAAAGCACAACTTGTTGCAAAAGGTTATTTGCAGATTGCAGGAGTAGATTATCAAGAAACATTTTCTCCCGTTGTGCGCGACACAACTGTTCGTATGCTTTTGGCTTTTGCAACACTATTTGATCTAGAAATTCACCAAATGGATGTTAAAACGGCATTTCTCAATGGAGATCTTGAAGAAGAAATCTATATGGAGCAACCTAAAGGTTTTATGATTGCAGGAAAGGAGCATCTTGTATGCCAGCTTCATCGTACATTATATGGATTGAAGCAATCCTCTCGTGCTTGGTATATTAAGATTGATCAGTTCCTCACATCTAAAGGTTTTGTTGCATGTTTTGCTGACCCAAATCTTTACATCAAAAGGGAGGACAAATGTTTTATTAATCTTGCTCTATATGTTGATGATACTATTCTTGTGTCAAATAATATTGCTTTCTTGGATGCTATGAAGAAGCTTTTATCGAAGGCATTTGAAATGGTGGATCTTGGTGAGATACATTCTTGTTTGGGTATTCAAGCTCAATGACACCGACAACAAGGCATTCTTCTTCTTCACCAGACAAAGTTTATTAATGATATTGTTAAGAAGTTTGGGTTGACAAATGTGCAGTCTATCAACACTCCCATTCTTTCGAGCTCTACCAAGGGTACATCTACAACATGCAATGAAGAATCAGCCATTCATCAACCTTTTGCTAATCTTGTTGGTTGTCTTCAATTTATTGGTTTAAACACAAGACGAGATATTTTATTTCCAGCTAACTTTTTGGGAGAGTATCTTTATTCCCCTTCCACTATTCATTGGAGTGCTGCAAAACGTATTCTTAAGTACCTCAAGGGTACTAAGGAGTTTGGTCTTATTTATTGTCATCGAGAGGATTCTTCTTTATCTTCTTCAACTTCTCTTGACCTTATTGAATATACAGATGCTGATTGGGCAAGTTCACATTTATCCATGCGATATACAAGTGGGAATTGTTTCTTTGTAAATGGATGTTTGGTTTCTTGGTCCGGCAAGAAACAATGATGTGTTGCAGTTTCTATAACTGAGGCCAAATATGTTGCTGCATCATTAGCAGCCCACGAGCTAGTTTGGCTTCGACAACTACTTTGCAAATTTGGGACATCCTGCATCATCTAGTACACCTCTTCGATGCGACAACCAAAGTGCTATTAGTATTACCAAAGACTTTATACAACATAGTAAGTCAAAGCATATTGCTATTCATTATCATTATGTTCGATATGAAGTCAAGAAAGGTTTCATTATGGTGGAGCATTGTCCCAGTGATCAAATGGTTGTAGACATCTTCACAAAAGCTCTTAGTGAAGCTCGCTTTAGTTCATTAAGACATGCACTTGGTATTGTTCCAAGTTCTTATCTCACTAATTGAGGCATGTATCATTGTATTCAAGAAAACTTTATAGTAAATCATTTTTGTATAGTAGGTATGTGTAGGGGCTCGGGTTTTTCCCTTCTTCTCCCCAAGGGTTTTTTCACTCGTAGTAGCCAGAGACCTTTGTTTGAGTGGGGATGCTACAACTATATATATCATCTCTCACTTGACTTGGGTCTCACCTATATATACTAACTCTAGATCAATCTGAATCATTCTTTGGGAGCATGTCTTGTGTATCTCTCTCGTACTCTCTCTCTCTCTCTCTCAAAAAATGATCCATGATATTTGATACATCAACACATCTATTTATGGTTTGATCTCATATCACACTTAATCTCTATTTATGGTTGACAAATGCGCACTCTGCAAAGACTCCCATTCTTTCGAGCTCTACTAAGGGTACATCTACAACACGCAATGAAGAATCAGCCATTCATCAACCTTTTTCTAATCTTGTTGGTTGTCTTCAATTTATTGGTTTAAACTCAAGACCAGATATTTTATTTGCAGCTAACTTTTTGGGAGAGTATCTTTCTTCCCCTTCCACATTGGAGTGCTGCAAAACGTATTCTTAAGTACCTCAAGGGTACTAAGGAGCTTGGTCTTATTTATCGTCGTCGAGAGGATTCTTCTTTATCTTCTTCAACTTCTCTTGACCTTATTGAATATACAGATGCTGATTGGGCCAGTTCACATTTATCCATGCGATCTACAAGTGGAAATTGTTTCTTCGTAAATGGATGTTTACTTTCTTGGTACAGCAAGAAAAAACGATGTGTTGCGGGTTGAGAGAGAGAGAGAGTACGAGAGTGATACACAAGACATTCTCCCAAAGAATGATTCATATTGATGTAGAGTTAGTATATATAGGTGAGACCCAAGTCAAGTGAGAGATGATATATATAGTTATAATTGATTAAGACATGCACTTGGTATTGTTCCAAGTTCCTGTCTCGCTGATTGAGACATGTATCATTGTATTCAAGAAAACTTTATAGTAAATCATTTTTGTATCGTAGGTATGTGTAGGGGCTCGGGTTTTTCCCTTGTTCTCCCCAAGGGTTTTTTTCACTCGCAGCCAGAGACCTTTGTTTGAGTGGGGATGTTACAATTATATATATCATCTCTCACTTGACTTGGGTCTCACCTATATATACTAACTCTACATCAATAAGAATCATTCTTTGGGAGCATGTCTTGTGTATCTCTCCAAAGAATATTGATAAAAATTTGGAGATATATGTCGATCTTCCTATTGAGATAGAGTATGGATTCTATTCTATTGAATATGATGTCTTTGATGATGCTATGTCTGTCCAAGAGGATCCAATATTGTATATGGAAGCTATCAATTTGTCTTAAAAGGATCAATGGCAAGAAGCTATGCAAGCTGAGTACGATTCTTTAATCCCCAAAGGTACATGGATTCTCACTGAACTCCCCCCAAATCGTGTTCCTATGAAATGTAAATGGGTTTATAAAATGAAGACCAAAGCTGATGGCTCGGTTGATAAGTTCAAAGCACGACTTGTTGCAAAAGGTTACTCGCAGATTGTAGGAGTAGATTATCAAGAAACATTTTCTCCCGTTGTGTGCTCCACCAACTGTTCGTATGTTTTTGGCTTTTGCACTACTATTTGATCGAGAAATTCACCAAATGGATGTTAAAATGGCATTTCTCAATGGAGATCTTGAAGAAGAAATCTATATGGAGCAACGTGAAGATTTTATGATTGCAGAAAAGGAGCATCCTGTATGCCAGCTTGATCGTACATTATATGGATTGAAGCAAGCCTCTCGTGCTTGGTATATTAAGATTAATCAGTTCCTCAAATCTAAAGGTTTTGTTGCATGTTTTGCTCACCCAAATCTTTACATCAAAAGGGAGGACAAATGTTTTATTATTCTTGCTCAATGACAATCCAAGAGGATCCAATATCGTATATGGAAGCTATCAATTCGTCTCAAAAGGATCAATGGCAAGAAGCTATTGTACATGGATTCTTACTGAACTCCCCCGAAATCGTGTTCCTATCAAATGTAAATGGGTTTATGAAACCAAGACCAAAGCTAATGTCTCGTTTGATAAGTTCAAAGCACGACTTGTTGCAAAAGGTTACTTGCAGATTGTAGGAGTAGATTATCAAGAAACATTTCCTCTCGTTGTGTGCTCCACAACTGTTCGTATGCTTTTGGCTTTTGCACTACTATTTGATCGAGAAATTCACCAAATGGATGTTAAAATGGCATTTCTCAATGGAGATCTTGAAGAAGAAATCTATATGGAGCAACCTGAAGATTTTATGATTGCAGAAAAGGAGCATCTTGTATGCCAACTTCATCGTACATTATATGGATTGAAGCAAGCCTCTCATACTTGGTATATTAAGATTGATCAGTTCCTCAAATCTAAAGGTTTTGTTGCATGTTTTGCTGACCCAAATCTTTACATCAAAAGGGAGGACAAATGTTTTATTATTCTTGCTCTATATGTTGATGATACTATTTTTGTGTCAAATAATATTGCTTTCTTGGATGCTATGAAGAAGCTTTTATCGACTGCATTTGAAATGGTGGATCTTGGTGAGATACATTCTTGCTTGGGTATTCAAGTTCAACGGCACCGACAACAAGGTATTCTTCTTCTTCACCAATCAAATTTTATTAATGATATTGTTAAGAAGTTTGGGTTGACAAATGCGCAGTCTGCCAACACTCCCATTCTTTCGAGCTCTACCAAGGGTACATCTACAACACGCAATGAAGAATCAGCCATTCATCAACCTTTTGCTAATCTTGTTTGTTGTCTTCAATTTATTGGTTTAAACACAAGACGAGATATTTTATTTCCAGCTAAATTTTTGGGAGAGTATCTTTCTTCCCCTTCCACTATTCATTGGAGTGCTGCAAAACGTATTCTTAAGTACCTCAAGGGTACTAAGGAGTTTGGTCTTATTTATTGTCGTCCTCGAGAGGATTCTTCTTTATCTTCTGCAACTTCTCTTGATCTTATTGCATATACAGATGCTGATTGGGCAAGTTCAGATTTATCCTTGCGATCTACAAGTGGAAATTGTTTCTTTGTAAATGGATGTTTGTGGAGCCCCAAGAGGAACACCAAGGAAAAGGGAATTCTCTTGCAAGAAAATCTATCTTGTAACATCAACAAGCTTGTTTATCATGTTTCATATGATCATAATGAAGAAAAGAACACCAGGCACAACAAATCTTCATGCAGCATCATGTAAATCTCCCACGGTTTTTAATAGAATCAACCATATTCTTCAACATCCTCACAAAATCCATCAATGGAACAAAGAAAGCAAAGAAGTACACCATCTTTGAATGGAAATACATCACATAGTATTCATCTTCAATATCTTCATAGTCTTCTCTCTCAATCTCTCATATACAATCACTCTGTTTGAGTAGAATTGGCTATCTCTGACTCTCTCTATCTCACTCCATCAATAATACATCATATCCTCACTACAATCTCTCAAAAATTACTCTCAATAATCACTCTTAGGTCGTGGATACCCCTCCCAAGAGGTATGTCTGATATGAAGGGTCACCAGAGCCACTACAGTGTCTCTTCACAGCTCACTACTGTCACTTCACTCTAGTCTTCACTTGAGTCTTCAGCAGCTACTTCTTCCACTTCTTTCAGCTCTTTTGCACTTGTATTCACCTCTTTCCAAGGCTAGAAAACTTTCCCCAAAGTCACACATACATTCCACAGAACACTTACAGAAGCATACAGAACAGTCTACAGAACAGTACCAGAACAGAGACAGTACAGAACAGAACAGAAACAGAACAGAAGCAGAAGCTCTACAGAAGACCTACAGAAGGTTACAGAAGGTCATCAAAACCACATCACTCATTCTCAACCCATTCCAAACTCTCACAAACCATTCACTAAGCTTTCACAATATCTCATTCTTCATTAATCAATACTTCATCCCTCCTTACAGAAGACAATCAGAACAAAACAGACCAAAACAGAACAAAACAGAAGGTATACAGAACCTATCAGAACCTATCAGAACATCACAGAACCATCAACAAACATCATGATCTTCCAAAACACAATCAATATCATCCAAAACACTCTCAATCCACTTCTAAATCAACCAATCATCCCATAAAATCAACCATTCAGCTCTCAACAACAACAAAAATCAGCCAAAAAACAAGTCATTTCAACACTCAACATATCCCCACACTTAATAAGGAAGCGTCCTCGCGACCCAGGAAAAAGGGAATACAAGTTCAAGAAAAAACTCAACTTTGATCTTCAATATCTTTTTACAAAGAATCCATCCACCACGACCCCAACTTATAACCTGTTTCTAATATAAAAATACAAAGAAAGGAAAACTCTTTACACAGTAACACCTCTTATTAAACTAAAAATCACAACAAATTTGTAAAGGATATAAGAGTTTGCTTCTTCGTCATCTGCATCAGCTTCAACTCTCCAACCACGACCCCATCTCTACAAATCTCCAAAACATAGCTCGTACATGAAATCCAATAGGAAACCACCACGTTCGTTTGGCATACATGAACTCACAACACAAACACTAATACACAACACAACCATCTGAATGACTTCCTCAAAAAGAGAGTTTGGCATTAAAAAGCTTCCAGTATACATTGGAAAGGCATCAATGAAGATGATCCCTCTTAAAAGATTGATGTTGTCGGAATCGATCCATAGATAAGGATTCATCTACAAAGTTTTTAGGAGGATTTTGGAAAAATTGGAGACAACACATCCTTTCCAACAGGACCAAGTATCTGCTAGGTAAACAGAGGGCATGAAAATACAATATCTCCAGCTGTTGGGAATCAATGCTAACATTGACATTCATGCACAACTTTGGAATAGGCTTTGAATCAGTATGAGAGTGCCTATGCATATACGCCAGGTACCAAGCAAAGTGAGCAGTTAATCTCACTGAGGGATCTGCAGACTGTGAATATTGTTGGGCAAAATGAACATAGTTTTGATAAGCTTGACTTGAAGCTGTCCATTCCCCTGGAATTACTGGCCAATTAATCTGCGGTCCTGTAAGGCAATCATCCGAACTCCATCCCCTTCTTCTGGAAATCTGAGTATCAAAACCGTCACAGTCACTAACCAACTGAGGTGGTTGAGATATGGAAGTGCTAGGAGAGGGTAATGGAATAAGGGAAAGTGGATGTAGGGAAGGATAGGAAAAATCATAAAAAGAAGAAAAGGTTAAAGAAGGAGTGGCAGAAATTTGGAAGGAATCACTAAGGAATGGTGTTAACTGATAAATAGGAAATGTGGAGGGTACATTAATGAGGGGTGAAGGACAGGGTGGAGAAGGGAAAAATACCCTATCCTCAATAAAGGAACAGTAAGTGAAAATAGGAATTTGAGGGAAACTGGTGAGCCAATTGTTGGTAATAGAGGAGGGTAGGAATAGAAGGTCCTAAAAGAGATCGTCTATGATAGGCATCAAAGAAAGTAGCATCAAATGGATTATGTTTTGAAAGATAGGTTAAGAGATCCATCCTCAGTTGGTTAGTACTCTGGTTAAAGGTAGGAGCTATGTTTTGTCTTTGATTGAGGACCACTGAATCAATCATGGGATGCCACGAATTATCCTGACAATCAGCTACTTTGGAGGAATAACTCTGAAACATATCAGCTATGCGCAACTCCAAATGATTGACATATAGAACAGCCTGTAAGACCACATCCCCCACATACCATGCCATATCTACCTCATCTAGGATTAACAAATCTCCTCAGAGATACATGTATGACATCAACATGGTGTCTGGCGTGACAGAATCTTCAAAGACCATTCAGACTACCTCTGTCAACAACTCAGCAGACCAAGCCCCACTCCAGCCATCCTCTGGAAAAGGTAAATCCATCGTGGAAAGATTCATATAGAAGACCAACTTCTGTAAGTGGTAGTGGACAAAGAAAGAATGGTCAGGTAGGACAAAGTCCTGAAATTGTTCAAAGGTAGACCATAACAAGTCCATTCTGGACTGCAATCTTTCCACTTTGTCTTGGAATAGAGGGCACAAAGTAGCCGGTCTCTGTAGGGCAGCCAAATCCTGCTGTGAAAGAGAAGGAATTAATGGAACATGAGGGCTTGGAGGAACAGAGCGGGACTTTGCAAGCTGATCTTGCAACTGCTGGATTTGGGAGGCTTGGTTGGCCACTGTGTCATTAGCAGTCTGTAAAGCTGAAAGCTTGTCATCTAAAAGAACTTGGAATTCTTTCGCTTCGTTGGACATCCTCTCCTTCTCTGCTGAAAGGCTAGTAACATGTGAGTGAGCCTCGAATAACTGGGTCTTCAATGAAGAAATCTCATCACTTTGAATGGCAACCAGTTGGGTTTGCTGTTCCATTTGCTTAAATAGATCTACTAGGGTATCCTTAGCAGAAGCTAACTCAGATGTTTCCTTATGCAACTGGTCTTTGGACTGCATGAGCTCTTCATAGAAAGATGCGTACAGCTGTTGAACACAGGCTGTCACTGACAACTCAATGGAACTTTGAATATCCTTGCAGAGGAAAGGAATGGCATCTCCTGAAACGAGACTGTTCAGGGAGGGAACTGAGATCTCCAAGGATCCTTCTCGATGTGCTCTGAACAGGTTATTGCAAGTGAGATACCCAGGGAGTTCACTGCCAGAAGTAGCAGGGATAGGCACTGAGGGAAGTACAGAAGGGGCTTTATCCGCTACCCGTTTCAAGCGTTTGCGTTGTATGACCAGCGGAGGCGGAGAATCATCATCCTCAATGTCAATAGGGGCTGACTCTTCTGAAGGTGGAGGAGGAGGTACTGGATCTGATGGAGGAGGTGGAGGTACAGTCTTCTGTAAACCTGAATAGGTCAAGAAGGCACACAAATATGATCCGTAGGTAACATTGGTAACATTACCCCTGGTGACTTTAACAAAATGCTGATCCATTTTAGTAAGGAGGTATGTGCTCCAATCAATAGCAACTCCTTTCAGCACCATCCTGGAAGCTGTGAAAAGCTCTTTGGACAAATAGTGGGATGGCGTTTTGGCAGGCATGAACCTGTCCTGAAGGAACTGACACATCGTCTTCCATATGGGATCAGTGATCATAGAAAAAGAAACTCCTGAAGAGTCTATCACTTTCTTAACATCAAGGACTTCCCTTGTCTGCTTCTGCAACAGCTTGAGAATCTCTTCATTAGAGAAGAGCTGACGAGTGGTCACAAAAGGTTCTCCTTTGAAGGGTAAAGACAGAGCCTTCCCTAAGCCTCGAGACGTCAATGTCATAGACATTCCTTGGACTACGCCTGTCTTCTTGCTGTAAGAGGCCAGGAACTCATCACATAAGGACGGATCCTCTGGAAGCAATGGAAAAGGAGTGGCCACAAAAGCAGCAAGTCCTGCCTTCGTGAGGGGCTCAAAAGTAAGTAGGGACGAGTAATCCCTACTAACTAATGGGACGTACTGGATAGGGGGAGGAGCATGAGAAGGCGCCATTCAGATGGTTACACACACACCACAAACACAGACAATCAAGGAGAATACCTGCAAAGCAACAGACAAAAACCAAGGATAAGAGAATTACCAATCAAACGTGACACGACCTACTAACCCCAAGCAAACCACATCCTAGAAAAAATTTGACATGACCTCGAGACAAATGCGACCGAAAGCTTCATGCGATGTATCAGACAAACACCCAGAACCCCGTATCAGGCAATAAAAGAAAAAACTGCATACCGTACCCGTAACCGTAACTAAGACAGGAAACCAAAACCATACCATATCCGACACATATCAATACGACATCTATGATAAACCAAGACTGGACCATAGAAAATAACGCTAATGACTGCGTAAACCCATCCCACGAAACGCTTCATTAAAAAGGGGAATTAAGTGCAGTGAGGGGGAATTAATTTAATGAAGGGTTGATTTTAATCAATTATTAGGAATGGGTGAATTTTTATTAGGTGATAAACCTTAATAAGAAAACGGCGGTTCCTTATTATAAATTTATTTACCAATTATTAGGTTAAACTGTGCAGTTATGCGATTCCCGGACTTCGATTCCCGACTGGGTCTCTAAATTCAATTCATTGATTATAATTTAAGGTGATGTGGAGCGCTTTTTTGCCAGCGCGTGCTCATGTGACGGCTGGTTAATTTTAAGTAGAAATTTAAAGTGCCTCTGTAGCGCACGTAGCGCGTGCTAAGTGAACGGCTGGTTGATTTTAATTTAAAAAAATGTGTGTTTAGCGCGAATGCGCGTGGAAACGGTGGGTGAATTAAAGGGTTCATTTTAACAATTAATTTGTGATTAAGGGGGAAAATGAAAATAAATAAAACACATAAAATAAATACCTGGAAGAGGTGTGTATGTAATGCAAGAATGCGCACGGAAGAGTCTCCCAAAAGAAGTGAATCCAGTAAAGGAAAAGTAAAGATCACTGATGAAACAACAATGACAACACCTTAGCAGATGTGTTGATTTGGTTTGTGTTGGTTTTTTATTTTTATTTATTTTTTATTTTTAGTTGTGATTTTTTATGTTTGAATAAATGGAAAATGAGCAAGGGAGGTGAGGGGAATTTTTTAGAATGTTTTTAGAATTTTTGAAGATTTTTTTTCAATTTTTTTAAATGAATTTTCTATAGTTATTGGCAATTTAGGGGTAAATTTAGGAAATGTGGAATTTTCAGAAATTATAGGGTAGGCAATTTTCAGCAGACAAAGTTCCAAAAATTGGCAAAAGGCAAAAGGAATTTTTAGAAATTTTTCTGAAATTTTTTTATGGAAAAATTAATGTAGTGATTAATTAAGTCACCTAAATCACATTAATCACATAAGTCAGTTAAGCATAAGTCAATTAAGTCTGGTTAGTGGGATAAGTCAGGGTAGTCTACCTAAGTCTAGGGTGGACTAAGTCAATTAGGTTAGTCTGGGGTCAGTTTTAACTAACCTAGGTGAGACTAACTAACCTAGGGTTAGTTAGTGGGGGTAGTCAACTAATCATGGTTAAGTTAGTAGGGTGTAAACTAACTAGGGGTTAGGTTAGTGGTGAGGGGACTAACCCTAGTTAGGTTAGTGGTTAACCTAAGTCGAGTTAAGTTAAATTTTAACCTAATTCTAGTTAAGTTAAATTTAAGCTAGGTTAGGAATTAATCACAGTGAGGTTAGTGTTTACTAATCTAAGGTTAGTTTCTAACCTGACAGGTCAGAGGGTGGGAGGAGGTGGCAGAGGGAGAGGAGGCGGTGGAGGCGGTGGTAGAAGGGGAGGTCGCGGGCGGCGGAGGAGGTAGAGGCCGCTGACGGTGGAGGAGGAGTGGGAGGTCGCAGGCGGCGGAGGAGGTGGTAGAAGGTGAGGTCGCGGGCGGCGGAGGAGGTAGAGGCCGCTGACGGTGGAGGAGGAGTGGGGGGAGGAGAAGGAGGAGAGAGGGCGCAGGGAGGAGGAGAAGGAGGCGGCGTGTTGGAAGAAGAGAGGGAGGGAGACGGCACTCAGCGAAGGAGGAGGGAGGGGAGGAGCATTCAGAGGAGGGAGCAAAGGAGGCAGTCGGCGGGCGTGGGGTAGGAAGAGAGGGAGGTAGGCGACCGAGGGAAGAAGCAGGTCCGAGAGGTAGGCGTGTGGAAAGAGAGGGACGGAGGCGGCCGAGGGAAGAAGTAGGGCCGAGGGAGGCGTGTGCCTGCGTGGGGAAGGAAGGAGGACCGAGGGGAGGGACCGCCTGCAACGAAGAGGACGACCGCGAGGAGGAAGGAAGGGACGTGGAGAAAGACGGCGGGAGAAAGGGAGAGAGGGAGAGAGAGACGGGCGCAGGAACAGAGAGAGAGAGAGGGAAAGAGAGAGAAGAGAAAAAGAAGACGGTTGGCGGGAGGGGGTGTCCGTTTTTTTTTTTTTTTTTTAATAAATAAAAGGTGGGCGGGAAGGTTGGGGTGGGCAGGGGGTGGTGGGCAGGGTCAAAAAGGGGGCGTATCCCCGTCCCGCGCACGTGCGCGGGGCGGGGTAAAAAAATTTACCGTGACGGGATTAAAATGGCGCGAGGAAGACGGTACGGGTTACGCGGACACGACCGAGGCGCGTGGAGATTCGTAAAATCGAAAAAGGGCGCGTTCACGCGCAAATCGGGCGCGAGAAAAAACGGAAAAATAAAGAAAAATTAATAACTCCCAATCCGGACGTCAAAACGAAATATCATAAAAACGAAAAGTGGGCAGGACGACAGGGGGGAAACAAGAAAAATACGGGACGGGGGTTTCGGGAGAGGTAAAGGGCGGTCACGTGCAAAAACACCAAAAACGAACCAAAAACGCAATGTAAAAATTAATATCGAAAGATCCGTGCTTCGGAATGAAGTGCAGAAAAAAGGAAAACTATACAAAAAGATGTGTCCGACAATCCTATCACATCAAAACATAATTCCGACTAAAGTAAGATGCGTTCACATGGGAAAAACCCAAAAAACAAACCCGAAAATGGGATCGGAAATTAATATCGAACAAACCGGTCACTGGAATGACATGTAGTAAGAAGGAAAAATGTCCGCAGAAAGGAGTGGCACAGGGTTATCATGTTAAACTGCAGTTCCGGCGGAAGTAGGAGGGGTTCACATGTGAAAAACTCCCAAAATACTCCCGAAAACTCATTTAAAAATTAATAAGTAAAAATCCAAAAGTCGAAAAAGGGTGGAGGAAAAAGGAAAAAGGTAGGGGAAGGCACAGGGGACACGGCTGTCAAATCAAATTGGAATTCCGATGCAAGTAGGGCAGGTTCACATGGAAAAATGTCAAAAATACGCACGAAAAAGTCTTAAAAACCCGAAAAATTAATAACAGACAAACCATGTATCGAAATGATGCGGAATAAAAAGGAAAAATGTCAGGGGAGAAGCGCTAGTCAGGGCTATGACGTGAGAGCATGATTCGGAAGCAAGAAAAGCGCGTTCACATGGAAAACCGGCTAAATTGTGCAAAATGCTTCAAAAATTAATAACTCAAAAACCGTGCACCGGAACAAAGGTAGGTCAAAAGGAAAAATGGTCAATTCAAAGGGAGGAACAGGGCTATAAGGTTGGATGGGGACTTTGGTGAACGTAGGGTGCATTCACATGGCAGGACCTCAAAATCAGGGAATGAAGGAAAACTGCAAGGAAACAGCCCCAAGGGTGGGTGGAACATAACCGGGTGGATGGGAAGGGATCCCATCAGGGTAACAGCAAGGCAAGGCATTCATGCATGAGCAAGATAAGGCATATGCAGATGGGTATGCAATGTAGACGCGCAGGGACGCGTCCCCACACTTAAGACCTTAACGGATAGGGTTAACCGAACAACAGGGACCTAGGACCACACCACAGACCATCCACTAACTTCCCCACACTTAAAACATGACCAGCACTAAGAAACAGAAGTTGTAGGGTTAGAAAAACTTGGCCCGTTTCGTCAAGAATCAAGGTTGAGTGTCGACGGCACGTCCAGTGTGGTTGTCGGCGCTGGAGGGACCAAGGCATCTTCCCGACACACGTCCGTCATGGAAGGGACCACACGGCAGCACCCAGGGAGGTAGCTGATGGAAGAAATCGCAGGAAATTCGTCGATGATGATGAGGGATACTACACTCAACTCACACTCACTCAATTGGAATGAAAGAATAGTCACTCGCCCCATGACTAATATCACTCAAGGAAGAATGATGGAACCCCATATCTCATACCTGGTTGAGGAATCGACAAGGGAGAAATGGTGCAGAAGGAGTATGCCAGGGTGCACGGTTAATGGTGCATTAGTGCGTCCAACCCGTCTGGCATAGGTGCAAGAAGAAAGGCAAGGGAGCCTTACAGTGCAGTGTACAGAACAGGGTGATGTGTCTTGTATTGACGGTAAAAACCCATCCCGTGGGTGCATAGGGAAACGGAAACATACCTGACTCCAAGTGTCGTAACGTCTCTCAATCTCACCTCTCGGTAATTGATTGAAGAAACTCCAGTCAAACTCAACCCACCCTCTATCTCACGCTCTGTTGATAAATACAGGAGGGCAGCCTTTTCCTAAAACCCATTGATGTAATCCTCACAATCACTTGTGCAAAGATTGTATGCCTTGTGCGCATTTGATGGTGCAACTGTGCATCCAGCCCTGTGCCAGCATACGGTGCGAGAAGGAAGGCCAGGGAGCCTTATGGTGCAGTGCACAGAAACAAATCGTGCTTTGTGCTTTGAGAGGCCCATCCCGTGCGTGCAACATTTCATTCACACTTCTCACCTCTCATTC
Organism: Lygodium microphyllum; assembly: GCF_053477565.2. Lineage (NCBI taxonomy): Eukaryota > Viridiplantae > Streptophyta > Polypodiopsida > Schizaeales > Lygodiaceae > Lygodium > Lygodium microphyllum. The sequence goes on from NC_141139.1 coordinate 62,780,740, forward strand.
GATTTGAAGAGAAAAGACTGGTCTCTCGCCCCACCCTCTGTCTCACGCTCGGTTGATAATTACAGAGGGGCAGCCTATACTCACTTCCCCATCCGGTTAGGATGAAAGCTCACATCACTCAAGGGGTTGTCGATGAAGATCGCGTCATCAGTTGTTGAAGAGGCGTACCCAGGGAGGTAGCCATCAAATCGAACGTTGTATTGGACAGGAACATGTCGTTTGTAAAAGGACAAGTGGTCACTTTGTAGAGGGACCCAGGACACAGCATACCAAGGGAGGCAGCTTCGGAATTGAATCCTAGGGATATCAATTAATGAATCCACTTTCTGGACTGCTCAGTGTTACCACCTTTTCCACAGCCAGCTTCTCGCCCAAGGGTGTTTACCACCTTTTCTTGGAACGAGGCCTGCTATGACAGGGAATTGCTTCCTTTTCTCTCATAACAGATTTGTTTTTCTTGTTTTTTTTTTCTTCTTTGGTTTTTTTTTTTCTTATTTTGCCCTATTCCCGAGGGTGTTTCCACCTTTTCTCGAAGAACAGGTCGGCATGACAGGGACCTAAGTCCTTTTCTCCCATGACCGATATGTTTTGTTTTTTTCTTTTTTTTATTTTCCTTTCTTTTATTTTCTTTCCTTTTTCTTTTTTTTTTTTCGAATTGAGCAAGGGAATGGTAGAACTACCATTTGTCAGAACCCACCTCGCCACTGTCGCTGGTGGAAAATAGAGGATAAGAGATCAAGGCTGGAAGGGGGTTTTGAGGGGACAAAGGGTTGCGTCCACTTCATCAGGAGTGATTGAAGAACGGCTATCAGAAGTAGCATCATAACAAGTACAGTGCCACCCAACGAGGGAAAAGATCAAGTGGCCGTAATTGTCAAGATCCCCAAGGAGGGAAGTACTTCTTCAAGCGATATCCATTGATCAGAAAGGGATCATCAAAGGCATCAACGGTCTGCACTTGGACAGAGCCATTAGGGTTGACTGCAAGTACCTTATAGGGGCCCATCCACCGCTGTTGGAGCTTGCCAGGAAACTTGCCAAACCGTGAATCATAGGCTAGGACCAAATCACCTTCTTTGAACTCTTTGTGCTTGATGAAGCTGTCATGGTAAGCCTTGCGTCGAGCTTGCGTGGCTTCCATGCACTGTAGAGCCATCCTACGAATTTCGTCCAAACATTCCAAGTGCAGGAGACGGCGTTGCAGTGAATCGTCATCCCCCAAACGCTCTTTGATCGCCACTCTCAAAGAGGGTAGTTCCAGTTCAACAGGAAAAACTGCTTCTGTACCATACACCAGCTGGAAAGGTGTCTGTCCCGTTGCTGCTTTATGAGAGGTTCTGTACGCCCAGAGGGCCTCTGTAAGTCGATCGTCCCAATCACGACGATGTGCGGCAATTGTTCTTGTCAGAATCGAGCAGAGGATGCGATTCGTGACTTCGACTTGGCCGTTGGCTCTGGGGTAATAAGGAGTGGACTTGCGATGGCGGATCTTATACAACTCTGTCAATTCTTCCATGACTTTGTTAAGGAAATGAGTGCCTCTATCACTTACCAGCTCTAAGGGACTGCCAAAACGGGTGATGATATTCTCGTACATGAACAGGGCCACGCTGTTACCATCGTCCCGCTTTAGGGCTTTAGCTTCACACCACTTTGTAACATAATCCGTACATACGAGGATGTATCGGTTCTGTTTCCTACGATTGGACCTACGAAGTCAATGCCCCACTTCTCAAACGGCTTCAACGGAAGGATAGGTTGCAATGGCATGGCACTTGTCTTGGTGGGTTTCCCCATTCTTTGACAAGCATCACATCTTTTACAGTAATCATAGGCATCCTTATGAATGGTAGGCCACCAATATCCTGCTAGCAGAGCCTTCCTGGCCTAGCTTCTCCTGCAAAGTGACCTCCACATGGCTCGTCATGGCAAGCCTTCAGAACGATCCCAATCTCATCTCCTGCAACACATCTTCTGAGCACTTCATCTTTGCCCTTCTTGTACAGTGCACCGCCGAGCAGGGTGTAGGGGGTTGATTCTAGCATGAGCTTCTTCCTTTCCCGACTAGAAATACCAGGAGGGTACTGTTGGGTTGCCAGCAAATTGGCAATGTCCGCATACCAGGGAGTGACAGTTTCTACCAAGAATAGGGAAGCATCAGGGAGGTCTGGATCATCTCGTTCCTCGTCTGCAGTTTGTGGGATACGCGACAGATGATCAGCCAGAACATGGGAACGACCAGGCTTAGTAATTACCTCAAAGTCGAACTCCTGGAATAAAAGGAGCCATCTCATCAATCGTCCTTTCACATCTGCTTTGTTCATCAAGAAGGACAGGGCCTCATGATCCACATAAAATTTAAAGTGGGTAGATAGGAGGTAATGGCGAAACTTCTCCAGGGCAAACACCATTGCCAAGCACTCCAGCTCGGTCACTGTATAGTTTCGTTCCCTATCAGTGACTTTTCGGCTTGCGTAATAGATCGGTTGATCCAGCTTCGATGAGCCCTTCTGGCAGAGGACAGCACCTAAGCCTTCAATTAATGCATCAGTGTGTACGTGGAACTCTTTCGTCCAATCAGGAGGTTGCAAAATGGGTGCCTCAATCAGACACTGCTTCAGAGTGTGGAAGGCTTTGTCACATTCTTTTGTCCAAGTAAACTCTGCATCTTTCCTCAGGAGCTTGTGCAAGGAAGTTGCCTTTGTCGCAAAATGGGCTATGAACCTTCTGTAGTAACCCACATGGCCTAGGAATCCCCTCAACTGTTTGAGGTTGGTGGGTGTTGTCAGAGCGGCGATCTTTTCGATCTTTGCAGGGTCTGTTGATATCCCTTGTGCAAAGACAATGTGGCCAAACAGAACTCCAGAAGAGACCCCAAAGATGCATTTGTCGGGGTTGAGGGAAATCCCATACTCCCGGCATCGGTCAAAGCATTGTTCCAGGTGTTCCCAGTGTTCACGGATCAAACTATAGACACAGAAGTCATCCAAATATACCTCAATAAAGTCGTGCAGATGATTTTGGAAGGCGGCCATCATGACTCGTTGAAAAGTAGCAGGGGCATTGCAGAGCCCAAATGGCATCACTCGATAAGCGTAGGTCCCCCATTCTGTGGTGAAGGTTGTTTTGGATTGGTCTTCTTCTGCGATTTGGACTTGGTTGTATCCGCTGAATCCATCCAGAAGAGAATAAAGCTCATGTCCTGCCACTATGTCCAACAGTTGGTCTGTGAAAGGAATTGGAAAGTGATCCTTCTTTGTCTTAGAATTAAGCTTTCGGAAATCCACACATATTCGCAATTTTCCATTCTTCTTGGGTACAACCACGATGGGTGAAACCCATTCACTATTTGCCACTGGATAGATGAACTCGGCTTCCAGAAGCTTCAGCAGCTCCGCTTTCACCAATGTGGAATAATTTGGGTTCATTTGCCTCTGTCGCTGCCGTACTGGCTTGGCATCAGGCTCCAAGTCAATATGATGTTGACATATTGTGGGATCAATCCCCTTTAGGTCTTTGTAGGACCATGCAAACACGTCCAAATTTTCTTTCAACAAGTTGTACAAGGTTAACAACTCCTCTTCTGGGAGACTGCTACCCACCTTCAAGTGGCGTTCAGTGCCTTCTGCATCCACAAAGGTTAACTGCCTTTCACCTTCTACTTCACGGATAAAGGTCCCGCGGACTGCTTCTGGGTAGAGATCCGACTCCTTCAAGGGAGTGGTATCCTCTTCTGATGTCCCACTAGAACCAATTTCTTCTTTTGGTGGAGACTTAGGTTGCTCCTTAAGATGTTGGAATGGGATAAGAGCTGTTTCGGGTTTGGTGTCAAAATTAATTACCTCTTGGCTTGAGGACTCATCTTCTGAAGATGACACATCCAAGAACGTCACATAACAGGGACCTACTGATGCCTGTTGGATTGGTGGGACTGGTGCTTGTTGGCACGGTGCATCATCATCATCTTTCTTTGGCAAGGATGGGTTAGGACGGCAGGAGCCACACTTAAAAGATGGCTTGCTCTTCTTAATCCATTTCTTATAAAGGTTTTACGTATGAGAAGATCCATTTACCAGACCAAATGGTACCATCGCCATTCTGTCCCGTAGCATGAGCTCATCGGCTTCTGATACTTCTGGAACTTCTTCTTCAAATGTATCCTCTTCGGGTGGGATAGACTCTTCTGGCTCACTTTCATAATCTTCTTTGTCCATATCATATTCAACCTCTTCTGTCTTTGCTTCTGCTTCTGCTTCTGTTCCTGCTTCTGCTTTTGTTCCTGTCTCTGTTTCTGCTTCTGTCTCTGCTTCTGTCTCTGTAGGAGCTTTGTAACAGAAGAACAGATTCTCTGTGTCCTCTCCTGCCTCTGTCTCTGTCTCTGCTTCTGCTTCTGTCTCTGTTTCTGTCTCTGTTTCTGCTTCTGTCTCTGTAGGAGCTCCGTAACAGAAGAACAGATTCTCTGGTTCCTCTCCTGCCTCTGCCTCTGCGTCTGCTTCTGCTGTGACCATGTAACAGGGAAAGTAGTACATCCATGCTTCTATCTCACTATCAGAAGTGATTTCAGAAGTCATTCCCGGTTCAGGCAGGAAGTATTCACCCATTGATAATGGCTTTGCATCTTTTGGAAGTCAGCTTACAGTATCCACTGTTAAAGAATGTGCCACTGTTTTCTTGGGAAGGATCTGTTTGACAGCATCTTCGTCTGCTGATGTTCCATCTGTAGCCTCATTAGGGGAGTCAGAAGATAATTCCAAGGAGGTGGATCCATGTCCTTTTTGAGAACCATACAGTTTCAGCACCACTTTGTTGGGTCCTCTGCCCAAGGTCAAGGTTCCTTTGAACCAATCCGTCCTTGCTCTGGCTTCAAAAAGCCATGGTCTGCCCAATAACAGGGGATAGGATGTACCATAAGAGTTTGGCTTCACCACCAGATAGGTTAGCCAATAATCTTTTCCAGCCACTGTAGTCTTCACATATGGAAGAATGCCCAAAGGCTTGATTCTACTCTGATCCGCCAGTCTGATGAGCCATTGGGTTGGTTGCACACCTTGTAGGCCTAGATCCTTCATTGTCACATCCGTCATAATGTTCACTGATGAACCACCATCAATCAGTGCATTTCCAATGAAGCAGCCTTCTATCCACACACCAGTCTCTGGCGTACCCGGATCTAGAAAAGCGTTAGCCACATCCACTTCTTTTACAGGCTCTGGAGCCTTGTTGGACTTTGTTACTGTTGAGGGAGCAATCCTTAAACCACGTCTTTTTGTCAGTATACTTTTGAATCTTTTCCGGCAACTGGGGGACAACATCAATAATTGTCGGAATGTAAGATTTGGTCTAAAGGTATCTAGATCTCTAACTAGATCGTATTCCTTAATAGGATCCACTGGCTTCTCTAATCGGTTAGGGAATGGGGCAACACCCATTTTCATTTTCCCTCTTTCTTCCAATAGAGGAATTACAGGAACTTCTTCTGCCACTTGTGGCACGTCCTCCTCTTTTGTATCCTGGACCTCTGGTCCTGTCTCTGTAACTGTCTCTGTAACTCTCTGTGGCACTGTAGGGCTCTGTACGGCACTGTTAGGCTCTATTCTGTTATGTTCTTCTGGTGGAAGATTGAACTTCACTGTTCTGGCAGGAGGGTTATTTTCTTTCTGGATAGGCGGTTCCCTCTGCTTTGCACGCGTGATGGCAGCAACTTCCAATTCCACTAAATTGGAGGTAGGCTCTTGGGCCTTGGACGGACTATCAGTAGCACTGTTTTTCACTGGGGCTGGGCTTGGACAGTCTTTTGCAGTGTGGCCTTCTCCTTTGCATCGACTGCATAAGGGCTTGTAATCCACTGACCTTCGAGGATTTGGACAATTTGGTGAGATGTGGCCCTTTTCTCCGCATCTGTGACACTCCACTTCTGATCTCTGACCACCGCCAGACTGTCTTCCTCTGTAACTTTGAGAAGGAAATCTTCTGGGTCCAATATCTTGTGTTGTCATTTTGGATTCCAGCAAGTTAAATCTTGCGTCTTCTTCCTTCCTTCTCCTATCATGCATCTCCTTCAGAGAGCAAATGTCCTCTGTATGGTTCTTTCGCAAACAGTAGGAACAGAAGGCCCCAGGAATGGTTGGTTTTCGTGTACATTTAGTGGCTAAATGGCCTGCTTGATGACACTTACCACACCAAGTATTTGACCGCATCACATCTCTTCCTGCTCCTGCAACATTGGATATGCTTGCGGTATTCACTTTCAGCTTCTGTAGTTGTTCTGTAATCACATCCATCAACTCCTTTTTAATGTTTGCAACTGAGTTGGATAAATAATCCTTCAAGCTTTCTCCTCCTAACGTACTGGCAGGAGGGTTTTGAGGAGTCTCTGGAATTACTGCATAAACGGGTTGGGCTGGTACAGAGGGGTCTCTGTTCTGGTTCTGATTCAGAGCTCCTGTTTGAACTGTTGGCTGTTGGCTTCAGTTGGTAGGATTCCACTGTTGCTGTTGATTTGGAATTGAGGAAATTGGTTGAGACCATGGTTGTTGTGGTTGAGCCATCATTTGAGGCATGGATTGTGGCCATTGTGGATTTGGTGCACTGTACTGTGATACTGGGGGCATCTGTTGGTAGGGATAGGGAACAGTCCCTGGGACTGCATTTGGTGGATACATCATTCCTGGCACCAGAGGAGGTAGGACTCCTCTTCATGTATTCATTGCTAATCTAGCTTCCACTTCATCGTACAGTCTTGCACCTTCTGTTGCAGCTTGTAGTGTGGCTGGTCTTTGTAGCTCCACAAACTTACGGACTTCTGGTTGTAATCCTCTGAGAAACACCCCCTTCTGAATCCCATCATCTAAATTATGGTTAGTCCATCTCTTCAGGATGGATTCCATTCGCGAGACATAGGCTTCCACTCTTTCTCCAGAGGACTGACTTAGGTTCATAAATTCCTCTCTCATCCGCTCTTCAAAACCTTCACGCCTGAATTTAGTAAGAAAGGCCAACTTCAAGTCGTCCCATGTGCCAAAAGTTCCTGCTGCTTGTCTCTCATACCACTGAAACGCCGCGCCCTTGAAAGTGGCGGGGAATATTGCTAACCAATGCTCCGGGGTTCTGGCATTGTTAGCCACACACGCTACCATAAACTCTGCTACATGAAGATCGGGGTCTTCATTGTACTCTCCCTTAAAAACTGGCAATGGGACTACATTCGCTGGCCTGTCATCAATATTTCCAGGACGGATCTGGCTTGGAAGTGGACCTCCAGCAGGAGGAGGAAGGGCTTGATGTGCCATTGGGACTTCTGTAAAGAGTTCTGCAAGGGCGTCAAAGGCGGCTTCTGCTGCGAGCTCGCTCTCGGCTCTAATTTTTGCTTTCTCTCTTCTCACGTACCTCTGGACTCGTTCTAACGCTTGCCTTTTTATTGCGTCATTCATCCGGGGGTTGGCTCCACTATGTTGTTAGTGCTCCACAGAGGGTTAACAGAAGACTTCAGTCTCTCGAGGACTCTCTTGCCAACATTTCTTCTACTTCTTTCTTTTCAACGTCCCTGAATTCTCCTTTCATGCCACTGCACAGAGGAAGGTATTCGGTTCTGAAGGTGTCAAAATGCATACGTCTGAGCATTGTGGTAGTGCCATCATCATAGTAATGCCAGCTTCTGATGGTTTCAACAGTGTATGTTGTGAAAAGCACTCTGTCTATCAACTTCCAATGGGTTGCTAATTGAACAAACAGAAGATTATCAGTACACCAAGCATCCCATGTATCTTGCTGTTGAGCATCTACGAACAAATTCCAACTCTTTTCCTTCTTGTCCCTGTGAACCTCTACAGACCAAGACTCCTGAAGCTTCTTCACAATCTCCCACTTGATGTTGTCTGGAAACTTCTCAATGAATGCCAAATCTTCCATGGATGTTCATTCTCTCTGTTTCTGCTCTTCAGTTTGTTCCCATACAGTTTGCCACCAAGATGCAAGTTTCTGCTGCTTCAATAGGAAGAGGAAACTGTCCACCACATAGAGCATGCATCATATGGTGATGTGTTTCCGCCATTGTGGGATGAACTTCTTGTGGAAAGTGGCTTTGATTATGAGGAATTCCAACTCTTCAGTGGAAGAAGGAACTTTACAATCATCCATTGAATTCTTCTCTTCTTGGCAATGCCATTTTCTTCATTTTCAGCCTTTTTTGGTGCTTGTTGATGGCAAGTTTCCCCGGCTGCGCACCAAAAACATGGAGCCCCAAGAGGAACACCAAGGAAAAGGGAATTCTCTTGCAAGAAAATCTATCTTGTAACATCAACAAGCTTGTCTATCATGTTTCATATGATCATAATGAAGAAAAGAACACCAAGCACAACAAATCTTCATGCAGCATCATGTAAATCTCCCACGGTTTTTAATAGAATCAACCATATTCTTCAACATCCTCACAAAATCCATCAATGGAACAAAGAAAGCAAAGAAGTACACCATCTTTGAATGGAAATACATCACATAGTATTCATCTTCAATATCTTCATAGTCTTCTCTCTCAATCTCTCATATACAATCACTCTGTTTGAGTAGAATTGGCTATCTCTGACTCTCTCTATCTCACTCCATCAATAATACATCATATCCTCACTACAATCTCTCAAAAATTACTCTCAATAATCACTCTTAGGTCGTGGATACCCCTCCCAAGAGGTATGTCTTTTATGAAGGGTCACCAGAGCCACTACAGTGTCTCTTCACAGCTCACTATTGTCACTTCACTCTAGTCTTCACTTGAGTCTTCAGCAGCTACTTCTTCCACTTCTTTCAGCTCTTTTGCACTTGTATTCACCTCTTTCCAAGGCTAGAAAACTTTCCCCAAAGTCACACATACATTCCACAGAACACTTACAGAAGCATACAGAACAGTCTACAGAACAGTACCAGAACAGAGACAGTACAGAACAGAACAGAAACAGAATAGAAGCAGAAGCTCTACAGAAGACCTACAGAAGGTTACAGAAGGTCATCAAAACCACATCACTCATTCTCAACCCATTCCAAACTCTCACAAGCCATTCACTAAGCTTTCACAATATCTCATTCTTCATTAATCAATACTTCATCCCTCCTTACAGAAGACAATCAGAACAAAACAGACCAAAACAGAACAAAACAGAAGGTATACAGAACCTATCAGAACCTATCAGAACATCACAGAACCATCAACAAACATCATGATCTTCCAAAACACAATCAATATCATCCAAAACACTCTCAATCCACTTCTAAATCAACCAATCATCCCATAAAATCAACCATTCAGCTCTCAACAACAACAAAAATCAGCCAAAAAACAAGTCATTTCAACACTCAACAGTTTGATTTCTTGGTCCAGCAAGAAACAATGATGTGTTGCGGTTTCCACAACTGAGGCTGAATATGTTGTTGCATCATTAGCAGCTCGCGAGCTAGTTTGGCTTCAACAACTACTTGTAGATTTGGGACATCCTTCATCATCTAGTACACCTCTTTGATGCGACAACCAAAGTGCTATTAGTCTTACCAAAGACTATAGACAACATAGTAAATCAAAGCATATTTCTATTCATTATCATTATGTTCGACATGAAGTTAAGAAAGGTTCCATTATGGTGGAGCGTTGTCCCAGTGATCAAATGGTTGCAGACATCTTCACAAAAGTTCTTAGTGAAGCTCGCTTTAGTTCATTAAGACATGCAATTTGTATTGTTCTAAGTTTTTCTCTCACTAATTGAGGCATGTATCATTGTATTCATGAAAACTTTATAGTAAATCATTTTTGTATCGTAGGTATTTGTAGGGGCTCGGGTTTTTCCCTTGTTCTCCCCAAGGGTATTTTCCCTTGTTCTCCCCAGGGTTTTTTCACTCGCAGCCAGAGACCTTTGTTTAAGTGGGGATGTTACAACTATATATATCATCTCTCACTTGACTTGCGTCTCACCTATATATACTAAATGTACATCAATATGAATCATTCTTTGGGAGCATGTCTTATGTATCTCTCTCGTACTCTCTCTCTCACTCAACAAATGATCCATGATATTTGATACATCAACACATCTATTTATGGTTGGATCTCATATCACACTTAATGTCTATTTATGGTTGACAAATACGCACTCTGCCAACACTCCCATTCTTTCGAGCTCTACCAAGGGTACATCTTTAACACACAATGAAGAATCATCCATTCATCAACCTTTTGCTAATCTTGTTGGTTGTCTTCATTTTATTGGTTTAAACACAAGACCATATATTTTATTTGCAACTAACTTTTTGGGATAGTATCTTTCTTCCCCTTCCACTATTCATTGGCGTATTGCAAAACGTATTCTTAAGTACCTCAAGGGTACTAAGGAGTTTGGTCTTATTTATCGTCATTGAGAGGATTCTTCTTTATCTTCTTCAACTTCTCTTGACCTTATTGGATATACAGATGCTGATTGGGCAAGTTCACATTTATCCATGCAATATACAAGTGGGAATTGTTTCTTCGTAAATGGATGTTTGGTTTCTTGGTCCAACAATAAACAACGATGTGTTGCGGGTTGAGAGAGAGAGAGAGAGTACGAGAGAGATACACAAGACATGCTTCCAAAGAATTATTCATATTGATGTAGAGTTAGTATATATAGGTGAGACCCAAGTCAAGTGAGAGATGATATATATAGTTGTAATTCATTAAGACATGCACTTGGTATTGTTCCAAGTTCTTGTCTCACTGATTGAGGCATGTATCATTGTATTCAAGAAAACTTTATAGTAGATCATTTTTGTATCGTAGGTATGTGTAGGGGCTCGGATTTTTCCCTTGTTCTCCCCAAGGGTATTTTCACTTGCAGCTAGAGACCTTTGTTTGAGTGGGGATGCTACAACTATATATATCATCTCTCACGTGACTTTGGTCTCACCTATATATACTAACTGTACATCAATATGAATCATTCTTTGGGAGCATGTCTTGTGTATCTCTCCAAAGAAGATTGATAAAAATTTGGAGATATATGTCGATCTTCCTATTGAGATACAACATGGATTCTATTCTATTGAATATGATGTCTTTGATGATGCTATGTCTCTCCAAGAGGATCCAATATTGTATATGGAAACTATCAATTCATCTCAAAGGGATCAATGGCAAGAAGCTATGCAAGCTGAGTACGATTCTTTAATCCCCAAAGGTACATGGATTCTTACTGAACTCCCCCAAAGTCGTGTTCCTATCAAATGTAAATGGGTTTATAAAACCAAGACCAAAGCTGATGGCTCGTTTGATAAGTTCAAAGCATTACTTGTTGCAAAAGGTTACTCGCAGATTGTAGGAGTAGATTATCAAGAAACATTTTCTCCCGTTGTGTGCTCCACAACTGTTCGTATGCTTTTGGCTTTTGCAACACTATTTGATCGAGAAACTCACCAAATGGATGTTAAAATGGCTTTTCTTAATGGAGATCTTGAAGAAGAAATCTATATGGAGCAAGCTGAAGGTTTTATGATTGCAGGAAAGGAGCATCTTGTATGCCAGCTTCATCGTGCATTATATGGATTGAAGCAAGCCTCTCGTGCTTGGTATATTAAGATTGATTAGTTCCTCACATCTAAAGGTTTTGTTGCATGTTTTGCTGACCCAAATCTTTACATCAAAAGGGAGGACAAATGTTTTATTATTCTTGCTCTATATGTTGATGATACTATTCTTGTGTCAAATAATATTGCTCTCTTGGATGCTGTGAAGAAGCTTTTATCGACTGCATTTGAAATGGTGGATCTTGGTGAGATACATTCTTGTTTGGGTATTCAAGTTCAACGACACTAACAACAAGGCATTCTTCTTCTTCGCCAGACAAAGTTTATTAATGATATTGTTAAGAAGTTTGGGTTGACAAATGCGCAGTCTGCCAACACTCCCATTCTTTCGAGCTCTACCAAGGGTACATCTACAACACGCAATGAAGAATCAGCCATTCATCAACTTTTGCTAATCTTGTTGGTTGTCTTCAATTTATTGGTTTAAACAGAAGATGAGATATTTTATTTCTAGCTAACTTTTTGGGACAGTATCTTTCTTCCCCTTCCACTATTCATTGGAGTGCTGCAAAACGTATTCTTAAGTACCTCAAGGGTACTAAGGAGTTTGGTCTTATTTATCGTCATCGAGAGGATTCTTCTTTATCTTCTTCAAATTTTCTTGACCTTATTGGATATACAGATGCTAATTGGGCAAGTTCACATTTATCCATGCGATCTACAAGTGGGAATTTTTTCTTTGTAAATGGATGTTTGGTTTCTTGGTCTAGCAAGAAACAACGATGTGTTGCGGTTTCTACAACTGAGGCCGAATATGTTGCTACATCATTAGCAGCTCAGGAGCTAGTTTGGCTTTGACAACTACTTGCGAATTTGGGACATCCTTCATCATCTAGTACACCTCTTCGATGCGACAACCAAAGTGCTATTAGTCTTACCAAAGACTATATACAACATAGTAAATCAAAGCATATTGCTATTCATTATCATTATGTTTGACATGAAGTCAAGAAAGGTTCCATTATGGTGGAGCATTGTCCCAGTGATCAAATGGTTGCAGACATCTTGACAAAAGCTCTTAGTAAAGCTTGCTTTAGTTCATTAAGACATGCACTTGGTATTATTCCAAGTTCTTGTCTCACTGATTGAGGCATGTATCATTGTATTCAAGAAAACTTAATAGTAAATCATTTTTGTATCGTAGGTATGTGTAGGGGCTCGATTTTTTCCCTTGTTTTCCCCAAGGGTTTTTTCACTCGCAGCCAGAGACCTTTGTTTGAGTGGGGATTTTACAACTATATATATCATCTCTCACTTGACTTTGGTCTCACCTTTATATACTAACTCTACATCAATATGAATCATTCTTTGGGAGCATGTCTTGTGTATCTCTCTCGTACTCTCTCTCTCTCTCAACAAATAATCCATGATATTCGATACATCAACACATCTATTTATGGTTGGATCTCATATCACACTTAATCTCAAATTTCAATATTTCATTTTATGGAAGAGTCCCTTTGGATTACATTTGTCTTGTATTTCGTAAAATCTTGTGTTGTATTTTCAATTTTCAACCTAGAAATCTTATACATTTATTTGGGTTTTGTGAATTTTGAATATTTTTAAATCCACTTTTGTCTAAAAATGTTTTCTCTTTGTAGAACTATTCAATGACAAAGAAAGATAGCACATCCAAAAAGGAGACCCAAACCATTGATGGAGTTAGTGGTGATTTTGTGTATCCATGGTATATAGATATTTATGATAGTCAAGGAAAAAGAGTTGACAATGTTCTCTTATTTACTTTGAAGAGTGATATTACATTTTTTCAACAAGATGGTGTAACAGAGAAGATAATAGGTGGATGTGCTAGGAAAGAGAGGATACCATGTAATCTTGTTAAGATCAAGGGGAAAAATGTAGTATACAAACTTGATCCTTTGTCATTTCACTTTGCCCCTATTAAAGAGGACAAAGATTTCTCTTTAAAAACAATGGGATGGACCTTATTTGAGGAGGTAAAGGGCACACAAGACATTATATTAGCATTCCAAGCTATTCAAAATAGTGAGCTACTTTCTCTATCAAGAAAAGGTGATTGCTCCAACAAAAGATTGCAGCTCCAAGATAAACAAATAGACTTGAGATCTTCACCTTCTCCTCAAAAAGAAAATAATTCACCAAATCCCACAAGCTCAAAGTCAAAATCACGTCAACGAAGTTCCTTGTCACAAGCTCTTGTTGTTAGTATGGCTGCTAACACTACTAAGAATGATGTCACTTTACCTTCCATGCTAGAAGTTACACCTGCAAAACCAATAATTTCTCTTGAGGTCAAGGGAGTAGAAAGAACATTCGATTTTCCCGAGATAGTTAAGAAGAGGGGAAAGAATGAAGAATTAGGATTTCACATGTTTGAAAAATTCTTTCCATTTGGTCCAACAATACAATTTCCTATTCTTGTTGATAGGTGCTATGAGGAACCTCCTTTGTATGCTTATAGGTTACTATGTTGGGATTAATGTTGGGATTATGTAGAGAAGCTAACCATATCTTTCATAAAGAATCTCATGAATTCTGCAACAACAGCATATCTTATGTCTTTTGTACAAGACAACAATGAGAAAAGACCCATGCATCGTGATGAGGTGGATGCTAATAAGTTGGACACTTATAGTTATTGGATTATATCCACTCTACTACAAATGACATGTGAACCTAAACAATTCATGTTGTTATCATTTCTTGATCAAAAGCAAATGGTCTTCATCATCAGCATCGCACAAGACCATGATTGATAAAGATGGTATATATGTTCAACCTTCAATTACTTCTTGCTTCAAGAGACCATCTATTATACAAACATCCTCAACAAATGCCTCACGTCATCCGTCCCTTACATTGAACAGCTCACAATTATCCATGTTGAAGCAAACTCCTTTAGTCTCTACTTTGAAAGATATGGAAGCAACGCAACTTGCTCATGAGTTAGGAAAACACAAACATTTCATAAATGGTAGTGCTGCTAAATGTTTTATACAAAATCTACAAAATTTGTATAAATTTCCCAATATACATGATGTAACAAGGCGGTGACTCTATATGGACTAATTTTAACTTTCATAATCAATATGTCCCTTACATTAAAGGCTTTTGCATGGCTATGAAATATATGCTTGTTAGAAATTTAAAGTGTTTTATGTAATTACCTTGGTGTTTCTAAACACCACCAATAGTAATGAGAGAATCTACTTGATGTTTTATATTCTTTCTGTAACATCAGTTTATTGTGTTGAAAAGTCTTATAAAGTGGTTTAAATCCTATTTTGTACTTTACGACCGTCTATTATACAAACATACTCAACAAATGCCTCACATCACCTGTCACTTACATTGAACAACTCACAATTATTCAAGGTGAAGCAGACTCCTTTAATCTCTACTTTGAACGATATGGAAGCAATGCAACTTGCTCATGAGTTAGGATATCACAAACAGTTCAGAAATGGTAGTGCAGATATCTACAAAAGTTGTGTTTTTCCAATATATATGATGCAACAAGACAGTGACTCTATATGGACTAATTTTGACTTCCATAGTAAATATATCCCTTACATTAAGGGCTTTTACATGGCTATGAAATATATGCTTGTTAGAAATTTAAAGTGTTTTATGTAGTTACCTTGGTGTTTTTAGACGTCACTAATATCAATAAGAGAATCTACTTAATGTTTTTTATTCTTTCAATAACATTAGTTAATTGTGTTGAAATTTCTTATAAAGTGGTTTAAGTCCAATTTTATACTTTATGTCTTAGCTAGCAAATAAGTCTTAAATAATAATGAAATTGATGTCTATTTCTTTGGAAACACAAACCATTGGTCAAAGGTTAAATATTTGGTATTAGAAAAATCATAAACTTCTAGCTTGGTATATAAATCTTCATTTTATGATATGAAAGTTTATTTAGCTAGTTAAAGTGTGAAGTTAGTTGATTTTGGCCAAAGCCAATATCCATCTTGTACATATATTGTCAAGATAGATAGAAAGTTTGAACAAAAGATATTTATATATCATGCATATACATATAAAAAATGTAAATGGAGTGAGCAATTATTTAACATACTTGTGTCCATTGGTTTACACAAAAAAAAGAACCATCACATCATAGGTTATCCAAACTTATCACTGTATGGTATTAGATCAAGTTATTAAACCACACCTAATTAGTGGTGACTCTTTTAAGGCCCTAGTTCATGAAACTTATACATATCACTTTTGCTAGAAAAGATAGAGGAGAAATACAAATCTCCTAATAGCCACATAGCTTACATTTATCATTTAAGCTCTCAACATGTGTGATCTCATATTTATAACATACAAAGTGCCCTTTAAAGATAAACATAAACATAGTGCTCTCTTTCATTCACAAAAGTAAGACATTCATTAAAAGTGGGACTTGGGAAATTTCCAAATTAATCTCTAATATGGTGCTTACATCTAAATAATTTTCATATGTTTAAGTATTTTTAAATAATTTTTAATATTTTAATCTTCTTTTCTCTTTAAATATTCTCTCTCTCGTCTTTTAATTCTATGTTTTCTCCCTTAACCATGACGCTATGAAAATTGCTATGGAAATAAGTTTATTTATTTATTTATTATTTATTTATGATTTCATTAAATCTACTTGTTGGATAATCTTGACTTGTTACACATAAGCATTGTGTGTGATTCTAGTTGCATTGTGCTTGGTTGATAGATGGTTGGAAACCAATCTCTCTCATGTTCTAATGAGCACATTATTAATCATAATTAGATAAATTAATAATAAAAAATAATTATTGAGTTTCAATGATCTTTGACTAAATCTATATAGTAAGTGCAATGTATAATAGTATGCATTTCTATCATAATATAAAAATATATGATATTGTGTATTGTTAGGATTTTTACTTCATTTTTGATATAGTAAGTTTAAGATTCTTTATGAGTAATGTTAACTATATCATTAATATTTAACACTATTAATTTACTTGATTTAAAACCTTTAACATAAATAATATTATAATATTTTATTTCATATATTATTTTATTAAAATAAGTTTTTTGAATAATTCCTTTGTAATTTTTCTAATGTGATCTAATTTTAGAAAGTATCCCTAGCCATCTTTATATCATCACAAAATAACAGAATGTGGTAAAAAATCATTTTTGTTGTTTCTCTCATCTAAAGTCAAAATTCAAAGTTTGTAGAATCATTTTAAAGATCGTGACATAATTTAGAAGTTATGTTTTGTGAATTATAAGTTTAAGGATTTTTTGTGTAATCTTGACTAAGTCATTAATCTTCAACACTATTAATCTACAAGGGAAACCATTACAACCAAAATCCATGGCCACAAAAGCTAAAGTCATGTTTCTCATACTTTAAAAACATCAATTTCATTATTTAACTATATTGATTGGTTTATATTTCTTATCTCTAGTTTTTGGAAAGGGATTGCTATGTTTGTATAAGAATAATGGACCATAGATAAGCTTTGAGCTTTACTTACTTTTGATTTATTAAGAATTTAGATGTACTATTAAAAAAGTTATAGTTTATAGAAAGAACTATAACTTTTATTAGAGATGGTTTTGACTACATATGTATAGTTTTTAAGTTAGTCTTGGAGAAAGTTAGCCTCTTAGTTTAATTCTATACTTTTCTCAAAAAACATGTACTCTCCTCATTTTCAAGTATTGATTTGGTAAATTATTTCTTATTTTTAGAGCATACTAAAGATCATTAAAAAATCTTAGAGTTTTAATTAATGTATAATAGTTGAATGGTTAATGAATTTTAAAAGATATTTTTATCCCAAGATATTCTAACTCAAATTGTACTTTAGTAAGCTATAGTTATTATTTAGTTGAATATCTTTAAATTTTACCTTAGCTTCATTAAAAAGTAAATCCTATTGATATTCTTACCTAATAACGACATAGATTTGCTATATGAGACAGTATTTTGTGAAAACTTATGGATGTCTTATTTTCATGGAATATGTATAGATTTGTTGTATGACATAGTACAAAGATATTTTAATTTTTCTCGTTGATATGGTATAAAGTTGTTCCATAAGATAGCCCTAGCACCATGTGGATAATCAGTCGTATAGTTTTGTAATCAACTAACAATAGTTGCTTTTTAATCCCTATAATATTATGATATTTTCTAAAAAAATAAGATGATTCAATATTCATTTGTGGATTTTCATTGTTTGTTTGTTGCATAATTGTGACTTATTATAGGTAATCATTATATGTGACATTGGTTGCATTGCACTTAGTAGATAGATGGCAGAAAACTCATATATTTTGTGTCGTAGTAAGCAAATTATTAGGAAATTGTGAATTGAGGTTTTTAAAAGATTATTGAGTATAAATAATCTATAAGTGAATCTATATAGTAACTGTAATATATAATACCATATATATATATATATATAATTAACATTATTACTTCATTTTTAAATTATAAGTTTGAGCTTCTTTAGTAATATTAGCTTTAACTAAATAATTAATATTAAAATATTAGATAAAAATATATGCTTGAATTAAAATAAGCTTTCTATGGAAGGCTTCATCAACAAGATCACTGATAAAGAAGGAGAATAAAGTAAGAACTTAGTTTTATTGTTTCTCCCTCATCCAAAGTTGGAATTCAGAGCTTTCGAAGTTGTTTTAGAGATTTTGACATGTAATGGTTTGATACATAGAGTTTTATGTAGTATCTATAGCAAGCTATAAGAAACCTCTTGATATACAAAACTTTTAATTGATATTTGTATTTTAAAAAAATAGATATATGATATGTGTTTAAATAAATATTTCATAATAGAGGATAGTAAACCATGGCTTTTGTTATGGGGAAGGGTTAAGTCTTATCACTAATTTTTCTCTTGTTCTTTGTGAACTTGTCCACTTATTCAAATTACTTCATATTTAATAAAGTTTTTCTATCTATGAATTTAGATACTAGATTTGTTACATAGTTGGCTTTGCAATACATGATCTCTTCTCTCTTTCTCTTCACTATCTCTTTGATATCTCTAAATGTTCTCTCTTCTCCCTATCTCTCCTCTCTCCCATGTTCTCTCCTCTCCCTCCCTCCCTCACACACACACACACACACACACACACAAAACAAAGAGGACAAACTATTTAGAACAAAAATTTTATAAACAATGTTCAAGATAGAGACGAAGAAATGAAGAATACATGGTACAAATGCAAAAGAGTGAAAATGACATAATGACTATTTGGATAGAAAAATAAAGAATAAATAGTGCAAAATTTGTAAAATCCAAGAAAAGTTACACTTGACATGAGTGGTGTGTACATCATTTCCTATGGTCATTCTCTAATATGCACCATGTGCTACCATATTTAATACAAGGATGGCTACTATCTTTGGATATTTGACTCTACTTAAACCTCATTTAATTTAAAAATTAATCATTTCTTAAAGCATCCTCTTTTAATTGTTTTTGTTCCTAATGTCTACAATATCATAGGAAAGAGAATATGAAGCCATTGTGTATGCCTAAAGCCCTATTGCATGCTTAAAACTATTCTATAGAAACTAGATTGATATGGCTACGAAGGCCTCAGAAGATAACTTCATGGCACCACAACAACTTCGAACTCTTGCCTTACTAGAAGACTAAATTCATGCAATAATTGCATTAACAATGACATAACGAGAACATAAACACACTTTGGCTCGTCCATGCAAGATAAAATAAAGCCTATCTGAATCTTGAACTTGAAACTTATTATGCCCATTTCTTCATATTGCACCTATCTCTTTCCTCAAGCTATTATGAACAAGATCTATGGCTTAGAGTAGAAGGTCAAGACTAGAATCCCATTCTTGAGGGAGTGGGATGCCATCATAACAGCATTGAATAGCTGAAGTATTGCATCATAACAATGCTGAGCCACAAAGATACCCAAGTGCAATCCCACCAATGTGGCTCCCATATTATCCCTTAGGGTAAAGCCCTTGAAATGAAAAGTTCAAATATCATCCTGTACATCATAAAGTTCTAGATGAAGAGAAAATGCATGCTCCTAGTATGTTAGGAATGGGAGACACAATATGTGATGCCACATGGTATATCACATACATAGGTAATAGGCAACATGACATAGACGATTATGATGCGCTTCATTATATGACACACATTTGTGAATGGATAGTTAAATATATTTCCTTGTAAATGTAAGTCTAGAATGATGTTTTAATCTAATAATTTATTAAATTTTAGGCGCTACATACCGGTGATTAAATTTTGGAAAAAGACATAGGAGAAAGTTGTCAAGCCTTTCGGCCCTCAATCCTTTTGAAAGCCTTTATGTGTGGTCACATATGAAACCTATCTATCGGATTCTTGTGGCTGATGGGCGTGACAACTTCTTGCCGTGTGGATATTCACCGCGTTTTACGTTTTACGTTTGAATAGGTCAGATCGTTGAGGTTGGCAATAACCAGACGTTGGACAAGAGACGTAGCAGCGATGTCGAAAGGCGAGTTTGTCCGTGCTTGCTGTTTTCTCGACTGCACACGACCGATAACGAGCTCATCGACGGGCCAACGACGTCGTTTGCTGACTTTTGACGACGTCGTTGGACAGGAGCTTGCCGTTTTCTTGGATGGGGACTTCCGATAACGACGTCGTTTGCTGCCTTTTGACGACGTCGCAAAACAAGTAAAGTAGTCTTCTATTTCTATCAGTATTCTGCGCTGGTATTTATATATAAGAGTGGATTTGGTACGCCAAAATTAGATCAGCAAGTTTAGATCAGCCATATTATCGTACACCAGCAAGTTATACGACAATATGGCTGGTGCAAGCTGCTGCGGAACGTCCCTTGTAGGATCAGTGGCCATCCTGATATTAATGATACTGATGAGTATGAGAGGTGAGCTAAATACTGTATCGGCGACTTCCTTCAATGTGGTAAACCATTGCGGGGGCACCCTCGGCGTGCAAGTGCGCGAGAACGCCGGCGGTCCGACCATTGGAACCACAGGCTTCTCCCTGGCGCCTGGCGCGTCCAGGTCTCTGACCCCCCCCAGTGGCTGGTCGGGCAACTTCGGGACGGGCACGCCGAGCCTCCTGGCCGAGTTCACCATCAACATCCCGGCGGGCACGGACTTCTACGACTTGAGCGCAGTGGACGGCTTTCAGCTGGGCGTGGGCATGAGCATCACATGCAACGGCGCGAGCGTTTCCTGCAGCGCGGCGGCTTCCATCTGTCCCTCGGAAGACGTAAACGGCAACGCATGCGTGAACCCCAACCGCGACGACCCCAACACCAGCTACGCCCAGAACGTGCGCGCCTCCTGCCCCGACGCCTACAGTTGGTCCGGCGACGACCACGCCACCCACGGCACGCCCACGGGGGGCACCTGTGTTATCACCTTCTGCCCCTGAGTACCTGCCTATCTTTATTAACATATGGCCTCCCGCGCTAGCGCCTAGTTATTATTGTAAGCTGCTGTGTACCAGCTGTGCCTTGTAATAAAACGTCCGTCATCCGATTAAGCGTGCACATAGATGTTATAACATCTATGTAGTAACTTTATCATGCAACTAAGCATATAGTCATATAATAAAATCTCATAGAGTGACATTTCTATATCTCTAAGATAAATAATAATCGAAAAAAACTTGGTTTGAAAAGTGTTTTTAATAGAGTAAAAAATGTGAAATCCAAATTGTCTTTATTCTACTAGATGTACATCATCTAGGTTTAAACTTCCAATGATTGTATTTTTCATGATGATTTATCAAATCAATACTTGAAAATTAGGAGAGTACATATTTTTTGACAAAAGTACAAAGTTAGATTAAGAGGCTAACTTTCTCTAACACTAACTTAAAAAAGTATACATATTTAGTCAAAACCATCTCTAATACAAGTTATAGTTCTTTCTATAAACTATAACTTTTTTTATAGTATATCTAAATTCTAAATAAATCAAAAGTAAGTAAAGCTCAAAGCGTATCTATGATCCATTATTCTTACACAAACATAACAACCCCTTTCCAAAAACAAGAGATAAGGAATATTAACCAATCAATATAGTTAAATACAGAAATTGAGGTTTTTGAAGTATGAGAAACACGACTAATATAGCTTTTGTGGCCATGAATTTTGTTTATAATGGTTTGCATTGTAGATCCCAATTTCTTTACAGTGCTTGTCTTTGCATAAGATACCAAGCGATTGAATATTTAGAGTATAGCAAAGCTCTGATACCACTATTGCAAAGCAAACTACGTGATGGATCTTATAAATCAAATCTTAGGTATTAAAATTTTATTAAATAAAAAATAATTTGAATAAGTTAATAAATTAAAAAAAAAACAGAAAATACATGACAAGGCAAACCTTTCCCATGACAAGATCCATGGTTTGCCATCTTCCATTATGAAATATTAATTTACATAGATATTTACATTTATATAATTTATTTAAGTATTAAAAAAATACAAATATCAATCAAAGTACAAAGTTTTGTATGTGAGGAGGTTTCTTGTAGCTTGCTACAGATGCTATAGAGAATTTTGTGTATTAAATCATGATGTTTTCACATTATCATCATGTCCAAAATGTGTCACAATCTTTAAAATGATTTTAAAAGCTTTGAATTCTAACTTCAAATGAGAGAGAAACAACAAAACTAAGTTTTTACTAAGTTCTTCTATTTGGCATATGGTCCCGATATAAAGATGGCAGTGAATACTTTTTAAAAATGGATCACATAAAGATAATATCAAAGTATATATTAAATAAAAATATTTTGATATTATTTATATAGATTTAGTCAAAGATTATTCAAACTTAATAAATTTTTTATATTATTAGTTTACCCAATTATGATTAATAATGTGCTCACTAGAACATGAAACACATTGGTTTCCAACCATCTGTCTACCAAGCACAATGCAACTAGAATCACACACAATGCTTATGTGTAATATGTCAAGATTATGCAATAAATAGATTCAATAAAATCACAAGTAAATAAATAAATAATCTTATTCTTATTGCAATTTTCATAGCATCATGGTTAACGAAGAAAATAGAGAATCAAATGATTAGAGAGAATATTTAAAAAGAGACGAACAAGATAAAAATATTAGAGATAGTTTGAAAATATTTAAACATATAAAAATTGTATGGATGTAGATATATAGAGAGCAGGATCATGGGTAATTACATTGACATCTTTTTCAAGTATATTTGCATAAGTGATCCAAGCACTTTTAAATTATTAGTTTATTGTAAAATAATTATTTATTAATTAAAAAATAGATAAATAAGGATTTAGAAAATTAACCAATAGTTATAGATTTATTATCTTCCATGGTACATAGCAAGCTAGTAGCATTGTTCTTGTCTTCAAAAAAGAATTATATGGATCATAATATTTCATTTAGTATAATTGCTTTGCTCTCTATTTGATATAATTGATAGTCTTGTATGTGTTGATGGTTTTTTGTACACTAAAGATATGTATATTTTTATGCATAGAGAATATCATTATTAATCACACATCTTAATTTTGATTTAATAGTTGCTTTGAGAGAATCATTGTAGGTTACTAGGATGAAGTAGAGAAGGAAAGAGTCAAAGCATATGCAATTGGAATAAACACATGGAATATCTTCAAGTATCTAACTATCACCAGAAAACTAAAGCACATGGATAGTAACAAGTCTATCCCGAACTCTTGTCAAAAGCCACAAAGATTGATCAAGATTGTTTAACTTATTTTTGATAGAATATGATTGGATTACTTTATTTATTTTCTAATACAAGTTTGTATATAGTTATTTTAATAATAAGAATATATATATATATATATATATATATATATATATATATATTCTATGATAAATCAATAATATATTTAAAATTTACATAATCAATTTGAATAATAATTATATAGATACTCAGAAAGGAAGACATCATATTTCTATAGAGAAGAATGACCTTCAAGTCACATTTATTAAGATGTGACTTCCAAGTGTTCTTGAATTGCCAAATGACTTGCCAAATGACAATCAAGAAGTAGAAGTAAATGTCATAGCAAGCATTGAAAAGGTCATTCTTGCATCTAAGGTGTGTTCATATGTAGAGAGAGAAGATATGTAGAGATGTGTGAGAGAGAGAAGAGACACATCATGTACACTTCCAAAGACGATTTCGTATTAATCACAATCTACATATATATATATAGGTGAGACCTGGTCTAGATAGGGTGAGCTATATATAGCTCCAACAACCCCACTCAAACAAAGGTCTCTAATTTCAAATGAAAAACCCTCGAGGAGCACAAGGAAAAAACCTGAGCTTCTATATACAAATGTACAAACATGATCAAGAAGGATTATTGTGTGCAGGTAAAGTAAATCCGTACATGCGAAGTTAAACTAAATATGTATATACAAAGATGACTAAGAGGTATGTATATGCATGTGTGAAGTGTATGATGCCTACAAGAAGTAGGTACCATGGCACTATAATGTCATAGTAGATTAATTCCCAAAGATTGAAGTTGAGACAACTCCAAGTTCCTAGCAGAGCAGAGTGAAGCGTGCTTCATTGAGTCCTTTGGTGAATATGTATGCAATCATCTAATCACTTCGACAATGTTAAACTATGATTGTGTGTTTCTTTACTTCATATCGAACTGTAAGGTTCTAATTTTTTTCTTCGCATGAACTACCTCGTATAGGAAATGGGATAATGATGTAGCATCTTCAAAATTTATTAAGGTTAATGGGAATTTTTTTTTTGCTTATCTTCCCGTCGGCGACGGTCGTGCTGGAGGGGCAGAGGGGAATAGAAAGGAGGCAGAAGCTCCTCGGTGGGAGCTCGCAGGTGTGGTAGTGCCATGCCTCTTGGCATGTTAGGAGAGGGAGGATCCCCCTCCCCTCCCCTATTTAAACCATGCAGGAATACAAGCAAAAAAAAAGAGGAAGGAGGCACTGCCATCATCCATGTTGTCGCCCTGCAAAAAACGAAGGAAGTGAGGGTTGCCGTGACACTAGGCGTGAGAGGAAGAGGTCTTCTTCGTGTGGACAGAGAACAGGAGCTCCTGCGGCAGCGTAGACAGGCTGCCCCCATGGAGTTCGCCCTATCGCCGAGGCCTACGCCACAACTTAAGGGCCGGATGTACTCTCCCCCCTACCACACGTAGAAGCTTCCAGAAGCTTCTAGAAAGGAGCTTCATAAGCCCCCCTTAAGCCCCCTTCCCATAGTTGGAACCCCCCCCCTCCCCTTGTGTTTTTAATTTTCCTTTAGCCCCCTTTCTCTTGGCTTCAGAATCATCCCCCCCTGTGTTTTAACCCTTAAGCCCCTTTCCCATGGGCTTTGAAATCCCTCCCTCCCCCCGCATGTTTAAAGCTTTATATGCCCTTTCCAATGGTTGTTTGAACCCCCGCCCCCCCCCCCCCCCCCCCCCCCCCCATGTCCTAAAATTTTCTTTTAGCCCCTTCCCTTGGGCATCTTGAAATGTAATATATTAAAGGGAAATTTAAAAAAAAAATCACCTTCACGGCGGTGTGTCGAGCAGGAGCTTGTGAGGTGGAATGGAGGAGCCAGCAAGCTCCTCGCTAGAGCTTGCTTGGCTCCCTTGCCATGCATGATGACAGGTAAGGGGGGAGGGATTCTCTCCCCCCCATAAAATTAGGGAGGGAAGAACGATCGAGAGAGGCTGCCATATTCTACTGAACGGAGGAGGAGGAAAGGACAGAGACGAATGTTGCCGCCTAACTGCCAGGAGGAAAGGAGTGATTGACGTCAAAGCCAAGGAGGCGGTCGCTGGGAGGATCTGACGTTGCCATTGATCCTACCCTCGAGATGAAGGAGCCAAGCGCCATCATGCCAGTTTCTGCCGCCTCTATCACGTGAGCCGTCATCTGCCGCCTGCAAACTCCCCCCTCCCCTCCCCCCAGGTCGTCGTTGTCGAAAATCACCCCCCCTTTGACTTTCTGGAAGCTTGGAAGCTTCCAAAGGGGGGGTCATCTTAGCCCCCATTCCCCTTGGCCTTTAAACCCCTTTTCACCCTTCGGGTTTTAAAAATCCCTTAAGCCCCCTTTCACCCCCCTTCTTGTGCCTCACCAAATTCTCCCTACTATCCCCCCCCCCCCCCCCCCCCCCCCGTGTTTTAAAGGGTCATAAGCCCCTTTTTCCCCTATAAAGGGTGGCTTAAAGGTCCTACTATTACACCCCCCGTGTTTTTTTTAAAAAAAGCCACTTAGCCCCTTTCCTTAAGCTTTTTTTTTCGTATTTTATAAATCCTCAACCACACCCCCCTATGTATTAACCCTTAAACCCCTAACCCTTGGCTTGGGAACCACCCCTTTTTCCTCCGTATTTATACCTTCCCTAGCCCTCCCCTTGTGGCATATTGAAACCCCCTTTTAAGTTTGACTTAAGGGTCCTTCAACCTTATTTATAACCTTTACGGTTACTATATCCCCTTAGAAGTCCTCTCCTGCACCTTGTGTTTTTTTCCATCCCTTTTCGTTCCTCGTTTGAGCGAGTCATTAAAAGACCATTAAGCCTTCCCCATGGCTTCAATGGGTCTTAATCGTAGAAGACTCTGAAACACCCTTTCAAATTTCCCTAACTTCCAAGGAGGGAGCCTTCCAAAAACTACTATCGACGAGCAGTGCAAGGAAGCGATGGTGGAATTCCTAGGAGGAGTTGTAGAGCTGCTTCCACGTTTGAAAAACTACAATTGCGATGCCTCCTAAGAAAGTCCAAGGCGTAGCCGCGGGAGGGTCATCTCCCGGTATCCATGTGGATATCTCACCCCAAAACCAGGTTTTTCTTCTTGGCTTCAATTCGGTTTTAAGTCGATCATGCAAAGAGAAATTGTTAGGGATCGGATATATTTGTCCGAGTTATTTGTAATGAAGGAGTTTAGCTTATTTGAATGAATGATAATGTATAGAACTTAGTTTCCTTCGAATTGCATCAAGCATTATAAATTATGAGCAAGATTATCCATTTACTATAGTAGTATATTTTAGTTAAATCCTAAAGGTATAGAAATTATATCTTGCACCATTAGTCTTATTCCTTTCGCAACAAATCATTGTAAATGATTAAATTCATGAAAGGTTTCTTTCATTGCTCAAATTACTAGGAAGTTATCATTGCTAATTGCACATCTTAGCAAGGGAAATGTTTGTTATTTGGCATGAGTTCATCTGCAAGGAAAAAGGAAGTTCAAATTGAACTGTATTGACTGAAAAGTAAATTGTCACAAGGATAGCAAAACCGTGACAAGACGATAAATATTACCTTCCAAAAGATATCAAAACCAATCTAAACATAGAAATATTCATACCCTAAGCACTTGACTACTTTCCTTATTGTAGGGTCAAAAAAATTCGTAAAGATAAAGAACTAGGGCTGTCCCCGAGATCCTTAAAAAGAAACCCTAGACCCGACATACATAAGCTTAAAGGATCTAAAACGGATTATTCCATCGCAGGACTTGCGCAGCAAGTACGAAATCATGTACGAACAATGACAAAAAGAAGAAGGGTGGTGAGAAAAAGTTTCAAGGAGATTTCTTCTACCGTAAGAAGAAAGGACATGTAACTACGTATTATCGTATCAAGAAGAAAGCTAAAAATAATTGCACTATAAAGAATAAAAGGAAGGAGACAAAAGTTTCAAGGAGATTTCTTCTACTGCAAGAAGAAAGGACATGTAATTACAGATTGTCGTATCAAGAAGAAAGCTAAGAAGAATGGCACTATAAAGAATAAAAGGAAGGAGAAAACTAATACAGTTGAAGCAGAGTTGAAGTTATTCATGGCGACCATTGAGAAAGTATGATCCTCTCAGTGCAATAAATATCTAACACTGGCTCATAGATATTGGATAGTGGCATCTCCCAGCAACAAGAAAGGTGTATATAGTTGTACGAAGCGTCTATAAGAATCCATCACTATGATGGTTGGGAATGATGAAAAATGCCATGTTGAGGGCATACATACTATTTTTTCTATTACTACAAATGGTAAACTAAAGAATATTTCAAATGTGTTGTATGCTTTAGAAATTAAGAGAAATCTATATCCGTTACTTCTAAAACTAATACAGGCCATGAGGTGAGGTTTATTAAGACAAGTGTAGAAATTATTGATTTTGCTAGCAAAGTTTTTAGCAAAGGAGAAAGGAGGAACAACTTGTATGAGCTAAGTCCTCTTATAGCCACTACTAGTGTGGACACAACTAGACTTTGGCATTGAATATTTTCTCACCTTGATTTTGCAGTCTTAAAGGAAAGGCATAAGCATGCTATGTTGCTCACCTACCTGCACTAACCCAAATGAAGGAACCATGTGAAGCTTGTATAATGGGCAAGCAATAGAGAAAGATATTTGCACAAGAAAGTAATAATAGAGCAAAGACTCTACTAGAGTTGGTGCATGCTAATTTGTGCGGAAAAATTGCCTACAAAAGCTTTGGAAGGATCTTGTTATTTTATGTTAATTGTTAATGACTATAGTAGGAAGATGTGGGCATACTTCCTTCATGATAAGGCTCAAGCTTTTGATAAGTCTAAAAAATGGCTAAAACTTGTTGAGAATGAAATAGGGCAAAATGTGAAGAAGTTTAGAATAGATGGTGGTGATGCGCTCAACTCAACGGAACTTGAAAATTTTTGCAAGAGCAAAGGGATTAAGCATCAATTAATGATGCCTCATAGACCTTTGGACAATGGTATTGTTGAACACCAAAATCGCACCATTGTGAAAATGGAAAGGTGTATGCTTAAGGGGAAGGGATTGCCTAACCAATTTTAAAGTTTTAATAATGTAGTCTACATTCTTAATCAAAGTTACACAAAGGATATTAGTGGAATATCTCCTCATGAGGCCTATTCTGGTAAGAAACCATCTATCTCACATTTTGGAACTTTTGGATGTGAATGTTATGCACATGTTCTGAAGGATAAGAGAAACAAGTTAAATCCAAAAAGCACAAAAGGTATCTTCTTCAATTATAATGATGAAATACATTTTTTTAAAAGCATGAGGTAACTTCTAATATCAAAATTGACCCTAAGATAGAGGCATCAATGTATTGTTCTCCTTGCTATATAGGCACAATAGAGCTAGAGATAGAAGCATAAACAGAAGTAGAGAGCTTGTTCTTCTCATATAGATCCCCTCTAGAAGCTAAAGCAAAGCCTAAAGAGGAAGATAAAGAAAGTGAAGAGCAAGAATATGAGAGTGCAAAGGAATAATCTCTCTCATTAGAAGAGAATATTAATGATAATGTCGCCACAAAGTCATTAGAGGAATAAGATCCCTTATTGCTAGATGGAATGACAATAGTCCCTTTTAGGCTACTAGTGGGTCTGCAAAGAATGCAAATGATGTTTCAAAAATTGATCAAGAAAACAAAGATTATCTTTAGTACTGGCTCTTGTCACCCTAATCCATCATTTTCAAGAAAATATGATGATGATGCACCATGCCAACAAGTGCTAGTGCCACAACTAAAGAGCAATCAAATGGATCCTTGTTATGTGATGTTCTTGAATGCTTCCTTAGATGATGAATCCTCAAGTCAGGAGGTAAGAATCACTTACACCCTGGCAACTTATAGCAGCCAAGGCATGGAAAAATCTCACTATCAAGCACATAATTTTTCTTCGAAGCACAAGACATGGAAGAGGAGATATAAAAGTAATAATCTTGAGTAGATATTCAATTGGTTTTTTTAATGACAACTTCAAAGAATGAATACTAAAGATGACAATGAATCTTGAGAAATCATAGTTATTTTCAAGATAGGAAAGTACAAAGCTACCCCTCAAGAGCTTTTACATATTTCTCCTCCTCAAGGATCTTTCTCTATAACATAGAAATTTTCTTCTCTTGTAGCCAACTATGGATTGTATATCAATTTTATTTGCTACCAAAGCATAAGATGAGAGGGCCAGAAAGTTATCCTAATCCAGAAGCTGAGAAACCAGGATAGTAACCAAAAATCCTAATTGTTGTTGTCTTCTCCAAAATATCACATTGTGCACATTTTACTGTAACCCAAAGAAACCAAGTAGCCTTGTAAGTGCCTTAATACATACTATAGGACATGTTTCTTTCTCTAAGAAGATATTATGGCATAATAAGAAAACATGAGGATCAATCCTTGCTAAGTAATGGCGAAGTGCAACATCATTCAATGAACTACTACTAGCTCTCGACCTTTTGCCCTATGTCCCAAGAAGTTATCAAAATCTTCAGTCTCCAATTGTAAAAATAATAAATATCAAATGAGAGTCAAAATCACACAAATCAATGTATTTTACAAAATCAGAGATAATAGTATCAATTACTTTTTGTCATGCTCTAGCTTAATATACTCTGACTTCTCGCTTCTAAAAATAAAAATTCCAAGTCGATCTTGAAGATGGTTAAACTCTTCATCAGTAATCCCCAACTCTTTCTTAGCATCATTTGCCTTATTGAAACAAAAAGAAAGGGTATCCTCTGCATCAATAAAATTATCATCTACAATTTTAGTGTCTAGTTTAAGTAACTCTTCGTTGGATTCATTTTTTACATCAACTATGCCATTTGCAACATTAGAAGCCTTTGCAATGATTGCTAAATAATACTCCTCCCTGTGATTAAAGAGTGTTTGGATGTCTAATAGTAGTATATATTCCTTATTCTTAATAGAAAAAGTTGGAAGAGAAGGAACAATATAGAAACAAGGGGACTCAAACACAATATTTATATTTTCATGGCTTTCTTCAATAATGGTCTCAACTTTGAATTGGCCGACATCTAGTTTGTCAGCAATATATGCTTCTTGCTAAGGGTCCAAACATTTGTCTTCATCCTTCTCATTCACCACCTCATCCAAAAGGGAGAAGCTATAAGATTTTGCTACCTCTAATTGTTTTTCATCATATTAAATAG
Source organism: Lygodium microphyllum (assembly GCF_053477565.2). Lineage (NCBI taxonomy): Eukaryota > Viridiplantae > Streptophyta > Polypodiopsida > Schizaeales > Lygodiaceae > Lygodium > Lygodium microphyllum. The sequence continues at coordinate 62,811,312 of NC_141139.1, forward strand.
GACACAAGAGTATATACAATGAATGCATTCGCTTTTGACATGAGGCTACATTTCCTAGAATGAGCATAACAAAATACATATGTTTTTTGCAAAAAACTTGTTGAGAGAATGAACTCCAAACTTTCTTCTGAAGAGCGATTTCTTTGAATGTGAGGTCCCAATAGGTATATAAACATATTCCTTTGTCTCCTTTTCAACCAAAAGCAAAGGTAGACTTTCAAACTCAGCAAAATCCTCCGCAATTTTTTTTGGCAAGAATTCACCACATGGTCAATATCCCAATCAGGGTTGAAAATATCCTTTGCAATTCCGTACTAAGATAACTCCATGCCATTTTGAAGAAGAAAGTATAGGAGCCTTTCTATGAGGGGAGAAACCTCTATGGTTTGAGACAATCCAAGAACCCTTAATGGCAACTTACCTTTTCTTGGATATTTCTTAGGGATTCCTATACTTATTGCTAAGCAAGGAGAAGAAATAGAGGGATTTTAGGAGAAAAAGTAACACAAACTAAACCCCTTGAATGTGACAACAACCTTCTTCTTTTTCTCTTTAGTGTGCTCACATCCGGAGAGCATTCAATATCTTTTGCATTAGACATTGCATAGTCCATGATATGATTCAAGAAGAAGAACTCAACCAGACAACAAGGCATTCTTCTTCTTCGCCAGACAAAGTTTATTAATGATATTGTTAAGAATTTTGGGTTGACAAATGCGCAGTCTGCCAACACTCCCATTCTTTCGAGCTCTACCAAGGGTACATCTACAACACGCAATGAAGAATCAGCCATTCATCAACCTTTTGCCAATCTTGTTGGTTGTCTTCAATTTATTGGTTTAAACACGAGACCAGATATTTTATTTGCATCTAACTTTTTGGGACAGTATCCTTCTTCCCCTTCAACTATTCATTGGAGTGCTGCAAAACGTATTCTTAAGTACCTCAAGGGTACTAAGGAGTTTGGTCTTATTTATTGTCATTGAGAGGATTCTTCTTTATCTTCTTCAACTTCTCTTGACCTTATTGTATATATAGATGCTGATTGGACAAGTTCACATTTATCCATGTGATCTACAAGTGGAAATTGTTTCTTTGTAAATGGATGTTTGATTTCCTGGTCCAGGAAGAAAGAATGATGTGTTGCGGTTTCCACAATTGAGGCCGAATATGTTGCTGCATCATTAGCAGCTCGAGAGCTAGTTTGGCTTCGACAACTACTTGCAGATTTGGGACATCCTTCATCATCTAGTACACCTCTTCGATGCGACAACCAAAGTGCTATTTGCAGCTAACTTTTTGGGACAGTATCCTTCTTCCCCTTCAACTATTCATTGGAGTGCTGCAAAACGTATTCTTAAGTACCTCAAGGGTACTAAGGAGTTTGGTCTTATTTATTGTCGTCGAGAGGATTCTTCTTTATCTTCTTCAACTTCTCTTGACCTTATTGTATATATAGATGCTGATTGGACAAGTTCACATTTATCCATGTGATCTACAAGTGGAAATTGTTTCTTTGTAAATGGATGTTTGATTTCCTGGTCCAGCAAGAAAGAATGATGTGTTGCGGTTTCCACAATTGAAGCCGAATATGTTGCTGCATCATTAGCAGCTCGAGAGCTAGTTTGGCTTCGACAACTACTTGCAGATTTGGGACATCCTTCATCATCTAGTACACCTCTTCGATGCGACAACCAAAGTTATCCTAATCCAGAAGCTGAGAAACCAGGATAGTAACCAAAAATCCTAATTGTTGTTGTCTTCTCCAAAATATCACATTGTGCACATTTTACTGTAACCCAAAGAAACCAAGTAGCCTTGTAAGTGCCTTAATACATACTATAGGACATGTTTCTTTATCTAAGAAGATATTATGGCATAATAAGAAAACATGAGGATCAATCCTTGCTAAGTAATGGCGAAGTGTAACATCATTCAATGAACTACTACTAGCTCTCGACCTTTTGCCCTATGTCCCAAGAAGTTATCAAAATCTTCAGTCTCCAACTGTAAAAATGATAAATATCAAATGAGAGTCAAAATCAGACAAATCAATGTATTTTACAAAATCAGAGATAATAGTATCAATTGCTTTTTGTCATGCTCTAGCTTAATATACTCTGACTTCTCGCTTCTAAAAATAAAAATTCCAAGTCGATCTTGAAGATGGTTAAACTCTTCATCAGTAATCCCCAACTCTTTCTTAGCATCATTTGCCTTATTGAAACAAAAAGAAAGGGTATCCTCTGCATCAATAAAATTATCATCTACAATTTTAGTGTCTAGTCTAAGTAACTCTTCGTTGGATTCATTTTTTACATCAACTATGCCATTTGCAACATTAGAAGCCTTTGCAATGATTGCTAAATAATACTCCTCCCTGTGATTAAAGAGTGTTTGGATGTCTAATAGTAGTATATATTCCTTATTCTTAATAGAAAAAGTTGGAAGAGAAGGAACAATATAGAAACAAGGGGACTCAAACACAATATTTATATTTTCATGGCTTTCTTCAATAATGGTCTCAACTTTGAATTGGCCGACATCTAGTTTGTCAGCAATATATGCTTCTTGCTAAGGGTCCAAACATTTGTCTTCATCCTTCTCATTCACCACCTCATCCAAAAGGGAGAAGCTATAAGATTTTGCTACCTCTAATTGTTTTTCATCATATTAAATAAGACATTTAACAAGAGTATATACAATGAATGCATTCGCTTTTGACATGAGGCTACATTTCCTAGAATGAGCATAACAAAATACGTCTGTTTTTTGCAAAAAACTTGTTGAGAGAATGAACTCCAAACTTTCTTCTGAAGAGCGATTTCTTTGAATGTGAGGTCCCAATAGGTATATAAACATATTCCTTTGTCTCCTTTTCAACCAAAAGCAAAGGTAGACTTTCAAACTCAGCAAAATCCTCCGCAATTTTTTTTTGCAAGAATTCACCACATGGTCAATATCCCAATCAGGGTTGAAAATATCCTTTGCAATTCCGTACTAAGATAACCCCATGCCATTTTGAAGAAGAAAGTATAGGAGCCTTTCTATGAGGGGAGAAACCTCTATGGTTTGAGACAATCCAAGAACCCTTAATGGCAACTTACCTTTTCTTGGATATTTCTTAGGCATTCCTATACTTATTGCTAAGCAAGGAGAAGAAGTAGAGGGATTTTAGGAGAAAAAGTAACACAAACTAAACCCCTTGAATGTGACAACAACCTTCTTCTTTTTCTCTTTAGTGTGCTCACATCCGGAGAGCCTTCAATATCTTTTGCATTAGACATTGCATAGTCCATGATATGATTCAAGAAGAAGAACTCAACCAGACAACAAGGCATTCTTCTTCTTCGCCAGACAAAGTTTATTAATGATATTGTTAAGAAGTTTGGGTTGACAAATGTGCAGTCTGCCAACACTCCCATTCTTTCGAGCTCTACCAAGGGTACATCTACAACACGCAATGAAGAATCAGCCATTCATCAACCCTTTGCTAATCTTGCTGGTTGTCTTCAATTTATTGGTTTAAACACGAGACCAGATATTTTATTTACAGCTAACTTTTTGGGACAGTATCCTTCTTCCCCTTCAACTGTTCATTGGAGTGCTGCAAAACGTATTCTTAAGTACCTCAAGGGTACTAAGGAGTTTGGTCTTATTTATTGTCGTCGAGAGGATTCTTCTTTATCTTCTTCAACTTCTCTTGACCTTATTGCATATATAGATGCTGATTGGGCAAGTTCACATTTATCCATGTGATCTACAAGTGGAAATTGTTTCTTTGTAAATGGATGTTTGATTTCCTGGTCCAGCAAGAAACAATGATGTGTTGCGGTTTCCACAACTGAGGCCGAATATGTTGCTGCATCATTAGCAGCTCAAGAGCTACTTGCAGATTTGGAACATCCTTCATCATGTAGTACACCTCTTCGATGCGACAACCAAAGTGCTATTAGTCTTACCAAAGACTATATACAACATAGTAAATCAAAGCATATTGCTATTCATTATCATTATGTTCGACATGAAGTTAAGAAAGGTTCCATTATGGTGGAGCATTGTCCCAGTGATCAAATGGTTGCAGACATCTTCACAAAAGTTCTTAGTGAAGCTCGCTTTAGTTCATTAAGACATGCACTTTGTATTGTTCCAAGTTCTTGTCTCACTAATTAAGGCATGTATCATTGTATTCATGAAAACTTTATAGTAAATCATTTTTGTATCGTAGATATGTGTAGGCGCTCGGGTTTTTCCCTTGTTCTCCACAAGGGTTTTTTCCCTTGTTCTCCCCTAGGGTTTTTTCACTCGCAGCCAGAGACATTTGTTTAAGTGGGGATGTTACAACTATATATATCATCTCTCACTTGACTTGGGTCTCACCTACATATACTAAATGTACATCAATATGAATCATTCTTTGGGAGCATGTCTTGTGTATCTCTCTCGTAGTCTCTCTCTCTCTCAACAAATGATCCGTGATATTTGATACATCAACACATCTATTTATGGTTGGATCTCATATCACACTTAATGTCTATTTATGGTTGACAAATACGCACTCTGCCAACAATCCCATTCTTTCGAGCACTACCGAGGGTACATCTGCAACACACAATGAAGAATCAGCCATTCATCAAACTTTTGCTAATCTTGTTGGTTGTCTTCATTTTATTGGTTTAAACACAAGACCAGATATTTTATTTGCAACTAACTTTTTGGGACAGTATCTTTCTTCCCCTTTCACTATTCATTGGAGTGCTACAAAACGTATTCTTAAGTACCTCAAGGGTACTAAGGAGTTTGGTCTTATTTATCGTCGTCGAGAGGATTCTTCTTTATCTTCTTCAACTTCTCATAACCTTATTGGATATACAGATGCTGATTGGGCAAGTTCACATTTATCCATGCGATCTACAAGTGGGAATTGTTTCTTTGTAAATGGATGTTTGGTTTCTTGGTCCAGCAATAAACAACGATGTGTTGCGGGTTGAGAGAGAGAGAGAGAGTTGAAGAGAGATACACAAGACATGATCCCAAAGAATGATTCATATTGATGTAGAGTTAGTATATATACATGAGACCCAAGTCAAGTGAGAGATGATATATATAGTTGTAATTCATTAAGACATGCACTTGGTATTGTTCCAAGTTCTTGTCTCACTGATTGAGGCATGTATCATTGTATTCAAGAAAACTTTATAGTAGATCATTTTTGTATCGTAGGTATGTGTAGGGGCTCGGATTTTTCCCTTGTTCTCCCCAAGGGTATTTTCACTTGCAGCTAGAGACCTTTGTTTGAGTGGGGATGCTACAACTATATATATCATCTCTCACTTGACTTGGGTCTCACCTATATATACTAATTGTACATCAATATGAATCATTCTTTGGGAGCATGTCTTGTGTATCTCTGCAAAGAAGATTGATAAAAATTTGGAGATACATGTCGATCTTCCTATTGAGATAGAGCATGGATTCTATTCTATTAAATATGATGTCTTTGATGATGCTATGTCTGTCCAAGAGGATCCAATATCGTATATGGAAGCTATCAATTCGTCTCAAAGGGATCAATGGCAAGAAGCTATGCAAGCTGAGTACGATTCTTTAATCCCCAAAGGTACATGGATTCTTACTGAAATCCCCCAAAGTCGTGCTCCTATCAAATGTAAATGGGTTTATAAAACCAAGACCAAAGCTGATGGATCGTTTGATAAGTTCAAAGCATTACTTGTTGCAAAAGGTTACTCGTCGAAGATTGTAGGAGTAGATTATCAATAAACATTTTCTCCCGTTGTGCACTCCACAACTGTTCGTATGCTTTTGGCTTTTGCATCACTATTTGATCGAGAAATTCACCAAATGGATGTTAAAATGGCTTTTCTCAATGGAGATCTTGAAGAAGAAATTTATATGGAGCAACCTGAAGATTCTATGATTGTAGAAAAGGAGCATCTTGTATGCTAGCTCCATCGTGCATTATATGGATTGAAGCAAGACTCTCGTGCTTGGTATATTAAGATTGATCAGTTCCTCACATCTAAAGGTTTTTTTGCATGTTTTGCTGACCCAAATCTTTACATCAAAAGGGAGGACAAATGTTTTATTATTCTTGCTCTATATGTTGATGATACTATTCTGGTGTCAAATAATATTGCTCTCTTGGATACTATGAAGAAACTTTTATCAACTGCATTTGAAATGGTGGATCTTGGTGAGATACATTCTTGTTTGGGTATTCAAGTTCAACGACACGGACAACAAGGCATTCTTCTTCTTCGCTAGACAAAGTTTATTAATGATATTGTTAAGAAGTTTGGGTTGACAAATGCGCAGTCTGCCAACACTCTTATTCTTTCGAGCTCTACCAAGGGTACATCTACAACACGCAATGAAGAATCAACCATTCATCAACTTTTGCTAATCTTGTTGGTTGCCTTCAATTTATTGGTTTAAACACAAGACAAGATATTTTATTTCCAGCTAACTTTTTGGGACAATATCTTTCTTCCCCTTCCACTATTCATTGGAGTGCTGCAAAACATATTCTTAAGTACCTCAAGGGTACTAAGGAGTTTGGTCTTATTTATCGTCATCTAAAAGACTGAGTATCAAGATTTTTCCATAAACGAGGAGTTTGCCTATTATAGGATAAGACTATGTATTCCTGCAAGTCATACTTCTTTATCTTGTTCAACTTCTCTTGACCTTATTGGATATACACATGCTAATTGGGCAAGTTCACATTTATCCATGCGATCTACAAGTGGGAATTGTTTCTTTGTAAATGGATGTTTGGTTTCTTGGTCTAGCAAGAAACAACGATGTGTTGTGGTTTCTACAACTAAGGCCGAATATGTTGCTGCATCATTAGCAGCTCGCGAGCTAGTTTGGCTTTGACAACTACTTGCAAATTTGGGACATCCTTCATCATCTAGTACACCTCTTCGATGCGACAACCAAAGTGCTATTAGTCTTACCAAAGACTATATACAACATAGTAAATCAAAGCATATTGCTATTCATTATCATTATGTTCGACATGAAGTCAATAAAGGTTCCATTATGGTGGAGCATTGTCCCAGTGATCAAATGGGCAGACATCTTCACAAAAGCTCTTAGTGAAGCTTGCTTTAGTTCATTAAGACGTGCACTTAGTATTTTTCCAAGTTCTTGTCTCACTGATTGAGGCATGTATCATTGTATTCAAGAAAACTTTATAGTAAATCATTTTTGTATCCTAAGTATGTGTAGGGGCTCGAGTTTTTCCCTTGTTCTCTCCAAGGGTTTTTTCACTCGCAGCCAGAGACCTTTGTTTGAGTGGGGATGTTACAACTATATATATCATCTCTCACTTGACTTGGGTCTCACCTATATATACTAACTGTACATCAATATGAATCATTCTTTGGGAGCATGTCTTGTGTATCTCTCCAAAGAAGATTGATAAAAATTTGGAGATATATGTCGATCTTCCTATTGAGATAGAGCATGGATTCTAATCTATTGAATATGATGTCTTTGATGATGCTATGTCTGTCCAACAGGATCCAATATCGTATATGGAAGCTATCAATTCGTCTCAAAAGGATGGCAAGAAGCTATGCAAGCTGAGTACGATTCTTTAATCCCCAAAGGTACATGGATTCTTACTGAACTCCCTCCAAATCGTGTTCCTATCAAATGTAAATGGGTTTATAAGACCAAGACCAAAGCTGATGGCTCGTTTGATAAGTTCAAAGCACGACTTGTTGCAAAAGGTTACTCGTAGATTGTAGGAGTAGATTATCAAGAAACATTTTTTCCATTGTGCGCTCCACAACTGTTCGTATGCATTTGGCTTTTGCAACACTATTTGATCTAGAAATTCACCAAATGGATGTTAAAACGGCTTTTCTCAATGGAGATCTTGAAGAAGAAATCTATATGGAGCAACCTGAAGGTTTTATGATTGCAGGAAAGCAGCATCTTGTATGTCAGCTTCATCGTGCATTATATGGACTGAAGCAAACCTCTCGTGCTTGTTATATTAAGATTGATCAGTTCCTCACATCTAAAGGTTTTGTTGCATATTTTGCTCTCCCCAAGGGTTTTTTCACTCGCAGCCAGAGACCTTTGTTTAAGTGGGGATGTTACAACTGTATATATCATCTCTCACTTGACTTGGGTCTCACCTATATATACTAAATGTACATCAATATGAATCATTCTTTGGGAACATGTCTTGTGTATCTCTCTCGTACTCTCTCTCTCTCTCAACAAATGATCCGTGATATTTGATACATCAACACATCTATTTATGGTTGGATCTCATATCACACTTAATGTCTATTTATGGTTGAAAAATACGCACTCTGCCAACACTCCCATTCTTTCGAGCTCTACCAAGGGTACATCTACAACACACAATGAAGAATCAGCCATTCATCAACCTTTTGCTAATCTTGTTGGTTGTCTTCATTTTATTGGTTTAAACACAAGACCAGATATTTTATTTGCAACTAACTTTTTGGGATAGTATCTTTCTTCCCCTTTTACTATTCATTGGAGTGCTACAAAACGTATTCTTAAGTACCTCAAGGGTACTAAGGAGTTTGGTCTTATTTATTGTCGTCGAGAGGATTCTTCTTTATCTTCTTCAACTTCTCATAACCTTATTGGATATACAGATGCTGATTGGGCAAGTTCACATTTATCCATGCGATCTACAAGTGGGAATTGTTTCTTTGTAAATGGATGTTTAGTTTCTTGGTCCAGCAATAAACAACGATGTGTTGCGGGTTGAGAGAGAGAGAGAGAGTACGAGAGAGATACACAAGACATGCTCCCAAAGAATGATTCATATTGATGTAGAGTTAGTATATATAGGTGAGACCCAAGTCAAGTGAGAGATGATATACATAGTTGTAATTCATTAAGACATGCACTTGGTATTGTTCCCAAGTTCTTGTCTCACTGATTGAATAATGTATCATTGTATTCAAGAAAACTTTATAGTAAATCATTTTTGTATCCTAGGTATGTGTAGGGGCTCGGGTTTTTCCCTTGTTCTCCCCAAGGGTTTTTTCACTCGCAGCCAGAGACCTTTGTTTGAGTGGGGATGTTACAACTATATATATCATCTTTCACTTGACTTGGGTCTCACCTATATATACTAAGTGTACATCAATATGAATCATTCTTTGGGAGCATGTCTTGTGTATCTCTCCAAAGAAGATTGATAAAAATTTGGAGATACATGTCGATCTTCCTATTGAGATAGAGCATGGATTCTATTCTATTGAATATGATGTCTTTGATGATGCTATGTCTGTCCAAGAGGATCCAATATCGTATATGGAAGCTATCAATTCGTCTCAAAGGGATCAATGGCAAGAAGCTATGCAAGCTGCGTACGATTCTTTAATCCACAAAGGTACATGGATTCTTACTGAACTCCCCCCAAATCGTGCTCCTATCAAATGTAAATGGGTTTATAAAACCAAGACCAAAGCTGATGGATCGTTTGATAAGTTCAAAGCATTACTTGTTGCAAAAGGTTACTCGCCGAAGATTGTAGGAGTAGATTATCAATAAACATTTTCTCCCGTTGTGCGCTCCACAACTGTTCTTATGCTTTTGGCTTTTGCATCACTATTTGATCGAGAAATTCACCAAATGGATGTTAAAATGGCTTTTCTCAATGGAGATCTTGAAGAAGAAATTTATATGGAGCAACCTGAAGATTTTATGATTGTAGAAAAGGAGCATCTTGTATGCCAGCTCCATCGTGCATTATATGGATTGAAGCAAGCCTCTCGTGCTTGGTATATTAAGATTGATCAGTTCCTCACATCTAAAGGTTTTGTTGCATGTTTTGCTGATCCAAATCTTTACATCAAAAGGGAGGACAAATGTTTTATTATTCTTGCTCTATATGTTGATGATACTATTCTTGTGTCAAATAATATTGCTCTCTTGGATGCTATGAAGAAGCTTTTATCAACTGCATTTGAAATGGTGGATCTTGGTGAGATACATTCTTGTTTGGGTATTCAAGTTCAACGACACGGAAAACAAGGCATTCTTCTTCTTCGCCAAACAAAGTTTATTAATGATATTTTTAAGAAGTTTGGGTTGACAAATGCGCAGTCTGCCAACACTCCCATTCTTTCGAGCTCTACCAAGGGTACATCTACAACACGCAATGAAGAATCAGCCATTCATCAACTTTTTCTAATCTTGTTGGTTGTCTTCAATTTATTGGTTTAAACACAAGATGAGATATTTTATTTCTAGCTAACTTTTTGGGACAGTATCTTTCTTCCCCTTCCACTAGTCATTGGAGTGCTGCAAAACGTATTCTTAAGTACCTCAAGGGTACTAAGGAGTTTGGTCTTATTTATCGTCATCGAGAGGATTCTTCTTTATCTTCTTCAACTTCTCTTGACCTGATTGGATATACAGATGCTAATTGGGCAAGTTCACATTTATCCATGCGATCTACAAGTGGGAATTGTTTCTTTGTAAATGGATGTTTGGTTTCTTGGTCCAGCAAGAAACAACGATGTGTTGCGGTTTCTACAACTGAGGCCGAATATGTTGCTACATCATTAGTAGCTCGCGAGCTAGTTTGGCTTTGACAACTACTTGCAAATTTGGGACATCCTTCATCATCTAGTATACCTCTTTGATGCGACAACCAAAGTGCTATTAGTCTTACCAAAGACTATATACAACATAGTAAATCAAAGCATATTGCTATCCATTATCATTATGTTCGACATGAAGTCAAGAAAGGTTCCATTATGGTGGAGCATTGTCCCAGTGATCAAATGGTTGCAGACGTCTTCACAAAAGCTCTTAGTAAAGCTTACTTTAGTTGATTAAGACATGCACTTGGTATTGTTCCAAGTTCTTGTCTCACTGATTGAGGCATGTATCATTGTATTCAAGAAAACTTTATAGTAAATCATTTTTGTATTGTAGGTATGTGTAGGGGATCGGTTTTTTCCCTTGTTCTCCCCAAGGGTTTTTTCACTCGCACCGAGAGACCTTTGTTTGAGTGGGGATGTTACAACTATATATATCATCTCTCACTTGACTTGGGTCTCACCTATATATACTAACTCTACATCAATATGAATCATTCTTTGGGAGCATGTCTTGTGTATCTCTCTCGTACTCTCTCTCTCTCTCAACAAATGATCCATGATATTGGATACATCAACACATCTATTTATGGTTGGATCTCATATCACACTTAATCTCAAATTTCAATATTTCATTTTATGGAAGAGTCCCTTTGGATTACATTTGTCTTGTATTTCGTAAAATCTTGCATTGTGTTTTCAATTTTCAACCTAGAAATCTTATACATTTATTTGGGTTTTGTGAATTTTGAATATTTTTAAATCCACTTTTGTCTAAAAACGTTTTCTCTTTGTAGAACTATTCAATGACAAAGAAAGATAGCACATCCAAAAAGGAGACCCAAACCATTGATGGAGTTAGTGGTGATTTTGTGTATCCACGATATGTGGATGTTTATAATAGTCAAGGAAAAAGAGTTGACAATGTTCTCTTATTTACTTTGAAGAGTGATATTACATTTTTTCAACAAGATGGTGTCACAGAGAAGATAATAGGTGGATGTGCTGGGAAAGAGGGGATACCATGTAATCTTGTTAAGATCAAGGGGAAAAATGTAGTATACAAACTTGATCCTTTGTCATTTCACTTTGCCCCTATTAAAGATGACAAAGATTTCTCTTTAAAAACAATGGGATGGACCTTATTTGAGAAGGTAAAGGGCACACAAGACATTATATTAGCATTCCAAGCTATTCAAAATAGTGAGCTACTTTCTCTATCAAGAAAAGGTAATTGCTCCAACAAAAGAATGCAGCTCCAAGATAAACAAATAGACTTGAGATCTTCACCTTCTCCTCAAGAAGAAAATAATTCACCAAATCCCACAAGCTCAAAGTCAAAATCACCTCAACGAAGTTCCTTGTCACAAGCTCTTGTTGTTAGTATGGCTGCTAACACTACTAAGAATGATGTCACTTTAGCTTCCATGCTAGAAGTTACACCTGCAAAACCAATAATTTCTCTTGAGGTCAAGGGAGTAGAAAGAACATTTGATTTTCCTGAGATAGTTAAGAAGAGGGGAAAGAATGAAGAATTAGGATTTCACATGTTTGAAAAATTCTTTCCATTTGGTCCAACAACACAATTTCCTATTCTTGTTGATAGGTGCTATGAGGAACCTCCTTTGTATGCTTATAGGTTACTATGTTGGGATTAATGTTGGGATTATGTAGAGAAGCTAACCATATCTTTCATAAAGAATCTCATGAATCCAGCAACAACATCATATCTTATGTCTTTTGTACAAGACAACAATGAGAAAAGACCCATGCATCGTGATGAGGTGGATGCTAATAAGTTGGACACTTATAGTTATTGGATTATATTGGGGCTTCACTCAATTCATATAGCAAAGATATATATTCAGAGTAATACTACACGTTACCTAGCAACCAAGAACTTATACACCACGAGAAATGCTAGAATATTAGTTGATTGTCCTGTGACAAATATGGAATCATATAATGTTATGAAGAATACCCCTTATGTTGAGCAGCTTGAACAATTAAGAGATTAGTGGCTAGCATTTGGTTCTCCATCAAAACCCCAACAAGGGATTTCTAAGACAAGCTCTCAAAGAGTACCATGGCAGGTAATCACATATAAGCTTACCTTCTATTTTTGTGAAGATTAGTGTGATGCTCTTTCTTGTGTTCTATGCTCACTATTTTGATCTTTTTTTTTACAAAGATTTACTGCATACATTGGAGAAAATTGTGCATCTAGAGATTGCCATATGATTGTTATCTCCCAAGAAATATTTGATAGGTGGATCAAAATCATGAAGAGATACTCTAGAGGTGAACTTATATCCCAAGAGGAGAGTTCGAGAAAAAAAGGGAAGACAACCTTCTCTTGTTGCATTTCGTTGCCTTATGGGTTTAAAGGATGGACATATCCTTACAATACAAGAGGAGATCAATCAAGGTCATATCCTTTTTCTTAGAAACAAATGGGATAAGGAAGATATGATTGACATGGAAACAAGGGCTAAGAAAATCAAGCAAGATAGGGTCCTAAAGGAGGAATTAGTCACTCTTCTCAATGCTTCGATTCTAGAAAGTAGCAATGTGATGAAGACTTGGGAAGAGCTTGTTGATGATTATGATATCAATGACGAAGTCTACATAAAGATTTTAGGCATTTGCAATGATTGGGTATCAAAGAAGCTCATGCTTGGACCTGATGCAGGGTCCCTACCAAATGGAGCAAAAGATTGTGAACTTCCTAATTGGAAAAAAGAAAAATCCTCTTCAATCCTCCACTACTTCCCCTTGGCGTGTATATGTTATCGGATGCAATCTAGAAATCTTTGATCTTATACATAATGTTTACAAAGATTCAATTACCATTGGGATTGTTGTTCTAGATGCAACACATGGGGTTGAGGGAATGAAATGGGACTCTATAAAGTTTGGAAAGGTTGTATTCACTCTACTACAAATGACATGTGAACCTAAACAATTCATGTTGTTATCATTTCTTGATCAAAAGCAAATGGTCTTCATCATCAGCACGAGACGAGACCATGATTGATAAAGATAGTATATATGTTCAACCTTCAATTACTTCTTGCTTCAAGAGACCATCTATTATACAAACATCCTCAACAAATGCCTCACGTCATCCGTCCCTTACATTGAACAGCTCACAATTGTCCATGTTGAAGCAGACTCCTTTAGTCTCTACTTTGAAAGATATGGAAGCAACGCAACTTGCTCATGAGTTAGGATAACACAAACATTTCATAAATGGTAGTGCTGCTAAACGTTTTATATAAAATCTACAAAATTTGTATAAATTTCCCAATATACATGATGTAACAAGGCAGTGACTCTATATGGACTAATTTTGACTTTCATAATCAATATGTCCCTTACATTAAAGGCTTTTGCATGGCTATGAAATATATGCTTGTTAGAAATTTAAAGTGTTTTATGTAGTTACCTTGGTGTTTCTAGACACCACCAATAGTAATGAGAGAATCTACTTGATGTTTTATATTCTTTTTGTAACATCAGTTTATTGTGTTGAAAAGTCTTATAAAGTGGTTTATATCCTATTTTGTACTTTACGACCGTCTATTATACAAACATACTCAACAAATGCCTCACATCGCCTGTCACTTACATTGAACAACTCACAATTATCCAAGTTGAAGCAGACTCCTTTAATCTCTACTTTGAACGATATGGAAGCAATGCAACTGGCTCATGAGTTAGGATATCACAAACAGTTCAGAAATGGTAGTGCAGATATCTACAAAAGTTGTGTTTTTCCAATATATATGATGCAACAAGACAGTGACTCTATATGGACTAATTTTGACTTCCATAGTAAATATATCCCTTACATTAAGGGATTTTGCATGGCTATGAAATATATGCTTATTAGAACTTTAAAGTGTTTTATGTAGTTACCTTGGTGTTTTTAAACGTCCCTAATATCAATAAGAGAATCTACTTAATGTTTTTTATTCTTTCAATGACATTAGTTAATTGTGTTGAAATTTCTTATAAAGTGGTTTAAGTCCAATTTTATACTTTATGTCTTAGCTAGCAAATAAGTCTTAAATAATAATAAAATTTATGTCTATTTCTTTGGAAACACAAACCATTGCTCAACTTAGAAAAATCATAAACTTTTAGCTTGGTATATAAATCTTCATTTTATGTATGAAAGTTTATTTAGCTAGTTAAAGTGTGAAGCTAGTTGATTTTGGCCAAAGCCAATATCCATCTTGTACATATATTGTCAAGATAGATAGAAAGTTTGAACAAAAGATATTTATATATCATGCATATACATATAAAAAATGTAAATGGAGTGAGCAATTATTTAACATACTTGTGTCCATTACACAAAAAAAAGAACCATCACATCATAGGTTATCCAAACTTATTACTGTATGGTATTAGATCAAGTTATTAAACCACACCTAATTAGTGGTGACTCTTTTAAGGCCCTAGTTCATGAAACTTATACATATCACTTTTGCTAGAAAAGATAGAGGAGAAATACAAATCTCCTAATAGCCACATAGCTTACATTTATCATTTAAGCTCTCAACATGTGTGATCTCATATTTATAACATACAAAGTACCCTTTAAAGATAAACATAAACATAGTGCTCTCTTTCATTCACAAGAGTAAGACATTCATTAAAAGTGGGACTTGGAAAATTCCCAAATTAATCTCTAATATGGTGCTTACATCTAAATAATTTTCTTGATGGTTTCTATGAAAAATGTGTTGAAGTTCTATTGTGATAAATCCATGGGAGAATTGCTATATGATTCTGTATGAAGATTTGAGAATACTGATGTTTTTTTTCTTCTTATGGTTGTTTAAACTATGAAAAACATGCTTGGTGATGATACAATATATATTTTATTATAGGAAGATCTCCATTTTCTTGGTGTTCCTCTTGGAGCTGCATGTATTACTTGTCTAGTTTATTTTATACCCCCACATTATCATTTTTGGATACATCAAGGCTGGGACATCCCAAGCTTTCTTAGAAGAGCTATCTCTCCCTAAAGTTACTACAACACCATAGCCTTCCATGAACTGGGTCCTCAAGTGTGGGACAATGTTCTAAGTTTACTTGAAACTCAACCTATCTCCTAGTTCCACTACACAATAACTTAATGTCACTGGACACATATCCTTCTCATCACATTATTGCAACAACATAAGCCTCCCAAGATCTCTCCATCAATTGGTCCAACATTTCTTGCCAATATACCTTGCATTTTGGGAGTGACTACCAAGGTACTATCACTCCATTAGGAGGGGTCAAATGTTCATAGGATCTTTGGAAGCATAATGACATTGAAAAATGTTACTTTTTTTTTGGAAATTGTATCAATTGGTCAAAGTTTATATCAATCTTACCTAGATCTAGGCTCTTCTCCCATGCAAATTGTCAACTATAATATCGGAAAAGGGAGTGTACAGAGGGAGAAGACCAGTCAATAGGCCAAATATTGGGCACGATGGTGAAGGGAAAAGGAAAAACCATAACCCTAGAGCTCATGTCTAAAAGTGATGAGTTTGAAAAGAAATTGTTATTCTTTTGTGTGCAAAATTTCCTTCTCTACTTTCGTACTCCAAGCCTTATGAGAGAGATAGTGTGTGAGTAGTATAAGATTGAGGAAGGGAGAAAGTAAGTGAGAGGTGAGGGACAAGAGAGTGAAACATTTAGACTCTTCTCTTGTACTCTCATGCCTACCATGACTTCTCTTGCATGACGAGGGATGTAGAGAGGGTAGAGGGGCAATGGAGTGCTCACTTGAATCATGGAGCTAAAGCTTGTAACCTTGGTAGGAGGCATGTTACACGATGGTTAATACAATAGTTTGTTCTCAATATGCATGCAATTGACTAGGTAAGAACTAGTCTACGATGTGTGTGTTCAAGCTCTCGAAGGAATAAGAGTGTACCCGATGGTCTTGATATGTTGAGTATGTAGCAAAATATCTATATCCTTAATCAAAGCATCATTTGCACTCTCTATCAAAGTGTTATTTTCACTTGCAATCAAAGCATCGTCGGCATGCATTGTCGTTATATTAGCTGCATACAACACTGCATTTCCGAACAAAGCATCAGCATTATCCATTGTCTCTGTACCATCTATATTCAAAAGAAATGTATTCTATATACCTTTAAGCCCAAAGCATCTATCAAAAACACTTATGGATAGATGGGCAACTCATCAAACAAGTCCTCTTCATCTTAAACATAGTGAGCATCATCTTCAAGCCGTGTTAGCTTCCACATGAATTTCAAGTAAGAGCTCCTTAAGCTCACCTTGCACAATCATTCATGTATCCTTGCAAAAAATTCCTTTTGGTATTTTTTTCTCTTTTTCTTGAATTCATGTAACCTTCAGTTGTAGCTCATGTAATTCTTGTAATAGTTCTACTAAATTTGATTTGTGAGACCTTTAAGAGACTTGCTCTAGATCGCCATCTTGCTCCAAATCCTACATATAATATTGTTGTTTAAGAGCTTACTCAAAGTTTTTTTAGATTGCACCATATTCTACTTGTATGACTCAAACATGCTACTTGATTTTAATTACCACAATCTAGATACTTTATCATATCAGTTTTTTGGAGTATTATAAAATTTAATTTGAATGTAATATGATCTATGGACTTAAGATATTTCTTGCCCATCAAATTGACCCAATTTATTGATAACCACTTTCCATTTTATCACTAGTTTTTTTTTTTGATACTTTTGCATTACATCTGCACACGGTTAAAAGCTCCATGTTTGAATCCCCACCTTGGTCTACAATAACTATCTTATATCATCCCAAGGACATGTAGCACTCACTACAAAGGTAATGGGGAAATAGTGATGGCCATTTGTGATGAGAAATAATAGCATCTCTAAAGACATTGCTAATTTTGATTTGGAACACTGATAACAATGCATATAGCATATAGTGACACTTTTAGCGATATTAGTGACACTTCTTTGAGAAAAAAATTGGTAAAAAATCTAGGCATGGCATTTGCTAAAAACATTTGCAAAAGAGAGAATGAAATAGAGAGTGAGAGAGTTCAAACCTTTGAGAGAGAGAGGGTGAGGGAGAGGGGGACCTCATCACCACCACCACCACCTCTATATGTGAAAAAGAAGGAGAAATGTGCAGGAGAGAAGGGACGGAAGTCACAAAGAGGAGGCACAAATTTTTTTTGTGAAGAGATGCATTGGAAGAGAGGGAGGGAGGGAAGGAGGAAGGGAGAAGACGACGGGGAGAGAGGAAATAAAGAGGAATATGAAGAGCAAAATGAGAGATGGAGGGAGAGAGGAGGGTGAGTGAGAGAAAAAATGAGGGAGAGAAACAAAGAGAGAGGAAACAAAGAAAGGTAATGAGAGAGAGAGAAAGATAAAGATAGATGGAAAGAGAGAGAAAAAGAGAGAGAAAAAGAGAGATAGAGAGAAAAAAAAGAGAGGGAGAGAGAAATACGAAAATAATGAGAATGAGAGAGGGGAAAGAGATAAAAATAAAGGGAGAGAGAGATAATGAGAGGTAGGGAGACATTAATTTCTATATAAATAAATAAATAAATATATATATATATATATTAAGTTTCTTTTTTTTTCTTTAAATTTTTTTGTAACGGAATGTATTGAGTGAGAGTGGGGAGAGAAGGAGAGAGAGAAATAAAGAGAAGGGAGGGGGAGGAAGAGAGAGTCTGAGAGAAATAAAAAAGGGAAGAAAGAGGGGATTCATAAAAAATGGAGGAGAGAGAAAGAGAGAGACAAAGAGAGAGAGAGAGAGAGAGAGAGAGAGAGATAAAGGGAGGCAAAAAAAGAAAAGGAAAGATAGAGAGAAAGAGGGGTGGGGAGAGAAATAGAGAGGAGGATAGATAAATATATATAAAGATAAAGAGAAGAGGGAGAGAAAATGAATGGAGAGAAGTAGAGAAATAGGAAGAGAGAGAGAGGGGAGAGAGAAAGAAAGATAGATGAAGGGAGGTAAATAATGAAAGAAAAAGAGAGAGAGAAAGAGGGATGGGGAGAGAAATAAAAGGGGGGAGAGAAAAGGAATGGAGGGAAATATAAGAATAGAGAGTAATAAAGATAAGTAGAGACTAAAATGGAGGAAGAGAAACAATGAGAAAAACAAAAGTATATTTGTATGCCATAACATAGAGGAAATGGACAATGACGATGGTTCTGACATCCAAGATTGTGAGGGTATCTTAATCATTGTATTTGATGTCCTTGCACTTAGTACAAGCCAGCAATTAGATGAAAGCATCACTTATCTAAACCACGTGCGATGCTTTAGTGAGTTTCAATCAAATATCATTGACCAGGCAATCTCAGAAATTGAGTGAATGGTAAGAAAAGTATGTACCAATCAAGCTTTACATTCTCACTATAATTAAATATCACATACAACAATATTAGATGTATCCTAGAAATGTCTATAGAGAGGTGGTGCTTTGTCCCATGGAATTCACCTATTACGGCATGATAGAAGAGTTTGTGTGTGCGATGGATTGAGTGCATGAATTGATAAACTTGTTAGAGGGCACATAGCTAACTACACCCTCAATACCAAAAGAGATAGTGGACCTTTTGAACCTTCCTCCAATCTTGAAGCCTAAAATGGAGGCAATGATCAATGCATTACTACCCATGGATGTTGAGTCATCTGATCCACTAAGAGAGAAGGCATCCATACCATTGTATGATGGATGCAGTGTATCTTTCTTAAAGATGCTACTTGCATTCCTAATTGTTCATGCAAAGTACTAATGGAGTGATGCGAGTGTGACCGAGTTATTCAGGTACATACTACGCTTCTTTATTTTAGACTCCATTATAAAAACACTTTTTATGCTCTTCAAAGGTTCTTGGTTTTATTTTCACGTTATTAAAATATTACATATTGCCACCTGAAAATATAATACCTGAGTCTAATGATGATGCATGATTGGTGTTACAAAAGCTTGGCATGGACTACAACAACATCCATGCATGTATCAATGATTGTGTGCTATTTCAAGGAGACTACTAGATTATGGAGACATGTCTAAAGTGTATTCCTCACATATATTGATAGGACTTGCAAAAGCAAAACTGTCCCTCAGAAGGTTCTCAGAATCTTTTCACTTATACTTCATATATGTCACATGATTTGTACATTAGTCATGGTGAACTTGATAATGTGGCATGAATAAAATAGATCCACAAATGAAGTCCAATGAATATGAGTAGACTCCACCTTTTTGGGCTTTCAACAAGAGCTAAGGAATCTTTGGCTCAGTCTTGCTCTGGATAGCATAAATCCATTTGGTCTCTACTCAACTTCTTATAGTGTGTGGCTTGTAGTCCTTGTAAACTACAATATCATACCATAGATTTATACAAAGAAAAATGACATGATCCTTAGCTTGCTCACTAGTGGGCACTACAAAGTCAAGAACATGGGCTTCTACCCTTGTCTCCATTAGTTAATGAGCTTATGATTTTGTGGGGGAGGGGGTCATTGTGGAAGACATGAGCAACTATGATGGTCGGTGGTCCGCTAATATGCAAGCCATTATTATGTGGACCATATATGAGTTTACGGGTTTCCGGGAGTGCTCAAGTGGACTTCCATTCTCGTTGTTGATATCTAACATGGCTTATTCAATTTTGTCTTGACTAGAAAGAGTTATTGTGATAGGTCTTGTTATCTCAAGTTATTATGCATGTCCATTGTGTGGGCCACACTTAGACTCCTAAAGGTCATGGACTATGAGGAAGATGGCATATCAAGGACATGCCACTTTCTTGCCAAAGGGTCATGAATCAAGGGAAGGTTTTCTTGGACAATCTCTAGTACGAATGAATGCCCAATGCTTGTACGAGTTGAAAATGGTCCATGAGGAGTCACATTCAAGAAAAATGCGATGATTCTCATTTTTCTATGAGTTTTCATATAGTACCTACCTATAAATCAACCATTTGTTGGACCCCATGCATATTTTTAAGAATGTGAGTAGCTTATTGTGGAACCATATCATAGGAAATAGAGACATTGTATGGACATGAATAGATTTGAAAGAGGTAGGCAAGATGGAGGTCCTTTGGCCACACTCAAGAGCTTTGATAGTGGCTTGCAATTACCTCATGCTCCTCAGATCTTGTCCACTAAAGACGAGTGCATGGTGAAGTAAATTATCAAGTTTATTTGCAACATGATGAGTATGATGCATTCCCTAAGGTCTACTTTTTCTAAAGAGGACCAACTAACAGGACTGAAGTCCCAAATTGGCACAAGATATGCCAAGTTGTCCTGGCCTTGATAGCAAATAACCTTTGTATTTCAATATTTTATATTAATTTGATGTTTAATATGCTTTAGGTTTCTGTTAGTTCCGACTATCGATAGCAATTGCAAGGTGTCTCACTCTAGAAATACGCTCAATGCTTTATAAGTTGTTGAATGTAGTGCAATGGATCTCATAGAAGGAGATTGAGACATCCTCTATTGAATCCACAAGGTGGTGAATGGTGGAGATGGTCTGTCTCTTTGAGAAGTGAAGTGCACAAAACAACCCTATTCTTACAATCTTGTAGGGACCATCCCATTTGGGCTCAAGTTTTCCTAGAAAAAGCTCTCTACATGCATCATAATATAGAACTAAGTGTCCCTTCTTAAATTTTT
Organism: Lygodium microphyllum; assembly: GCF_053477565.2. Taxonomy (NCBI): domain Eukaryota; kingdom Viridiplantae; phylum Streptophyta; class Polypodiopsida; order Schizaeales; family Lygodiaceae; genus Lygodium; species Lygodium microphyllum. The sequence continues at coordinate 62,832,632 of NC_141139.1, forward strand.
ATTTCTTTGCTTTAAAATCATGCAGTTGCTTAATCCGATGCTTAGCCACTTCCTCGTGCAACAGACTTTGCAATTTGAGCTCATCCAAGTGGGTCAAATTCATAAAGCACTCGAAAAGGGCATCTTCCTTATAGTTGGTAACTCAATCTCTAAGGGAAAAACACACTCCTCCCCATAGAATAACTTGAATGGGGTGTGGCTAGTGGCTCGTTTAAACGTCATGTTAAATGCCCACACTACCACATATAGTTTCTTATCCTAGTCTCGCTTCTTTTTAGACAGTATTTTTTATAGAAATCTTGCAAGCTATTTATTAGTGCTTTCAACTTGCCCATTCGCCTATGGGTATAAGGAATCATCTTATTGTGCTTAATTTTCCATGCTTCAGTCAGTCACCTTGTTTAGGAAATGGGTTCCACAATCTGATACTAATTATTTTGGTGGACCAAATCAGCATATAATCTGCTCTAGTAGGAAACTAGCAGTCTCTTTAGCGTCGCCCTTCCTCCTCACTCATGCTTCTGATCACTTTGTAAAATAGTGAGTCACCACTATGATATACCTCTTCTACGTAGAAGACGAGGGGGTAATAGGACCACAAAGTCGATGCCCCACTTCTCAAATGGAAGTCAATGCCCCACTTCTCAAATGGAAGTATAGCCATAATCAAAGTAAGTGGTCACTTCATGTTCTCCCTACTATCATGTTGTTGATAAGTATCACATCTCTTAACATACTCGAATGCATATTGGAAAATGGACGGCCACCAATATCCAGCTTTTAAAGCTTTTTGTGTCTAAGTCAGTCGTCTAGCAAAATGCCCTCCACAAGCGGAGTCATGGCACTCTTTCAAAATGAACGGAACCTTCTCACGAATCACACATCGGTGATAGATATCATCAACCCCTTGCCGATATAGTGTTCCTACAATCAAGAAAAATTTCAAAGCCTATTGTCTGATTTTCCTCTTGTTTAATTTTGATAAACTAGCTCCATCCTCTCTTGTTGATAAGTAATGCATGATAGCAGCATACCAAGATGGGATCAAAGTCGTATCAATTTTAAGCATTTCCTCAATACGACTTCCTTTAACTAAAGCCTTTTTTAGCTCCCTGAAATCCACAAGGCATTCCACAATACCATGCAACTTTGGTGGCGTATTTCTAATGTCATAATCACATTCCTAAAAAGTGATTAACCACATTGTTAAACAATCAGGTGGCTATAGCTTGTTCATCAGCAATCTAAGCCCTCCGCCTTTGTATAAAAAACTACCTTATCATAGAGGATGTAATGCCTGAATTTTGAGTCGCAAATACACAAAAGGCACAACTTCTCCATGTACATGTAGTTAATTTTTTATATGCCCAACTTTCGACTAGAAAAAGTGATCGGATGGTACAATTTCTTCCAAATTTGGGATAAATAGTAGCTAATACTATGCATGGTGGCCGCTCAAAATATGTAGAATAATTTGCCCCTTTTAGGTACTTTTAAAAGTGGTGCTTTTACTAGCTCCTGTTTCACATCATTAAAAGTTACCTCACAGGGGTTACTCCATTCAAATAGACAACTAAAGGATAATAGATTCGATAGTGGCAACATTCTTTCTGCCAAGGCATTTATGAACCTCCAATAATACCCTACAGATGACAGAAATCTATGTACTTCTTTTGGAGTGTGTGGCAGACTCATGGTGACTATGACCTTGATCTTTTCAGGGTCAGTCATGATCCCTATTGAACTAACCGCATGGCCTAGCAATATCCCATAAGACACCCCAAAGATTCACTTCTATGGGTTAAGAGCTATGCAAAATTGTCTATAGTGCTCAAAACACTTTCTTAAAATAATCAACTACCTTTATCTTATGGTGGCTTCCTCTAGGTCATCGATAAATACTTTCAACTCTTTTGGGGAGATGTCACCAAAGTTCTTTTCTACTATTCATTGCCATGAACCAGGTGCATTGCATAAACCAAAGGCCATCATGTGGTATGCAAAAGTACCAAAGACAGTAATGAAAGTTGTTTTTAGCTTATCTTCTTTTGCAATTGTCATCTGGTTTTATCCCACAAAGCAATCCATAAATGAATATATTTCCCTACCCACTACCTAGTCCAAAATCCAGCCAATGAAGGGCAATGGGTAGTAGTCCTTAATCGTCTGCTTATTCAACTCTGTAAAGTCTATGCAAAGCCATATTTGATTATTTTTCTTCATCTTGATAAAAACTGGTGAATACCATTCAATGTGCTGAAAATGGAAGATCAAACTCACTTGTCGCAATTTTTGTAACTCCTCAAACAGCCCATCCCTAAGTTTGAAAGGCATACGCCTTACTTTCTGATGCATAGAACGACTATCTTATTTTAAAGGAATTGTATGAATAGCTAGGCTAGGAGGAATACCTGTAACTAGGAAAAAATGTCGCGGAACTCTTGGATAAGGGACACATAGTATTCCCTTTCTTCCACACTAAGCATGGACCCTAGTTTAATTGTTTGTGGATCATTTGGCGTACCAAGATCTAGCTCAATCACATTTGTGTCTCTTATTCAATCTTGAGCTTCTAATAGCTCATTCAGGGTTATTTGATATATGTCCTCTGTAGTGGACCCTTCTCTTGATTCATCGCTTTGACGAAGTCTCACTAGCAAATACATCTTATAATATCTCAAATTCCATAGAGGATAGCGGAGTTTTCTCACTTTGAGGACACTCAGGATAAGCGTCTACTACCACACGATTGGCACCTCTACTAAATATCAATCAACCAGTAGGTATATCCACTTGATAGTTGGATTGCAAGATCCATGTCCTTCCTAAAAATACTTGATAGCTTGGCTGCCCTGCAAACCTAATGCCCTAAAGTCCACAATGCAATCCACACTAGCAATAGTCATAAGAACTTTGGTAATACAACCTTTAGGCTATCTCAAACTATCATCAATCATTCATAGAATTGTGGATGCATCTTTTTGGATTGCTAAACCCAGCCTCTCCATCAATTCTGAACTCATGATGTCAATAGATGATCATGTATCTATGATAGCATGATCCACTAGTATTCCATCAATGTAGGCTGCAACCCTTGGGCAATGTTTTTCAACATGCTCCCAGCAATCATCTCCTACTTGCGCTATGCCCAAAATTTTCACGATATACCCAGTATGCAAGATTTTTTTAAATTCCTTATGCACTCTTGAAGATAGATTAATCACCTGCAAGAGATCTATGTTTGGTTTAACTTCACAAAGAGAGCTTGCCAAATCGAATTCGTGATAATTCGCTAGAGCTCTCTTATCTCACCATACCATTCTCTCTTTTGGTTGTTGTACTAGCTTTATGCTTCTTCCTTCTTAGCTTTTGCCTTCCTCCTTGGTAATTCTTTATCCTTTTTGGTTTCACCTTTACTCTCTACGGGTTTTAAAGGTCCCCCTTCCTTGTTGGGTTTAAGGACTTGCATCCCTTTGTTGTCTTGCTTAGGGTTTCCATCGACACGTTTTACATTACCTTTGTCACCTTTTCTACCCTTTTGACCTCTTGTAATGGCCCACAAAATAGAATCTTCATTTCCATTAACCCAAACAGCCTCAATGAGGTTAACTCCACTACTACTCGATAGCTTCTCTAGACTCGCCTTACCTCTTTGAAGTATCTGTTTCGGTCCATCATCTCGCGGAAGATTGTTCTCTTGCACATGATGGTTAATAGGACATGGCTGTCTACTACCTTTTTGGAGAGAGCTAATCTTACTCCAATAGGTGGCAGCCAAATGAATGAACTCCCACAGATATCGCATTTAACATTTGGGCAATTTCTAGGGTAGTGCTGGCTGCCACACCATTTACAACTAAATCTTGAAGGTGAACCCTCTTCAGGGTGTCGACTTCCTATCACATTTTGTTGTTTTTTAGGAAAATTTATGCCAATACCTATTTGCCGATATTTTTTGAAAATCGTGTCAATGTAGTGCTCCATCCTATCCTTAACTTTGCTAAGGACTTGAGTATGTGTTGCTTGCAATTTTTTCATAATCCTCCTAGGACTTTTGTAGATGAATCTTTGTTCATGGATCATTTTCAAAACCGCCAAGCTTTTAAGAGGGACTACCTTCATTGATATCTTGAGATGGTGCCATTTAGTTGGTTGTTTTGTGTTAAGTGTTTGTTTTATGTGTATTATTTGTATGATGGGGTCGTGATTGGATATTTAAACTGTTCAAGAATATACCCTTTTGAAGATTCTTGGTGGTGATGATAGATTGATGGATGTAGATTAAGAAAATCTCATACGTGTTTTCTTTTTGGAGATGAAGTTAGAGCCCTTTTTGGTTGCTGATTTGATATTTTAAAATAAAGTAATGAGCTATTATTTTAAACTTTTATTCTCTTTTGATAAGGTTGTGAGGATACTCCCTGATCAAGTGTGAGGCTATGTTAAGGGTTGATATGACTATGTTTTTGGTTGTTTTTATTGGATTTTAGGGATTTTTGTATGATTTGAATGGCAATTGATTGGTTTGGAAGTATTTGAGAGATATTTGGATAAGTTTTAATAGGTTTGAGAAGCTCCTGATGTTTTTCAATGGAGATATGATGTGCTGAAATGTTCTCCTGAGTGCATGATAGGTTCTGATTGGTTCTATTTAGCTTATGTTTTGTTCTAATTTATTTTCGTATGAGAGATTGGAATGATTCTTGATGGAGTTTAAGAGTGTTTGGAAGCTTATTAAATGATTCTTGATGGTTTTGAATGATTTTAGTTTAGCTAAACTCTTTTTGATGTTCTTTTATATGGTACTATAGACATTCTATAGAGCTTTTGTAGAGCCTCTGTCTCTGTCCTATTTTTTCTCCATATGTCTTTGTAATAAGTGTTCTGTGGGGTGAATGTGTAGCTTCAAAAAGTTTTCTAATCTTTGAAAGAGATGAATACAAGTTCAAAATAGCTCAAAGAAGTGGAAGAAGTAGATGCTGAAGACTCAAGTGAAGATTGAAGTGATAGTGACAGTGTTGAGCTATGAAAGGATACTATAGTGGCTTTGCAGACCCTTTATATCAGACATACCTCTTGGGAGGGGTATCTACGACCAAATAGAGATTATGGATGAGCCATGAAGAAGAAGAAGAGAGAGAGAGAGAGAGAGAGAGAGAGTTTTTTTTGTTTTTTTGTTTTTAGAGAGGAGGTGAGGTGAGGTGTGGTTTGGGGGTGCAGAGGTGTTGGAGGTGTTGGGAGGTGCAGAGGTGTGGGAGGTGTTGGGAGGTGTTGGGAGGTGTTGGGAGGTGTTGGGAGGTGTTGGGAGGTGTTTTTGTTTGTTTTTGTTTTTGTTTGGATGCTGTGGGAGGAGGCAAGGTGGTAGCCTCTCCACAATTCGTACGAGTATTGTCATGTAATGTTGCATGAAGGTTTAAGAAGATTTTTTTTTTTCTTCTTGTGGTTGATTAAAATATGAAGAACATACTTGTTGATGATACAAGATAGATTTTCTTGAACTAGATTCTTTATTTTTCTTGGTATTCTTCTTAGATCTCCATATATGCCATTGAGTGGTTTGATATCTTGAGGACATGGAGGAGATGTTGTGGTTTATGTCTATGCGGTGGTTGCATGAAGCTTTGACTACAACTTGAGGTGAAGGGGTAGAGGTCTCTGTGATAAAGAGGTTTTTTCATTGGATGGATGATGGACTATATGGGTGTATACATGTTTCAAAACCCTTTTCCTATTGACCCTACAAAGTGGGTTTTTTAAAAAAACCGGAGTTTAAGCCCTTAGCATTTCCTCAACGTCATTCTTGATGGTTGTAAGGTCCTAATCATGAAATCCCTACTTCAAGGAGGAAACCTTGTAAATTTTTTTTTGGAAAGACGCTGCAAGCTGTCACAAAGGGGAGCTACATGTGCAAAGAAGACAGCCAAGGTCATAAGCCTACATTCAAGACGGAAAGGCCCCATTCGCAATGGCTACTTAGAAAGCACAAGGCACAGCCGCAGGAGGATCGTCTCCTAAAATCCACGTGGACATCTCACCACAAGTCCAGGTTTTTTTCTTTCTAATTTTTATTTTACGTTGTTATAATTCAATCATGCATGGATGATTTTTGTAGATAGGATGCATTTTTCGTCTTTAATACTTTGGTTAATTTAAAAGAATTAGCTCACGACGGAAGAGTTCGGCCCATTAGTATTTTCAATAAAATGAACAAAATAAAGTGAGCAGAAGATTTATATGCATTTCTAGCAAGTAGTTTTTGTGCATTGCAATGAATTGAAATTAGATTAATGTCCATACTTACAAAACGGAATTATAAAAGTACACTCCGATTAAGCATGAAAGGAATAAACCGCATATTGCATTATTGAATATCTTTTTTTTGAAATGATTCTTAAAGAAAGTTATTAGCAATCGTAGGAAATCGCTAGGACTTCATGAAGAAGATTTAACTAGGCAAGTGGTCTAAAAATTTAATTTAACAGAAGGGTGTGTAAGTTCTGCATACGAAAAATTCATTCGAAAATGAAAGTAGTAAAAGGCTACATGTTTTAGCATGAATCTTGTTCACATGTTATAGGATGATTAATTGGAATTATGCTATAACCTAACCTATGCTTGATCTCAAACCTAAAATTTAGGGTTTGAAAATCAACTTACACGTAGACAATGAGTCATGTGGCTATGGAAATGATAGCATAATTATCTTCAAGAATAGACAGGTTAAATTGGCATAAACCTAAACACCTAAAACCGCGGAGTACTCATTTAGAAAATGGTTAATTCAATGCAACGTATCCCAAGAAATTGAATAGGGTTAACACAGTGAAGAAATTTACCTAGTCGCATGTATTGCCAAAACTGAAACTCCTATACCCTAAATACTTGCCCACATTCACGGAATGTAGGGACAATAGGACATACTTGCGAGAAAAGATCTAGGGTTTTTTTTCCTCCTAACAATCTCTCACTAAAAAGATGAAACTTGGAAACCTAGGACCGACAATGTCGGGCTAATGCAATGAGGAACATATTGTTATATCTAATCATTACACTGTGATTAGAAGACACCGTTGATGGATAGAATAGTCCCATAGTTTGATGCGACACTTGTACAACAAGTTGCAGAGTCGCATGATCTTGTGATTGGATCACAGGGGAATAGCCAATTCCTCGGAATGAGGTTGGCAGATTCTTACGCAAGTTATCTTGCAAGAGGATGAATAATCGTCCTAAAATTGTATCTTTCTTGGGTAAAGATAATTGCTTGGAAGCAAAAGACGAACCAATAAATTGGAATAACATATGAACTTAAGGTATTGATCAAGTCGGGTTCATAGGGTACACCCTAACCTAGGATATAGGGTTAACAAACAAACCCTTGGGGATCTTGCCAAGTCGCAATTGATCCGGATCGAGTGCTGGTTGCATTCGGAAAGAAGGATTCACTCCTTAGCAGTTGGCCAAAAATAACGACCAATGGAATTGTTTGTGCTTGTAACAGTTTCAAGAGCACTGTTTTGCTTTGTTTGATCAAAGAATTAAATGATAAATGGATATCTAATGCTTCAGGTTGAAGGCCTGAAGGGAGAGGCAGCTTCAGTTACCCCCGAATACCTACCTGACCCTAACCAAGGGCGTTGTTAACCGCGCTGGGAAGGTGGACCGAACCCGCCACAAGAGGTCTCTCCATTGAGCGCTACTTGGAGCAGGAGGACGCTTGGGTGCTAGGGGGGGCTTTGGCCGTAAATCCCTCGCCTTTCGGGCCCTGCACAAGAGGCTAACGTGACTCGAGATTGGATCTCGAGACCTGCATACTAGTCTACGGGAAGAATCTTGGATTAGTAATCCCTGTGGATTGCTGGATAGCCTTCGGGGAGCCTTCGAGCGGATTGTGGATAAGCCTACGGGCTGGACTTTATATATTTCAAAGATAAATATGATAACCTATTGAAAAGGAACTTGTTTGATATTGCCTTTCTATGTCAAGTGCCATTATTACGTGAAGGAACAAGTCCTTAACGGGCTAATTAAGAAAGCTGATTGTTACATGTACAACTAAATGCACTAGGTAATTAAATAACTAAAACAACCTGAGGAAAGTGCGGAGGATGTGGGCATAGGTCCCGTCCTACAAATGGGTGGTCCCAGTTGGCTGAGAACTTTTCTCAAATCACGATGGACAGCAGGAAGATCGTTCAAAGAATACGAACAACAAGAGCGTTGTTGCCCTGGAGTTATAACTGATCCCGATTTATGCTGTTTTAGGGGAACGGAATGGGACTATGGCTTATGGCAGAGAGGTTGAGCTTCGCATCCCTCTCGTTTCCCATTCTCCTTAAACCAAGTGTAGCGTGAATCTGCTTCGGACCTGGCATTTCTGTGTAAAGTAGTTCACTCGGGTTCGACGCTAGTTGTTGTTAGGAAATGACCAATAGGGAAAACCCTAATTCAGGTTAGTCCTAAGTGGGAACGACTGGAATACTTCCGCTACGTAGCAAACGTGGAAAGTCCTAGATCGCAAACCCCGTAACATTCCATGGGAATTCCGGGCGAAGCTTTCTAGACATCCTTTCTGATGGACTGCTAAGACATGTCCTAAAGATAACAGTTCGACACGTTACAGATGCCTTCTTCATCTATGGGGGAAGTTCTTCCACATAGTCCACTAAGGAGCCTACAAAGGGTTTCAACTAGCTGACATGAAACACATTGTAGATTTTGGTGGTAGGGGGGAGTTCTAAGCGGTAGGCCAAGTTACTAACTCTCTTCAAGATCCGGTATGGGCCATAGAAGCGGTGGGTGAGCTTACTATTGCCCTCTTTGAGAGTCGAGTAGCGGGACCAGGCACTTTCAAAAGGACCAATTCCCCTTCTTGGAATTCCAAATGCTTTCGTTTCTCATCAGCATAGAGTTTCATGTGTGTTTGGGACTTTTGAAGGTTCATTTTTCATTGTTGAAGTAAAGCTTTCATGCGATCCAACTCAGCCTGACTCTGAGGATTGAACTTATCATTAAATAAGAATGTGGGGAGGGGAACATTGTATCCATATAAGGCTTAAAAAGGGAAAACTCCAATGCCAGAGTGCGTGGAATTATTATATGCAAACTCAGCCAAGCCATTTCAAAAATTTTACTGTTATTCTTATAAAATAACAAGTGTTGGACCACTTGGGATGGGTGTATAGTTGCATGTATTTGATAGGCCTTCTAGAGTGCCAAAAAAGCTAGTTTGAGTTAACGCAGTAGGACATAGTTTTACTTGATTGATGTACTTTTATTATTATGACCTTTGATAGTGAGAACTTCAGGTTTTATGGCTAAAATTACAAGTTTTATACCATGCATGACCTTTGCATATCCATCGACTCGTTGGGAGTTGGTCAACATAGTTTAGTGTCAAGCTAGCCTTTTTAGGTTTAGAGAAGAGGACATGCATTTGATTTGGTGATGTAGTCCTTAATGTTAAATATCATCGATTCATCAATAGGAATTCCACTCTAAAATTGAAGGGGGTAGCTTGCAATCTTGCAGAAGTACAAGGAGGCTGTGATCTTGAGCAATGCTACACCACCAACCAATGCAAGTAGTTGGAAGATTTCTGTTGAGATTCCTCCAATCTCATAAGACCGATTAAGTCTAACTCAGGCAAGAGTTGAAAGCCATAATATTTCAAAGAGATAGGGCTTACCCCTATTGGATTGGAGCCTAGGACACCGATATGTACTCTGGATTTAAGCTCATGTTTGGATATTGATGCCATAACCAAGACTACTTCACACCATGATGATATATCACCACAAGAACTTTTTCAAGAGACAATACCTGCCATGCTCAAGCAATGAGAGGAGTGACATTTTCTTGGCCATAGAACATGTAGCTAGAGAAATGGAGTACATATTTTCAATTGTTATTTTAAACTTCACATTGTAAAGGAAAGCTTTTATAATATTTGAAACCAATCATTGCCTATAGCAATATATTTACCATTGCCAAGATCTAAAAAAAAATAACCTTGAGTTAATAATATTTTTTTAAATGTATGTAGAGATTATTGAAGCATGACTTTAAACCATGCGACTTCTTACCTGTGTAAATTTTTTTGTTGTAGCTTTTTGTGATGGCCTTCCTTGTGGAATTGATGTTTGCCTTCGTTTCATCTATTGTAAAAATTGAGGAAATCTTCTTGCATGCAACCTCAAAATCAACTTTCAACTTTCCCTAGATCAAACACAGAAATTAAATTAAAGTAAATTTTATGAAAGACATAAATGAAAAATTAAAAGTTGGTAACTTACGACATAAACCATATTGCCATAGGCTTAGATACTGATGCCATATCCAAGATTACGTCACACCTTGATGATACATCATCACATGAGTTTTTTTGAGAGACATAATACTTGCCATGCTCAAGCAATGAGAGGAGTGACAGTTTCCTTGCCATAGAACATGTAGTTGAAGCAATGGAGTACAACTTTTTAATTGTTATTTTAGACTTTACCTTCTTAAAGAGAAGCTTCTACAGTATTTGAAACCAATCATTACCTAGGTAATTTTGAAACCAGTCATTACCTAGCTATAGATTTACCATTGCCAAGATTTAAAAATAAATAACATTGACATAATAATACTTTTTTTTTGTAATTAAGTAGAGATTATAGAAGCATGACTCTAAACCACACAAATTCTTACCCACGTAGAGATTATGGAAGCATGACTAGAATTTAAACCATGCAACTTCTTAGCCGTGTAGAGATTATAGAAGCATAACTCTAAACCATGCAACTTCTTAACTATGTAAAAAAAATTTGTTGTAGGTTTCTGTGATGGCCTTCCTTGTGGAATTGATGTTTGCCTCCATTTCATCTATTGGAAAATTTGAGCAAATCTTTTTGAATTTAAACCATGCAACTTCTTAGCTGTGTAGAGATTATAGAAGCATAACTCTAAACCATGCAACTTCTTACATGTTTAAATTTTCTTTGTTGTAGGTTTTTGTGATGGCCTTCCTTGTGGAACTGATGTTTGCCTCCATTTAATCTATTGGAAATTTTGAGGAAATCTTCTTGCATGCAACCTCAAAATCAACTTTCCACTTTCCCTAGATTAACCACAGAAATTAAGTTAAAGTAAATTTTATGAAAGACATAAATGACAAAAAAAAAGTTGGTAACTTATGACATAAACCATGTGCCATAGGATGGATTGGGTAAGAGGATACCATACTCTTCTGCAGTACCACATGAATTTGGTAACGTACAACATAAATCATGTGCCATAGGCTTGGATATTGATGCCCTATCCAAGACTACATCACACCATGATGATATATCATCACATGAATTTTTTTGAGAGACATAATACTTGCCATGCTCAAGCAATGAGAGGAGTGACAATTTCTTTGCCATAGAACATGTAGCTGAAGCAATGGAGTACAACTTTTTAATTGTTATTTTAGACTACACATTCTTAAAGAGAAGCTTCTATAGTATTTGAAACCAGTCATTACCTAGGTAATTTTCAAACCAGTCATTACTTAGCCATAGATTTACCATTGCCAAGATTTAAAAACAAATAACCTTGACATAACAATATTTTTGTTTTTTGTAATTAAGTAGAGATTATAGAAGCATGACTCTAAACCACACAAATTCTTACCCATGTAGAGATTATAGAAGCATGACTTGAATTTAAACCATGCAACTTCTTAGTTGTGTAGAGATTATAGAAGCATAACTCTAAACCATGCAACTTCTTACATGTTTAAATTTTCTTTGTTGTAGGTTTTTGTGATGGCCTTCCTTGTGGAACTGATGTTTGCCTCCATTTAATCTATTGGAAATTTTGAATCTCTCTCTCTCTCTCTCTCTGTGTGTGTGTGTGTGTGTGTCTCTTTGTGTGTGTGTTCACATTCTCTGATCACTCACTTACCCTCTGTCTCTCTCTCTCAAATGTATATCCAATTAATGAATGGTTGCCTTTGTTCACTTTTGTTCATCGAAACCTATATTATCCCTCCTCTAAATGCATATCTAATTAATGAAAAACAGTGCTAGTTTCATCAAGGAAAACAGTTAATGACTGCATATGTTTGTTTCCTTAAATATATTATTTTGATTTCGCCAATGAAACTACAAAGGCACCTCATTGGATGTCTAAACAATCACTCCATGTAACGTGTCCACCTATTCCCTTCAGAACACGTCTTAGTAGTCAATCGGAAAGGAGGTCTAGAAAGCTCCACCCGGCACTCCCATGGAATGTCACGAGGTTTGCGATCTTAGGACTTTCCGTGTCTGCCACGTAGCGGAAGTATTTTGGCCGTCCCCACTTAGGACCGACTTGAATCAGGGTTTCCCTTACTGGTCATTTCTTAAACGGCAACTAGCGTTGAACCCCGAGCGAACTACTTTATGCAGAAACGCCAAGGCTGAAGCGGATTCACGCTGCACTTGGTTCAAGGAGAATGGGAAACAAGAGGGATGCAAGGCTCGACCTCTCCGCCTCAAGGCATAGTCCCATTCCATTCCCCTAAAATAGTGTAAAGAGGGATTATTATAACCTAAACTTTAGGTCAGCGCCCTTGTTGTTCATTCCCTTTGAAACGATCTTCTTGCTGTCCATTATGATTGAGAAAAGTTCCCGGCCAACCGAGACCACCCATCCGTAGGACCGACCCATAGCCACATCCACCGCACTTTCCTTATGTTTTTTTAGTTGTCTAATTACCTACCACATTTAGTTGGACATGCATCAAGCAGCTTCCTTAATTAGTCGATTAGGCACTGGTTCCTTCACGTAATCATAGCACTTGACATAGAAAAGCAGTGTCAAACAAGTTCTTTTTCAACGGTTTATCATATTTATCTTTGGAATACATTTATAAAGTCCAGCCCGTAGGCTTATCCATAATCTGCCCGAAGGCTATCCAGCAATCCACAGGGATTACTAATCCAAGATTCCACCCATAAACTAGTATGTGGACCTCGAGATCCCATCCCGAGTCACATTGGCCTCTTGTGTAGGGCCTAGAAGGCGCGAGATTTACAGTCAGAGCCCCCTGGCACCCAAGCGTCCTCCTGCTCCAAGTAGTGCTCAACGGAGAGACCTCACGCGGCGGGTTCAGTCCACCTTCCTGGCGCAGTTAACAACCCCCTTGGTTAGGGATATGTAGACAGTCGGGGGTAACTGGGGCTGCCTCTCCCTTCAGGCCTTCAACCTGAAGCATTAGATATCTTTTCATCCTTTAATTCCTTGAGCAAAAAAAGCAAACAATGCTCTTTAAACTGTTACAAGCACAATCATTTCCAATGGTCGTTATTTGGCCAACTGCTAAGGAGTGAATCCTTCTCTCCGAATGCATCCAGTACTCGATCCAAGATCAATTGCGACTTGGCAAGATCCCCAAGGGTTTGTTTGTTAACCCTTATGTCCTTGGGTTAGGGCCGTACCCTATTAACCCAACTTAACCAATACCTTAAGTTCTATTAGTAGTAAATATGTTGTTCCAAATTACTAACTGGTCTTTTGCTTCCAAGCAATTATCTCTTTCCCAAGAAAGGTGCTATATCAGGATGACTACTCATCCTCTTGCAAGATAAACTTGCACAAGAATCTGCCAATCTCATTCTAAGGAATTGGTCATTCTCTTGTGGTCAAGCCACAAGATCATGCGACTCTCCAAATTGTTGCACAAGTGTCGCATCAAATCCATGGGACTATTTTACCCATTGAACGGTGTCTTTTAATCACGGAATCATGATTAGATAGGAAACAGGGTTAGGGTGTCTTTATATCCAATCCATTCCTGATTGTACTAGGCCGCTATCGTTGGTCCTAGGGTTCCATCTCAATCCGAGTTTCATCTTTTTAATCGAGCGATCCTTAGGGTAGAAACCCTAGATAATTTCTTGCAAGTATTTCCTATTGTCCCTACATTCCGTGAATGTGGACAGGACTTTAGGGTATGAGAGTTTCAACTTGGCAATAATGCGACTAGGTCACGTCCTCAACGTGCTAAACCCTAGTTTGTTAGAAATCAAGCTCCACCCGTCAGTTTGTCTTGGTGTGTAACCGACATCTGTGACAGCTAGTGTACAACTGTCTCCATGTGACTACATTAAATAAGTCGGGTTAGTAGTTAGTCAGTGACTTGACTAGAGTTAGCCAGTCTAGTCAGTCTAGTTTACTATACATTGTATTGGGTGGTTTTAGTGTGAAGTTGAATAATGAAGAAAAGACATTGAGAGGCTGAAGGCTCATGGATATGGTGTTTCCCTGTCTCTCTCTCTCTCATCTTTGAACATGGTATCAGAGCATCCACAAGACTGGGCTCGTTGGAGTAGAGCATTGGAGAAGAAGGCTTCAAGACTGACTTGAAGGGCTGGAAAAAGAAGAGGACTCACTATCATTTTCACTATTTTGGTCACACAGAGGTACGCATTGTTGAAGGAGAGTAGCCATTGGTCAAGAGGCTATTGGTGACCCTGTTGGAGCATCTAAAAGGCCCTATTGAGCCTATGCAAGCCTTGTATAGGCTCAGATCAGCCATTGTGTACAGTAGCAACCCCTGTTAAATCTGTGTGAACTGCACCTATAGAGCTGGGTGGACTGCAACCTGTCAAATATTAAATGGGGCACTTGAACAAGACCCATAAGGCATGTATGCTCACTCTTGAAGGTATTTGAAGAGTACAAGAGGCAAATGCTTGTGTGGGAGCTCTGTTATGAGTTGGAGTAATGGACACAGACCTATAATCAGTTCTGAACTACTGTTAAAATGAATGGACAACATGCATTCAGTCATTATTGACATACAGGAGCTTTGTGCTTGTAACGTGTCCACTAGAATCATCCCGGACACGTCTTAGCAGTCCATCGGGAAGGATGTCTAGAAAGCTCCGCCCGGCACTCCCATGGAATGTTACGGGACTTGCGATCTAGGTCTTCCCGCGTCTGCCACGTAGCGGAAGTATCCTGGCCGTTCCCACTTAGGATCGACCTGAATTTGGGTTTTCCTGTTTGGTCATTAGCTAGCAACAACTAGCGTCAGACCCGAGCGAACTACTTTACGCAGAAACGCCTGGTCTGAAGCGGATTCATGCTGCACTTGGTTCAAGGAGAATGGGAAACGAGAGGGATGCAAGGCTCAACCTTTCTGCCATAAGGCATAGTCCCATTCCGTTCCCCTAAAACAGCGTGAATCGGGTAATAGTTAATTCTAAGTCATCGTCTCGTTACTTGTTTTGGAGAGGACGATCATCCTCTGTCCGTCGAAGACTTTGAGAAAAGTTCCCGGCTAACCGGGACCACCCATCCATAGGACGGACCCATGGTCCATCCTCCGCACTTTCCTCAGTTTGTTTTAGTTATGTAATTACCTACCACATTAGTTTGACATATACAAACAGCTTCTTTGATTAACCCTGTTATGCACCGGTTCCTTCACGTAATCTTATCACAGGACATAAAGAAAACAATGTCAAACAACTTCTTTGTTATCATTTTATCCTTTTATCTTTGAAATACAAGGAGTTCCCGCCTGTAGGCGTATTCATAATCCGCCCGAAGGCTATCCAGTAATCCATCAGGGATCACTAATCCAAGTTTCCGCCCGTACACTAGTATGCGCGGCTCGAGATCCAATCCCGAGTCACGTTAGCCTCTTGTGCAGGGCCCGAAAGGCGAGGGATTTACGGCCAGAGCCCCCCCTGGCACCCAAGCGTCCTCCTGCTCCAAGTAGAACTCAACGGAAAGACCTCTCGCGGCGGGTTCGGTCCACGTTCCCGGCGCGGCTAACAACCCCCTTGGTTAGGGTCAGGCAGGCAGTCGGGGGTAACTGAAGCTGCCTCTCCCTTCAGGCTTCAACCTGAAGTATTTAGATATCTTTTCATCCTTTAGTTCATTGAGCAAACAATGCAAACAGTGTTTCTAAACTGTTACAAGCACAATCAATTTCAGTGGTCGTTTATTTGGCCAACTGTTAAAAAGTGAATCATTCTCTCCGAATGCATCCAGCATTCGACCTGGGATCAAATTGCGACCTTGGCAAGATCCCCAAGGGTTTGTTTGTTCACCCTTTTATCC
Source organism: Lygodium microphyllum (assembly GCF_053477565.2). NCBI lineage: Eukaryota > Viridiplantae > Streptophyta > Polypodiopsida > Schizaeales > Lygodiaceae > Lygodium > Lygodium microphyllum. Next base: position 62,848,718 of record NC_141139.1, read on the forward strand.
TTGGGTTAGGGCCATACCCTGTTAACCCAACTTAGTCAATACCCTAGGTAATAGTAAATCCTGGCGACCATGTCGCTTCAATTTATTGATTGGTCAATTTCTTTCAGGCAAATACCTAACTCTCCTTTTTCTTGGCAATTATTCCTCAAGAAAGGTGAAGTAACAGGATGATTACTCATCCCTTTTGTAAGTTATCTTAGCGCAATAACTTGCCAACATCATGACAAAACTCTCTTGTGGACAAATCTCAAGTCTATGCGATGTTGCAACCTTTATGCACATGTGTTGCATCTATTCCACGGGATCATTTCACCCATTGAATGGTGTTTTCTGGTCACGGAATTACCTCCAGCCGAGTAGCAGGGTTTAGGGTGTCTTCTTACCCAACCCATTCCTAATTATATTGGGTCACGGTCTTAGAAATTTCCAACCCAGTCGGAGTTTCATCATTTGAACGAATGATCCTTAGGATAAAACCTTAGATCATTTTATGCATGAGCATCCAATTGATTCGACATCTCGTGAATGTGTGTAAGATCTTTGGGTTTGCGGGTTTTAACTTGGCAACAAGTGTAAAACTAGGTCGAATCCTTATCGCGCTAAACACTAGTTAGCACTTGGGATATTTGTCATATCGACTGAACCATGCCCATATGAATCTCTTGTGGTTTAGGTGACTTAGACAACTCAATATACTTGTCTTGCGACAAGGATGAAACCTTTCCTAAAGGTAATAAACTAGATCTAAAGGAGAACAATAGATACAACTTCACCAATACGTGTAAACATGCGATTCACTGCTTCTACGCATCACATGGTTCACAATAACCCTATCTTTCCTTGGCAAAGTAAAAATACCTGATAATCTGAACACTAACTTTCCTAGGTCCTACTAGGACTTACATCAAATAATCATGCCACTTGCAAGTCCATAGATCATTTTCGTGCCCTTCTATTCCTTTTCAAATAACATCTTATGGGTGTTAACTTTTCCTCATGAATCATTACAAGGAAGATTTATCTAAAAATGGGACATGCCATTAATCTTTCCATGCCTAGTAAAAAGGTGTACCTCAATAATTTCAACCTTGTAATGAGGCAACAGTTGCCCTAGGCTCATCACTTTTGAATACACAAAAGGAAACTTGCTAATAAAGTCCTACAAATGCATGGACACCTTATGCTCTTTCCATTCATTCCATTGAACGTACCAATGATCAATTTTCATATCTTAAGCTATTTCTAATAAATGTTCAAATAGCCAATTCATTTTCCAATTGCATTTAAATTGACTAGTTGAATTCGAACATGCATGAGTGCTTCCTAATCCATGAAATTTATCATGATTAACTCAATACTTCTGTGTGGAATCCAAATAGATCAAACTTGGACTTGTGGACTCCGGGAAATATCCATGTAAATATTAGGAGAAGATCCTTCCGCAGGCGCGTCTTGTGACTTTTTAGGGGCCATTATGACATAATTACGGACTTCCAGGTTGCCTTTTCCCTTACGCAATCGGTGAATTTGCTCGCCCTGGTACGCAGCCTCAAGATCTTGTTCTTTTCTCCCTGGTACGCAGGAGATCCCTTTCGAATTGTGGATCCTTGGGAATACCAGCTTGCGGAATTTGGCCTTATGCAAGGCCTTGCGGGATTGGAGCTTGGTTTGTGGAAATGGACCTTGCAAGAATGGAGGCTTTAGGGTTCTTCTTCTCCTTCCCTAAAATCCTAGGACCGGCCTTGTGGGTGATTGGTGGGAAGGGCCTTTATAGGCTTCCTCTTTTACTCTTCAAAATCCCGAGGGTTAAAGATATTGTGGAAAGGTGTTTAAGGACCCCTCTTCTTCTCTACAAGACCTGGGGCCTAGAGGGCTTATGGAAAATTTGGTAGGAAGGCCTTATAGGCTTCCTCTTCGAAACCCGAGGGGAAAAATTGGCTTATAAAGGGACTCCACGGGAAGGGGGCTTTGAGAAGCCCCCTTAGAAGCTTCCTAGAGAAGCTTCTAAGAGCTTCTGGCAGCACGTGGCCACGTCGGCAGGGGGGGGTCGTGATCCAGGCGGCGGCGGCAGACGGAAGTGGCCGGGCGGCTTCCTGCAGGCTGGCGGACTGGGCGGCAGCGTGGCGGCTTCCCTCTCCACGGCGACCTCTTCTCCACACGGCGACCTTCCCTCCTTCTCACAGCCCGTCCTCCACACGGCGACCCTACGTCCAGCACGACCAGCCCTCCTCCACACGGTGACCCTACGTCCAGCACGACCAGCCCCTCCCTTCACGTCCGGCACCTCCCTTCACGTCCGGCACCTCCCTCTCGACAGCCTTCTGCCGCCATGTCCTCCTTTCCCCCCCCCCAAGAGGGGGTTCTTATAGGCCTTGGGAAAGAGGGCCTCCACACACGTGGAGGACTCCTCCTCATGCATATCCGTCCCACTCCTCCTTGGCCATTCCTCCCCACACTCCCTCTCCTCCAGCCATGCATCGGCTGGGGGAAGGGATAATAATTAGAAAAATTTGCCTAAAAATCTCCAAATTGCCCCTTCAAAAAAAAAGGTGTTCCCTCGCGACTTTTTACGGTCTTCAACCTCAGCCTCGTATTTACAATGTGGCGGCCTCATTTTTGAGCATGCACGGTATGGATTAGGCTACCAATAATACGATGTAGGTGATACCCTTGCACAGGATTTACACGGCATGCGGGAAGTCAATATTTACAGTACGCGGTACGCGGAAATATTACATTCTCTCCCCCTTAGAAGAATCGAGATGTCCTCATCTCGAGATAAAGTGGGGATATTGAAGATTGAGAGAGCTTTCATCCATCCAGGTAGCATCCTCTTCGGGATAATCTTTCCACTGGACGAGGCATTCTCTCAAGGTTCTAGATCTCAGCTATCTCTCCCTGACATCTAAAATCTTTTCCGGTCTTAGTTCAAGGACTCCTTGACTAGACATTACAATTTGTTGGTCATCAAGTACATGATTTGGGCTAGGTACATACTTCATTCTTCAATAGACTGTTATGGAATACTTTATGAACCTTTAGGTTTTCAGGGAGTTTGCAGTCTATAAACATTAGGTCTTAGGGACTTGAGGATCTTGTATCGTCCACAATACCTTGGACTTAGCTTTCTGCAATCTCCTAAGGATAGAGAACTCTTCTTTGGGCATACATGAATGAAGACCATGTCTCCTTCCTCAAATATTCTATCTTGACACTTCAATTTCGTGTATGCCTTCTGTCTATCCTTCGCAGCTTTGATGTCCCGAGAAAGTGAAATCATGAGCTTCGCACAATATCTTCTATTTAAATAACTGGCTTGCTGGTATACATAGCCTTGTTCTATAGTAAATAAGTCCATTGTCAACAAAAAATTCATGATACTTGGCCTGTAACTTCAAATTCTGAACCTTGGTAGATATTTCTTTTATCATTGCTTGGTAGGCCAAGTCATGGCATGCTTCCTCCCTAGCCAATTCGAGTATAGGGTTGCTTGGCATAGATACCTTTGTAGCCAGAGATCTGGCCGTTGATGGATTCTGCAAGATTAGGGAGTTTAGGAATGCCTTGCGATTGAGTGCATCGGCAACTACATTCTCTTTCCCTGGTCGATACTTGATTTCAAAATCATATTCCTCCAATACTTCAATCCATCGACGTTGCCTCATGTTGAGCTCGTTCTAGGTAAAAAATCCATTTGAGACTCTTATGATCGGTTACTAGAGTGAACTTATTTCCCAACAGATAGTGTCTCCAAAGCTTTAGAGCATGGATGACAGCTAATAACTCCAGATCATGAGTGGCATAATTCTTTTCGTGACTCTTCAATTTCCTTGAAGAATATGCTACTGGATGACCTTCCCGCATAAGAACACACCCCAAGGCAAGAATGCTGGCATCAGTTACTACCTCGAACTCCTTATTGAGATCCGGAAGTTTCAGAATAGGTGCTGATACCAAACATTGCTTCAATTGGTCGAAGCTATTTTGTTCGGGAGTAGACCATGTAATAGAAGTCTGCTTCTTTAGTAAGTCGGTAAGAGGTGCTGCAATCAAAGCATAGTTTTTGATAAAGATCCTATACCATCCTGTCAAGCCAAGAAAACTACGTATCTCTTTGACAGATACTGGTATTGGCCATTCAAGCACATCTCTGACTTTGGCTGGATCTACTGATATTCCTTCTGATGATACTATGAATCCTAGATATTCAATCTGACGTTTGAAGAATGCACACTTCTTCATTTTTGCATACAACTTATGAGACCTCATTGTCTCCAACACAATCCGTAGTTGAGGTTCATGATCTTCTTCCTGTTTAGAATAGACCAAAATGTCATCGAAGAAGACAAGCACGAAGTCATCAAGATATGGTCTAAAAAATATCCTGCATTAATCTATTGAAGGTGGCAGGTGCATTTGTAAGCCCGAATGACATAACCAAGAATTCAAAGTGCCCATATCTTGTATTGAAGGCTGTTTTTGGAATATCCTCATCCTTGATCCTGATTTGATAGTAACCTGACCTGAGATCAATTTTTGGAGAAGATCTTTGCACCTTGAAGGCGATCAAGAAGCTCATCTATTCTAGGAATAGGGTACTTGTTCTTGACTGTTGATTGATTCAACCCACGGTAATCAATACATAGTCGAAGTGTCCCATCTTTCTTTTTCTGGAATAGGACTGGAGCTCCCCATGGTGAATTGCTAGGTCGAATGTAGCCTTGGTTTAATAGTTGCTTGAGTTGTTCCTTCAACTCGATTGCCTCCGATATAGACATTCTATATGGTCTCTTCGCAAATGGCGCAGCTCCTATCACTGGCTTGATCTCATGATCTACTTCTCTTTGAAGTGGATATTTTGTTAACTCTTCAGAAACTACGTCCGCATATTCCTTTAGCCAAGTGACCAAATCACTTTACTACTTTTATCAATATTCACAGTCAAGACAATCGGGAAAAAGTTTTATTCCATTCATATCAGCATAGCCCTTTCATGGTATAATTATTTCTTGGGCCGATGGAACAAGTTAATACATTAATTCGAGGAGAATAAGATGTTGTTGCATTCAGCTACAGGAACTGAGTAGTAGTACGGATTGGGGTCATCGATCTTCAGGAATCGATAGTTCATTGGAAGATTAGGGTATCTTTTCTTTTGATATCCATTCTTCTCATGACGTCCCAAAACCTTGATTCGGTCGGCAGGGATTCTTTGAATTACTTCTCCGTACACATACTTATTCTGGTTAACCCTTCGACCTCCAACCTGTAGAGTCGCGTTTGCGTGAGCCTCAACAAAGATGAACAGCTTTACGATCTTCAAATCCTCCATCCACTTGATTCTCTTCAAGTTAATTTGAAGGTACGCAGGTCAATAGGCAGTTATGTAATAGATCCCTGAAACACCCATCCATCTCTGTTCCACGTACACAGGCGATGGATTGTAAATGCGGTCTAGGATGTTCATCATCTCAACCCTCTGTCGATAATCCGTGGAATGCATCGTGGTCATAAACATGACTTGGAACACTAAGAACCTGTTCCATGCTTCATAATTCTGGAAGACAGTAATCAAAGTAAGGAAATGTTTGGGACACAACATTTGCTTTACTTCTTCTTATTAAAATTTCCTAAAAACAAGTCCTTTGTTGGTTTGCTCTGATACCAACTGTAACGTGTCCACTAGAATCATCCCGGACACGTCTTAGCAGTCCATCGGGAAGGATGTCTAGAAAGCTCCGCCCGGCACTCCCATGGAATGTTACGGGACTTGCGATCTAGGTCTTCCCGCGTCTGCCACGTAGCGGAAGTATCCTGGCCGTTCCCACTTAGGATCGACCTGAATTTGGGTTTTCCTGTTTGGTCATTAGCTAGCAACAACTAGCGTCAGACCCGAGCGAACTACTTTACGCAGAAACGCCTGGTCTGAAGCGGATTCATGCTGCACTTGGTTCAAGGAGAATGGGAAACGAGAGGGATGCAAGGCTCAACCTTTCTGCCATAAGGCATAGTCCCATTCCGTTCCCCTAAAACAGCGTGAATCGGGTAATAGTTAATTCTAAGTCATCGTTCTCGTTACTTGTTTTGGAGAGGACGATCATCCTCTGTCCGTCGAAGACTTTGAGAAAAGTTCCCGGCTAACCGGGACCACCCATCCATAGGACGGACCCATGGTCCATCCTCCGCACTTTCCTCAGTTTGTTTTAGTTATGTAATTACCTACCACATTAGTTTGACATATACAAACAGCTTCTTTGATTAACCCTGTTATGCACCGGTTCCTTCACGTAATCTTATCACAGGACATAAAGAAAACAATGTCAAACAACTTCTTTGTTATCATTTTATCCTTTTATCTTTGAAATACAAGGAGTTCCCGCCTGTAGGCGTATTCATAATCCGCCCGAAGGCTATCCAGTAATCCATCAGGGATCACTAATCCAAGTTTCCGCCCGTAGACTAGTATGCGGGCCTCGAGATCCAATCCCGAGTCACGTTAGCCTCTTGTGCAGGGCCCGAAAGGCGAGGGATTTACGGCCAGAGCCCCCCCTGGCACCCAAGCGTCCTCCTGCTCCAAGTAGAACTCAACGGAAAGACCTCTCGCGGCGGGTTCGGTCCACGTTCCCGGCGCGGCTAACAACCCCCTTGGTTAGGGTCAGGCAGGCAGTCGGGGGTAACTGAAGCTGCCTCTCCCTTCAGGCTTCAACCTGAAGTATTTAGATATCTTTTCATCCTTTAGTTCATTGAGCAAACAATGCAAACAGTGTTTCTAAACTGTTACAAGCACAATCAATTTCAGTGGTCGTTTATTTGGCCAACTGTTAAAAAGTGAATCATTCTCTCCGAATGCATCCAGCATTCGACCTGGGATCAAATTGCGACCTTGGCAAGATCCCCAAGGGTTTGTTTGTTCACCCTTTTATCCTTGGGTTAGGGCCATACCCTGTTAACCCAACTTAGTCAATACCCTAGGTAATAGTAAATCCTGGCGACCATGTCGCTTCAATTTATTGATTGGTCAATTTCTTTCAGGCAAATACCTAACTCTCCTTTTTCTTGGCAATTATTCCTCAAGAAAGGTGAAGTAACAGGATGATTACTCATCCCTTTTGTAAGTTATCTTAGCGCAATAACTTGCCAACATCATGACAAAACTCTCTTGTGGACAAATCTCAAGTCTATGCGATGTTGCAACCTTTATGCACATGTGTTGCATCTATTCCACGGGATCATTTCACCCATTGAATGGTGTTTTCTGGTCACGGAATTACCTCCAGCCGAGTAGCAGGGTTTAGGGTGTCTTCTTACCCAACCCATTCCTAATTATATTTGGTCACGGTCTTAGAAATTTCCAACCCAGTCGGAGTTTCATCATTTGAACGAATGATCCTTAGGATAAAACCTTAGATCATTTTATGCATGAGCATCCAATTGATTCGACATCTCGTGAATGTGTGTAAGATCTTTGGGTTTGCGGGTTTTAACTTGGCAACAAGTGTAAAACTAGGTCGAATCCTTATCGCGCTAAACACTAGTTAGCACTTGGGATATTTGTCATATCGACTGAACCATGCCCATATGAATCTCTTGTGGTTTAGGTGACTTAGACAACTCAATATACTTGTCTTGCGACAAGGATGAAACCTTTCCTAAAGGTAATAAACTAGATCTAAAGGAGAACAATAGATACAACTTCACCAATACGTGTAAACATGCGATTCACTGCTTCTACGCATCACATGGTTCACAATAACCCTATCTTTCCTTGGCAAAGTAAAAATACCTGATAATCTGAACACTAACTTTCCTAGGTCCTACTAGGACTTACATCAAATAATCATGCCACTTGCAAGTCCATAGATCATTTTCGTGCCCTTCTATTCCTTTTCGAATAAGATCTTATGGGTGTTAACTTTTCCTCATGAATCATTACAAGGAAGATTTATCTAAAAATGGGACATGCCATTAATCTTTCCATGCCTAGTAAAAAGGTGTACCTCAATAATTTCAACCTTGTAATGAGGCAACAGTTGTCCTAGGCTCGTCACTTTTGAATACACAAAAGGAAACTTGCTAATAAAGTCCTACAAATGCATGGACACCTTATGCTCTTTCCATTCATTCCATTGAACGTACCAATGATCAATTTTCATATCTTAAGCTATTTCTAATAAATGTTCAAATAGCCAATTCATTTTCCAATTGCATTTAACTTGACTAGTTGAATTCGAACATGCATGAGTGCTTCCTAATCCATGAAATTTATCATGATTAACTCAATACTTCTGTGTGGAATCCAAATAGATCAAACCTGGACTTGTGGACTCCGGGAAATATCCATGTAAATATTAGGAGAAGATCCTTCCGCAGGCGCGTCTTGTGACTTTTTAGGGGCCATTATGACATAATTACGGACTTCCAGGTTGCCTTTTCCCTTACGCAATCGGTGAATTTGCTCGCCCTGGTACGCAGCCTCAAGATCTTGTTCTTTTCTCCCTGGTACGCAGGAGATCCCTTTCGAATTGTGGATCCTTGGGAATACCAGCTTGCGGAATTTGGCCTTATGGAAGGCCTTGCGGGGTTGGAGCTTGGTTTGTGGAAATGGACCTTGCAAGAATGGAGGCTTTAGGGTTCTTCTTCTCCTTCCCTAAAATCCTAGGACCGGCCTTGTGGGTGATTGGTGGGAAGGGCCTTTATAGGCTTCCTCTTTTACTCTTCAAAATCCCGAGGGTTAAAGATATTGTGGAAAGGTGTTTAAGGACCCCTCTTCTTCTCTACAAGACCTGGGGCCTAGAGGGCTTATGGAAAATTTGGTAGGAAGGCCTTATAGGCTTCCTCTTCGAAACCCGAGGGGAAAAATTGGCTTATAAAGGGACTCCACGGGAAGGGGGCTTTGAGAAGCCCCCTTAGAAGCTTCCTAGAGAAGCTTCTAAGAGCTTCTGGCAGCACGTGGCCACGTCGGCAGGGGGGGGTCGTGATCCAGGCGGCGGCGGCAGACGGAAGTGGCCGGGCGGCTTCCAGCAGGCTGGCGGACTGGGCGGCAGCGTGGCGGCTTCCCTCTCCACGGCGACCTCTTCTCCACACGGCGACCTTCCCTCCTTCTCACAGCCCGTCCTCCACACGGCGACCCTACGTCCAGCACGACCAGCCCTCCTCCACACGGTGACCCTACGTCCAGCACGACCAGCCCCTCCCTTCACGTCCGGCACCTCCCTCTCGACAGCCTTCTGCCGCCATGTCCTCCTTTCCCCCCCCCCAAGAGGGGGTTCTTATAGGCCTTGGGAAAGAGGGCCTCCACACACGTGGAGGACTCCTCCTCATGCATATCCGTCCCACTCCTCCTTGGCCATTCCTCCCCACACTCCCTCTCCTCCAGCCATGCATCGGCTGGGGGAAGGGATAATAATGAGAAAAATTTGCCTAAAAATCTCCAAATTGCCCCTTCAAAAAAAAGGGTGTTCCCTCGCGACTTTTTACGGTCTTCAACCTCAGCCTCGTATTTACAATGTGGCGGCCTCATTTTTGAGCATGCACGGTATGGATTAGGCTACCAATAATACGATGTCGGTGATACCCTTGCACAGGATTTACACGGCATGCGGGAAGTCAATATTTACGGTACGCGGTACGCGGAAATATTACATTCTCTCCCCCTTAGAAGAATCGAGATGTCCTCATCTCGAGATAAACTGGGGATATTGAAGATTGAGAGAGCTTTCATCCATCCAGGTAGCATCCTCTTCGGGATAATCTTTCCACTGGACGAGGCATTCTCTCAAGGTTCTAGATCTCAGCTATCTCTCCCTGACATCTAAAATCTTTTCCGGTCTTAGTTCAAGGACTCCTTGACTAGACATTACAATTTGTTGGTCATCAAGTACATGATTTGGGCTAGGTACATACTTCATTCTTCAATAGACTGTTATGGAATACTTTATGAACCTTTAGGTTTTCAGGGAGTTTGCAGTCTATAAACATTAGGTCTTAGGGACTTGAGGATCTTGTATCGTCCACAATACCTTGGACTTAGCTTTCTGCAATCTCCTAAGGATAGAGAACTCTTCTTTGGGCATACATGAATGAAGACCATGTCTCCTTCCTCAAATATTCTATCTTGACACTTCAATTTCGTGTATGCCTTCTGTCTATCCTTCGCAGCTTTGATGTCCCGAGAAAGTGAAATCATGAGCTTCGCACAATATCTTCTATTTAAATAACTGGCTTGCTGGTATACATAGCCTTGTTCTATAGTAAATAAGTCCATTGTCAACAAAAAATTCATGATACTTGGCCTGTAACTTCAAATTCTGAACCTTGGTAGATATTTCTTTTATCATTGCTTGGTAGGCCAAGTCATGGCATGCTTCCTCCCTAGCCAATTCGAGTATAGGGTTGCTTGGCATAGATACCTTTGTAGCCAGAGATCTGGCCGTTGATGGATTCTGCAAGATTAGGGAGTTTAGGAATGCCTTGCGATTGAGTGCATCGGCAACTACATTCTCTTTCCCTGGTCGATACTTGATTTCAAAATCATATTCCTCCAATACTTCAATCCATCGACGTTGCCTCATGTTGAGCTCGTTCTAGGTAAAAAATCCATTTGAGACTCTTATGATCGGTTACTAGAGTGAACTTATTTCCCAACAGATAGTGTCTCCAAAGCTTTAGAGCATGGATGACAGCTAATAACTCCAGATCATGAGTGGCATAATTCTTTTCGTGACTCTTCAATTTCCTTGAAGAATATGCTACTGGATGACCTTCCCGCATAAGAACACACCCCAAGGCAAGAATGCTGGCATCAGTTACTACCTCGAACTCCTTATTGAGATCCGGAAGTTTCAGAATAGGTGCTGATACCAAACATTGCTTCAATTGGTCGAAGCTATTTTGTTCGGGAGTAGACCATGTAATAGAAGTCTGCTTCTTTAGTAAGTCGGTAAGAGGTGCTGCAATCAAAGCATAGTTTTTGATAAAGATCCTATACCATCCTGTCAAGCCAAGAAAACTACGTATCTCTTTGACAGATACTGGTATTGGCCATTCAAGCACATCTCTGACTTTGGCTGGATCTACTGATATTCCTTCTGATGATACTATGAATCCTAGATATTCAATCTGACGTTTGAAGAATGCACACTTCTTCATTTTTGCATACAACTTATGAGACCTCATTGTCTCCAACACAATCCGTAGTTGAGGTTCATGATCTTCTTCCTGTTTAGAATAGACCAAAATGTCATCGAAGAAGACAAGCACGAAGTCATCAAGATATGGTCTAAAAAATATCCTGCATTAATCTATTGAAGGTGGCAGGTGCATTTGTAAGCCCGAATGACATAACCAAGAATTCAAAGTGCCCATATCTTGTATTGAAGGCTGTTTTTGGAATATCCTCATCCTTGATCCTGATTTGATAGTAACCTGACCTGAGATCAATTTTTGGAGAAGATCTTTGCACCTTGAAGGCGATCAAGAAGCTCATCTATTCTAGGAATAGGGTACTTGTTCTTGACTGTTGATTGATTCAACCCACGGTAATCAATACATAGTCGAAGTGTCCCATCTTTCTTTTTCTGGAATAGGACTGGAGCTCCCCATGGTGAATTGCTAGGTCGAATGTAGCCTTGGTTTAATGGTTGCTTGAGTTGTTCCTTCAACTCGATTGCCTCCGATATAGACATTCTATATGGTCTCTTCGCAAATGGCGCAGCTCCTATCACTGGCTTGATCTCATGATCTACTTCTCTTTGAAGTGGATATTTTGTTAACTCTTCAGAAACTACGTCCGCATATTCCTTTAGCCAAGTGACCAAATCACTTTACTACTTTTATCAATATTCACAGTCAAGACAATCGGGAAAAAGTTTTATTCCATTCATATCAGCATAGCCCTTTCATGGTATAATTATTTCTTGGGCCGATGGAACAAGTTAATACATTAATTCGAGGAGAATAAGATGTTGTTGCATTCAGCTACAGGAACTGAGTAGTAGTACGGATTGGGGTCATCGATCTTCAGGAATCGATAGTTCATTGGAAGATTAGGGTATCTTTTCTTTTGATATCCATTCTTCTCATGACGTCCCAAAACCTTGATTCGGTCGGCAGGGATTCTTTGAATTACTTCTCCGTACACATACTTATTCTGGTTAACCCTTCGACCTCCAACCTGTAGAGTCGCGTTTGCGTGAGCCTCAACAAAGATGAACAGCTTTACGATCTTCAAATCCTCCATCCACTTGATTCTCTTCAAGTTAATTTGAAGGTACGCAGGTCAATAGGCAGTTATGTAATAGATCCCTGAAACACCCATCCATCTCTGTTCCACGTACACAGGCGATGGATTGTAAATGCGGTCTAGGATGTTCATCATCTCAACCCTCTGTCGATAATCCGTGGAATGCATCGTGGTCATAAACATGACTTGGAACACTAAGAACCTGTTCCATGCTTCATAATTCTGGAAGACAGTAATCAAAGTAAGGAAATGTTTGGGACACAACATTTGCTTTACTTCTTCTTATTAAAATTTCCTAAAAACAAGTCCTTTGTTGGTTTGCTCTGATACCAACTGTAACGTGTCCACTAGAATCATCCCGGACACGTCTTAGCAGTCCATCGGGAAGGATGTCTAGAAAGCTCCGCCCGGCACTCCCATGGAATGTTACGGGACTTGCGATCTAGGTCTTCCCGCGTCTGCCACGTAGCGGAAGTATCCTGGCCGTTCCCACTTAGGATCGACCTGAATTTGGGTTTTCCTGTTTGGTCATTAGCTAGCAACAACTAGCGTCAGACCCGAGCGAACTACTTTACGCAGAAACGCCTGGTCTGAAGCGGATTCATGCTGCACTTGGTTCAAGGAGAATGGGAAACGAGAGGGATGCAAGGCTCAACCTTTCTGCCATAAGGCATAGTCCCATTCCGTTCCCCTAAAACAGCGTGAATCGGGTAATAGTTAATTCTAAGTCATCGTTCTCGTTACTTGTTTTGGAGAGGACGATCATCCTCTGTCCGTCGAAGACTTTGAGAAAAGTTCCCGGCTAACCGGGACCACCCATCCATAGGACGGACCCATGGTCCATCCTCCGCACTTTCCTCAGTTTGTTTTAGTTATGTAATTACCTACCACATTAGTTTGACATATACAAACAGCTTCTTTGATTAACCCTGTTATGCACCGGTTCCTTCACGTAATCTTATCACAGGACATAAAGAAAACAATGTCAAACAACTTCTTTGTTATCATTTTATCCTTTTATCTTTGAAATACAAGGAGTTCCCGCCTGTAGGCGTATTCATAATCCGCCCGAAGGCTATCCAGTAATCCATCAGGGATCACTAATCCAAGTTTCCGCCCGTAGACTAGTATGCGGGCCTCGAGATCCAATCCCGAGTCACGTTAGCCTCTTGTGCAGGGCCCGAAAGGCGAGGGATTTACGGCCAGAGCCCCCCCTGGCACCCAAGCGTCCTCCTGCTCCAAGTAGAACTCAACGGAAAGACCTCTCGCGGCGGGTTCGGTCCACGTTCCCGGCGCGGCTAACAACCCCCTTGGTTAGGGTCAGGCAGGCAGTCGGGGGTAACTGAAGCTGCCTCTCCCTTCAGGCTTCAACCTGAAGTATTTAGATATCTTTTCATCCTTTAGTTCATTGAGCAAACAATGCAAACAGTGTTTCTAAACTGTTACAAGCACAATCAATTTCAGTGGTCGTTTATTTGGCCAACTGTTAAAAAGTGAATCATTCTCTCCGAATGCATCCAGCATTCGACCTGGGATCAAATTGCGACCTTGGCAAGATCCCCAAGGGTTTGTTTGTTCACCCTTTTATCCTTGGGTTAGGGCCATACCCTGTTAACCCAACTTAGTCAATACCCTAGGTAATAGTAAATCCTGGCGACCATGTCGCTTCAATTTATTGATTGGTCAATTTCTTTCAGGCAAATACCTAACTCTCCTTTTTCTTGGCAATTATTCCTCAAGAAAGGTGAAGTAACAGGATGATTACTCATCCCTTTTGTAAGTTATCTTAGCGCAATAACTTGCCAACATCATGACAAAACTCTCTTGTGGACAAATCTCAAGTCTATGCGATGTTGCAACCTTTATGCACATGTGTTGCATCTATTCCACGGGATCATTTCACCCATTGAATGGTGTTTTCTGGTCACGGAATTACCTCCAGCCGAGTAGCAGGGTTTAGGGTGTCTTCTTACCCAACCCATTCCTAATTATATTTGGTCACGGTCTTAGAAATTTCCAACCCAGTCGGAGTTTCATCATTTGAACGAATGATCCTTAGGATAAAACCTTAGATCATTTTATGCATGAGCATCCAATTGATTCGACATCTCGTGAATGTGTGTAAGATCTTTGGGTTTGCGGGTTTTAACTTGGCAACAAGTGTAAAACTAGGTCGAATCCTTATCGCGCTAAACACTAGTTAGCACTTGGGATATTTGTCATATCGACTGAACCATGCCCATATGAATCTCTTGTGGTTTAGGTGACTTAGACAACTCAATATACTTGTCTTGCGACAAGGATGAAACCTTTCCTAAAGGTAATAAACTAGATCTAAAGGAGAACAATAGATACAACTTCACCAATACGTGTAAACATGCGATTCACTGCTTCTACGCATCACATGGTTCACAATAACCCTATCTTTCCTTGGCAAAGTAAAAATACCTGATAATCTGAACACTAACTTTCCTAGGTCCTACTAGGACTTACATCAAATAATCATGCCACTTGCAAGTCCATAGATCATTTTCGTGCCCTTCTATTCCTTTTCGAATAAGATCTTATGGGTGTTAACTTTTCCTCATGAATCATTACAAGGAAGATTTATCTAAAAATGGGACATGCCATTAATCTTTCCATGCCTAGTAAAAAGGTGTACCTCAATAATTTCAACCTTGTAATGAGGCAACAGTTGTCCTAGGCTCGTCACTTTTGAATACACAAAAGGAAACTTGCTAATAAAGTCCTACAAATGCATGGACACCTTATGCTCT
Organism: Lygodium microphyllum; assembly: GCF_053477565.2. NCBI lineage: Eukaryota > Viridiplantae > Streptophyta > Polypodiopsida > Schizaeales > Lygodiaceae > Lygodium > Lygodium microphyllum. The sequence goes on from NC_141139.1 coordinate 62,863,736, forward strand.
TTCCATTCATTCCATTGAACGTACCAATGATCAATTTTCATATCTTAAGCTATTTCTAATAAATGTTCAAATAGCCAATTCATTTTCCAATTGCATTTAACTTGACTAGTTGAATTCGAACATGCATGAGTGCTTCCTAATCCATGAAATTTATCATGATTAACTCAATACTTCTGTGTGGAATCCAAATAGATCAAACCTGGACTTGTGGACTCCGGGAAATATCCATGTAAATATTAGGAGAAGATCCTTCCGCAGGCGCGTCTTGTGACTTTTTAGGGGCCATTATGACATAATTACGGACTTCCAGGTTGCCTTTTCCCTTACGCAATCGGTGAATTTGCTCGCCCTGGTACGCAGCCTCAAGATCTTATTCTTTTCTCCCTGGTACGCAGGAGATCCCTTTCGAATTGTGGATCCTTGGGAATACCAGCTTGCGGAATTTGGCCTTATGGAAGGCCTTGCGGGGTTGGAGCTTGGTTTGTGGAAATGGACCTTGCAAGAATGGAGGCTTTAGGGTTCTTCTTCTCCTTCCCTAAAATCCTAGGACCGGCCTTGTGGGTGATTGGTGGGAAGGGCCTTTATAGGCTTCCTCTTTTACTCTTCAAAATCCCGAGGGTTAAAGATATTGTGGAAAGGTGTTTAAGGACCCCTCTTCTTCTCTACAAGACCTGGGGCCTAGAGGGCTTATGGAAAATTTGGTAGGAAGGCCTTATAGGCTTCCTCTTCGAAACCCGAGGGGAAAAATTGGCTTATAAAGGGACTCCACGGGAAGGGGGCTTTGAGAAGCCCCCTTAGAAGCTTCCTAGAGAAGCTTCTAAGAGCTTCTGGCAGCACGTGGCCACGTCGGCAGGGGGGGGTCGTGATCCAGGCGGCGGCGGCAGACGGAAGTGGCCGTGCGGCTTCCAGCAGGCTGGCGGACTGGGCGGCAGCGTGGCGGCTTCCCTCTCCACGGCGACCTCTTCTCCACACGGCGACCTTCCCTCCTTCTCACAGCCCGTTCTCCACACGGCGACCCTACGTCCAGCACGACCAGCCCTCCTCCACACGGTGACCCTACGTCCAGCACGACCAGCCCCTCCCTTCACGTCCGGCACCTCCCTCTCGACAGCCTTCTGCCGCCATGTCCTCCTTTCCCCCCCCCCAAGAGGGGGTTCTTATAGGCCTTGGGAAAGAGGGCCTCCACACACGTGGAGGACTCCTCCTCATGCATATCCGTCCCACTCCTCCTTGGCCATTCCTCCCCACACTCCCTCTCCTCCAGCCATGCATCGGCTGGGGGAAGGGATAATAATTAGAAAAATTTGCCTAAAAATCTCCAAATTGCCCCTTCAAAAAAAAGGGTGTTCCCTCGCGACTTTTTACGGTCTTCAACCTCAGCCTCGTATTTACAATGTGGCGGCCTCATTTTTGAGCATGCACGGTATGGATTAGGCTACCAATAATACGATGTCGGTGATACCCTTGCACAGGATTTACACGGCATGCGGGAAGTCAATATTTACGGTACGCGGTACGCGGAAATATTACATTCTCTCCCCCTTAGAAGAATCGAGATGTCCTCATCTCGAGATAAACTGGGGATATTGAAGATTGAGAGAGCTTTCATCCATCCAGGTAGCATCCTCTTCGGGATAATCTTTCCACTGGACGAGGCATTCTCTCAAGGTTCTAGATCTCAGCTATCTCTCCCTGACATCTAAAATCTTTTCCGGTCTTAGTTCAAGGACTCCTTGACTAGACATTACAATTTGTTGGTCATCAAGTACATGATTTGGGCTAGGTACATACTTCATTCTTCAATAGACTGTTATGGAATACTTTATGAACCTTTAGGTTTTCAGGGAGTTTGCAGTCTATAAACATTAGGTCTTAGGGACTTGAGGATCTTGTATCGTCCACAATACCTTGGACTTAGCTTTCTGCAATCTCCTAAGGATAGAGAACTCTTCTTTGGGCATACATGAATGAAGACCATGTCTCCTTCCTCAAATATTCTATCTTGACACTTCAATTTCGTGTATGCCTTCTGTCTATCCTTCGCAGCTTTGATGTCCCGAGAAAGTGAAATCATGAGCTTCGCACAATATCTTCTATTTAAATAACTGGCTTGCTGGTATACATAGCCTTGTTCTATAGTAAATAAGTCCATTGTCAACAAAAAATTCATGATACTTGGCCTGTAACTTCAAATTCTGAACCTTGGTAGATATTTCTTTTATCATTGCTTGGTAGGCCAAGTCATGGCATGCTTCCTCCCTAGCCAATTCGAGTATAGGGTTGCTTGGCATAGATACCTTTGTAGCCAGAGATCTGGCCGTTGATGGATTCTGCAAGATTAGGGAGTTTAGGAATGCCTTGCGATTGAGTGCATCGGCAACTACATTCTCTTTCCCTGGTCGATACTTGATTTCAAAATCATATTCCTCCAATACTTCAATCCATCGACGTTGCCTCATGTTGAGCTCGTTCTAGGTAAAAAATCCATTTGAGACTCTTATGATCGGTTACTAGAGTGAACTTATTTCCCAACAGATAGTGTCTCCAAAGCTTTAGAGCATGGATGACAGCTAATAACTCCAGATCATGAGTGGCATAATTCTTTTCGTGACTCTTCAATTTCCTTGAAGAATATGCTACTGGATGACCTTCCCGCATAAGAACACACCCCAAGGCAAGAATGCTGGCATCAGTTACTACCTCGAACTCCTTATTGAGATCCGGAAGTTTCAGAATAGGTGCTGATACCAAACATTGCTTCAATTGGTCGAAGCTATTTTGTTCGGGAGTAGACCATGTAATAGAAGTCTGCTTCTTTAGTAAGTCGGTAAGAGGTGCTGCAATCAAAGCATAGTTTTTGATAAAGATCCTATACCATCCTGTCAAGCCAAGAAAACTACGTATCTCTTTGACAGATACTGGTATTGGCCATTCAAGCACATCTCTGACTTTGGCTGGATCTACTGATATTCCTTCTGATGATACTATGAATCCTAGATATTCAATCTGACGTTTGAAGAATGCACACTTCTTCATTTTTGCATACAACTTATGAGACCTCATTGTCTCCAACACAATCCGTAGTTGAGGTTCATGATCTTCTTCCTGTTTAGAATAGACTAAAATGTCATCGAAGAAGACAAGCACGAAGTCATCAAGATATGGTCTAAAAAATATCCTGCATTAATCTATTGAAGGTGGCAGGTGCATTTGTAAGCCCGAATGACATAACCAAGAATTCAAAGTGCCCATATCTTGTATTGAAGGCTGTTTTTGGAATATCCTCATCCTTGATCCTGATTTGATAGTAACCTGACCTGAGATCAATTTTTGGAGAAGATCTTTGCACCTTGAAGGCGATCAAGAAGCTCATCTATTCTAGGAATAGGGTACTTGTTCTTGACTGTTGATTGATTCAACCCACGGTAATCAATACATAGTCGAAGTGTCCCATCTTTCTTTTTCTGGAATAGGACTGGAGCTCCCCATGGTGAATTGCTAGGTCGAATGTAGCCTTGGTTTAATGGTTGCTTGAGTTGTTCCTTCAACTCGATTGCCTCCGATATAGACATTCTATATGGTCTCTTCGCAAATGGCGCAGCTCCTATCACTGGCTTGATCTCATGATCTACTTCTCTTTGAAGTGGATATTTTGTTAACTCTTCAGAAACTACGTCCGCATATTCCTTTAGCCAAGTGACCAAATCACTTTACTACTTTTATCAATATTCACAGTCAAGACAATCGGGAAAAAGTTTTATTCCATTCATATCAGCATAGCCCTTTCATGGTATAATTATTTCTTGGGCCGATGGAACAAGTTAATACATTAATTCGAGGAGAATAAGATGTTGTTGCATTCAGCTACAGGAACTGAGTAGTAGTACGGATTGGGGTCATCGATCTTCAGGAATCGATAGTTCATTGGAAGATTAGGGTATCTTTTCTTTTGATATCCATTCTTCTCATGACGTCCCAAAACCTTGATTCGGTCGGCAGGGATTCTTTGAATTACTTCTCCGTACACATACTTATTCTGGTTAACCCTTCGACCTCCAACCTGTAGAGTCGCGTTTGCGTGAGCCTCAACAAAGATGAACAGCTTTACGATCTTCAAATCCTCCATCCACTTGATTCTCTTCAAGTTAATTTGAAGGTACGCAGGTCAATAGGCAGTTATGTAATAGATCCCTGAAACACCCATCCATCTCTGTTCCACGTACACAGGCGATGGATTGTAAATGCGGTCTAGGATGTTCATCATCTCAACCCTCTGTCGATAATCCGTGGAATGCATCGTGGTCATAAACATGACTTGGAACACTAAGAACCTGTTCCATGCTTCATAATTCTGGAAGACAGTAATCAAAGTAAGGAAATGTTTGGGACACAACATTTGCTTTACTTCTTCTTATTAAAATTTCCTAAAAACAAGTCCTTTGTTGGTTTGCTCTGATACCAACTGTAACGTGTCCACTAGAATCATCCCGGACACGTCTTAGCAGTCCATCGGGAAGGATGTCTAGAAAGCTCCGCCCGGCACTCCCATGGAATGTTACGGGACTTGCGATCTAGGTCTTCCCGCGTCTGCCACGTAGCGGAAGTATCCTGGCCGTTCCCACTTAGGATCGACCTGAATTTGGGTTTTCCTGTTTGGTCATTAGCTAGCAACAACTAGCGTCAGACCCGAGCGAACTACTTTACGCAGAAACGCCTGGTCTGAAGCGGATTCATGCTGCACTTGGTTCAAGGAGAATGGGAAACGAGAGGGATGCAAGGCTCAACCTTTCTGCCATAAGGCATAGTCCCATTCCGTTCCCCTAAAACAGCGTGAATCGGGTAATAGTTAATTCTAAGTCATCGTTCTCGTTACTTGTTTTGGAGAGGACGATCATCCTCTGTCCGTCGAAGACTTTGAGAAAAGTTCCCGGCTAACCGGGACCACCCATCCATAGGACGGACCCATGGTCCATCCTCCGCACTTTCCTCAGTTTGTTTTAGTTATGTAATTACCTACCACATTAGTTTGACATATACAAACAGCTTCTTTGATTAACCCTGTTATGCACCGGTTCCTTCACGTAATCTTATCACAGGACATAAAGAAAACAATGTCAAACAACTTCTTTGTTATCATTTTATCCTTTTATCTTTGAAATACAAGGAGTTCCCGCCTGTAGGCGTATTCATAATCCGCCCGAAGGCTATCCAGTAATCCATCAGGGATCACTAATCCAAGTTTCCGCCCGTAGACTAGTATGCGGGCCTCGAGATCCAATCCCGAGTCACGTTAGCCTCTTGTGCAGGGCCCGAAAGGCGAGGGATTTACGGCCAGAGCCCCCCCTGGCACCCAAGCGTCCTCCTGCTCCAAGTAGAACTCAACGGAAAGACCTCTCGCGGCGGGTTCGGTCCACGTTCCCGGCGCGGCTAACAACCCCCTTGGTTAGGGTCAGGCAGGCAGTCGGGGGTAACTGAAGCTGCCTCTCCCTTCAGGCTTCAACCTGAAGTATTTAGATATCTTTTCATCCTTTAGTTCATTGAGCAAACAATGCAAACAGTGTTTCTAAACTGTTACAAGCACAATCAATTTCAGTGGTCGTTTATTTGGCCAACTGTTAAAAAGTGAATCATTCTCTCCGAATGCATCCAGCATTCGACCTGGGATCAAATTGCGACCTTGGCAAGATCCCCAAGGGTTTGTTTGTTCACCCTTTTATCCTTGGGTTAGGGCCATACCCTGTTAACCCAACTTAGTCAATACCCTAGGTAATAGTAAATCCTGGCGACCATGTCGCTTCAATTTATTGATTGGTCAATTTCTTTCAGGCAAATACCTAACTCTCCTTTTTCTTGGCAATTATTCCTCAAGAAAGGTGAAGTAACAGGATGATTACTCATCCCTTTTGTAAGTTATCTTAGCGCAATAACTTGCCAACATCATGACAAAACTCTCTTGTGGACAAATCTCAAGTCTATGCGATGTTGCAACCTTTATGCACATGTGTTGCATCTATTCCACGGGATCATTTCACCCATTGAATGGTGTTTTCTGGTCACGGAATTACCTCCAGCCGAGTAGCAGGGTTTAGGGTGTCTTCTTACCCAACCCATTCCTAATTATATTTGGTCACGGTCTTAGAAATTTCCAACCCAGTCGGAGTTTCATCATTTGAACGAATGATCCTTAGGATAAAACCTTAGATCATTTTATGCATGAGCATCCAATTGATTCGACATCTCGTGAATGTGTGTAAGATCTTTGGGTTTGCGGGTTTTAACTTGGCAACAAGTGTAAAACTAGGTCGAATCCTTATCGCGCTAAACACTAGTTAGCACTTGGGATATTTGTCATATCGACTGAACCATGCCCATATGAATCTCTTGTGGTTTAGGTGACTTAGACAACTCAATATACTTGTCTTGCGACAAGGATGAAACCTTTCCTAAAGGTAATAAACTAGATCTAAAGGAGAACAATAGATACAACTTCACCAATACGTGTAAACATGCGATTCACTGCTTCTACGCATCACATGGTTCACAATAACCCTATCTTTCCTTGGCAAAGTAAAAATACCTGATAATCTGAACACTAACTTTCCTAGGTCCTACTAGGACTTACATCAAATAATCATGCCACTTGCAAGTCCATAGATCATTTTCGTGCCCTTCTATTCCTTTTCGAATAAGATCTTATGGGTGTTAACTTTTCCTCATGAATCATTACAAGGAAGATTTATCTAAAAATGGGACATGCCATTAATCTTTCCATGCCTAGTAAAAAGGTGTACCTCAATAATTTCAACCTTGTAATGAGGCAACAGTTGTCCTAGGCTCGTCACTTTTGAATACACAAAAGGAAACTTGCTAATAAAGTCCTACAAATGCATGGACACCTTATGCTCTTTCCATTCATTCCATTGAACGTACCAATGATCAATTTTCATATCTTAAGCTATTTCTAATAAATGTTCAAATAGCCAATTCATTTTCCAATTGCATTTAACTTGACTAGTTGAATTCGAACATGCATGAGTGCTTCCTAATCCATGAAATTTATCATGATTAACTCAATACTTCTGTGTGGAATCCAAATAGATCAAACCTGGACTTGTGGACTCCGGGAAATATCCATGTAAATATTAGGAGAAGATCCTTCCGCAGGCGCGTCTTGTGACTTTTTAGGGGCCATTATGACATAATTACGGACTTCCAGGTTGCCTTTTCCCTTACGCAATCGGTGAATTTGCTCGCCCTGGTACGCAGCCTCAAGATCTTGTTCTTTTCTCCCTGGTACGCAGGAGATCCCTTTCGAATTGTGGATCCTTGGGAATACCAGCTTGCGGAATTTGGCCTTATGGAAGGCCTTGCGGGGTTGGAGCTTGGTTTGTGGAAATGGACCTTGCAAGAATGGAGGCTTTAGGGTTCTTCTTCTCCTTCCCTAAAATCCTAGGACCGGCCTTGTGGGTGATTGGTGGGAAGGGCCTTTATAGGCTTCCTCTTTTACTCTTCAAAATCCCGAGGGTTAAAGATATTGTGGAAAGGTGTTTAAGGACCCCTCTTCTTCTCTACAAGACCTGGGGCCTAGAGGGCTTATGGAAAATTTGGTAGGAAGGCCTTATAGGCTTCCTCTTCGAAACCCGAGGGGAAAAATTGGCTTATAAAGGGACTCCACGGGAAGGGGGCTTTGAGAAGCCCCCTTAGAAGCTTCCTAGAGAAGCTTCTAAGAGCTTCTGGCAGCACGTGGCCACGTCGGCAGGGGGGGGTCGTGATCCAGGCGGCGGCGGCAGACGGAAGTGGCCGGGCGGCTTCCAGCAGGCTGGCGGACTGGGCGGCAGCGTGGCGGCTTCCCTCTCCACGGCGACCTCTTCTCCACACGGCGACCTTCCCTCCTTCTCACAGCCCGTCCTCCACACGGCGACCCTACGTCCAGCACGACCAGCCCTCCTCCACACGGTGACCCTACGTCCAGCACGACCAGCCCCTCCCTTCACGTCCGGCACCTCCCTCTCGACAGCCTTCTGCCGCCATGTCCTCCTTTCCCCCCCCCCAAGAGGGGGTTCTTATAGGCCTTGGGAAAGAGGGCCTCCACACACGTGGAGGACTCCTCCTCATGCATATCCGTCCCACTCCTCCTTGGCCATTCCTCCCCACACTCCCTCTCCTCCAGCCATGCATCGGCTGGGGGAAGGGATAATAATGAGAAAAATTTGCCTAAAAATCTCCAAATTGCCCCTTCAAAAAAAAGGGTGTTCCCTCGCGACTTTTTACGGTCTTCAACCTCAGCCTCGTATTTACAATGTGGCGGCCTCATTTTTGAGCATGCACGGTATGGATTAGGCTACCAATAATACGATGTCGGTGATACCCTTGCACAGGATTTACACGGCATGCGGGAAGTCAATATTTACGGTACGCGGTACGCGGAAATATTACATTCTCTCCCCCTTAGAAGAATCGAGATGTCCTCATCTCGAGATAAACTGGGGATATTGAAGATTGAGAGAGCTTTCATCCATCCAGGTAGCATCCTCTTCGGGATAATCTTTCCACTGGACGAGGCATTCTCTCAAGGTTCTAGATCTCAGCTATCTCTCCCTGACATCTAAAATCTTTTCCGGTCTTAGTTCAAGGACTCCTTGACTAGACATTACAATTTGTTGGTCATCAAGTACATGATTTGGGCTAGGTACATACTTCATTCTTCAATAGACTGTTATGGAATACTTTATGAACCTTTAGGTTTTCAGGGAGTTTGCAGTCTATAAACATTAGGTCTTAGGGACTTGAGGATCTTGTATCGTCCACAATACCTTGGACTTAGCTTTCTGCAATCTCCTAAGGATAGAGAACTCTTCTTTGGGCATACATGAATGAAGACCATGTCTCCTTCCTCAAATATTCTATCTTGACACTTCAATTTCGTGTATGCCTTCTGTCTATCCTTCGCAGCTTTGATGTCCCGAGAAAGTGAAATCATGAGCTTCGCACAATATCTTCTATTTAAATAACTGGCTTGCTGGTATACATAGCCTTGTTCTATAGTAAATAAGTCCATTGTCAACAAAAAATTCATGATACTTGGCCTGTAACTTCAAATTCTGAACCTTGGTAGATATTTCTTTTATCATTGCTTGGTAGGCCAAGTCATGGCATGCTTCCTCCCTAGCCAATTCGAGTATAGGGTTGCTTGGCATAGATACCTTTGTAGCCAGAGATCTGGCCGTTGATGGATTCTGCAAGATTAGGGAGTTTAGGAATGCCTTGCGATTGAGTGCATCGGCAACTACATTCTCTTTCCCTGGTCGATACTTGATTTCAAAATCATATTCCTCCAATACTTCAATCCATCGACGTTGCCTCATGTTGAGCTCGTTCTAGGTAAAAAATCCATTTGAGACTCTTATGATCGGTTACTAGAGTGAACTTATTTCCCAACAGATAGTGTCTCCAAAGCTTTAGAGCATGGATGACAGCTAATAACTCCAGATCATGAGTGGCATAATTCTTTTCGTGACTCTTCAATTTCCTTGAAGAATATGCTACTGGATGACCTTCCCGCATAAGAACACACCCCAAGGCAAGAATGCTGGCATCAGTTACTACCTCGAACTCCTTATTGAGATCCGGAAGTTTCAGAATAGGTGCTGATACCAAACATTGCTTCAATTGGTCGAAGCTATTTTGTTCGGGAGTAGACCATGTAATAGAAGTCTGCTTCTTTAGTAAGTCGGTAAGAGGTGCTGCAATCAAAGCATAGTTTTTGATAAAGATCCTATACCATCCTGTCAAGCCAAGAAAACTACGTATCTCTTTGACAGATACTGGTATTGGCCATTCAAGCACATCTCTGACTTTGGCTGGATCTACTGATATTCCTTCTGATGATACTATGAATCCTAGATATTCAATCTGACGTTTGAAGAATGCACACTTCTTCATTTTTGCATACAACTTATGAGACCTCATTGTCTCCAACACAATCCGTAGTTGAGGTTCATGATCTTCTTCCTGTTTAGAATAGACTAAAATGTCATCGAAGAAGACAAGCACGAAGTCATCAAGATATGGTCTAAAAAATATCCTGCATTAATCTATTGAAGGTGGCAGGTGCATTTGTAAGCCCGAATGACATAACCAAGAATTCAAAGTGCCCATATCTTGTATTGAAGGCTGTTTTTGGAATATCCTCATCCTTGATCCTGATTTGATAGTAACCTGACCTGAGATCAATTTTTGGAGAAGATCTTTGCACCTTGAAGGCGATCAAGAAGCTCATCTATTCTAGGAATAGGGTACTTGTTCTTGACTGTTGATTGATTCAACCCACGGTAATCAATACATAGTCGAAGTGTCCCATCTTTCTTTTTCTGGAATAGGACTGGAGCTCCCCATGGTGAATTGCTAGGTCGAATGTAGCCTTGGTTTAATAGTTGCTTGAGTTGTTCCTTCAACTCGATTGCCTCCGATATAGACATTCTATATGGTCTCTTCGCAAATGGCGCAGCTCCTATCACTGGCTTGATCTCATGATCTACTTCTCTTTGAAGTGGATATTTTGTTAACTCTTCAGAAACTACGTCCGCATATTCCTTTAGCCAAGTGACCAAATCACTTTACTACTTTTATCAATATTCACAGTCAAGACAATCGGGAAAAAGTTTTATTCCATTCATATCAGCATAGCCCTTTCATGGTATAATTATTTCTTGGGCCGATGGAATAAGTTAATACATTAATTCGAGGAGAATAAGATGTTGTTGCATTCAGCTACAGGAACTGAGTAGTAGTACGGATTGGGGTCATCGATCTTCAGGAATCGATAGTTCATTGGAAGATTAGGGTATCTTTTCTTTTGATATCCATTCTTCTCATGACGTCCCAAAACCTTGATTCGGTCGGCAGGGATTCTTTGAATTACTTCTCCGTACACATACTTATTCTGGTTAACCCTTCGACCTCCAACCTGTAGAGTCGCGTTTGCGTGAGCCTCAACAAAGATGAACAGCTTTACGATCTTCAAATCCTCCATCCACTTGATTCTCTTCAAGTTAATTTGAAGGTACGCAGGTCAATAGGCAGTTATGTAATAGATCCCTGAAACACCCATCCATCTCTGTTCCACGTACACAGGCGATGGATTGTAAATGCGGTCTAGGATGTTCATCATCTCAACCCTCTGTCGATAATCCGTGGAATGCATCGTGGTCATAAACATGACTTGGAACACTAAGAACCTGTTCCATGCTTCATAATTCTGGAAGACAGTAATCAAAGTAAGGAAATGTTTGGGACACAACATTTGCTTTACTTCTTCTTATTAAAATTTCCTAAAAACAAGTCCTTTGTTGGTTTGCTCTGATACCAACTGTAACGTGTCCACTAGAATCATCCCGGACACGTCTTAGCAGTCCATCGGGAAGGATGTCTAGAAAGCTCCGCCCGGCACTCCCATGGAATGTTACGGGACTTGCGATCTAGGTCTTCCCGCGTCTGCCACGTAGCGGAAGTATCCTGGCCGTTCCCACTTAGGATCGACCTGAATTTGGGTTTTCCTGTTTGGTCATTAGCTAGCAACAACTAGCGTCAGACCCGAGCGAACTACTTTACGCAGAAACGCCTGGTCTGAAGCGGATTCATGCTCCACTTGGTTCAAGGAGAATGGGAAACGAGAGGGATGCAAGGCTCAACCTTTCTGCCATAAGGCATAGTCCCATTCCGTTCCCCTAAAACAGCGTGAATCGGGTAATAGTTAATTCTAAGTCATCGTTCTCGTTACTTGTTTTGGAGAGGACGATCATCCTCTGTCCGTCGAAGACTTTGAGAAAAGTTCCCGGCTAACCGGGACCACCCATCCATAGGACGGACCCATGGTCCATCCTCCGCACTTTCCTCAGTTTGTTTTAGTTATGTAATTACCTACCACATTAGTTTGACATATACAAACAGCTTCTTTGATTAACCCTGTTATGCACCGGTTCCTTCACGTAATCTTATCACAGGACATAAAGAAAACAATGTCAAACAACTTCTTTGTTATCATTTTATCCTTTTATCTTTGAAATACAAGGAGTTCCCGCCTGTAGGCGTATTCATAATCCGCCCGAAGGCTATCCAGTAATCCATCAGGGATCACTAATCCAAGTTTCCGCCCGTAGACTAGTATGCGGGCCTCGAGATCCAATCCCGAGTCACGTTAGCCTCTTGTGCAGGGCCCGAAAGGCGAGGGATTTACGGCCAGAGCCCCCCCTGGCACCCAAGCGTCCTCCTGCTCCAAGTAGAACTCAACGGAAAGACCTCTCGCGGCGGGTTCGGTCCACGTTCCCGGCGCGGCTAACAACCCCCTTGGTTAGGGTCAGGCAGGCAGTCGGGGGTAACTGAAGCTGCCTCTCCCTTCAGGCTTCAACCTGAAGTATTTAGATATCTTTTCATCCTTTAGTTCATTGAGCAAACAATGCAAACAGTGTTTCTAAACTGTTACAAGCACAATCAATTTCAGTGGTCGTTTATTTGGCCAACTGTTAAAAAGTGAATCATTCTCTCCGAATGCATCCAGCATTCGACCTGGGATCAAATTGCGACCTTGGCAAGATCCCCAAGGGTTTGTTTGTTCACCCTTTTATCCTTGGGTTAGGGCCATACCCTGTTAACCCAACTTAGTCAATACCCTAGGTAATAGTAAATCCTGGCGACCATGTCGCTTCAATTTATTGATTGGTCAATTTCTTTCAGGCAAATACCTAACTCTCCTTTTTCTTGGCAATTATTCCTCAAGAAAGGTGAAGTAACAGGATGATTACTCATCCCTTTTGTAAGTTATCTTAGCGCAATAACTTGCCAACATCATGACAAAACTCTCTTGTGGACAAATCTCAAGTCTATGCGATGTTGCAACCTTTATGCACATGTGTTGCATCTATTCCACGGGATCATTTCACCCATTGAATGGTGTTTTCTGGTCACGGAATTACCTCCAGCCGAGTAGCAGGGTTTAGGGTGTCTTCTTACCCAACCCATTCCTAATTATATTTGGTCACGGTCTTAGAAATTTCCAACCCAGTCGGAGTTTCATCATTTGAACGAATGATCCTTAGGATAAAACCTTAGATCATTTTATGCATGAGCATCCAATTGATTCGACATCTCGTGAATGTGTGTAAGATCTTTGGGTTTGCGGGTTTTAACTTGGCAACAAGTGTAAAACTAGGTCGAATCCTTATCGCGCTAAACACTAGTTAGCACTTGGGATATTTGTCATATCGACTGAACCATGCCCATATGAATCTCTTGTGGTTTAGGTGACTTAGACAACTCAATATACTTGTCTTGCGACAAGGATGAAACCTTTCCTAAAGGTAATAAACTAGATCTAAAGGAGAACAATAGATACAACTTCACCAATACGTGTAAACATGCGATTCACTGCTTCTACGCATCACATGGTTCACAATAACCCTATCTTTCCTTGGCAAAGTAAAAATACCTGATAATCTGAACACTAACTTTCCTAGGTCCTACTAGGACTTACATCAAATAATCATGCCACTTGCAAGTCCATAGATCATTTTCGTGCCCTTCTATTCCTTTTCGAATAAGATCTTATGGGTGTTAACTTTTCCTCATGAATCATTACAAGGAAGATTTATCTAAAAATGGGACATGCCATTAATCTTTCCATGCCTAGTAAAAAGGTGTACCTCAATAATTTCAACCTTGTAATGAGGCAACAGTTGTCCTAGGCTCGTCACTTTTGAATACACAAAAGGAAACTTGCTAATAAAGTCCTACAAATGCATGGACACCTTATGCTCTTTCCATTCATTCCATTGAACGTACCAATGATCAATTTTCATATCTTAAGCTATTTCTAATAAATGTTCAAATAGCCAATTCATTTTCCAATTGCATTTAACTTGACTAGTTGAATTCGAACATGCATGAGTGCTTCCTAATCCATGAAATTTATCATGATTAACTCAATACTTCTGTGTGGAATCCAAATAGATCAAACCTGGACTTGTGGACTCCGGGAAATATCCATGTAAATATTAGGAGAAGATCCTTCCGCAGGCGCGTCTTGTGACTTTTTAGGGGCCATTATGACATAATTACGGACTTCCAGGTTGCCTTTTCCCTTACGCAATCGGTGAATTTGCTCGCCCTGGTACGCAGCCTCAAGATCTTGTTCTTTTCTCCCTGGTACGCAGGAGATCCCTTTCGAATTGTGGATCCTTGGGAATACCAGCTTGCGGAATTTGGCCTTATGGAAGGCCTTGCGAGGTTGGAGCTTGGTTTGTGGAAATGGACCTTGCAAGAATGGAGGCTTTAGGGTTCTTCTTCTCCTTCCCTAAAATCCTAGGACCGGCCTTGTGGGTGATTGGTGGGAAGGGCCTTTATAGGCTTCCTCTTTTACTCTTCAAAATCCCGAGGGTTAAAGATATTGTGGAAAGGTGTTTAAGGACCCCTCTTCTTCTCTACAAGACCTGGGGCCTAGAGGGCTTATGGAAAATTTGGTAGGAAGGCCTTATAGGCTTCCTCTTCGAAACCCGAGGGGAAAAATTGGCTTATAAAGGGACTCCACGGGAAGGGGGCTTTGAGAAGCGCCCTTAGAAGCTTCCTAGAGAAGCTTCTAAGAGCTTCTGGCAGCACGTGGCCACGTCGGCAGGGGGGGTCGTGATCCAGGCGGCGGCGGCAGACGGAAGTGGCCAGGCGGCTTCCTGCAGGCTGGCGGACTGGGCGGCAGCGTGGCGGCTTCCCTCTCCACGGCGACCTCTTCTCCACACGGCGACCTTCCCTCCTTCTCACAGCCCGTCCTCCACACGGCGACCCTACGTCCAGCACGACCAGCCCTCCTCCACACGGTGACCCTACGTCCAGCACGACCAGCCCCTCCCTTCACGTCCAGCACCTCCCTTCACGTCCGGCACCTCCCTCTCGACAGCCTTCTGCCGCCATGTCCTCCTTTCCCCCCCCCCAAGAGGGGGTTCTTATAGGCCTTGGGAAAGAGGGCCTCCACACACGTGGAGGACTCCTCCTCATGCATATCCGTCCCACTCCTCCTTGGCCATTCCTCCCCACACTCCCTCTCCTCCAGCCATGCATCGGCTGGGGAAAGGGATAATAATTAAAAAAATTTGCCTAAAAATCTCCAAATTGCCCCTTCAAAAAAAAGGGTGTTCCCTCGCGACTTTTTACGGTCTTCAACCTCAGCCTCGTATTTACAATGTGGCGGCCTCATTTTTGAGCATGCACGGTATGGATTAGGCTACCAATAATACGATGTAGGTGATACCCTTGCACAGGATTTACACGGCATGCGGGAAGTCAATATTTACGGTACGCGGTACGCGGAAATATTACATTCTCTCCCCCTTAGAAGAATCGAGATGTCCTCATCTCGAGATAAACTGGGGATATTGAAGATTGAGAGAGCTTTCATCCATCCAGGTAGCATCCTCTTCGGGATAATCTTTCCACTGGACGAGGCATTCTCTCAAGGTTCTAGATCTCAGCTATCTCTCCCTGACATCTAAAATCTTTTCCGGTCTTAGTTCAAGGACTCCTTGACTAGACATTACAATTTGTTGGTCATCAAGTACATGATTTGGGCTAGGTACATACTTCATTCTTCAATAGACTGTTATGGAATACTTTATGAACCTTTAGGTTTTCAGGGAGTTTGCAGTCTATAAACATTAGGTCTTAGGGACTTGAGGATCTTGTATCGTCCACAATACCTTGGACTTAGCTTTCTGCAATCTCCTAAGGATAGAGAACTCTTCTTTGGGCATACATGAATGAAGACCATGTCTCCTTCCTCAAATATTCTATCTTGACACTTCAATTTCGTGTATGCCTTCTGTCTATCCTTCGCAGCTTTGATGTCCCGAGAAAGTGAAATCATGAGCTTCGCACAATATCTTCTATTTAAATAACTGGCTTGCTGGTATACATAGCCTTGTTCTATAGTAAATAAGTCCATTGTCAACAGAAAATTCATGATACTTGGCCTGTAACTTCAAATTCTGAACCTTGGTAGATATTTCTTTTATCATTGCTTGGTAGGCCAAGTCATGGCATGCTTCCTCCCTAGCCAATTCGAGTATAGGGTTGCTTGGCATAGATACCTTTGTAGCCAGAGATCTGGCCGTTGATGGATTCTGCAAGATTAGGGAGTTTAGGAATGCCTTGCGATTGAGTGCATCGGCAACTACATTCTCTTTCCCTGGTCGATACTTGATTTCAAAATCATATTCCTCCAATACTTCAATCCATCGACGTTGCCTCATGTTGAGCTCGTTCTGGGTAAAAAATCCATTTGAGACTCTTATGATCGGTTACTAGAGTGAACTTATTTCCCAACAGATAGTGTCTCCAAAGCTTTAGAGCATGGATGACAGCTAATAACTCCAGATCATGAGTGGCATAATTCTTTTCGTGACTCTTCAATTTCCTTGAAGAATATGCTACTGGATGACCTTCCCGCATAAGAACACACCCCAAGGCAAGAATGCTGGCATCAGTTACTACCTCGAACTCCTTATTGAGATCCGGAAGTTTCAGAATAGGTGCTGATACCAAACATTGCTTCAATTGGTCGAAGCTATTTTGTTCGGGAGTAGACCATGTAATAGAAGTCTGCTTCTTTAGTAAGTCGGTAAGAGGTGCTGCAATCAAAGCATAGTTTTTGATAAAGATCCTATACCATCCTGTCAAGCCAAGAAAACTACGTATCTCTTTGACAGATACTGGTATTGGCCATTCAAGCACATCTCTGACTTTGGCTGGATCTACTGATATTCCTTCTGATGATACTATGAATCCTAGATATTCAATCTGACGTTTGAAGAATGCACACTTATTCATTTTTGCATACAACTTATGAGACCTCATTGTCTCCAACACAATCCGTAGTTGAGGTTCATGATCTTCTTCCTGTTTAGAATAGACTAAAATGTCATCGAAGAAGACAAGCATGAAGTCATCAAGATATGGTCTAAAAAATATCCTGCATTAATCTATTGAAGGTGGCAGGTGCATTTGTAAGCCCGAATGACATAACCAAGAATTCAAAGTGCCCATATCTTGTATTGAAGGCTGTTTTTGGAATATCCTCATCCTTGATCCTGATTTGATAGTAACCTGACCTGAGATCAATTTTTGGAGAAGATCTTTGCACCTTGAAGGCGATCAAGAAGCTCATCTATTCTAGGAATAGGGTACTTGTTCTTGACTGTTGATTGATTCAACCCACGGTAATCAATACATAGTCGAAGTGTCCCATCTTTCTTTTTCTGGAATAGGACTGGAGCTCCCCATGGTGAATTGCTAGGTCGAATGTAGCCTTGGTTTAATAGTTGCTTGAGTTGTTCCTTCAACTCGATTGCCTCCGATATAGACATTCTATATGGTCTCTTCGCAAATGGCGCAGCTCCTATCACTGGCTTGATCTCATGATCTACTTCTCTTTGAAGTGGATATTTTGTTAACTCTTCAGAAACTACGTCCGCATATTCCTTTAGCCAAGTGACCAAATCACTTTACTACTTTTATCAATATTCACAGTCAAGACAATCGGGAAAAAGTTTTATTCCATTCATATCAGCATAGCCCTTTCATGGTATAATTATTTCTTGGGCCGATGGAACAAGTTAATACATTAATTCGAGGAGAATAAGATGTTGTTGCATTCAGCTACAGGAACTGAGTAGTAGTACGGATTGGGGTCATCGATCTTCAGGAATCGATAGTTCATTGGAAGATTAGGGTATCTTTTCTTTTGATATCCATTCTTCTCATGACGTCCCAAAACCTTGATTCGGTCGGCAGGGATTCTTTGAATTACTTCTCCGTACACATACTTATTCTGGTTAACCCTTCGACCTCCAACCTGTAGAGTCGCGTTTGCGTGAGCCTCAACAAAGATGAACAGCTTTACGATCTTCAAATCCTCCATCCACTTGATTCTCTTCAAGTTAATTTGAAGGTACGCAGGTCAATAGGCAGTTATGTAATAGATCCCTGAAACACCCATCCATCTCTGTTCCACGTACACAGGCGATGGATTGTAAATGCGGTCTAGGATGTTCATCATCTCAACCCTCTGTCGATAATCCGTGGAATGCATCGTGGTCATAAACATGACTTGGAACACTAAGAACCTGTTCCATGCTTCATAATTCTGGAAGACAGTAATCAAAGTAAGGAAATGTTTGGGACACAACATTTGCTTTACTTCTTCTTATTAAAATTTCCTAAAAACAAGTCCTTTGTTGGTTTGCTCTGATACCAACTGTAACGTGTCCACTAGAATCATCCCGGACACGTCTTAGCAGTCCATCGGGAAGGATGTCTAGAAAGCTCCGCCCGGCACTCCCATGGAATGTTACGGGACTTGCGATCTAGGTCTTCCCGCGTCTGCCACGTAGCGGAAGTATCCTGGCCGTTCCCACTTAGGATCGACCTGAATTTGGGTTTTCCTGTTTGGTCATTAGCTAGCAACAACTAGCGTCAGACCCGAGCGAACTACTTTACGCAGAAACGCCTGGTCTGAAGCGGATTCATGCTGCACTTGGTTCAAGGAGAATGGGAAACGAGAGGGATGCAAGGCTCAACCTTTCTGCCATAAGGCATAGTCCCATTCCGTTCCCCTAAAACAGCGTGAATCGGGTAATAGTTAATTCTAAGTCATCGTTCTCGTTACTTGTTTTGGAGAGGACGATCATCCTCTGTCCGTCGAAGACTTTGAGAAAAGTTCCCGGCTAACCGGGACCACCCATCCATAGGACGGACCCATGGTCCATCCTCCGCACTTTCCTCAGTTTGTTTTAGTTATGTAATTACCTACCACATTAGTTTGACATATACAAACAGCTTCTTTGATTAACCCTGTTATGCACCGGTTCCTTCACGTAATCTTATCACAGGACATAAAGAAAACAATGTCAAACAACTTCTTTGTTATCATTTTATCCTTTTATCTTTGAAATACAAGGAGTTCCCGCCTGTAGGCGTATTCATAATCCGCCCGAAGGCTATCCAGTAATCCATCAGGGATCACTAATCCAAGTTTCCGCCCGTAGACTAGTATGCGGGCCTCGAGATCCAATCCCGAGTCACGTTAGCCTCTTGTGCAGGGCCCGAAAGGCGAGGGATTTATGGCCAGAGCCCCCCCTGGCACCCAAGCGTCCTCCTGCTCCAAGTAGAACTCAACGGAAAGACCTCTCGCGGCGGGTTCGGTCCACGTTCCCGGCGCGGCTAACAACCCCCTTGGTTAGGGTCAGGCAGGCAGTCGGGGGTAACTGAAGCTGCCTCTCCCTTCAGGCTTCAACCTGAAGTATTTAGATATCTTTTCATCCTTTAGTTCATTGAGCAAACAATGCAAACAGTGTTTCTAAACTGTTACAAGCACAATCAATTTCAGTGGTCGTTTATTTGGCCAACTGTTAAAAAGTGAATCATTCTCTCCGAATGCATCCAGCATTCGACCTGGGATCAAATTGCGACCTTGGCAAGATCCCCAAGGGTTTGTTTGTTCACCCTTTTATCCTTGGGTTAGGGCCATACCCTGTTAACCCAACTTAGTCAATACCCTAGGTAATAGTAAATCCTGGCGACCATGTCGCTTCAATTTATTGATTGGTCAATTTCTTTCAGGCAAATACCTAACTCTCCTTTTTCTTGGCAATTATTCCTCAAGAAAGGTGAAGTAACAGGATGATTACTCATCCCTTTTGTAAGTTATCTTAGCGCAATAACTTGCCAACATCATGACAAAACTCTCTTGTGGACAAATCTCAAGTCTATGCGATGTTGCAACCTTTATGCACATGTGTTGCATCTATTCCACGGGATCATTTCACCCATTGAATGGTGTTTTCTGGTCACGGAATTACCTCCAGCCGAGTAGCAGGGTTTAGGGTGTCTTCTTACCCAACCCATTCCTAATTATATTTGGTCACGGTCTTAGAAATTTCCAACCCAGTCGGAGTTTCATCATTTGAACGAATGATCCTTAGGATAAAACCTTAGATCATTTTATGCATGAGCATCCAATTGATTCGACATCTCGTGAATGTGTGTAAGATCTTTGGGTTTGCGGGTTTTAACTTGGCAACAAGTGTAGAACTAGGTCGAATCCTTATCGCGCTAAACACTAGTTAGCACTTGGGATATTTGTCATATCGACTGAACCATGCCCATATGAATCTCTTGTGGTTTAGGTGACTTAGACAACTCAATATACTTGTCTTGCGACAAGGATGAAACCTTTCCTAAAGGTAATAAACTAGATCTAAAGGAGAACAATAGATACAACTTCACCAATACGTGTAAACATGCGATTCACTGCTTCTACGCATCACATGGTTCACAATAACCCTATCTTTCCTTGGCAAAGTAAAAATACCTGATAATCTGAACACTAACTTTCCTAGGTCCTACTAGGACTTACATCAAATAATCATGCCACTTGCAAGTCCATAGATTATTTTCGTGCCCTTCTATTCCTTTTCGAATAAGATCTTATGGGTGTTAACTTTTCCTCATGAATCATTACAAGGAAGATTTATCTAAAAATGGGACATGCCATTAATCTTTCCATGCCTAGTAAAAAGGTGTACCTCAATAATTTCAACCTTGTAATGAGGCAACAGTTGTCCTAGGCTCGTCACTTTTGAATACACAAAAGGAAACTTGCTAATAAAGTCCTACAAATGCATGGACACCTTATGCTCTTTCCATTCATTCCATTGAACGTACCAATGATCAATTTTCATATCTTAAGCTATTTCTAATAAATGTTCAAATAGCCAATTCATTTTCCAATTGCATTTAACTTGACTAGTTGAATTCGAACATGCATGAGTGCTTCCTAATCCATGAAATTTATCATGATTAACTCAATACTTCTGTGTGGAATCCAAATAGATCAAACCTGGACTTGTGGACTCCGGGAAATATCCATGTAAATATTAGGAGAAGATCCTTCCGCAGGCGCGTCTTGTGACTTTTTAGGGGCCATTATGACATAATTACGGACTTCCAGGTTGCCTTTTCCCTTACGCAATCGGTGAATTTGCTCGCCCTGGTACGCAGCCTCAAGATCTTGTTCTTTTCTCCCTGGTACGCAGGAGATCCCTTTCGAATTGTGGATCCTTGGGAATACCAGCTTGCAGAATTTGGCCTTATGGAAGGCCTTGCGGGGTTGGAGCTTGGTTTGTGGAAATGGACCTTGCAAGAATGGAGGCTTTAGGGTTCTTCTTCTCCTTCCCTAAAATCCTAGGACCGGCCTTGTGGGTGATTGGTGGGAAGGGCCTTTATAGGCTTCCTCTTTTACTCTTCAAAATCCCGAGGGTTAAAGATATTGTGGAAAGGTGTTTAAGGACCCCTCTTCTTCTCTACAAGACCTGGGGCCTAGAGGGCTTATGGAAAATTTGGTAGGAAGGCCTTATAGGCTTCCTCTTCGAAACCCGAGGGGAAAAATTGGCTTATAAAGGGACTCCACGGGAAGGGGGCTTTGAGAAGCGCCCTTAGAAGCTTCCTAGAGAAGCTTCTAAGAGCTTCTGGCAGCACGTGGCCACGTCGGCAGGGGGGGTCGTGATCCAGGCGGCGGCGGCAGACGGAAGTGGCCAGGCGGCTTCCTGCAGGCTGGCGGACTGGGCGGCAGCGTGGCGGCTTCCCTCTCCACGGCGACCTCTTCTCCACACGGCGACCTTCCCTCCTTCTCACAGCCCGTCCTCCACACGGCGACCCTACGTCCAGCACGACCAGCCCTCCTCCACACGGTGACCCTACGTCCAGCACGACCAGCCCCTCCCTTCACGTCCAGCACCTCCCTTCACGTCCGGCACCTCCCTCTCGACAGCCTTCTGCCGCCATGTCCTCCTTTCCCCCCCCCCAAGAGGGGGTTCTTATAGGCCTTGGGAAAGAGGGCCTCCACACACGTGGAGGACTCCTCCTCATGCATATCCGTCCCACTCCTCCTTGGCCATTCCTCCCCACACTCCCTCTCCTCCAGCCATGCATCGGCTGGGGGAAGGGATAATAATTAAAAAAATTTGCCTAAAAATCTCCAAATTGCCCCTTCAAAAAAAAGGGTGTTCCCTCGCGACTTTTTACGGTCTTCAACCTCAGCCTCGTATTTACAATGTGGCGGCCTCATTTTTGAGCATGCACGGTATGGATTAGGCTACCAATAATACGATGTAGGTGATACCCTTGCACAGGATTTACACGGCATGCGGGAAGTCAATATTTACGGTACGCGGTACGCGGAAATATTACATTCTCTCCCCCTTAGAAGAATCGAGATGTCCTCATCTCGAGATAAACTGGGGATATTGAAGATTGAGAGAGGTTTCATCCATCCAGGTAGCATCCTCTTCGGGATAATCTTTCCACTGGACGAGGCATTCTCTCAAGGTTCTAGATCTCAGCTATCTCTCCCTGACATCTAAAATCTTTTCCGGTCTTAGTTCAAGGACTCCTTGACTAGACATTACAATTTGTTGGTCATCAAGTACATGATTTGGGCTAGGTACATACTTCATTCTTCAATAGACTGTTATGGAATACTTTATGAACCTTTAGGTTTTCAGGGAGTTTGCAGTCTATAAACATTAGGTCTTAGGGACTTGAGGATCTTGTATCGTCCACAATACCTTGGACTTAGCTTTCTGCAATCTCCTAAGGATAGAGAACTCTTCTTTGGGCATACATGAATGAAGACCATGTCTCCTTCCTCAAATATTCTATCTTGACACTTCAATTTCGTGTATGCCTTCTGTCTATCCTTCGCAGCTTTGATGTCCCGAGAAAGTGAAATCATGAGCTTCGCACAATATCTTCTATTTAAATAACTGGCTTGCTGGTATACATAGCCTTGTTCTATAGTAAATAAGTCCATTGTCAACAGAAAATTCATGATACTTGGCCTGTAACTTCAAATTCTGAACCTTGGTAGATATTTCTTTTATCATTGCTTGGTAGGCCAAGTCATGGCATGCTTCCTCCCTAGCCAATTCGAGTATAGGGTTGCTTGGCATAGATACCTTTGTAGCCAGAGATCTGGCCGTTGATGGATTCTGCAAGATTAGGGAGTTTAGGAATGCCTTGCGATTGAGTGCATCGGCAACTACATTCTCTTTCCCTGGTCGATACTTGATTTCAAAATCATATTCCTCCAATACTTCAATCCATCGACGTTGCCTCATGTTGAGCTCGTTCTGGGTAAAAAATCCATTTGAGACTCTTATGATCGGTTACTAGAGTGAACTTATTTCCCAACAGATAGTGTCTCCAAAGCTTTAGAGCATGGATGACAGCTAATAACTCCAGATCATGAGTGGCATAATTCTTTTCGTGACTCTTCAATTTCCTTGAAGAATATGCTACTGGATGACCTTCCCGCATAAGAACACACCCCAAGGCAAGAATGCTGGCATCAGTTACTACCTCGAACTCCTTATTGAGATCCGGAAGTTTCAGAATAGGTGCTGATACCAAACATTGCTTCAATTGGTCGAAGCTATTTTGTTCGGGAGTAGACCATGTAATAGAAGTCTGCTTCTTTAGTAAGTCGGTAAGAGGTGCTGCAATCAAAGCATAGTTTTTGATAAAGATCCTATACCATCCTGTCAAGCCAAGAAAACTACGTATCTCTTTGACAGATACTGGTATTGGCCATTCAAGCACATCTCTGACTTTGGCTGGATCTACTGATATTCCTTCTGATGATACTATGAATCCTAGATATTCAATCTGACGTTTGAAGAATGCACACTTATTCATTTTTGCATACAACTTATGAGACCTCATTGTCTCCAACACAATCCGTAGTTGAGGTTCATGATCTTCTTCCTGTTTAGAATAGACTAAAATGTCATCGAAGAAGACAAGCATGAAGTCATCAAGATATGGTCTAAAAAATATCCTGCATTAATCTATTGAAGGTGGCAGGTGCATTTGTAAGCCCGAATGACATAACCAAGAATTCAAAGTGCCCATATCTTGTATTGAAGGCTGTTTTTGGAATATCCTCATCCTTGATCCTGATTTGATAGTAACCTGACCTGAGATCAATTTTTGGAGAAGATCTTTGCACCTTGAAGGCGATCAAGAAGCTCATCTATTCTAGGAATAGGGTACTTGTTCTTGACTGTTGATTGATTCAACCCACGGTAATCAATACATAGTCGAAGTGTCCCATCTTTCTTTTTCTGGAATAGGACTGGAGCTCCCCATGGTGAATTGCTAGGTCGAATGTAGCCTTGGTTTAATAGTTGCTTGAGTTGTTCCTTCAACTCGATTGCCTCCGATATAGACATTCTATATGGTCTCTTCGCAAATGGCGCAGCTCCTATCACTGGCTTGATCTCATGATCTACTTCTCTTTGAAGTGGATATTTTGTTAACTCTTCAGAAACTACGTCCGCATATTCCTTTAGCCAAGTGACCAAATCACTTTACTACTTTTATCAATATTCACAGTCAAGACAATCGGGAAAAAGTTTTATTCCATTCATATCAGCATAGCCCTTTCATGGTATAATTATTTCTTGGGCCGATGGAACAAGTTAATACATTAATTCGAGGAGAATAAGATGTTGTTGCATTCAGCTACAGGAACTGAGTAGTAGTACGGATTGGGGTCATCGATCTTCAGGAATCGATAGTTCATTGGAAGATTAGGGTATCTTTTCTTTTGATATCCATTCTTCTCATGACGTCCCAAAACCTTGATTCGGTCGGCAGGGATTCTTTGAATTACTTCTCCGTACACATACTTATTCTGGTTAACCCTTCGACCTCCAACCTGTAGAGTCGCGTTTGCGTGAGCCTCAACAAAGATGAACAGCTTTACGATCTTCAAATCCTCCATCCACTTGATTCTCTTCAAGTTAATTTGAAGGTACGCAGGTCAATAGGCAGTTATGTAATAGATCCCTGAAACACCCATCCATCTCTCTTCCACGTACACAGGCGATGGATTGTAAATGCGGTCTAGGATGTTCATCATCTCAACCCTCTGTCGATAATCCGTGGAATGCATCGTGGTCATAAACATGACTTGGAACACTAAGAACCTGTTCCATGCTTCATAATTCTGGAAGACAGTAATCAAAGTAAGGAAATGTTTGGGACACAACATTTGCTTTACTTCTTCTTATTAAAATTTCCTAAAAACAAGTCCTTTGTTGGTTTGCTCTGATACCAACTGTAACGTGTCCACTAGAATCATCCCGGACACGTCTTAGCAGTCCATCGGGAAGGATGTCTAGAAAGCTCCGCCCGGCACTCCCATGGAATGTTACGGGACTTGCGATCTAGGTCTTCCCGCGTCTGCCACGTAGCGGAAGTATCCTGGCCGTTCCCACTTAGGATCGACCTGAATTTGGGTTTTCCTGTTTGGTCATTAGCTAGCAACAACTAGCGTCAGACCCGAGCGAACTACTTTACGCAGAAACGCCTGGTCTGAAGCGGATTCATGCTGCACTTGGTTCAAGGAGAATGGGAAACGAGAGGGATGCAAGGCTCAACCTTTCTGCCATAAGGCATAGTCCCATTCCGTTCCCCTAAAACAGCGTGAATCGGGTAATAGTTAATTCTAAGTCATCGTTCTCGTTACTTGTTTTGGAGAGGACGATCATCCTCTGTCCGTCGAAGACTTTGAGAAAAGTTCCCGGCTAACCGGGACCACCCATCCATAGGACGGACCCATGGTCCATCCTCCGCACTTTCCTCAGTTTGTTTTAGTTATGTAATTACCTACCACATTAGTTTGACATATACAAACAGCTTCTTTGATTAACCCTGTTATGCACCGGTTCCTTCACATAATCTTATCACAGGACATAAAGAAAACAATGTCAAACAACTTCTTTGTTATCATTTTATCCTTTTATCTTTGAAATACAAGGAGTTCCCGCCTGTAGGCGTATTCATAATCCGCCCGAAGGCTATCCAGTAATCCATCAGGGATCACTAATCCAAGTTTCCGCCCGTAGACTAGTATGCGGGCCTCGAGATCCAATCCCGAGTCACGTTAGCCTCTTGTGCAGGGCCCGAAAGGCGAGGGATTTACGGCCAGAGCCCCCCTGGCACCCAAGCGTCCTCCTGCTCCAAGTAGAACTCAACGGAAAGACCTCTCGCGGCGGGTTCGGTCCACGTTCCCGGCGCGGCTAACAACCCCCTTGGTTAGGGTCAGGCAGGCAGTCGGGGGTAACTGAAGCTGCCTCTCCCTTCAGGCTTCAACCTGAAGTATTTAGATATCTTTTCATCCTTTAGTTCATTGAGCAAACAATGCAAACAGTGTTTCTAAACTGTTACAAGCACAATCAATTTCAGTGGTCGTTTATTTGGCCAACTGTTAAAAAGTGAATCATTCTCTCCGAATGCATCCAGCATTCGACCTGGGATCAAATTGCGACCTTGGCAAGATCCCCAAGGGTTTGTTTGTTCACCCTTTTATCCTTGGGTTAGGGCCATACCCTGTTAACCCAACTTAGTCAATACCCTAGGTAATAGTAAATCCTGGCGACCATGTCGCTTCAATTTATTGATTGGTCAATTTCTTTCAGGCAAATACCTAACTCTCCTTTTTCTTGGCAATTATTCCTCAAGAAAGGTGAAGTAACAGGATGATTACTCATCCCTTTTGTAAGTTATCTTAGCGCAATAACTTGCCAACATCATGACAAAACTCTCTTGTGGACAAATCTCAAGTCTATGCGATGTTGCAACCTTTATGCACATGTGTTGCATCTATTCCACGGGATCATTTCACCCATTGAATGGTGTTTTCTGGTCACGGAATTACCTCCAGCCGAGTAGCAGGGTTTAGGGTGTCTTCTTACCCAACCCATTCCTAATTATATTTGGTCACGGTCTTAGAAATTTCCAACCCAGTCGGAGTTTCATCATTTGAACGAATGATCCTTAGGATAAAACCTTAGATCATTTTATGCATGAGCATCCAATTGATTCGACATCTCGTGAATGTGTGTAAGATCTTTGGGTTTGCGGGTTTTAACTTGGCAACAAGTGTAGAACTAGGTCGAATCCTTATCGCGCTAAACACTAGTTAGCACTTGGGATATTTGTCATATCGACTGAACCATGCCCATATGAATCTCTTGTGGTTTAGGTGACTTAGACAACTCAATATACTTGTCTTGCGACAAGGATGAAACCTTTCCTAAAGGTAATAAACTAGATCTAAAGGAGAACAATAGATACAACTTCACCAATACGTGTAAACATGCGATTCACTGCTTCTACGCATCACATGGTTCACAATAACCCTATCTTTCCTTGGCAAAGTAAAAATACCTGATAATCTGAACACTAACTTTCCTAGGTCCTACTAGGACTTACATCAAATAATCATGCCACTTGCAAGTCCATAGATTATTTTCGTGCCCTTCTATTCCTTTTCGAATAAGATCTTATGGGTGTTAACTTTTCCTCATGAATCATTACAAGGAAGATTTATCTAAAAATGGGACATGCCATTAATCTTTCCATGCCTAGTAAAAAGGTGTACCTCAATAATTTCAACCTTGTAATGAGGCAACAGTTGTCCTAGGCTCGTCACTTTTGAATACACAAAAGGAAACTTGCTAATAAAGTCCTACAAATGCATGGACACCTTATGCTCTTTCCATTCATTCCATTGAACGTACCAATGATCAATTTTCATATCTTAAGCTATTTCTAATAAATGTTCAAATAGCCAATTCATTTTCCAATTGCATTTAACTTGACTAGTTGAATTCGAACATGCATGAGTGCTTCCTAATCCATGAAATTTATCATGATTAACTCAATACTTCTGTGTGGAATCCAAATAGATCAAACCTGGACTTGTGGACTCCGGGAAATATCCATGTAAATATTAGGAGAAGATCCTTCCGCAGGCGCGTCTTGTGACTTTTTAGGGGCCATTATGACATAATTACGGACTTCCAGGTTGCCTTTTCCCTTACGCAATCGGTGAATTTGCTCGCCCTGGTACGCAGCCTCAAGATCTTGTTCTTTTCTCCCTGGTACGCAGGAGATCCCTTTCGAATTGTGGATCCTTGGGAATACCAGCTTGCAGAATTTGGCCTTATGGAAGGCCTTGCGGGGTTGGAGCTTGGTTTGTGGAAATGGACCTTGCAAGAATGGAGGCTTTAGGGTTCTTCTTCTCCTTCCCTAAAATCCTAGGACCGGCCTTGTGGGTGATTGGTGGGAAGGGCCTTTATAGGCTTCCTCTTTTACTCTTCAAAATCCCGAGGGTTAAAGATATTGTGGAAAGGTGTTTAAGGACCCCTCTTCTTCTCTACAAGACCTGGGGCCTAGAGGGCTTATGGAAAATTTGGTAGGAAGGCCTTATAGGCTTCCTCTTCGAAACCCGAGGGGAAAAATTGGCTTATAAAGGGACTCCACGGGAAGGGGGCTTTGAGAAACCCCCTTAGAAGCTTCCTAGAGAAGCTTCTAAGAGCTTCTGGCAGCACGTGGCCATGTCGGCAGGGGGGGGGTCGTGATCCAGGCGGCGGCGGCAGACGGAAGTGGCCGGGCGGCTTCCTGCAGGCTGGCGGACTGGGCGGCAGCGTGGCGGCTTCCCTCTCCACGGCGACCTCTTCTCTACACGACGACCTTCCCTCCTTCTCACAGCCCGTCCTCCACACGGCGACCCTACGTCGAGCACGACCAGCCCTCCTCCACACGGTGACCCTACCTCCAGCACGACTAGCCCCTCCCTTCACGTCCGGCACCTCCCTTCACGTCCGGCACCTCCCTCTCGACAGCCTTCTGCCGCCATGTCCTCCTTTCCCCCCCCCCCAAGAGGGGGTTCTTATAGGCCTTGGGAAAGAGGGCCTCCACACACGTGGAGGACTCCTCCTCATGCATATCCGTCCCACTCCTCGTTGGCCATTCCTCCCCACACTCCCTCTCCTCCAGCCATGCATCAGCTGGGGGAAGGGATAATAATTAAAAAAATTTGCCTAAAAATCTCCAAATTGCCCCTTCAAAAAAAAGGGTGTTCCCTCGCGGCTTTTTACGGTCTTCAACCTCAGCCTCGTATTTACAATGTGGCGGCCTCATTTTTGAGCATGCACGGTATGGATTAGGCTACCAATAATACGATGTAGGTGATACCCTTGCACAGGATTTACACGGCGTGCGGGAAGTCAATATTTACGGTACGCGGTACGCGGAAATATTACAGTGCTACACTCAGAAGGCATCTTGAAAGCACAAGAATGTATCAAAGCATGTATACATTTGATCTAATGTCTTGGAGCTGAGATTTCTTGCTCAGAACACTCAGATTTTAAAACCATTGATAGGCTAAAAACTGTCATATACAGTGAATAGTAAGCATTGTATCTTGTTGAAGCAATACATGGTGCGCAGATCGATCGCAAATAGCTCACGTAGTGAATCCCTGAAGGTCCCCAAGAACAATGAACTCTACTTTTTTGCACCAAAAAACAATGTAAAAGCATGCATGACAAGAGGCAAGAGACAAATTGGGTTCAATCTCCCCCATGCCTTGTGTGAGTGCTTCACAAAGCATGTATTTAATGTATATTTTCAATCTTCATGCTCAATAATAGCCCAATTACAAAAATATGACAAGCTTTTAGCTTTTGAGTTTGCTTTCTACAAAAAATAGGAAAATAAAGCTAATGGACGGTGCCCATAGAGTCTGGCACGCCCAATCTCAATGTCCAAATAGAAATAACATATCCGGGCGCATAGGCGCATACAAAATAATAATCAATAATCAATGTCTCAATAGACATAACAAAATATAGGCGTGGCGCCTATCAAAATATAATCCAAAGGTCGAATACTCGCTAGACTCCAATGCTTTCCTCCGCCACTGCTGCTATCTCTACACATCAACTGAAGCATTCACAATCGTTAGTAAAATAATACAATTAAACCGACAAAAGTGAATACCTAGCAGTCTTCAGCTACATAAATAAATCAACTGGTTAGAAATAAATCCTAACCTTAATTTATTACGAGTGCGCACTCTAAACTCATAAACATTTATTAATTTAATATGCATTTTGCGGAATCACCCACTATGGAATCACCCATGTACACACTAAATTAATGAAACGCCCGAAAAGGACAGGCGTCCCCATCAACTTCTCGCACAAAGAATCCTCTTTGTGTATGAGCCCCGGTCATCTAAGTTTACGGAATCCACCGTAAAACCTCACGAAATCCACCGTGGCACGGAATCCACCGTGAAATATGCCTCCTGGCATCATACCCCCGGGGTGGGATAGCAATTGACCTCAATTGCTATTAGCTCAATGTGGAGCTAATAGAGTGGGGAAAGCATTTAAGTCTCTAGCGTGCATCCATTGTGCTTCCTCTACAGGATGGTTCTTAAATTTTACTAGATATCTAGAATACATTCGGCCAGTTCTAGTGGTCATATAGTCAGTGTCTATGATGGCTTCTGGTTCAAGTATTTCAGTCTCTTCCTCTAATAAAGGTGGGTTTTCATAAACAGGGTGGATAGGTAATTGGCCTCTAAATGGTCTCAATAAACTAATGTGAAATGTATTATGAATTTTCCAATGAGATGGCAATTCTAACTTGAATGCATTATCATTAATCTTATGAATGATTCTAAATGGTCCATAAAATCTAGGAGCTAATTTGACAACTAGATGTCTATCTACACTTTGCAGTCTACGTTTTTCTATTCTAAGCCAAACATAATCATCAACTTTGAAATTCATGGCTTGTCTTTTCTTGTTGGCTTGTTTGGTATATGATTGTTGGGCTTTAGCAATCATATCCTTAACCTCATCAAAAATAGTATTATGCATAGTGGCAATATCATCAGCACTCTGAATTTTATTAGACAAAGATGCAACAGGGGTAGATAATCTATATCCATAAATGACTTCAAAAGGTGCTTTCTTTGTAGATGTGTGCGGTGTATTGTTATATGCAAACTGTAATAAATGCAAATGAGTATCCCATGTCTGAGGTTTAGAGATAGTATATGCACGTAAAAGATCTAAAATGGTGCTATTTGTGGCTTCTGTTTGTCCATTTGTTTCTGGATGAAATGCAGATGAGAAATCAATCTTTGTGCCTAGATTTGCAAACAGTGTGATCCAAAAATTATTACAAAATCTAGAATCACGATCTGAAATAATCACTTTTGGCAATCCATGGTTAGTAAAAACAGTTTTCAAAAATAACTGTGCTGCTTGTGATGCTGTTCAAGTTTTCTTACATGCAATGAAATATGCTTGCTTACTAAATCTATCTACAATTGTCCAAATCATGTCATGGTTAGATTTAGTATTTGGTAAACCAGTAATGAAATCCATAGATATATGTTCCCAAGGTTTAGATGGAATAGACAAAGGGATTAGTAATCCATACTGTTTACCATGATGTCTCTTTATTCTTTGACAAATCAAACACTCAGAAACGAAATTAGATACATCTGCATCCATATGCGGCCAATAAAAATCTTCAGTTAACATGCGTAATGTAGATATGATACCTCTATGACCTTGATATGGGGGACAATGAATTTCATTCAAAACAAAAGATCGGAATGGAATAGTAACACACAGTCTCTTTTCAAAAAACATAAATCCATCATTATATGACAATGAATCAACAGGAATGAAATTATTTTGAACTAATTTTTGCCAATCAGAATGAAAAGTAATATCCTGGTGATATGTGTCTTTCATAGCAATCAAAGAATCAAAAGATATGATAGAAATATTATGAATTGCAGGTCTTCTACTCAATGCATCAGCAACTACATTTTCTTTTCCAGGTTGGTATTGAATGATAGGATGAAAACTTTGAATGAAGGAAGCCCATTTGATATGACGGTCAGAAATTTGGGGTTGGCTAAGTAGATGTCTAATGCTTTGCTGGTCGGTCTTTATCATGAATTCTGAACCCATTAGATAATGCTTCCATTGTTTTAATGCTTGTACAACTGCTAATAATTCTTTGTCATAAGTGGAATATTTGAGCTCAGAGGGTTTCAGCTTAGAACTAGAATATGCTATTGGATGATTGTCTTGCATTAGTACGGCTCCTATTCCTGATCCGCTAACATCGGTCACAACTAGAAAGAATGGTCTATTAAAGTCAGGCAATTGTAGAACAGGGGCATTAGTTAATGCACGTTTCAGTAAATCAAAGGATTTCTGCTGAGTTTCAGTCCATTGATAAACAATTCCTTTCTTAAGAAGTTTGGTTAATGGTAAAGCAAGTAATGAGAAATTACGTACAAACTTCTTATAGAAACTAGCAAGACCAAGGAATGAGCGTAATTCATGTACATTTTTAGGAACATGCCAATGCAATATTGCATCAATTTTCTTAGGATCAACTTTTATTCATTCTTTTGATACAATATGTCCTAAATATTCTATTTCTGTCTTAAAGAATTCACTCTTTTCAGGATTTGCAAACAATTGATTTTCTTTCAGTAATTGAAAAACTAATGATAAATGCTCATAATGCTCTTTTTCACTTTGACTGAACACCAAAATATCATCAAAGAAAACAATCACACAATACTGATATTTCAGAAAGATACGGTTCATCATTCTACTGAAAGGAGCAGGTGCATTAGTTAATCCGAATGGCATGACTAAGAATTCGTAATGGCCAAACTGTGTTCTGAATGCAGTCTTAAATATGTCGGATCTATCTAGCCTCACCTGATGATATCCAGACTTAAGGTCAATTTTACTAAATATAGAAGATCCTTGCAGTTTGTCCATAAGGTCATCAACTCTAGGTATAGGATACCTATTCTTTACAGTGATCTTATTTAATGCTCGGTAGTCAATACACATACGATAAGTATTATTCTTTTTCTTGACTAAGAGTACAGGTGCACCAAATGGAGAACTGCTAGGTCGAATTAAGCCTCTATTTAGTAATTCTTCAACTTGACTCTGGATTTCTTTTTGCTCTATTTGATTGTGCCTATATGGTGCTTTGCAAGGTGGTTGTGTGCCAGGAATTAAATCAATCTTATGGTCTTCTGGACGTGAAGGTGGTAAACCTGGTGGTAGGTCTTCTGCAAAACAATCCTTAAAATATGCAAGAAATTCTTTATGCCTAGTATGCATATGATTTTCCTTTGCGTGCAATTCATTCACCCAAATGAGATATGATTTAGTATTCTTGCGTAGTGCACGTTTGGCTTGAGTATGCGAAAGCAGTAGAAAAATATGAGATGCATGCATACCATATAATGTAATAGATTTTCCTTGAAAATTAATATTCATTGTGTGCGTGGAATAATCTATATTTGGATTATGCTGGTGTCTCCAAGGCATTCCTAAAATAATGTCGCTTGACTGTAATGGGACAACTAAGAAATTTCTTCTTTCAATGTATGCACCAATTTGAATTTCTAAATCTTGAACTTCTTGTGTGCCATTATACTTAGTGCCTAAAAATGCAGCTTTTATGCGATAATGCGTAGGTACAGTATGTAATTTTAATTCCTTTACCAATTTTGCTGAAATAAAGTCATGGGTACTACCGTCATCATGCAATATAGTTCTTTCCTTTCCATGCACCATACATTTCATAGTCAACAATGAATGTGAAGTAGGCATACCTGGTAAAGTGTCGGAAGTAGTAGTAGGATCATCCTCATCTTCAGTGAAATCTGGCATATCCTCATGCTCGTCTTCGTCCATGGTTCCAAGATAGTTGATATGTGCTGGTGGCTTCTTTGAATGACAATTTGCTGCGAGATGCCCTGGCTGGTGACACTTATAGCATACTATTGGCTTGGCTTTGATTACATTATTTGCAATGGCTGGAAGTATGGGTACATTTGGATTTACTTGTGGAATAGGCTTAGGATTTGGATTGACATTGGATGGTAATGCAGGTGGTTTAGGGCAATTCTTGCGGAAAGATGGTGATGAGAAACGACCTAGATTAAACCTTCTAAAATTGGAATTGAATTGTTTAGATCCATAATTACCGTTGGCTTGGAATTGCTGTGGTCGTCTGTCTCTTCCGCGTAACTTATCTTCAGTGTCGTGAGCTAAGGAGATGGCGTCTTCAAGGGTAGCAGGCTTGAACATGTTCACTTCAGCGTAGTAATGTCCAAGAAGTCCAGACACATACTTTCGCTTATGTGTCATCTCTGGTACGTCTTCAAGCATGCGTAACTGTAGGAGTGCATTCCAAAAACGCTCTGTATACTGTGGAATAGGCTCACGATCTCACTGTTGAAGTAAATCCCATTGCTTGATAGCCTTCTCATGAAATTGCGGTGGAAGGAAATTCTGCATGAACTTCTTCTTGAAATCTTTCCAAGTAGCAGGACATTCTATGCTCTTGCGGACTACAGTCCACCATAGTGATGCTCTGTCTATCAGATGATTAGTAACACACTTGATTTTATCTTTTTCGGGATAAGTTTCCTCATGGAAATAGTCATCAAACTGGCTAATGAATGATAAAACAATCTTTCCTTCTCGTATGCCATTGAAAGTGCGAAACTTGAAACTTCGTTTACTTATCTTGGATTCCTTGCGAATGGTTTGTGCTTCAAGAGTGGCGTCGATGGTACGTCGAATCAAATCTTCAGCTTGAGGTTCTTCTTTATCGGTAGATGCTCTTTGTAGTTTTGTCAATTGCGCTTGCAATGCTTGCCTAGCCCTTCACTCTTCTTCCAATTGCAGCATGATTAGATCCAGCTTTTGTTCCATGGTAGGCTCAGGTAAGTCGTCTTCAGTCATAGGATCATCCATATGTGGGGTAGTCATCCTGTAAAACTCAATAAACCTTTCTCACTCAAAATCAGGTTAGAGGGATGAGCGTAGCTCAAATTCGGGGTTAGAAGGCTATGTATTTTTGGGTATTTCTTTCTCAATTTTCAGAAAATCTGCAATATTTCTGTATCTGTTTGCTGGAAGTACTTCAACGAACTTGTAGATAGGTAGAACAGCTTGCTGCGAACAACTTTCCAGTTCAGAGTTTTTGCATAGGAACAAGTCTTCTAGGAGTTTTAAGCTCTAGTCAATTCTGATTTAGTCTGACTTGCAGAGTTGCAGACTTGCAGAACTTAGGCCGACTTGCAGAACTTGCAGAACTTGATTCCACTTGACTTACTGAACTTGACTTTTGCAGCGCAGGACCTGGAGTTTGCCAACTTGTGTGTCTTGTCAGACTTGCAGAGAGTTGAGTGACTTAAGCTTAAGCTTAATAAGCTTAATGGAGGACTAGCAGGGCGGCGTGAAATTCGGAAGGTCTTCTGAGGCCACGATTATGAATTTTGAAGCTTAATGCTCTTAAGCTTTATAATTAAGCTTTTGATAAAGAGGATTAAGAGTTTTTCTCACTGTTTCTTCACGACTTGTATGTGAGGATGTCGGAGTGGTCCTCCGCCTGCAGAGCCTGGTCCTTCGCGATCTGACAGTAGAAAGGGGTTCTTGATCGCCAGAAGTCTGCCTGTATCGACGGTTCGCGATGAGATTGACTGTAGAGCTCGTTTGTTCCTGGAGCTCCGCCTTCGCCCGAGATTGGTAGCGATTGGAAGCTCTTGATCTCTGCTCCGCTCTGATACCACTGGTGCGCAGATCGGTCTCGCAGATAGCTCACGTAGTGAATCCCTGAAGGTCCCCAAGAACAATGAACTCTACTTTTTTGCACCAAAAAACAATGTAAAAGCATGCACGACAAGAGGCAAGAGACAAATTGGGTTCAATCTCCCCCATGTCTTGTGTGAGCACTTCACAAAGCATGTATTTAATGTATATTTCCAATCTTCATGCTCAATAATAGCCCAATTACAAAAATATGACAAGCTTTTAGCTTTTGAGTTTGCTTTCTATAAAAAATAGGAAAATAAAGCTAATGGACGGTGCCCATAGAGTCTGGCACGCCCAATCTCAATGTCCAAATAGAAATAACATATCCGGGCGCATAGGCGCATACAAAATAATAATCAATAATCAATG
The DNA here is from genome assembly GCF_053477565.2 of Lygodium microphyllum. Classification (NCBI taxonomy): domain Eukaryota; kingdom Viridiplantae; phylum Streptophyta; class Polypodiopsida; order Schizaeales; family Lygodiaceae; genus Lygodium; species Lygodium microphyllum. The sequence continues at coordinate 62,899,729 of NC_141139.1, forward strand.
TCTCAATAGACATAACAAAATATAGGCGTGGCGCCTATCAAAATATAATCCAAAGGTCGAATACTCGCTAGACTCCAATGCTTTCCTCCGCCACTGCTGCTATCTCTACACATCAATTGAAGCATTCACAATCGTTAGTAAAATAATACAATTAAACCGACAAAAGTGAATACCTAGCAGTCTTCAGCTACATAAATAAATCAACTGGTTAGAAATAAATCCTAACCTTAATTTATTACGAGTGCGCACTCTAAACTCATAAACGTTTATTAATTTAATATGCATTTTGCGGAATCACCCGCTATGGAATCACCCATGTACACACTAAATTAATGAAACGCCCGAAAAGGACAGGCGTCCCCATCAACTTCTCGCACAAAGAATCCTCTTTGTGTATGAGCCCCGGTCATCTAAGTTTACGGAATCCATCGTAAAACCTCACGGAATCCACCATGGCATGGAATCCACCGTGAAATATGCCTCCTGGCATCAATACATGTCACTTTGGAGCTTCTATCATGTATATGAACTGACATATGCATGTTGAATGTATGGAGGATTGTGGAAAGCATTGGATGCTACTGAATACTCAGATCTGGACCTAAAATAATTGCCTTGACAGTGCTTGGGCTGGTTATGAATAGTTATGTATTCCTTGACAATGATTAATGAAGATAGGTTGTCTATGCCTACTCAAATGCTCATGTATTGAACCTATCACTTCAAAGTGAATGTATGACATGATTTGAAGACTTTTTGGAGCTGCTTCAAGCTTGTTATGCTGATTTTTGGTTGACTGCAACCTGCAACCAAATTAATTGACACTTGTACTTGCTGGTTATGCACTGTTTTGTGCTTCTATGCCTATGTATGGCTTGACACATGTACTAGCCGCTATCTAGGAAGTTTTGGGACATGTATAACATGTATGCATGTTGTTTTGGGACTTGAAATTGTTGTTGGTTATACACAGTATACAGTTTTCAGACTGCATCTTTGGTCCCTCGCAGTGATGTTGCAGGAGTTTAAACTGAAGCAAATACATAGTATATGTATTGACTGTTTTACCTACGGGTTAGACCATTTGCTTTGGGACATTTTTGGGTTATCAGTGGGCTGAAATACCCTGGTTTTTAAATGCAATTAGTTGCAGAAAACTGTCATAAACTGTTGTGGACTAAACTTGGTCAGTCATACTTATTGGTTTGCAGGTAGTTAAACATCTGACAGACAGTCTATTGCATCATGGCTAATGCACATGGAACTGATAATATCACTCAGATAGTTGGAGAGAAGTTAGACAACAAGAACTTTGCATTATGGAAATTCAGAATGAAAAACTTTCTAGTTGGCAGGGGTTATTGGGATCTATGTACAGGAGATGAGGCTGCTCCCAAGTTGGCTGCAATGAATCCAAGTAATGAATAGAAAAGAGTTCATAGGCTATGGAATGAGAGAGCATGCAAGGTGCTGCATTGGTTTTCTCTATGTATATCTGATGCTATGGTAATTCAAATCACTGGATGTGAGACTCCGAAGGATGCTGGGGACATACTGATGAAAAATTATGGAACCATGACACATGCACGGAAGATCCAGTTGAAACAGCAGTTCAACAACATGTCTAAGAATGGCAAGAGCATCTAGGTGTAAACCACGGAGATTCAGACCATAGCTGATCAACTTACTACCATTGGCTCAAGTGTATCAGAAGATGATATGATTGCTGTTACCTTGAATGGATTAGGGAAAGAGTACAAAGCTTTTGACACATCCATTTCTGTTAGAGAAGAGCCCCCTACCTGGGAAGAGCTAGTTGCTTTGTTGCTGCATGAGGAGGTCAAGCTTGGTTTGAATACAGGTTCCAGTGTATCTCAGAGTAGAGACACTATGTTATACTCTAGCCAGCATGGCAGAGGATTTAGAGGTCGTGGTTCTCGTGGTTCATTTTGAGGTCATGGTGACACTCGTAATGCTTATGCACAACAGCAGCAACAGGGTAATTGGCATGGTGCAAATACACAAGGCCAGTGTGGATCTGGCAGGTTTAGAGGTAGGGGAAGATCACCCCAAGGTAGAGGTGGTGGATCTAGTTCATGGCAGTCATCTGATCAGTCCAATAGGGACAAGGATTGCCATTATTGTGGCAAGTATGGGCACATTGCAAAGGATTGCTACAAGAAGCAAGAGGATATGAAAGCAAAGGGCAGACATCATGGGCACTATGCATCTTCTAGTGGTGCTCATGATGAGCAAGTTGATAGACTATTTGCCATGCAGCATGTATCCAAAAATGCATCAAGACATAATAGAGCTGATAGATGGTACATTGACTCTGGAGCATTGAACCACATGACACCACATGGAGAGTTGTTTGATGAGATGGTTGCAGGTACACATGGTCATGTATGTACTAGGGCTGACATAAAGCATAAAGGGATTGTTCCTCTCATGATGCCTGATGGCAAGGAGAAAGGCATGCATGATGTATTACATGTACCAACCATAACAAAGAATCTTTTGTCTGTGGGTCAAATGGCAGAACAGAATCTACAAGTAAGATTTAACAAAGATGAATGCTTCATTGAGGAGTATGGAAATGGCTGCAAGCTAATTTCCAAGGGCAAAAGAGATGGCAGGATGTTTACTTTGGATGTGACCATTCTGGGACTTAAGGCAGCCATGTTTGCTCATGATGAGAGTGCCATTCGGGATGTAGAGATTTGGCACAAGCGGATTGGACATGTCAATGTACAAAAGCTGAAATCTATGCACCAGAAGGAAGTAGTACTGGGATTACCTAAATTCAAGTATAATGACTTTGGTCATGTATGCCCTGCATGTCAGTTTGGGAAGCAGACACGGTTTCCGTTCACGAGACATGTAAAAAATAGCACTAGGCCTTTACAGTTGGTGCACTCTGATGTCTGGGGTCCTTCACATAATGCTTCATTTGGAGGTGCACGGTATTATGTCTCATTTATTGATGATTTCAGCAGGTACACTTGGATTTATGTTTTGAAGCATAAAGATGATCTGTTTGATGCATTCAAAGATTTCAAGAAGCATGCAGAAAATGAGTTAGGCTGCTACATATCCTGTTTGAGATCAGATGGAGGAGGTGAATATTTCTCTAATTACTTTGATAGGTATCTTGCTAAATATGGGATCAGAAGACAACTTACTTGCAGCTATACACCACAACAAAACGGTGTTGCAGAGAGGAAAAACAGGGTCCTGATGGAATCAGCTAGAGCTATGCTGAATGAGAAATGTCTGCCAAATGGTTATTGGGCTAAAGCAGTGATGACTGCTGTCTATGTGCTGAATCGAACCCCTACAGCAGGGATTCATGATGTCACTCTATATGAGAGGCTGTATGGTCATAAACCTGATACTTCGCACTTGAAGGTATTTGGTAGCATTGCATATGTGCATATACCAGATGAAAAGAGGAAGAAATTGGATCCTAAGGCATTGAAGAGTGTGTTTCTGGGATATGCACAGGAACGGAAAGCTTATAAGTGTTATGTACCTTCTACGCATGAGACACTCATAAGCAGAGATGTGGTATTTGATGAGTTTTCATCCTGGTATGGGAATCCTGTTGCAGTGCCTATTGATAGCTCACCCAGTATGAGTCATGCTGAAAATACTCCTGCAGAGAGTACTTCCATGAGTAGTCAAACACGTGATGTATCATCTACAGTGAGTCCTTAGATAGGACGATTGCATAGTCACACTATTGCATCCACTGACACGGATATGTCAGTGAGGGGGAGAATAGATAAGGGAAAAGAAAATGTTTTTGAAGATGTAACAAGTCGACTCACTACAGGTTATGAGTCATCTAGCAATGACAGCTTAGACAGTGAATTGGGGATTCCATCTGTTATGACGCCAAGTGCTAAGCAGAGTCGTTATGTGCTGCCTCAAGCTCATAGTGAGCCACAGCTCAAGAGATTAGAGAGGGTCAGACGACCTATTGATAGATACACTTACACTCGATATTCAGCCCGTCATTATGCTTATATGATGAAAGTAACAAGTTTTAGAGAACCAAGTAAGTTTGATGAGGCAGTTGCAGATGAGGATTGGTGTGCTGCTATGGATGAGGAATATTCAGCTTTCGCTGAAAATGGCACATGGGATTTGGTACCGTTGCCTGAGGGCAAAACACCTATTGGCTGCAAGTGGGTGTATAAGGTAAAATGTAAATCAGATGGATCATTGGAAAGATACAAGGCCAGGCTGGTTGCAAAAGGGTATGCGCAGCAGTATGGTCTTGATTATGAGGAGACTCTCAGCCCTGTAGCAAAGATGGCTACAGTTAGAACTATGATTGCTTTGGCAGTAGCTAGAGGCTGGAAACTATGGCAGATGGACGTAAAGAATGCCTTTCTGAATGGAGAGTTACAGGAAGAAGTTTACATGGAACAGCCTGAAGGCTATGTGCATCCAGAATTTCCAGCACATGTATGTCAGCTGAAAAATGTATTATATGGGCTGAAATAGGCACCCAGACCATGGAATGCTTGCATTAGCAGTTATTTGTAGCAAATGGTTTTCGATTGGGTGATGCTGATCATAGTTTGTTTGTGAAGAAGTCAGATCATGGCTATATATTCCTAGTTGTCTATGTTGATGACTTGATCATTACAGGAGATGATGAAAGCAGGATTGTTGAAGTAAAGATATGTTTACAGGCGGAGTTCAAGGTCAAGGACCTAGGAGAGCTGAAATATTTTTTGGGGATTGAGGTTGTCTCTACACCTCAAGGCATATAGTTGCTACAGAAGCAATATGCTCAGGACATGTTACAAAAATATGGTATGGCTGATTGCAAGCCTATGGATACCCCTTTAGAGCAGAATGTCAAGCTGCAGATTGATGTTGGGACAGAGATTGAGAATGTTACCATGTACAGACAGATGGTAGGCTGCTTGATCTATCTCACGATGACTAGACCTGACTTGAGTTATGCTATGGGGCTGATCAGTCAGTTCATGGAGAAGCCTCGCAAACCACACTTGGATGTAGTCAGGAGAATTCTAAGATATGTAGAGAGTACCACAGATCATGGACTGTTTTATGCATATGGAAAACCCCTTGACTTGATGGGATATATTGATACTGACTAGGCTGGTTGCACTTATGACAGGAGGTCAACTAGTGGCTATGCAGTTGGATTGGGTAGTAGCATGATCAGTTGGTAGATTAAGAAACAACCTGCAGTTGCACTGTACAGTATGAAAGCAGAGTGTTGTGGTGCAGCCTTAGCGGCTTGTGAAGCTATGCGGTAAACAGAAGTTGTTGAATGACTTGGGAATACACTTGGATAGCAAAGTAAGGCTATATTGTGACAATTTAAGTAGTGTCATGTTAGCAAGCAATCCTGTTTATCATGCAAGATCGAATTTCATTGAGGTTCACTACCATTTCATTAGGGAAATGGTTTTAGCAGATTAGATTGACTTGGAGCATGTGAAGACTGAAGACCAGGTAGCAGACATCTTTACCAAATCACTTGGTAAAGATAAGTTCGTTTACTTTAGACAGCTACTTGGAGTGATGCAGATGATTTGAGTTTTTGGTTTGAGCTTGAGGGGGAGTGTTAGAAATCAAGCTCCACTCTTCAGTTTGTATTGGTGTGTAACTGACATCTGTGACAGCTTGTGTACAACTATCTCCATGTGTCTACATTAAATAAGTCGGGTTAGAAGTTAGTCAGTGACTTGACTAGAGTTAGCCAGTCTAGTCAGTCTAGTTTACTATACATTGTATTGGGTGGTTTTAGTGTGAAGTTAAATAATGAAGAAAAGACATTGAGAGCCTGAAGGCTCATGGATATGGTGTTTCCCTGTCTCTCTCTCTCTCTCTCATCTTTGAACATAGTTAGCACTTGGGATATGTTGCATTGATTTAACCATTCCTAAGTGAGTCCTTTGTGGTTCGGTGTTTAGGGTAAAACAATATACTTGTCTATTTATGAAGATATTGTCTTGATCAAAGAGAAGAAAAACTAGTTGCATTACGATACCATACACGATTCATTGCCTACATATGATTAGATTTACATCCCCTAACTTTTTTGGTTAAGATCAAAGCGTATGTAAGGTCACGTCATAATTTCCATTGATGCATTCACGATTCATGTTGCTAGGCTTTTAGGGTTTATGTTAAAACAATCCATGCAGCCTTTTCCTAACTTCATTTTTGAATGAGATATTCGTATGCTAAATGAGCATTACACAACCTTTCGTAACTACTTACGTAATTGATTGAGATTTATGCCAATTGACTAGAGTTTAATCTACTTCATACAGCCCTAGAATCATTTCCATGCTTTGCAAATTCCTACAGTTGTTAGCAACCTTCTTTAATGAATCATTGCGAAGAAGAGATGTCTAATCATGCGACATGCGATTTAATCTTTTCATGCATAATCGAAGTGTACTACAATAATTTCGACTTGTAAAGATGGTCATTAGTTGATCTAGATTCGATACTTTGCAATGTATAGAAACAACTTGCTAAGAATGCATAGACATCTTATGTTCTCCTTTCGTTCGTTTCTTTGAGAAATACAAATGACCAATTGTTCAATTGTGAGTTATTTCCTTAAATTAGCCAATGTATTTCAAGTGTGAAAGTGCATCTTTATCAAACTCGGTGGATTTGATAAGCATAAGCGCAACCTAATTCCATGAATTAACCATGCATGTTTGTAATACTTCGACATAAATCAAGAAATAGGAAGAAAACCTGGCCTTGTGGGTTCGGTGAAATGTCCACATGTATGTTAGGAGATGATCCTCCTGCAGTTGCACCTTGTGCCTTTTTAGGGGCCATCGTGTATTTGACCTTCTTGCCTTGGCCGCAGACTTATGATCTTGGCCCGTCTCCCTCGTACGCGAATATTCCTTTTCGTGGTACGGCTTCCTTGACAGAAGCACCATCTTTCGGAATCGGACTTTAGAAGGCCTTAGGGTTCAAAGCTTGGGCCTCTTTGTTTTAAAAATCCCAGGGGTTTAAGGAAATTATGGGAAAAATCGAGTGGGAAGTGCTTTGTAGCTCCCTCTCCTTCAAAGCCCTAGGAAGGTGTATTAGGGAACTAGTCCACTTCGAAGCTTAAGAGGGAAAGAAAATTTTGGGCTTTCAGAGGGTTCAAAAGGGAAGGGACCTTTTAATCGGTTAGAAAAAATAGGCTTGTGGGAGTTGCAATAGGAAGGATGGTTTTGAATCTGGTGGTTAGAGTGGACTTAAGGAGAACCAACGGAAGAGAGGGTTTAAAACCTACTAATATGGCTTGTGTGGGAATGCAATGGGAGGCTTTAAAAGGAAACGAAGGTTAAAAAGCCTTATGGAAATGCTATGAAAAGGGGCTTAAAAACCCAGGCTAAGGTGACTTTTGGGGAATCCAAGGGGGGAAAAAGGGGCTTAATTCCTGGGGTAAGGTGAGCTTTTAAAGGGACTTGGGTGGAACCCCACGGGAAGGGGGGCTTGGAGGAGGCCCTTAGAAGCTTTCAAGAAGCTTCTGTAGGTGTGGTGAAACCACGTGGACAAAAAGGAAGACGGCCGAATTGGCAGTTAGCGACGTCTAGTTTCTGGCGGCGGCTTCACAAGCCCAGGCGGCAGCTGGCGCAACACCTCGGCAGCATCAACCCTCCCTCCTCTCAAGACAATGGCAGCGTAGTGTACTTCTTGCCTCTCTTCTGTCAGGCTCACGACCCCCTCAACTCCCCTCCTCACACAATTGCGGCAGCCTGTCGCAGTTGTACTTCACGATTCCCTCCTCACACACAATTTCCTCATCTTCTCTCCCTCCTTCACCCCTTAGAGGTGAGTTATATAGTTGAAGGGAGGGGGAGAGCTCCCTCCCATGTGGTGCCCCGCATGCCTATCCTCCCCTCCACCTCTCTAGTTCCATTTCAGTCCATCACCTTCCCTCAGCCACGCTTCCGCTGGGGGAAGGTAATAAAAAAATTTGCAATAAATATAACATTATCCTCTTGACCTCCTCCCAAGAGGAGGTTCACATGTAGATATGCGGGTTTCTTTAAACCTTAGTCTCGATTTTTGCTAGTGGAGGGTCATGTTGTGTACAACATAAAGATCGCACTGTCCGTATCTTCAATGCCGGAATTGTCATTGCATGAGACTCACGCGGCTCATAATATTTTTCAGCAGAAATATTACACTCCAATGCTAAAGCTTAGAATCATGTCTAGGATTCAGTAGCTTAGAATCTTGCCTAGGATTAAGCTTCGCGACAAAAAGCGTTCTTCCCCATCTTTTTTAATTTATTTTTTAATACATCTTAATATTCCTTAAAAAAGTAATTAGACTCTCTTTTGTTATTTTTTTCAACATTATACTTCTCTTTTTGTTCTTTTTCCAAGATGAGTTGCGAGATAATGAGACACGTCGACCTCACCTGTGAGCTGTGAGTATGCTTCATTATTTCATTGATTTCTAGATCTTCAGAGGAAAACAACCATCATTTGTTGGTGATGAGGTTAGACAATTTCTAACAATTCGGTGAGTTTTTAGATTTTTAAAACATCAATGCAGTGTGATAGCCTGATTAATTTCGGAAATGATGAACCGTTTCGGGGAAATCCATTTGCAGATAGCTAAGCTAGGATTATTTTGTTAGCATGATTAATAACTTTGTGTCCTCTTTCTCATCAGAGAATTTATCTACCAAAGTGGGTCTCGTCGCAAATGCCGGAGGTCGTTTTACTGTCACACATGCTGGCTTCATCTCTCTCGACTGTCGGAAATCCCCCTATTGCTATGGAGAGCAGTTCGCTACATTCATATTTTTCACTACCTCTATAGATAGCATCAGCAGACAGGCAGTCGTAACAAAGGCGGCGGGGCGAGGGCGGGAAGGGCAGTTCCAAGCGACACCACAAGGTCCTCCGTGACAACATCCAGGGCATCACCAAGCCTACCATCCGCCGCCTCACCCTACATGGAGGGGATGCGTCAAGTGCGTCAGTGGTCCTGAAGATCTTCCTAGAGAATCTCATTCGGGATGCCATAACCTACATGGAGCATGCCCACCATGGCAAGGCGGTCACCACCATGGATGTCGTCTATGCTCTCAAGCACCAAAGGTCAACACACTTAGGTGGAGAACCACATAGTCGTAGATGCTGGCTTCGTCTCTCCTGGCTAGTTTCGGTGGCAAAACTGCTAAATGTCTTCTCATGCTTTGAATGTTAGCAGAAATTTGCGCTACAGCCGTTTAGTAGCAATGAACTAGCATTATGAATGCCAGAATTACTGTGCCCTACTTTCCAAAAAGTTGATTCAGTGCGACCTCCGCTGTAGTTTCTATTGCCAACTCCAATATACATCTGATAACTAGATGTATATTGTCTTAATCACCCAAGCTTGTACTCCATCTACCCAAATAGTTTATATGTATGTGTCCCACCGTCTATCTATCCAGCTTGTCTACACATGCAATCAACCAGGCACTTACTCTTGTAGCAAATTGTATCTTTTGCTTGTTTGGAAATCTTTGCCTCCCCATGAATTGAATATGGTTGTAATAAGCAATGCAAGTATAAGCATCTTAATCAATCGAGTGGACATTTACAAGGTACTGTGATATGAATTCGAGCTACAAGATCTAGGTTATATAGTAATGCTAAAGCAAATCCAAGCTTATGCATAGCTTGGACCACTTGGGCATCCTATCCACTAAAGGCCATGCCTCACTCACGGGTACCACCACAGTCAAGGCTCCCCCCCACTCATCTTTCACTCGAGGACATACTCTATATTAGGAGGATCTATTCTATGGCTCAAAGTTATGTTATACAAAAAGTAATGCACCTATCTATACTAGCATGTGTAGTATTCCACACATATAATAGAGTTTCTAATCATCAATAGAGCTAGATTTATAGCTAATTTCCTTATATACTTATCCTTCATGGAGATCTAATAGCCGATGATATGATTTTGCTCATTGGAAGTGGTGTAATCACCTTTAATGCTATTATTATCTTTAGACTAGACTTAATCATAGGAATCATGTACTTGTATACACAAGATAGGCACAATCAATGTCACACCATATATTATTTCAGAGCTTTTGCATGAACATGATGGTGCAACCTCTATTGTATTTAGGTGTCATTCACAAGAGTGTAGATTTCTCTTAAGGTAGGGCTATAGCGCCCCCCACCCCCCCGGTGTTAAACTCATTAGCCCTTTGTCTTGGGCTTTATAAGCCCCCTTTCCCCCCCAATAGAACTAAGGCCTTAAAGGTTTTATTACCTTTTCCTTCCTGTTTAATCCCTTAAACCCCTATCCCTTGGCTTCGGGATCACCCCCCCCCCCCCCCCCCGCCCCGTGTCTAAACCCTTGGCCCCCTTCCCTTGTGCCATTTTGGAACCCCCCGTGTCTTTAAAAAAACCCCCTTAGGGCCCCTTCCTGTGGGATTGGAGATTTTCCCCCATAAAAGGGTTTTGACCTTAAAGGTCTTATCTCCCCGATTTTTATTTCCTCCGTAGGGCCCTTGTTCATTATAACCTTCGGGACTACCCCGCTTATATATTCTCCTAACGCCTCTTTAGGCCCCCTTTTCCAATATCCTTTAAGGCTACCTTTTCCCCCCTTGGAGTTCCTCCCTTAGGATTCTATAAGACCCTTTTCCCCCCAAGAGAATTTGTCCTTAGCTTTTCCTTTCAAACTCACAAAATACCCTTGGAGCTTTGTTATTTTTCCCCACTCGTAAAAGAGACGAGAGTGTCGAGGCATTTAACATCTTCCTTTCCCACTCAAAATCCTCGTAAGGGATTACACACCTTTTTCATTCCTCGATTGTGCGAGTCACTACAAGGCCATTAAGCCCCTCCCATGGCTTTAATGGGTCTTAGTCGTGAAAGATTCTGAACACCCCTCTCAAATTCCCAACTCCAAGGAGGAAGCCTTCTATAACTGCTTTCGACGGACGGTGCAAGTTATTGCAAAAGAGAGCCACGGTGGAATATCAAAAAGGAGTTGTAAAGCTACTTCCACGATGGAAATGCCTCCTAAGAAAGTCCAAGGCACAACTGTGAGAGGGTCGTCTCCTGGCATCCACGTGGATATCTCACCCCAAGCCCAGGTTTTCCTTTCTAGTTTTTTTTGGTATTGTTGTAATTCAGTCATGCAAGGTTAATTGCTAGAAATAGGATACTATTTTTGTCCTAGTTGTTCACAACGAATGAACTTAGTCATTAATACCTTTAATGAAACATGCAAAATAAAGAAAGCATAAATGCATTTCTAGCAAATAGCTTTACGCAATGAAATGAATTATAAGGTAGATTATTATCCATTAAAATAGTATACTTCGATTAAGCCTAGAAGTATAAACTGCATCTCGCACTATTAACCCATATCGCAATGAATCATCATGGAAAGTGCAAAGCATGAAATAAATCTTACGATGCATAAACTCTATGAAATTATCGTTGTCAACTATATAAATTAGCAAGAAAAAGGTTGCTTATTTAGCATGAATTTTGTTCGCAAAGAAAAGGGAAGATTAGTTGAAATTAACCTCAAACTGATAAGTTAGGGTTAAAAAAATCAATTTACGCATAGTCAATGAATCATGTGGAAGTAATCTCAAAATTATCTTCTAGAGTTAACCAAATTGGCATAAACCTAAAACACCTAAGCCGCGGAGTACTCGTTCCGAATAAGTTAAATTCTAAGAAACACCTATACCTTAAATACTTTCCCACATTCACTGAATGTAGGGACATTGAAAATGTAATTGGAAAGTGAGCTAGGGTTTGTCCCTAAGAAGCTTACAAGATGAAACTTGGAAACCCTAGGTCTAACGAGGTTAGCCTAGTAACCTGAAACAGATTGTTTCATGACTCCATGGTCTCATAGTTCGATGCGACACTCGCGCAGCAAGTGCGGAGTCATATGATCTTGTGATTGGATCACAAGAGAATGGCCAAATTCTTACAATGAGGTTGGCGGATCCTTACGCAAGTTATCTTGCAAGAGGATGAATACTTTAGTATCCTTCTTGAGTAAGGAAGATTAATTGGAAACTAAAGACCAACCGCCGATAAACTGAAGTAACCAATGAATGTAAGGTTTGACCAAGTTGGGTTAATAGGGTACGCCCTAACCTAGGATATAGGGAATCTTGCCAAGTTGCAAGTCATCCCGGATCAAGTGCTGGATGCATTCAAAAGGAAGGACTCATTCCTTAGCAGTTTGCCAACAAAAATGTTCAATGGAAATGTTTGTGCTTACTACAGATTCTAGAGCACTGTTTAGCTTTGTTTGATCAATGAATTAAAAGATAAATGGATATCTATTCTTCACGTTCAAGTCTTGAAGGGAGAGGCAGCTTCAATTACCCCCGACTGCCTGCCTGACCCTAACCAAGGGGGTTGTTGACCGCGCTCGGAAAGTGGACCGAACCTGCCGCGAGAGGTCTCTCTGTTGAGCGTCACTTTGAGCACGAGGATGTTTGGGTGCTAGGGGGGGCTCTGGCTATAAATCCCTCGCCTTCCGGGCCCTGCACAAGAGGCTAACGTGACTCGGGATTGGATCTCGAGGCCCGCATACTACTCTACGGGCGGAAACTTGGAATAGTGATCCCTGTGGATTGCTAGATAGCCTTCGGGCGGATTGTGGATAAGCCTACGGGCTAGACTCTTTGTATTTCAAAGATAAATATGATAACTTGTTAATAAGGAACTTGTTTGATATTGTTTTTCTATGTCAAGCGATAAGATTACGAGAAGGAACCAGTGGCTAACATGTTAATTAAAGAAGCTAGTTGTCACATGTCCAACTAATGTGTTAGGTAATTAAATAACTAAAACAACCCAAGGAAAGTGCGGAGGATGGGCCATAGGTCCGTCCTACGAATGGGTGGTCCCGGTTACCTGGAAAATTTTCTCAACATCATGATGGATAGCAGGAAGATCGTCAAAGAACACGAATAACAAAAGCATTGACTTAGAGTTATGATTGAACCCGATTTACGTTGTTTTAGGGGAACGGAATGGGACTAGCCTTATGGCAGAGAGTTTGAGCTTTGCATCCCTCTCATTTCCCGTTCTCCTTGAACCAAGTGCAGCGTAAATCCGCTTCAGACCTGGTGTTTCTGCGTAAAGTAGTTCGCTTAGGTCCGACGCTAGTTGCTGTTAGGAAATGACCAATAAGAAAAACCCTAATTTAGGTTGATCCTAAGTGGAAACGGCCGGAATACTTCCGCTATGTCGTAGACACGGAAAGCCCTAGATCGCAAACCCCGTAACATTCCATAGGAATGCCAGGCGGAGCTTTCTAGACACCCTTTCCGATGGACTGCTAAGACGTATCCCAAGGATACAAGTGGACACATTACAGTTGGTATCAGAGCCGACCAACAACGGAATTGTTTTTATGAAATCTTAATAAGTTTAAGTAAAGCAAATGTTGATGTTCAAACATTTCGTTACCTTCAATGCTGTCTTGCATAATTACGAAGTGTGGAACAAGATCTTGGTATTTCGAGTCATGTTTATGACTGCAATGCATTCTCCGCATTATCGACAAAGGGTTGGGATGATGAACATCCTGGAGCAAATCTATAATCCATCACCCTTGTACATGGAACGAAGATGGACGGGTGCCTCAGGAATCTAATATATAGCCGCCCACCGGTTTGCTTATCTACAAACTAACCTAAAAAGGATCAAGTGGTTGGAAGACCTGAAAGTCATGAAGCTGTTCATTTTTGTGGAAGCTCGCGTAAACTCAACTTTATATATTCAAGGTCGGAGAGTTGAGATGAACTCATATGTATATGAGGAAGTAACCCGTGTAATCCTCGCCGACATGATCAAAGTTTTGGGGCGCCATGAAAAAAATGGATTCCAAAGGAAAGGATATCTTGAGCTTCCAATGACTTACCGATTCCTGAAGATCCATGACCCAAAACCATACTATTATATAGTTCCTGTATATAAATGCAATACAACGTTATTCTCCCCAAACTAAATGTAGCAGTTGGCTTATCATTGCAAGAAATGTTGTATTCTGAAAGGGCTATGCCCATATAAATACAAATAAGACTTCTATTTTATCAATGTCTGATTGTGCATAAGAATTGATAAAAAGTTAAGTAGCTACATTGCTTACGTGATAGCAGAATTGAAGATGTAATATGAATCAATAACGATTATCGTATAATAAAGAAACCTTTATCCAGGCACAACCTCAGCTACAGGTTCTTAGTTTGCCTCCTACATCAAGTACTGCTGTAATCTAGAAGAAGAAGTTTCTTCTCAAGAAGATCAAGCCACCCGAGTTTGACGGGAGGGGTAGGTCCGTCCAAGATGATGCTGAAATTTGGATTGAATCCATGGAGGATTACTTCGAAGCAGCCAGTACTGCACCCGCCAATCAAGCTATGCTCGCCAAGCTAAAGCTCACCGGTGAAACCAGGCTTAGGTGGAAGCAATGGTGCAGGGATTGAGGGATCACGGAGGGATCCATTACCAGGGAGAAACTGAAGAAAGTTGTGTAGGGAAGATACCTGCCACCTGCATATCGCACACAGAAAATGAATGAGTTCTACAAGCTAAAACAACTAGGACTCACTCTTGACGCATACTATTCCAAATTTGTCTTACTTCTTAAGTATGTGTCGCAGATGGACATGACACAGCAGGCATCCACATTTTGTGTGGGTTTAAATCCACCAGTAAATACCCATCTCGAATCTATACGTCCATCAGATCTTCAGGATGCACTCATTCGAGCTGCGCCTATAATTCAGGAGGTGCAAGCTAGACCAAGGGGTAACAAAGCTTGGTCTTATAATGACACGAACAAAGGAGCATTCAGACCTCAGATAAAGAGAGTTCAAGGTCATAATCAGGGACAAAGAAAGAAAGCAAGGATGAAAAACGTCAACAACTTTGTTTCTACCCAAGGCAATGGCCAAAACCTCCGTTGTTTCCACTGTAACGAACCTGGTCACTTCAAGAGGCAATGTCCCAAGCTTGGTGGAGGGCATCGCCAAGCGCCTTTCCAAGGAACGGGCCGTGGTCAAGGAGCCGCTACCCAAGGCAAAGGAAGAACCGCCTGTGTTGCTAATAGGCAAATGTGCGAAGAAGAAGAAGAAGAAGATCCGACCATGGAAGCAGAGTTTGAAAGAGCGACAGTCCATGCCGCTCTACACAAGAAAGGGCCTAATCGCCAGTTCTCAGTAATTTAGACACCGTCGGACTATCAAGGTAAAAGTTTCAAGACCTTGATTGATTGTGGCAGTCACATTCCTTTATCTCAAGAGCATGTGCAAAAAGATTAGGAATAACCACAGTAGGAGCACCTACCCTGCTTGTGGAATTGGCAAATTTAGGTATCCATGAGTGTCTACTCGGAATGGATTGGCTTAAGCTTAACGATGCCCACATTCATTGTGGGAAGGGTCAAGTTTCATTTTGAAACTCTGAAAGGGAATTAGTCACAACTCAGGGTGAGGTTGGAGTGCTGAGAATCCAATTGGCCAAAGTATCTCGGATCATAAAAGGAGTCAGAAAAGGATTACGTGTCTAATTGATCAAACTCAACAAGTTAGATCAGAAGCAAGAGTCTAATCAAGGACCTTCTTGGCTAAAGGAATACACGAACGTATTCCCTGAAGAGTTAACAGAACTCCCGTCCCAAAGAGAAGTGGATCATGAGATTAAGTTAGTACCAGGAGCTGCGCCAATTGCAAAGAGACCTTATAGAATGTCCATACCAGAAGCAATTGAGCTGAAGGAACAACTCAAGCAATTGCTAGAGGAGGGCTATATCCAACCTAGCAACTCATCGTGGGGAGCTCCAGTACTATTCCAGAAAAAGAAAGATGGAACACTTCGACTATGTATTGATTACCGAGGATTGAATCAATCAACGGTCAAGAACAAGTACCCTATTCCTAGAATAGATGAGCTTCTTGATCGTCTTCAGGGTGCAAAGATCTTCTCCAAGATTGATCTCAGGTCAGATTACTATTAGATAAGGATCAAGGAAGAAGATATTCCCAAGACGGCCTTCAATACAAGATATGGGCACTTTGTGTTCCTAGTTATGTCGTTCGGACTTACGAATGCACCTGCCACCTTCAACAGGTTAATGCAGGATATCTTTAGGCCATATCTTGATGATTTTATGCTTTTCTTCTTTAACAACACTTGATCTATTCTAAACATGAAGAAGATCATGAACCCCAACTTCGGATTGTTCTTAAGACAATGAGGTCACATAAGTTGTATGCTAAGATGAAGAAGTGTGCATTCTTCAAACACCAAATTGAATATCTGGGATTCATAGTATTAGCGGAAGGAATCTCAGTGGACCCAGCCAAGGTCAGAGATATGCTTCAATGGCCAATACCAACATCTGTCAAGGAAATACACAGCTTTCTTGGATTGACAGGATGGTATAGGGTCTTCATAAAAAACTATGCTTTGATTGCAGCACCCCTGACCGACTTACTGAAGAAGCAAACTTCCATTGCATGGTCAACTCCCGAACAAAATAGCTTCGACAGATTGAAGAAAAGTTTGTTATCAACACCTATTCTAAAGCTTCCAGACCTCAATAAAGAGTTCGAGGTAGTAACTGATGCTAGCATACTTGCCTTGGGGTGTGTACTCATGCAGGAAGGTCATCCTGTAGCATACTCTTCAAGGAAATTGAAGAGTCATGAAAAGAATTATGGTACGCATGCTCTGGAATTGCTAGCTATCATCCATGCTCTAAAGCTTTGGACACACTACCTGTTGGGTAACAAGTTTACTCTAGTAACTGACCATAAGAGTCTCAAATGGATCTTTACCTAGAATGAGCTCAACATGAGGCAACGTCGGTGGATTGAAGTGTTGGAGGAGTATGACTTTGAAATTAAGTACCGACCAGGAAAAGAGAATGTAGTCACCGATGCACTTATTCGCAAGGCATTCCTTAATTCCCTAATCTTGCAGAATCCATCAACAGCCAGATCTCTAGCTACAAAAGTATCTATGCCAAACAGCCCTATACTTGAGCTAGCTAGAGAGGATGCATGCCATGATCCGGCCTACCAAACAATGCTAAGGGAGATCTCTATCAAAGATCGGAATCAAAAGTTGCAGGCCAAGTATCATGAATTTTCTATCAATAGTGGACTTGTCTATTATAGAACAAGGCTGTGTATACCAGCAAGCCAATCACTTAAGCAGAATATATTGTGGGAAGCTCATGATTCCCCTTTCGCAGGACATCCTAGCTATGCCAAGACTCTTAATGCAGTTAGGAAGAGCTACCATTGGGAGAGGCTTAAAGGTGACGTTCTCAAATATCTCACCGAGTGTTTGTCTTGTCAACGTATCAAAGCCGACATGTCAAGATGCCAAGGAAATTGCAACCGCTTGACATCCCCCAAATGAAATGGGAATTTATCAGTATGGATTTTGTTGTAGGCCTACCCCAAGTTCAGGGAGGATACAACTCCATCATGGTTGTGGTTGACATGATTACTAAGGTTGCACACCTTATTCCAGTAAATACAAACTAGAAATTCTTAGACATTGCAAGATTGTTTATCAAGGAGATATTCAAGATACATGGGTTACCCAGCAGAATCATTAGTGATCGTGATTCTCTCTTCACATCACACTTCTGGAGAGCTATCTTTGAAGCTATTGGGACTCAACTCTATTTTAGCACCGCTTACCATCCCCAAACAGACGGCCAAACAGAGCGAGTAAATCAAGTCATCGAGGATATGCTTAGGGCATATTGCTGTCGTGAGCCGAAGAGGTGGATTCAAAACTTGCCTTTTCCTCCGTGTTTAATCCCTTAAACCCCTATCCCTTGGCTTCGGGATCACCCCCCCCTCCGTGTTTTAAACCCTTGGCCCCCTTCCCTTGTCCCATTTTGGAACCCCCCGTGTCTTTAAAAAAAACCCCTTAGGGCCCCTTCCTGTGGGATTAGAGATTTTCCCCCATAAAAGGGTTTTGACCTTAAAGGTCTTATCTCCCCTGTTTTATTTCCTCCTTAGGGCCCTTGTTCATTATAACCTTCGGGACTACCCCCCTTATATCTTCTCCTAAGGGCTCCTTAGGCCCCCTTTTCCAATAGCCTTTAACGCTACCTTTTCCCCTGTTGGAGTTCCTCCCTTAGGATTCTATAAGGCCATTTTTTCCCCAAGAGAATTTGTCCTTGGCTTTTCCTTTCAAACTCGCAAAATACCCTTGGAGCTTTGTTCTTTTTCCCCACTCGTAAAAGAGAAGAGAGTGTGGAGGCATTTAACACCTTCCTCTCCCACTCAAAATCCTCGTAAGCGATTCCACACCTTTTTCATTCCTCGATTGTGCAAGTCACTACAAGGCCATTAAGCCCCTCCCGTGGCTTTAATGGGTCTTAGTCGTGAAAGATTCTGAAAACCCCTTTCGAATTCCTGACTCCAAGGAGGAAGCCTTGTATAACTGCTTTCGATAGACGGTGCAAGTTATTGTAAAAGAGAGCCATGATGGAATATCAAAAAGGAGTTGTAAAGCTGCTTCCACGGCAGAAATGCCTCCTAAGAAAGTCCAAGGCGCAGGCGGGAGGGTCATCTCTTGGCATCCACATGGATACCTCACCCCAAGCCGAGGTTTTAATTCCTAGTTTTTTTTGGTATTGTTATAATTCAGTCATGCAAGGTTAATTGCTAGAAATAGGATATTATTTTTGTCCTAGTTGTTCACGACAAAGGAACTTAGTCATTAATACTTTTAAAGAAACATGCAAAATAAAGAAAGCATAAATGCATTTCTAGCAAATAGCTTTATGCAATGAAATGAATTATAAGGTAGATTATTATCCATTAAAATAGTATACTTCGATTAAGCCTAGAAGTATAAACTGCATCTCACACTATTAGCCCATATCACAATGAATCATCATGGAAAGTGCAAAGCATGAAATAATTCTTACGATGCATAAACTCTATAAAATTATCGTTGTCAACTGCATAAATTAGCAAGAAAAAGGTTGCTTATTTAGCATGAATTTTGTTCACAAAGAAAAGGAAAGCTTAGTTGAAATTAACCTTGAACCGATAAGTTAGGATTTAAAACAATCAATTTACGCATAGTCAACGAATCATGTGGAAGTAATCTCAAAATTATCTTCTAAAGTTAACCAAATTGGCATAAACCTAAAACACCTAAGCCGTGGAGTACTCGTTCCGAATAAGTTAAAGTCCAAGAAATGCCTATACCTTAAATACTTGCCCACATTCACTGAATGTAGGGACATTGAAAATGTAATTGGAAAGTGAGCTAGGGTTTGTCCCTAAGAATCTTACAAGATGAATTTTGGAAACCCTAGGTCTAACAACATCAGCCTAGTAACCTGAAACATATTGTTTCGTGACTCCATTGCCTCATAGTTCGATGCAACACTCGTGTAGCAAGTGCGAAGTCATATGATCTTGTGAGTGGATCACAAGAGAATGGCCAAATTCTTGCAATGAGGTTGGCGGATCCTTACGCAAGTTATCTTGCAAGAGGATGAATACTTTAGTATCCTTCTTGAGTAAGAAAGATTAATTGGAAACTAAAGACTAGCCGATAAACTGAAGTAACCAACGAACGTAAGGTTTGACCAAGTCGGGTTGATAGGGTACGCCCCAGCCCAGGATATAGGGGATCTTGCCAAGTTGCAAGTCATCCCAGATTGAGTGCTGGATGCATTCGAAAGAAAGGATTCATTCCTTAGCAGTTTGCCAACAAAAACGATCATCAATGGAATTGTTTGTGCTTGCTACAAATTTTAGAGCACTGTTTGGATTTGTTTGATCAATGAATTAAAAGATAAATGGATATCTATACTTCAGGTTGAAGTCCTGAAGTAAGAGGTAGCTTCAGTTACCGCCGACTGCCATTCTCACTCTAACCAAGGGGGTTGTTGGCCATGCCAAAAAATTGGACCGAACCCGCTGCGAGAGGTCTCTCCATTGAGCGCTACTTGGAGCAGGAGGATGCTTGGGTGCCAGGGGAGGCTCTGGCTATAAATCCCTCGCCTTTCCGGCCCTGCACAAGAGGCTAATGTGACTTGGGATTGGATCTCGAGGCCCGCATACTAGTCTTCAGGCAAAAACTTGGAATAATGATCCCTGTGGATTGCTGGATAGCCTTCGGGCGAATTGTGGATAAGCCTACGGGCTGGACTCTTTGTATTTCAAAGATAAATATGATAACCTATTAATAAGGAACTTGTCTGATATTTTTTTTCTATGTCAAGTGATAAGATTACGTGAAGGAACCAGTGCCTAACGGGTTAATTAAAGAAGCTAGTTGTCACATGTCTAACTAATGTGTTAGGTAATTAAATGACTAAAACAACCCGAGGAAAGTGCGGAGGATGGGCCATAGGTCCGTCCTACGGATGGGTGGTCCTGGTTGGCTAGGAACTTTTCTCAAAATCACGATGGACAGCAGGAAGATCGTCAAAGAACACGAACAACAAAAGTGTTGACTTAGAGTTATGATTGAACCCGATTTACGCTGTTTTAGGGGAACGGAATGGGACTATGCCTTATGGCAAAGAGGTTGAGCTTTGCATCCCTCTCATTTCCCATTCTCCTTGAACCAAGTGCAGCGTGAATCCGCTTCGAACCTGGCGTTTCTGCGTAAAGTAGTTTGCTTGGGTCCGATGCTAGTTGCTGTTAGGAAATGACCAATAAGGAAAACCCTAATTCAGGTTGATCCTAAGTGGAAATGGCCGGAATACTTCCACTACGTGGCAGACACGGAAAGGCCTAGATCGCAAACCCTGTAACAGTCCATGGGAGTGCCGGGCGGAGCTTTCTGGACACCCTTTCCGATGGACTGCTAAGACATGTCCTGAAGATACAAGTGGACACGTTACACATATGATTGAACTTTCAATGATCGAGAATAAGCCCTCAATCATACTTTTGCCATCGAGACTAAGATTGGAGGTTGTTAAAAAGTTTTTATTTCCATAACCACGTGCACGTTTGCGAGGGTTTTATTGTCCCCCTTAATATAGATATTTGAGCACCAAATTGATGCATTCAAAGTCAACTATACTTTGTAGACAATGCATGTGTGGTTCAATAGTTTTTGTAATTCAAGTACATCAAAAGCTTTTTCCTTTTATAGTAGACATGATGAAATGAAGGAATTCCTCAAGCTCACTCCAGGGAATGAAAAGAAAGAACCTTGTGGAAAGGATTGTGAAGCAAGATGATAGGACTGATATGGCACCAATTAAGACACGTGAAGCTAATCCAAATCGAGAAGAAAGTAAGACGGGTGATGATCATGGTGATAGTACTTCCAATGTTGCAAAGAATAAACAACAGGAGGACTTAGATAATGAGTGCATTATTCCAAAACCTATGCAAAACCATATGGATCCAAAATCCTCATTGAGAGTCAACCCAAGCAATTCTACATGGTTCCTTTATGTCCATGTGTATATTATCAAAGGGTAAGGAAACTTAGATAGGATTTGTTAGTGCTCAAGGTGGCATTTGAGAATGAGGATTACATCCCCACCAAAGGCTCTTTCATCCTCTCAATTGCCTTGCCGAATGAGACACAACAAGAGATGAACCAAAGCCCAAGGATTAGTTGATATTGATTGTAGCCTTACAATGATTCAACTTTTTAGTCCTTAATGTTTTTGTTTTTCTATAGGTCATTGTAAATGGTGCTTTATTCTACATTGATTTTTTTTTTCTCATTGGATTGAGTAGATGTAGTTGGACTAAGTAAATGTTTCTCATTGGACTAAGTACATGCAATTGCAAATTCATAGGTGGAATGAAGATGTCACAAACCTCAAGGACTAGTTCTGTTCTACAAGTACCTTGTGTTCTTGTGATAAACAAGATTTTATCGATCGATTTACAAAAGAAGATAATTTTTCTTTTTTAAAAGTCCAAGCTTTGGAGGAAAGTATGGGTAGAAGAGTGTGGTATCCTCTTACCCAATCCATCCTATGGCACATGGTTTATGTCGTAAGTTACCAACTTTTGTTCTGTCATTTATGTCTTTCATAAACTTTACTTTAACTTTATTTCTGTGTTTCTAGGAAAAGTGGAAAGTTGATTTTGAGGTTGCATGCAAGAAGATTTCCTCAAATTTTCCAATAGATGAAATGGAGGAAAACATCAATTCCACAAGGAACGCCATCACAAAAACCTATAACAAAAAAATTTACACAGGTAAGAAGTTGCATGGTTTAGAGTTATGCTTCTATGATCTCTACACGGCTAAGAAGTTGCATGGTTTAAAGTCATGCTTCTATAATCTCTACATGGGTAAGAAGTTGTGTGGTTTAGAGTCATGCTTCTATAATCTCTAGCTAATTACAACAAAAAAAAGTATTATTATGTCAAGGTATTTATTTTTAAATCTTGGCAATGGTAAATCTATCTCTAGGTAATGATTGGTTTCAAATACTATAGAATATTCTCTTTAAGAATGTGAAGTCTAAAATAACAATTAAAAAGTTGTATTCCATTGCTTGAGCTACATGTTCTATGGCAAAGAAAATGCCACTCCTCTCATTGCTTAAGCATGGCAAGTACTATTTCTCTCAAAAAAATTCATGTGGTGATGTATCAACATTGTGTGATGTAGTCTTGGTTATGGCATCAGTATCCAAGCCTCATCTTGAATCAGGACTAGAGGTGGGTGCCTAGGCTCCAAGCCAATAGGAGAAAGCCCTACCTCTTTGAATTCCCATGGCACTCAACTCTTGCACAAGATTGGATTGAGTAGATGTAATTGGACTAATTAAATGTTTCTCATTGGACTAAGTACATGTAATTGCAAATTCATAGGTGGAACACTACAAGATATAGACCTTATACCGACGTTTAAAGCGACGAAAATACAAACAAAAAAATTTTCCCCCATCGTCGCAAAAAGCGTCGCTATTGACGGTGCCATAGAAACATCACTATTGGCATCGCTATATGCGTCGCTAATAGCGACGCCAATAGCGATGCAACCACTAAATTTGCAACACACATAGCAATGGCAATAGCGACGCGAGCAGTAAATTTGCGACGCTAATAGCGACGGTAATAGGGATTAAAATTTTTTTGTGGCAGGGCAGGTAGCACTGTGTGCTTTATGAGAGCCATACAAAATAGTTTCTGCACTACTGTATACAAAGCGCTTGCAAACAAAAAGAATGTATACTGAAATCATAAAACTGATACATGAAATAAATACATGATCGCATAAAAAGCGATTGGTACAATCATGACAGGATATCACTAATACATAGAAAATGTCTACATAGATCAGGCGACTAAAAAATAAAGGTGTGTGAGCTCCAAGGATCCAAGGGCGAGCTACAAATCTTCGTCCCCCGAAAGCTCGTCCCGCCGCAAAGGAGCATCGAACAGATTCTGCAGAAAAAGAAACAACACATAAATCCACTATACAAAAATGCATTCAAATATCTCATGGTAACTACAGACAAGAAAGATGAGTGACTTACAAGGCCGCCGCGTCTATACAATCGGTCGATCAATGCATTGAGACCGTGGCTCTCTGCATATCGAGTCTCAAGGCCTTGCGGATCGCGATTTGTAATGGAGTGCTGCAAAGAAACCAAAATGCTAACTGTTAGAAACATGATTGTCAGTACAAAGAATATTTCAAAAAAACAAACAAGCAAAACAAAAGAGAAACTTACAAAGTCCTCCAAATATGTCCTGTGGCCGCCACTCCCAAGATGATGGACCACTCCGGCCTCGAGTCGTGCCCTCGCCGCCTTGTGCTGCTGACTCCAACGTCCTGGAGAATCTGTAGCCTCCTCCCTCAGTCGGCGTCAGTCATCTGCATCTAACCACTCGGGCTTTGCAGCCTTGATTGCCATGTATGCACTCATGCAATCCATCATCCAGCCCGTAGAGAATCTATCTATTGCGGCTGGCATCGGAAACTCCTCGTGCAAGGATGCTACTATGTAGTCCTTGCTCCCCTCTGGTATGTTCTTCCAATGATCCAAGATGTTGTGATGAAAAACTTGTTAGCACAACTCTCTCATGCGAGCCATCACCCTCCTCCCCTCATCATTTATGATGATGGCTCCTGACCTACTATCGACCAGATATCCATAACCCCTAGGAGTCTGCCTAGGATGGGTCCTCTCCCATCTGCGTCCACGCTCCTGGGCATATCCAGGATACTCCTCTACATCCGGTGTACCGACGGGGGTAACCTCTCTTGGAGTGGCACCCAAAGGGGTGGCACCTGCTGACGGCTGCGGAAAAGCCGGAGTAACTGGAGTAGACGTCCCCATAGGTGTGACAAATCCTGGAGGTGACACAGCTCTAGCTGAACAACAAGATCGAGACACCACATCCGTGTCTCCACAACAACATCCCCATGATCCCGATGTAGTCCCTCCCTCTGGCCCAAAGTCGTGAGCGTCGAGATCGTCTGCTCGAAGTCGAAGCATCCGATCGCGCTTAAGCAGATCTAGCAGAGCGGAACGAGACAGCTCCTGGTCTGCCATCTCTCTGAATCTCGCGAGCTGGTCTGGAGACATGCGTGCGAAGATGTCCTGCAACTCCTCATCGCCCATCCCTCGACTCATCCTAAAAATGTCACCTACACAAATAACAAATGGTGTTAGAATAATCAATTTAAATTATACAAAGCACAGTAATATAAATCATTTTTAAAAATCCCTCTTAAAATTATGTACCTTATAAGAGATCTAAACAAGGAATTGAGTAAGTGGATGCTCCAAGTATGAAGTATCCTATGGTCCCATGTTAATCTCCTGACACAACTCCGCATACACTGGAAGGTCGATAGACATGTCATCACAAAAGAATGAGTCCGCCTCATTCTCAAAAAATTCTTGGACTCCTCTATTTCCATCATTGTTAGCGGATGCGAGCTCCAAGCTTTCGATGGCCTCCACCCCTTGTAATATCAACCCCTCTATTTGCATATTATCTTCATCTATGCTCGGAACATCACTTTGATCATATACTCTCGCACTTCGGGGAGTTGAAGGTATAACATTCCACCATCGAGGTTGTCGGGGGTTTGGATAGAAGATTACATGTTCACAAACACGTGTAAAGCGAGTTCAAACCATTGTGACATATACCATGTCGTATTACAATTAGCAAGCAAATGACTCCATTCACCTGTTCACAATGGGCCGGCAACACAAAGGTGTCACGCAAATCTGTCTTTTTTTTTTGGAATCTATTTCGAGAAATCCTGATGGACCTCGTCGAACTATTGCTCTAGCTCCTCCAAGTACCACTTTGAACCACTGCACATCGAATAGTATCATGGAGAAGCTACGTCGGCTCTCTTGCTCGAACCTTGCCATGACACCATAGTTCATTGTGGAGCACATTTTGTCAATACGCTCCACGTGAAAATGCCGTCCGTGCGACCACGCTGCACTATATATTTTGTATTGTACATTGAAACACTCAAATTAGATGTCGCATATAAAATTTAGATACGACAGATTCTAAACCCCTCATCACCTTTGGACTACATCCCCTCGAGAATTCCCACTCCTCCATTGAGACCTCTGTCCCTTCGCTGGATGCTGCGGTCAGTTCCACCGTTGGTAGCCATTGTGAGATATGCACTAACGCCTCTGACACCAACCAACCTTCGGCCATGCTACCTTCTCACCGAGCTCGTTGTCGCACAAACCCTTTCAAGGTTTTCATGAAGCGCTCCAGGAAGAACATCCATCACGTATGGACAGGTCCAGCAATCTCCACTTCGTCCACAAGATGCACAAGAAGGCGGACTTGTATCGTGAGCATGCTAATGGGCAGGTGTTTCTCAAAGAGACAGACCATCTCCACTGCTCCTCTCCTCGCGGATTCAATAGAGGACGTCTTAATCTCTTTCTGTGAGATCCATTGTACCAAAGTCGACAACTTGTAAATGGCCTCGCAAATTTTTGGAGTAAGGCATCCTGCGATCGCAATCCGTAGGACAAACTCCCACAAATGAGAAAGCATTATGAATAATGGCCACTTTTCAAATTGCAAAATGCCCATGCTAATTACAATCCATTTGTAGCACAAACCTTACATATCTTATGCCAATCATGGGATTTTAGCCCCGACAATTGGTCATCTTTAGAAAATGCAGACTTGAGAGAACGCATCATACCCATCAGAGTGCGGATAGACTTGATTACTTGCTTCACAATGCGCTCTTCTTTAGTGGACAAAACCCAAGGAGTGTTTTAGCAAAAGATTCTTAGGGACAAACCCTAGATCACTTTTCAAGTATGTTCCGATGTCCCTACATTTGGTGAATGTGGGTAAGTATTTAGGGAATAGGAGTTTCAGTTTTAGCAATACGTGCGATTAGATCACGTATTAATTCCTAGTGAGTTCCTTGGAATTGAATTAACTCTTTCTAAAAGGAGTACTCCATGGGTTTAGGTGTTTACTTTTATGCCAATTTGTTTAATTCGTGAAGAAAATTACATTATCATTTCCATAAACACGTGACTCATTGTCTCCACGTAAATCGACTTTCAACCCTAACTTATTGATTTAAGCTCAAGCATAAGTTAGGTTATAACCTAATTCCAATTAATCATCCTATAACTTGTGAACAAGATTCATGCTAAACAAGAAACCTTTTTCTAATAATTATGCAGTTGAAAAACAATAATTGATCAATTTATGCAACTCAGGAATCATTTCATGCCTTGCACTTTCCTATGGATTCTTAGCACTTCCCATGATGACTCATTGCGAAGCAGATATGGCCTAATAAGGCAACATGATTTTATACTTCCATGCTTAAACGGAGTGCATTATCTTAATTCCGTTTTGTAAATATAGACAATAACCTAAGTTCAGTTTATTAAATGCAAAAAACTACTTTCTAGGAACGCATATCAATCTTCTGCTCACTTTATTTTGTTCATTTGATTAGAAATACTAATGATTGAATTCCTCCATCGTGAGCTAATTTTTCTAAAGCATTTAAGACAAAAAATGCATCCTATTTCCAACAATTATCCTTGCACAATTGAATTATAACAATACCAAATAAAAATTAGGAAGGAAAATCTAGACTTGGGGTGAGATGTCCACCTGGATGCTAGGAGACGATCCTCCTGCGGTTGCACCTTGGGTTTTCTTAGGAGGCATCGCGAATGCAGCCTTTCCGTCATGGATGCAGCTTTGCGAACTTCCTTTTTAAATTCCACCGTCCTTTATGAGTTCCTTTTCCTTCCTTTCATAGAAGCTCTTTGAAGGGATGGGTGTGTGGGGGAGGGAGAAACCACGAAAAGGGTTTAAAAATCGGGAAGGGGGTGTTTCAAAATCCTCCATGAATAAGGCTCATTAAAGCCATGGGAAAGGGCTTAACTGCCTTTTAAAGACTCACGAGAATGGTGAATAAAAGGTGTGGAAACCCTTACGAGGGCTTTTGTATGGGGAAAGAAGGTGTAACAAAAACCCTTAACATCCTCTTTTCTTTTACGTGTGGGGGGAAAGAAAACAATGTATGACAGGGCTAAAAAATGTATTTTTGCATAGGAAAAAAGAGGGGTTAAGAGGGCCCTTAGGAGGATTTGAGATACGGGGGGGAGAAAAAGGGCTTTTAAGGTAAAAGCTTTAGGGGGGAAAAGGGCCTAAGGGAGCCCTTAGGGAGGAATTGTAAGGGGGTGGGAGGAAGGGTAGTCTTAAGGCCACAGGAGGGTGCCTTTAATGGCAATTCAAGAGGGGGGAAAGGACTTTGAATAGGCCCACATGAAGGGGGGCTTATCAAGGCCTTTGGAAGCTTCCCCAAGAAGCTTCCCAAGCTTCTAGGGATTACGTGGAGCCACGTGGAGGGCAGACAGTTGTCAGTTGACCGTCACGGCATCTCGGGATGGTGCGTGGCTTCAGGCAGCAGTGATTAGCACCTCCACTCCACCTCTGCCTTTCACGGTAGCAGTAGTGCGTCGACGTCTTGAATCCCTCTCTCTCATAGAGACATCACTCTCTCTGTCTCTGAAAGTCGATGGCATCTTCTTCTCGATCTCTAGCGGCCCTTTTGGCATTTATGGTAGTGCTTCATCCCTATTCCGCTTGCACCCCCCCCATCCCCATTTATATAGGTGAGGGGAGGGGGATCCTCCCTCCCCTGTGTGGCAGTGGCCATGGCTACTCATCTCAAGCAATTTCCACCGAGGAGCTTAGTCACTTCTTCTATTCCCCTCCCCCTCTAGCTCGACAGTGAGCTGGGAGGGATAAGGGAAATTAGAAAAATGTTTCATTTATCCAATTCCATTATCTTTTATTGAGGCAGTTCACGCGTGCCTTCGGGATGTTACATGCTCAAAGATGTACCTGAAGCGACTCACAAACACAAGTTTATGTCTGGCCTACTTGGACATTACTATGCTGAAGTCAATATATTCAAGCCAACAACCCTTGAAGATGCAATTTCCTTGTCTCATGACATTGAAGACAAGATTCACGGAAGAGACAAGTGACCACAACAATTTTAAACTATTGGTAACTATGGTTCCAAACAATTCAATTCAAATTTTTGAAGATTCAATCAAAGTCATTTTCTTCCATCTTCATTCCGTAAGTCTTGGACACGACCACCTGCTTTGCCATCAAACCCCAATCCAAACCCTAATCCATCCTCACAGCCAAATCCCAACATTCCTAAAATTCTTGCCATTATCAATAATGTATCTAAAGCAAAACCCATAGTTTTTTACAAATGCCATCAACCTAGACATCGAGCAGCCAATTGTCAAACCAAAAAGTCACCTATCTATATCAATTATCTTGGCGCAATGGAAGAAGAAGAACGTGAGGAAATGCCTGACTTTACGGAAGATGATGACAACATTGGTACTACTTTAGATACTTTGCCAGGTATGCCAACTCCACATTCTTTGTTAACAATGAAATGTTTTGTACATGGTAAACCAAAGACTATTTTACATGATGATGGGAGCACACATGACTTTATTTTTTCAAAGTTAGTCAAAGAATTGAATTTACAAACTATTTCTACACATTATCGCATTAAAGCTGCATTCCTAGGCACGAGATATAATAGAACACAAGAGGTGCATAATTTAGAAATTAAAATTGGTGAATATACTAAACGAAGAAATTTCCTAGTTATACCTTTGCAGTCTAGTGACATTATCTTAGGAATGCCTTGGCGTCATCAGTATAATCGTGACATAGATTATTCTACGCATTCAATTAAAATTTATTTTCAAGGAAAACAAATCACATTGCATGGTATGCACGCTTCCAATAATTTTCCATTTCTTACTCATACTCAAGCTAAACGTGCATTACGTAAAAGTACGAAATCTTATTTAATATGGGTGAATGAACTTCAAGCTAAAGAAAAACAAATGGATCCTAGGTATACACAATTTCTTGCTCAATTTCAAGATTGTTTTGCTGATGATTTACCACCTAGACTACCACCTTCACGTCCTGAAGATCACAAAATAGATTTAATTCCTGGAACACAACCACCATGTAAAGCACCATATAGACATAACCAAATTGAACAGAAAGAAATTCAAAATCAAATAGAGGAATTGCTTAACAGAGGATTAATTAGACCTAGTAGTTCTCCATTTGGTGCACCTATCTTATTAGTGAAAAAGAAGAATAATACTTATCGCATGTGCATTGATTATCATGCCTTAAATAAAATTACTGTTAAGAATAGATATCCGATTCCTAGGGTAGATGATCTTATGGATAAACTACAAGGATGTTCTATATTCAGTAAGATAGATCTTAAATCTGGTTATCATCAAGTAAGATTGGATCAATGTGATATATTCAAAACTGCATTTAGAACACAATTTGGACACTATGAATTTCTAGTTATGTCTTTCGGTCTAACTAATGCACCAGCTACATTTAGTCGAATGATGAATTGCATATTCTTGAAACATCAGCATTGTGTCATAGTATTCTTCGATGATATATTGGTATTCAGTAAAAATGAGAATGAGCATTATGAACATTTGTATTTAGTTTTTAAGCTGTTAAAAGACAATCAATTGTATGCTAATCCTGAAAAGAGTGAATTCTTCCAAACAGAAATTGAATATCTAGGACATATTGTTTCATCAGAAGGTATTAAAGTTGACCCTAAAAAGGTAGAAGTAATTTTAAATTGGCCCATACCCAAAAATGTGCATGAGTTACGTTCTTTTCTAGGTCTTGCTAGTTTTTTCAGAAAGTTTGTGCGAAATTTTTTATTACTTGCATTACCTTTGACTAAACTTTTAAAGAAGGGTATTGTGTATAACTGGACTGAGAATCAACAAAAATCCTTTGATTTATTGAAACATGCATTAGCCCATGCTCCTGTATTACAACTACCTGATTTCAATAGACCATTCTTTTTAGTAGTTTTACTGACGCTAGTGGATCTGGAATAGGAGTCATCCTTATGCTATTCTAGTTGTAAACTCAAACCATTTGAACTTAAATATTCTACATATGATAAAGAATTGCTAGTTGTAGTACAAGCTTTACGTCAATGGAAACATTATTTAATGGGTTCTGAATTTATGATCAAGACTGACCAACAAAGCATTAGACATCTCCTTAGTCAACCACAAATATCTGATCGACACATTAAATGGGCAGCTTTCATTCAAAGTTTTTGTTGAGATATCGAGCTCCACTCGTGATACGCCAGGGTGACCGTTGTATATTTATGTCACCGACTTGTCAGTTGCAGACGCGGTTGGTACACCGCCCATGAATAATAGCTACATGATAGCTATCCTTATCTACTCTAGTTCGTGGCTCAGTTAGTATGCCACCTTAGTTAGTTGAGTTTGGTTTGAGACCCATATATAGGGTTCTTCTATTTCTTTGTACTTGAGTTCTTTTGGCTTACACAACTAAGAAGAGGAAAACTGTTTTCAGCCTCCACCCTTGTGTGTCTTCCCCCATTGTGCAAGCAAGAAAGCTTCAAGCGAGACTCCTTCCTTCTCTCCCACAATCTTGACATGGTATCAGAGCCTTGTTCGTGGTAAGGAGCTCAAGAAAGCAAGCCAAGCTCGCGGTGGTCTGGTAAGAGGAGCAGTGTTGCTTTCATTTCCTGTTTTGGGAGCAGATCTCTGCAGGTAGCACAGCCGGAAATTGCAGGAGTGCATTGTCTCAGGTTGAGACGCCCTTCGCGGTGAAGCAAGAGGGCAGTATATGCTGCGGGAAAAGGACTTTAGCCCTTGGCGACCTTGTTTTTTTTATTTGAGGCCATTTCGGGGCCTGTTTTGCAGACGGAAGTTTTCTGCACGCACTCAAGAAAAGGCTCAGTTTTATGCTGTGCAACCACTGTTCTACAGGTCGGTGAAAAGTTACTGTAGAAATTGCATCGTATGCTTGTGCGCAGAGACATTAGGAGTTTCAGAATCATCCTTGGTTCCTGTTTATGCAAAATCGTCACTAGGAAGTGACTGTGTGGTCAAATACCACTTTCGCCAGTTTTGCAGATTTGCTCTTGTGAGGGTGAAGCTGTGTTTTTTGTAGTGACAGAATTTCTTGCAGTATTCTGTAATGGCGTCTGATTCTCTTTCACAGATTGTCACTGAAAAGCTTGACAAGAACAACTTTCAGGCATGGAAGTTTAGAATGACGAATTTCCTTATGGGAAAAGGATATTGGGAATTTGTTGCAGGAAATGAAGAAGAACCAGTTCTTCTTGATGTTCCCAATCAACAACAAATGCAGGCATTTAAAACATGGCATGAGAGAGCCAGGAAAGTTATGTATTGGCTGTCTATCAGTATTTCAGACTCTATGATTGTGCATATTCAGGATGCAAGTACGCCAAAGGAGGCATGGGATACTTTGTCAAAAATGTATAGCACAAATACGCAAGCCAGGAAAATGCAGCTCAAGCAAGAGTTGCATAATGTGCAAAGAGAAAGTATGAGCATCAACGACTACCACATGAAGGTGAAGAAGATTGCAGATGCACTTGCTTCCATTGGGTCGCCAGTGGAAGATGATGATTTAGTTTCCGTGACCTTGAATGGTCTAGGAAAGGATTATGCACAGTTTCGGACATCCATTTCAGTTCGTGAAAGATTTCCTGATTTTGAGGAGTTGATTGCTCTTCTAATTTCTGAGGAACAGAGAAATGGTGGTGCATCTTCTTCAGGAGGAACTTCAAAAGAAGCTGTCTTCTACTCAAATGCTGGAAGAGGTAGAGGCAAAGGTAGAGGAGGCCGATTTGGAGGCCGTGGCAGAAATCAGAATATGCAGCAAACTCAAGAAAACCAGTCCTATGGAGGAGGACGTGGTAACTCTAGAGGCAGGGGGAGCCAAAGAGGTCGTGGTGGATGGCAAAGAGGCCAAAATGCAAACAGTAATGTTGAATGCTACTACTGTGGTAAAATGGGTCATATGGCTAAAGACTGCTATAAAAAGCAGAATGACATCATGAATGGAAAACTGCAACAAGGGAATTATGCATCTTCTAGTAGACAGGGTGATGACAGAAATGAGCATTTGTTCATGGTGCAGCACATGAACAATTCTATGACAAGTGCAGAAGAAAGCAATGATGTATGGTATGTTGACTCAGGTGCATCAAACCACATGACAGGTCATGCAGAATGGATGGAGGATGCAAGGAAAATGGAAAAACCAGGATTTGTGGAGACTGGTGATGATACTGCACATCCTATTGTGTAGATTGGAAAAATTCCCTTGTCTATGCAGGGTGGGAAAAAGAAATACCTGTCCGATGTATTTCATGTCCCGAATATCACCAAGAATCTGGTTTCAGTTGGTCAAATGGTTGAACAGGGCTTGCAGGTCAGATTTAATCCTCATGGATGCTTTGTTGAGGATATGAAAAATAAAGGTCGCTTGATAGCAAAAGGAACGAAGAAGGGCAGAATGTTTACATTGGATGCAGACATGTCTGAATTGAGTGCAGCAATGTTTGCACATGGGACCGGTGTAGTTGCAGATATTGATATCTGGCATAAACGCATTGGTCATGTTAATGTACAGCGACTTAAATCAATGCAGGCCCAAAATATTGTTGCAGGATTGCCCAAATTCAAGGTTGCAGAAATGCATAAGGTATGTGAAGCCTGTCAGTTTGGAAAACAGGCAAGGAAATCATTTCCTAGACATGTTCAAGAGAGTGAGAAGCCATTGGAATTAATTCACTCTGATGTGTGGACAACTAAAGCTGCATCTCTTGGAGGCTGTCATTATTTTGTCAGTTTTATTGATGACTATAGCAGAAAAGTTTGGGTGTATTTTATGAAAAAGAAAAGTGAAGTTTTTGGGCATTTCAAAACTCTTAAAGCTATGGTTGAAAAAGAAACAGGCTTGCAGATAAAATGCCTAAGGTCAGATGGAGGGGGAGAGTACCTCTCAAATGAGTTTGCAAAGTTCTTGTAGGAGCATGGCATAAAGCAGCAATATTCATGCAGTTATACCCCACAACAAAATGGAATTGCAGAAAGGAAAAACAGGCATATTGGAGAGGTATCTCGTGCCATGCTCAATGAAAAAAACTTGCCAGATTTTTATTGGGCTGAAGCAGTTGCTACAGCAGTCTACATAATGAACAGGACTCCCACTGCAGCAATACATGGAATGACTCCAGAGGAGAGGTATACTGGTAGGAAACCAGATATTTCTCATTTGAAAATTTTTGGTTGCATTGCCTATGTACATGTGCCAGATGAGCTGAGATCCAAGTTGGATCCAAAAGCTGAGAAGTGCATCTTTATTGGTTACTCTCTGCAGCAAAAAGGGTATAGATGCTATAACCCTTCTACTCGTAAGTTTACAGTGAGCAGAGATGTTGTTTTTGATGAGATGAGTAGCTGGTATAAACCAGTAAATGTGATTGATGATGAAGATGCACAAAATGGTAATGCTACACAGAATTCACAGCAGCAGTCACAAAATATTAGTGGACCTGGAGCGTCCTCTAGCAATGGTTCACATTCTTCGCCATGGACAAGCAGATTGAGATCAGGAGAATCTTCTCAAAGCAATGCAGATAGTGGTATGCAGGTATCACGAAAAGGAAAAGAGAAGGTTGATCAGCCCATGTTTGATGTGAATGCAGGTCACTCTTATGTGGATGGTGAATCCAGTGGCTCAGAACAGAGCATTGATGATGAGTTGGGTATTCCTTCTATTGTTACACCTGGAGTAAGGAAGACCAGGGATGTTTTGAGAGCACCTGGGAGTGAACCTACTTTGCGCAGGTCTACAAGAGCTAGGTATCCTGTGGATAGGCTGAAATATGATGGATTTACAGCCATTCACTATGCATATATGGTCAAAGTGATACAGGAACCAGAACCCACATCTTTTGAGCAAGCCATGGGAAAAGAAAAATGGGAGAAAGCCATGGATGAAGAAATGGATGCCTTGGAAGCAAATGCTACATGGGAGTTGGTACCTTTGCCTAAAGGTAAGAATGCAATTGGCTGTAAGTGGGTTTATAAGGTGAAGCACAATGCTGATGGTTCTGTGAACAGATACAAGGCAAGATTAGTAGTCAAGGGGTATGCACAAACATATGGCATTGACTATGAAGAAACATTTAGTCCGGTTGCAAGGATGGCAACCGTAAGAGCAGTCATTGCTATGGCTGCATCAAAGGGATGGTCTTTACATCAGATGGATGTAAAGAATGCCTTCTTGCATGGTGATTTGCAAGAAGAGGTCTATATGGAGCAGCCACCAGGTTATGTGCATGCTGTTCATCCTGAGTTTGTTTGCAGGTTGAAGAAAGCCTTGTATGGCTTGAAGCAAGTACCTAGAGCATGGTCTGACAAGATAGGACAGTATCTTGTCACTATTGGCTTTCAGATTTCCAAGGCAGATTTCTCACTTTATGTGAGAAAAACAGAGAAAGGTATTATGCTGCTTGTCATTTATGTTGATGATTTGATTATGACAGGTGACAGTGATGAAGATATCCTTCATGTGAAAATGCTATTGAAGTAGAAGTTTGAGATGAAGGATTTGGGAGAGCTGCGTTATTTCTTGGGCATTGAGGTGATTAGATCACCAAGTGGGATATAGCTCTTGCAGAGGCAGTATGGATTGGACATGCTGTCCAAATATGGGATGACAGGCTGTAAGCCTATTTCAGTTCCTTTGGAGCAAAATGTGAAGCTGAGCACAGATGCAGGTGAGCTTCTAGAAGACCCTACTATGTACAGATGCATAGTAGGAAGTTTGATTTATATGACTATTACCAGGCCAGATTTGAGCTATGCTGTTGGATTGGTAAGTCAGTTTATGCAGGCTCCAAGGAAACCACATTTGGATGCGGCTAGACGCATACTTAGGTATGTGAAGTCCACATTGCAGTATGGACTATTTTATGAGACTGGGGTTCAGATACAGTTGCATGGATACACTGATGCTGATTGGGTTGGTAGTATTTCTGATAGACGATCTACCAGTGGATATGTATTCTCTTTTGGGAGTGCTGCAGTCACTTGGAGTAGCAAGAAACAGCCTACAGTTGCCTTGTCGAGCACAGAGGCTGAGTACAGGGGTGCAGCAATGGCTGCATGTGAGGTAGCTTGGTTGCATAAGCTACTTTATGATATGCATCAGTCTACAGATGGGCCAGTTGTCATTTATTGTGACAACATGAGTAGTATACACTTGGCAAATAACCCAGTCTATCATGCTAGAACAAAGCACATTGAGGTGCATTATCACTATGTGCGAGAGAGGGTTTTACTAGGTCTTATTGATCTAGTTTATGTCAGCACAGAGGATCAGGTAGCTGACATATTCACGAAGGCATTGGGCGCAGAGAAGCTGCGCAAGTTCAGAGACCTGCTTGGTGTGCAGGAATTGGGATTGAGCTCGAGGGGGAGTGTTGAGATATCGAGCTCCACTCGTGATACGCCAGGGTGACCGTTGTATATTTATGTCACCGACTTGTCAGTTGCAGACGCGGTTGGTACACCGCCCATGAATAATAGCTACATGATAGCTATCCTTATCTACTCTAGTTCATGGCTCAGTTAGTATGCCACCTTAGTTAGTTGAG
Organism: Lygodium microphyllum; assembly: GCF_053477565.2. Classification (NCBI taxonomy): domain Eukaryota; kingdom Viridiplantae; phylum Streptophyta; class Polypodiopsida; order Schizaeales; family Lygodiaceae; genus Lygodium; species Lygodium microphyllum. Next base: position 62,935,830 of record NC_141139.1, read on the forward strand.
TTTGGTTTGAGACCCATGTATAGGGTTCTTCTATTTCTTTGTACTTGAGTTCTTTTGGCTTACACAACTAAGAAGAGGAAAACTGTTTTCAGCCTCCACCCTTGTGTGTCTTCCCCCATTGTGCAAGCAAGAAAGCTTCAAGCGAGACTCCTTCCTTCTCTCCCACAATCTTGACAGTTTTCATCCCCTCATACAATATCAACCAGGAAAAGAGAATGTTGTAGCTGACGCTTTGAGTAGAAAACCGACAATTCATAATATTTCTATGATATCATTTGATTCCCTTGTCCCTATGAAAGATACTTATCATCAAGATCTTACTTTTCAAACTGATTGGAATAAATTAGTTGCAAATCATTGGATTACTATTGATTCACTGTCTTACAATAATGGATTCATGTTTTATAAAAAAAGATTATGTGTGATAATTCCATTTCGATCATTTATTTTGAATGAGATTCATTGACCTCCATATCAAGGTCATAGAGATATTATATCTACTTTGTGTACATTGACTGAAGATTTTTATTGGCTATATATAGACACTGATGTGTCTAACTTTGTATCTGAATGTTTAGTTTGTCAACGAGTTAAAAGACACCACAGTAAACAATATGATTTACTAATGCCCTTACCTATTCCATCATGACCATGGGAACAGATTTCAATGGATTTTATCACTGGTTTACCTAAAACTAAAGCTAACCATGATATGATTTGGACTGTTGTAGACAAGTTTAGCAAACAAGCATATTTCATTCCATGCAAGAAAACTTTAACTACATCTCAAGCTACTCAATTATTTTTGAAAACTCTTTTCACTAATCATGGTTTACCAAAAGTTATTATTTCTGATCGTGATTCTAGATTTTTCAATAATTTTTGGATTACTTTGTTTGCTAACTTAAGAACAAAGATTGATTTTTCATCTACATTTCATCCTGAAACAAATGGTCAAATAGAAGCTACTAACAGTACTATTTTAGATCTTTTGCGTGCTTACACTATTTCAAAACCACACACATGGGACACACATCTACATTTGCTTTAATTTGCATATAACAATACACCACATACAGCTACAAAGAAAGCACCATTTGAAGTTATTTATGGATATAGATTGCCTACACTTGTTCCATCATTATCAAACAAAATTGAGACTGCTGATGATATTGCTAACATGCATGCTACTATTTTTTATGTTAAAGATATGATTGCCAAAGCCCAACAATCATATACAAAACAAGCAAATAAGAAAAGACAGGCTATAAATTTTAAAATTGATGATTATATTTGGTTACAAATAGAAAAACATAGATTACAAAGTGTAATAAACACCTAGTTGTGAAATTAGCACCTAGATTCTATGGACCATTCAAGATTATACCAAAAATCAATGAAAATGCATTTAAACTAGAACTACCACAACATTGGAAAATCCACAACACCTTTCATATCAGTTTATTACGAACCTTTAGAGGCCAATTACCCATATACCCTGTCTATGAAAACCCTCCTTTGTTAGATGATGAAACTAAAATCTTTGAGCCTGAAACTATTATATATACTGACTTTATGACCACTAGAATTGGCCGCCGCAGATATTCTAGATATTTGGTCAAGTTTAAAAACCATCCTATTGAAGAGGCCCAATGGATGCACGCTAGAGACTTAAATGCTTTCCCCACTCTGTTAGCTCCACATTGAGCTAATAGCAATTGAGGACAATTGCTATCCCACCCGGGGATATGATGCTAGGAGGCATATTACACGGTGGATTCTGTGCCACGATGGAATTCGTGAGGTTTTACGATGGATTTTGTAAGATTTTATTACCGAGGCTCATACACAAAGTGGATTCTTTGTGCGAGAAGTCGATGGGGATGCCTATCCTTTTCGGGCGTTTTGTTAATTTTATGTGTACATGGGTGATTCCATAGCCGGTGATTCAGCAAAATACATATTTAAATTAATAAATATTTATGAGTTTAGAGTGCGCACTCGTGATAAATTAAGGTTAGGATTGATTTCTAGCCAATTTATTTATGTAGCTGAAGACTGCTAGGTATTCACTTTTGTCGATTTAATTGTGTTATTTTACTAACAATTGTGAATGCTTCAGTTGATGTGTAGAGATAGCAGCGGTGGTAGTGGAAAGCATTGGAGGATAGCGTGTATTCAAAGTTATCATCAATATTTTGATGGGCACATACCTTAGGCATGGCGCCTATATTTTGTCGCGATTATTTATCAAAGCGCTTGATATTTATTTATTATTTTTGTATGCGCATGGACGCATGATTTAGATATTTGTATTGGACATTGTATTTGGGTACGCCTAACTTCTTGGGCGCCCATTAGCTTTAATTATATTTGGCATAAAAGCAAACTCAAAAGCTAAAGAGTGCTATTTTGTAATTTGGGCTATTATTTGAGCTTGAAGATGATTAATATATGAAATACATGCTTTGTGGAGTGCTCACACAAGGCATGGGGGGAGATTGCACCCAATTGGTCTCTTGTTCATGTCGTTCAAGCTTTCTACATTGATTTGTGTGCAAAAAGTAGAGTTCTTTTGTTCTTGGGGACCTTCTGACGCTCACTACGTGTGCTTACGGCATCCGATCTGCACACCAGAGAATGGAAAAGGAGAGGGATGCAAAGCTCGACCTCTCTGCCCATAAGGCATAGTCCCATTCCATTCCCCTAAAACAACATAAATCGGGACTCTAGCACTCTAGATTCTAAGTCATCGTTCCTTGCTATCAATCCTGTTGAGAAAGTTCCCAACCAACCGGGACCACCCATCCGTAGGACGGACCCATGGCCACATCCATCGCACTTTCCTCAGGGTTGCTTTAGTTGTCTAATTACCTACCACATTTAGTTGGACATGCATAAAATAACTTTCTTAATTAGCCAATTAGTCACCGGTTCCTTCATGTAATCTTAGCACTGACATAGAAAAACAATGTCAAACAAGTTTCTTTTCAACAATTTATCTTATTAATCAGTCTTTGGAATACATCGTAATAATCCAGCCTGTAGGCTATTCCATAATCCGCCTGAAGGCAATCCATAATCTTCCCAAAGGCAATCCAGCAATCCTCAGGGATTACTAATCCAAGTTTCCGCCCATAGACTAGTATGCGGGCCTTGAGATCCAATCTCGAGTCACGTCGGCCTCTTGTGCAGGACTCGAAAGGCAAGGGATTTATAGCCAGAGCCCCCCCTGGCACCCAAGCGTTATCTTCCTCCAAGTAGCGCCCAATGGAGAGACGTCTCGTGGGGCAGGTTCAGTGTACGTTCTCGTCGCGGCTAACAACCCCCTTGGTTAGTGTCAGGCAGACAATCGGGGGTAATTAATGCTGCCTCTCCCTCTAGGCCTTCAACCTGAAGCATTAATTATTTTTCCATCTTTAGTTCTTTGAGAAAAGCAATACAAACAGTGCTCTGAAATTGTACAAACACAATCAATCCAATGGTTGCTTGTTTGGCCAACTTCTAAGGTGTGAATCCTTCTCTCCGAATGCATCCAGCATTCGATTCGGGATCAATTGTGACTTGGCAAGTTTCCCAAGGGTTTGTTTGTTTATCCTTTTATCCTTGGGTTAGGGTTTATACCCTTGCTAACCCAATTAACGAACACCTTAGGTTCCTTAAATTAGGATAATAAATCTTGGCAACTTTGTCGCTCTAACTTGATTTGATCCTTTGTTTGCTAGGCAATACATAACTTCCCCTAACTTGGCAAATTAGCCCAAAAAGGGTGATGTAGCAGGATGACTACTCATCCTCTTGCAAGTTAGACTTGCGCTAGAACCTGCCAACCTTGTTCTAAGGAGTGGAAACTCTACTTCATGATTTAACACAAAACCATGCGATGTTGCAACTTGTTGCATAGGTGTCACACCTAACTTGTGGGATTATTTCTGCTATCAAATGGCATTTTTTGGTCAAGAAATATGCTTGGCCAAGATGTAGGGTTTGGGAGTCCTCTTGACCCAACCCAACCCTAACCTTACTAGGTCAACATTGTTTGGCTGTAGGGTTTCTAAAGTCTAGTATTAGGTCATTCGATCCTTAGGGTAAAAAAAACCCTAGATCAGTATTGTATGGGCGTCCAATTAACCCAAACATTCCGTGAATGTGGGTAGGACCTCTGGGTTCGAAAGTCTCAACTTGGCATCCCAAGTGTGATACTAGGCAGAATTTTTAACGTACTAAACCCTAGCTAGCACTTTGAAGGGTTCATCGTACCAACTAGTATGCTTTACGAATTTCTTGAGGGTTATACCCTTACAAGTGATCTATCTAAAATGATCTAAATGTCTTGCGACAAGAACGATCTTTGCTTAGAAGAGATGCAAGTACTTTTCCTAAGAGATGCAAATGAATAAATTCAAGATGCGACCTTCCATGCAAGTATGCGAATCATGGACTTTTACTTCTGTGCAACTATAAGGTTTGCAATGACCATTTCTTTTCCTTGCTAAAGTCATGATGATTGACAATTTGGGGGATAACTTGCATAAAACTACTTAGAATTACATCAAGAACTTTGCCTACAACCTTTCGTTTAATGCAGTTGAATTTCAGGCTTTAATATGACATGCAACCTTTTCTAGATACAACTTCGATAAATGAAGCTCATGCATGACGAATGTCATAAGACTATACTGACTTAATCTGTTCTATCGCAATTAATCCGACTTAAAATGCACGTATCCTCGCATGTAACAGGCAAGTTCATGGTTTCCTTTTCATGCCATGCAATTCTTTGGACAACAACTAACGGATGTTAACGATTTTCTCATGCGAATCACAACAAGGAAGTTATTGCCTAAATTCAATATACACTTGTTCTTTCTTCCAAGGAATACAAGGGTGAATTTAAACAAATTTTTCATCCTTTTAACCTATGCAATATGCATTTAGGCTTGTCACTTTAGAAATGCACGAAAAGGGCAACATGCAACTAAGCTCTAAGATGAATAAGTAATTTACATTCATAACTTTGAAAATGCACGCAAAGGGAAACATACAACTAAGCTCGTAAGACGAATAAGTAATTTACATTCATAACTTCCCCATGAATTTTAAGCGTGCCCAATGCGGAATTAAACTTCTAAGAACCTGGGTATGAGGACTTGCAGCGATGTCCACGTGTAAACTTGGTTTCAAGGCTCCCGCGTGTGCGCCTTGCGACTTTGGCTTTGGAGCCATCGTTGATGTAGTGGACTTGAACTCTGTGATTTGTCCTCGCCTTTACGCGATGTCCGAACTCCCTCCAAGCTTTGGCAACCCAGTCTCAAAAACCTGCCTAATTCTTCCTCGCGTAGGAATGTCCTTTATAGGACATGGATTTTAGGAAACGGGGGATAAGCTGTGTGGACAAGTGTAATATATCAAATATAGAAATGCACACATGAACCTCCTATTAAGGTTCATGGGAAAAAAAAAAATTCTCTTATTCTCACTGTCCGCGACGGTCGTGTTGGAAGGGGAGAGGGAAATAGAAGACCAGCAACCTCCTCGCTAGAGCTTGCTCGGGGCCTCATGGCCATGCCAATAGACACGCAAGGGTGAGGAGGACCTTATCCCCTCCCCTATATAATTGAGGAGGGGGGGGGTGCAGGCTGAGGGACGGGAGGAGCTGAGATACGTGAGGAGAGATGACTGACAGAGGGCCGCCATTCTGAACGCTCAGGGAGAGAGAGAAGGGTAAAGCCAACGCCGCTGTCGCCCTGCAAGAGTGCTGTGGACGAGGGCTGGGCTGCCATGCAGCCAACAGGAGGACCGCCTAGTCGCCACTTTGTCTGGACGAGGGCCATCAGTGCCGCACACGCTAGCTGTTGGTCGCCACAGGCGCCATTTGGCCACTTGGGAAGCTCTAGAAGCTTCCTAGGAGGGAGCTTCTAAAGGCTAGAGAAGCCCCCTTTCACCCCCATGTCCCAAAATCTCCCAAGGCCCCCTTCTTATGCCTTTTGGAACCACACCCCCCTTGCCCCCGGGTTTTAAAATCCCCTTAAGCCCCTTTCTTATGGGCATGAAACCCTTTCCTTTCACCCAACCCACCCCCGCGTATTTTATAAATCCTTAAGCCCCCTTTTCCCTGGAACCACACCCCTGTGTATTAACCCTTAAACCCTTTCCTTGGGCATTCTGAAACCACACCCCCCGTATTAATCCCTTAAACCCCTATCCCTTGACTTTGGAACCACCCCTCTTTCCTCTGTGTTTAAACCTTCCCTAGCCCCTCCCCTTGTGGCGTATTTGAAACCCCTTTCCTCCAAGTTTGACCTAAGGGTCCTTCGACCTTACTTATAACCTTTATGGTTACTATATTCCCTTGGAGTTCTCTCCCGCACCTTGTGTCTTCTCCATCCCTTTTCATTCCTGGTTTGAACGAGTCATTAAAAGGCCATTAAGCCTTCCCCATGGCTTCAATGGGTCTTAGTCGTAAAAGATTCTGAAACACCCTTTCGAATCCCCGACTTCAAGGAGGGAGCCTTCCAAAAACTACTTTCTACAGGCGGTGCAAGGGAGCGACGGTGGAATTCCAAGGAGGAGTTATAAAGCTACTTTCATGTCCGAAAAACTACAATTGCGATGCCTCCTAAGAAAGTTCAAGGCGCAGCCGCGGGAGGGTCATCTCCGGACATCCATGTAGATATTTCACCCCAATCCTAGGGTTTCCTTCTTAATTTTTATTTGATATTGTCATAATTCAAACATGCAAGGTTAATTATTAGAAATAGGATATATTTTCGTACTAGTTGTTCATGATGAAGGAACTTAGTCATCAATACTTTTAAATGAAACATGCAAATTAAGAAAGTATAAACGCATTTCTAGCAAATAGCTTATTCATTAAAATGAAATATAAGATTAGATTATTATCCATTGAAATAGTATACTTCGATTGAGCCTAGAAGTATAAACTGCATCTCGTACTATTAATCCATATCCTGTTTGCAATGAATCATCATGGAAAGTGCAAGCATGAAATGATTCTTACGATGCATAAACTCTAGGAAAATATCGTTTGTCAACAGCATAAATTATCAAGTAAAAGGTTGCTTGTTTAGCATGAATTTTGTTCGCAAAGTGTAGGAAGATTATTTGGAATTAACCTAACTTCAAATTGATAAAGTTTAGGATTGAAAAATAAATTTACGCATAGCCAACGAATCATGTGGAAGTAATCTTGAAATTATCTTCTAGAGTTAACTAAATTGGCATAAAACCTAAAACACCTAAGTCGTGGAGTACTCGTTCGGAATAAGTTAAATTCCAAGAAATGCCTATACCTTAAATACTTGCCCACATTCTCTGAATGTAGGGACAGTGAAAAATGTAATTGGCAAGTGAGCTAGGGTTTGTCCCTAAGAATCTTACAAGATGAAACTTGGAAACCCTAGGTCTAACGACGCCAGCCTAGTAACCTGAAACAGATTGTTTCGTGACTCCTTTGTCTCATAGTTCGACGTGACACTCGCGCAGCAAGTGCAGAGTCATATGATCTTGTGATTAGATCACAAGAGAATGGCCAAATTCTCGCAATGAAGTTGGCATGTCCTTACGCAAGTTATCTTGCAAGAGGATGTATAATCATCTTAATTTAGTGGCCTTTCTTGAGTAAAGAAGATTGATTGGAAACTAAAGACCAGCCGATAAACCGAATACCCAATGAACTTAAGGTTTGACCAAGTTGGGTTAATAGGGTACCCCCTAACCCATGATATAGGGGATCTTGCCAAGTTGCAAGTCATCCTGGATCGAGTGTTGGATGCATTCGAAAGGAAGGATTCATTCCTTAGTAGTTTGCCAACAACAAAAACAATCAATGGAAATATTTGTGCTTGTTATAGATTTTAGAGCACTGTTTGGCTTTGTTTGATCAATGAATTAAAAGATAAATAGATATCTATACTTCAGGTTGAAGGCCTAAAGAGAGAGACAGCTTCAGTTACCCCCGAGTGCCTGCCTAACCCTAACCAAGGGGGTTGTTGACCACGCCGGAAAAGTGGACCGAACCCGTCGCGAGAGGTCTCTCCGTTGAGTGCTACTTGGAGCAGGAGGACACTTGGGTTCTAGGGGGGGCTCTGGCCGTAAATCCCTCGCCTTTCGGGTCGTGCACAAGAGGCTAACATGACTCGGGATTGGATCTCGAGGCCCGCATACTAGTCTACGGGCGAAAACTTGGTTTAGTGATCCCTGTGGATTGTTGGATAGCCTTCGGGCAGATTGTGGATAAGCCTACGGGCTGGACTCTTTGTATTTCAAAGATAAATATGATGACCTGTTAATAAGGAACTTGTCTGATATTGTTTTTCTATGTCAAGTGATAAGATTACGTGAAGGAACCAGTGCCTAACGGGTTAATTAAAGAAGCTGACTGTTATCTATCCAACTAATGTGTTAGGTAATTAAATAACTAAAACAACCCAAGGAAAGTGCAGAGGATGGGCCATAGGTCCGTCCTACGGATGGGTTGTCCCGGTTGGCCGGGAACTTCTCTCAAATCACGAGGAACAGCGTGATGATTGTCAAAGGACACGAACAACAAAAGCGTTGACTTAGAGTTATGATTAAACCCGATTTACGCTCTTTTAGGGGAACGGAATGGGACTATGCCTTATGACAGAGAGGTTGAGCTTTGCATCCCTCTCGTTTTCCATTCTCCTTGAACCAAGTGTAGCGTGAATCCGCTTTGGACCTTGCGTTTCTGTGTAAAGTAGTTCGCTTGGGTTCCACGTTAGTTTTGCTGTTAGGAAATGAACAATCAAGAAAACCCTAATTCAAGTCGATCCTAAGTGGGAACAGCTGGAATACTTCCACTACCTGGTAGACGCCGAAAGCCCTTGATTGAAAACCCCGTAACATTCCATGGGAGTGCCGGGCAGAGCTTTCTAGACATCCTTTTCGATGGACTGATAAGACGTGTGCTGGATGATACTAGTGGACACATTACAGTTGGTATCATAGCGAACCAACAACAATTTTTTTTAATGAAATCTTAATAAGAAGAAGTAAAGCAAATGTTGACGTTCCAAACATTTCCTTACCTTCAATAGTGTCTTGCAGAATTACGAAGCATGGAACAAGTTCTTGGTATTTCGAGTCATGTTTATGACTGCAATGCATTCTCCGCATTATCAACAAAGGGTTGGGATGATGAACATCCTAGAGCAAATCTATAATCCATCACCCTTGTACATGGAACGAAGATGGATGGGTGCCTCAAGAATCTACTATATAGCCACCCACTGATTTGCTTACCTACAAACCAACCTAAAGAGGATCAAGTGGTTGGAAGATCTGAAAGTCATGAAGCTGTTCATTTTTGTGAAAGCTCACGTAAACTCAACTTTACATATTCGAGGTTGGAGGGTTGAGATGAACTCATATGTATATGAGGAAGTAACCCATGTAATCCTCGCCGACAGGATTAAAGTGTTGGGCCACCATGAGAAGAATGGATTCCAATGGAAATGATATCCTGAACTTCCAATGATTTACTAATTCCTGAAAATCCATGACCCAAAACCATACTATTATACAGTTCCTATAGATAAATGTAATACAATGTTGTTCTCCCGAAACTAAATGTAACAGTTGGCTTATCATCTCAAGAAATGTTGTATTCCGAAAGGACTATGCCCATATAAATACAAATAAGACTTCTTTTTATCAGTGTCTGATTGTGCAAGAGAATTGATAAAAAGTTAAGTAGCTACTTTGCTTACGTGATAGCAGAATTGAATATGTAATATAAATCAATAACGATGATCATATAATAATGTTAAGAAACCTTTATCAAGGCACAACCCCAGGTATAGGTTCCCAATTCGCATCCTACATCAAGTACTGCTAAAATCGAGGAGAAGAAGTTCCTTCTCAAGCAGATTAAGCCACCCGAGTTTGATGGGAGAGGCAGATTTGTCCAAGCTGATGCTGAAATTTGGATTGAATCCATGGAGGATTACTTCGAAGCAGCCGGTACTGCACCCGCCAATCAGGCTATGCTTGCCAAGTTAAAACTCACCGTCGAAGCCAGGCTTTGGTGGAAGCAATGGTGCAGGGATCAAGGGATCACAGAGGGATCCATTACCTGGGAGAAACTGAAGAGAGCCATGCAAGGAAGATACTTGCCACCTACATATCGCATGCAGAAAATGAATGAATTCTACAAGCTAAAACAACTAGGGCTCACGCTTGATGCATACTATTCTAAATTTGTCTCACTTCTTAAGTATGCGCCACAGATGGACATGACACAGCAGGTGTCCAAATTTTGTGCGGGTTTAAATCCACCAGTAAATACCCATCTCGAATCTATGTGTCCATCAGATCTTTAGGACGCACTCATTCCAGCGGCACCTATAATTCAGGAGGTGCAGTCTAGAACAAGGGGTAACAAAACTTGGTTTTATAATGACCCGAATAGAGGAGCATTCAGACCTCAAATGAAGAGAGTTCAAGGTCATAATCAAGGACAAAGAAAGAAAACAAGGACTAACAATGTCAACAACTTTGTTCCTACTCAAGGCAATGGCCGAAACCTCCGTTGTTTCCACTGCAACGAGCCCGATCACTTCAAAAGGCAATGTCCCAAGCTTGGTGGAGGACATCGCCAAGCGCCTTTCTAAGGAAAAGGCCATGGTCAAGGAGCCGCTACTCGAGGAAGAAGAAGAACCGCCTGCATTTTCAATAGGCAAATGTTAGAAGAAGAAGAAGAAGAAGAAGAAGATCCGACCATGGAAGCAGATTTCAAAGGGCGACAGTCCATGGTGCTCTACACAAGAAAGGGCCGAATTTCTAGTTCTCGGTGATTCAGACACCGTTGGACTATCAAGGTAAACATTTCAAGACCTTGATTGATTGTGGCAGTACTCATTCCTTTATCTCACCAGCATGTGCAAAAAGATTAGGAATAGCCACAATAGAAGCACCTACCCTGCTTGTGGAATTGGCAAATGGTCGTGAGGTTACTTGTACCAGGCAAACTGCTAAGGTGGAATTCTTTCTAGGAGGGAAGAAGACTTCGGTCAAATTCAGAGTCATGAATTTAGGTATCCATGAGTGTCTACTCAGAATGGATTGGCTTAAGCCTAACGACGCCCACATTCATTATGGGAAGGGTCAAGTCTCCTTTCGAAACTCTGAAAGAGAATTAGTCACAACTCAAGGTGAGGTTGGAGTGCCAAGAATTCAATCGGCCAAAGTATCTCGAATCATAAAAGGAGTCAAAAAAGGATTACCTGTCTACTTGATCAAACTCAACAAGCTAGATCAGGCAAGAGTCTAATGAAGGACCTTCTTGGCTAAAGGAATACACAGATGTATTCTCTGAAGAGTTGACAGAACTTCCGCCTCAAAGAGAAGTGGATCATGAGATTAGGTTAGTACCAGGAGCTGTGCCAATTGCAAAGAGACCTTATAGAATGTCCATACCAGAAGCAATTGAGCTGAAGGAACAACTCAAGCAATTGCTAGAACAAGGCTATATCCGTCCTAGCAGTTCATCGTGGGGAGCTCCAGTACTATTCCAGAAAAAGAAAGATGGGACACTTCGACTATGTATTGATTACCGAGGGTTGAATCAATCAATGGTTAAGAACAAGTATCCTATTTCTAGAATAGATGAGCTTCTTGTCGTCTTCAAGGTGCGAAGATCTTTTCCAAGATTGATCTCAGGTCAGGTTACTATCAGATAAGGATCAAGGAAGAAGATATCCCAAAGACGGCCTTCAATACAAGGTATGGGCACTTTGAGTTCATAGTTATGTCATTCGGGGTTACGAATGCACTTGCTACCTTCAACAAGTTAATGCAGGATATCTTTAGGCCATATCTTGATGATTGCGTGCTCGTCTTCTTCACCGACACTCTAGTATATTCTAAATAGGAAGAAGATCATGAATCCCAACTTCGAATTGTCCTTGAGACAATGAGGTCACATAAGTTGTATGCTAAGATGAAGAAGTGTGCATTCTTCAAATGCCAGATTGAATATCTAGGATTCATAGTATCAGTGGCAATAATCTCAGTGGACCCAGCCAAGGTCAAAGATGTGCTTGAATGGTCAATACCAACATCTCTCAAGGAAATACGCAGCTTTCTTGGATTGACAGGATGGTATAGGGTCCATCAAAAACTATGCTTTGATTGCAGCACCTCTGACGGACTTACTAAAGAAGCAAACAGCCATTGCATGGTCAACTCCCGAACAAAATAGCTTCGACAGATTGAAGCAAATTTTGGTATTAGCACCTATCCTAAAACTTCCAGACCTCAATAAAGAGTTCTAGGTAGTAACTGATGCTAGCATACTTGCCTTGGGATGTGTGCTCATGCATGAAGGCCATCCTGTAGCATACTCTTCAAGGAAACTGAAGAGTCATGAGAGGAATTATGCTACACATGATCTGGAATTGCTAGCTGTCATTCATGCTCTAAAGCTTTGGAGACACTACGTGTTGGGTAACAAGTTTACTCTAGTAACTGACCATAAGAGTCTCAAATGGATCTTTACCGAGAATGACCTCAACATGAGGCAACGTCGATGGATTGAAGTGTTGGAGGAATATGACTTTGAAATCAAGTACTGACCGGGAAAAGAGAATGTAGTTGCCGATGCACTTAGTCGTAAGGCACTCCTTAATTCCCTAATCTTGCAGAATCCATCAATAGCCAGAGCTTTAGCTACAAAAGTGTCTATGCCAAACAATCCAATACTTGAGTTAGCAAGAGAGGATGCATGCCATGATCCGGCCTACCAAACAATGCTAAGAGAGATCTCTATCAAGGATCAGAACCAAAAGTTGCAAGCATAGCAGCAAGCCAGTCACTTAAGTAGAAGATATTGTGGGAAGCTCATGATTCCCCTTTTGCAGGACATCCTGGCTATGCCAAGACTCTTAATGCAGTTAGCAAGAGCTACCATTGGGAGAGGCTCAAAGGTGACGTTCTCAAATATGTCACCGAGTGTTTGTCTTGTCAACGTATTGACTGGCCAAAGACCAAGCCACTTTTAACCCGGTTGTCAAGCCAACTCCTAAGAGTTGTTGCACTAAACACGTGATCTTGATAACTAATTCTTGCAATTTAGTCTAGCCTTTGTTTTTATTCGTGACACTTATTAGCAATAGTCCAACTAATCATCTGAACAAAACTTGGTAAGCTTATTCAATCTCATATTTCATTTCTTCAAATAGCTAGGTCTCTATGTTGGGTCCTAGAATACTAACCTAGGAAAACTACGGCTTTTCCCCATCTCTTAGGGGCACCTCCTCATAATTTGCTCATGCCAAACTAGTGGCAGTTTATCCAAGAAGTTTTGATGTTTTGATGTTTGGATCTATTTGAATATCCCCATTTAAATTCCTTTTTATATTTCTCTTCTCCAATTGATTAAAATTAATTCGTTTTATTTATTTGATTAACAACAATCATTTAAATCAAAACATCTAACGTTCTAAAAATCCATAATTTTAATTCCTTGTAACATTTTCCAACTCCGTACTGCAATTTCGTCGTTGCTTTTTAGTGTTTAAATACTTAATTCATTTTGTGAGTATAACGTCATTTCTTTCTTTCTTCTTTACTAAATACAAATCAAGATAAAAATAGGTACTCTCTACACTCTAACGTAAACACATACATAGTTCATTTTAAATTCCCATATTTTCCTTTAATTTATCAGTTAGTCCTAGTGGCCCTCCACTCTTCATCAGAATCATCAGATATTCAATGTTTTTTATTCGAACAAAATATAGATCTTAAATATGGATGCCGAGGCTTTCCCTCATGCCATCAAAATGATTATCTGATGATTCTGATGAAATATCTTAAATGTTATCTGATGATACCTTAAAACATAAACAAATGGCTTTCCCCCATGCCATCAAAACAAATGGCTTTCCCTCATGCCATCAAAACAAATGGCTTTCCCTCATGCCATCAAAATGATATTTAAGGTTATAATTTTCTTATCATCAGCAAACATCATAAAATACTATTGCATCTCTCATTTGTTTTTGCCCATCCCTATGTTATTGAATAGTATATCACGTATCATTTTATTTTCTCAAAATAAAACATCATATTTATATGAAAATGTTCTTTCAATAGAATATAATTAAACGGTTGTTTCTTTTCGTTTTAAAGCTTACAAAACTTCATCAGCAATCAAGAATTGTCTTTTCAGCTTTTTATGTAAAGATCCATATTTTTATTGATAGATAACACATTTCTTGTAAATGAAAACTGTTATTTTGATTTAAAAGTAACTATTTTTGAATTTTTAAATATAGTAAATCATCTTTAAAATTTCTGAGAAAAATTTAGTAAATTTTTAGAATCATAAGCTTTATGGATTAAAAAAATCAGAACTTATAAATTTTCAATCAGTTGTTTTTTAAAAATGTATTTGTGTCATTTTAAGTCATTTTTTAGCATTTTTGACTACTTTCTATTTTTTATAAATGAAAACATGTCCACATAAATACAAACAACCATTTAGCATATGAAAAAAAGTTCAAAGCATTTTATAAAAATACTAAACTAAACATTTACTTATACTATATCATTTATTTTAGATAAACAGTTTAGGCACGTACTTGTAAATCCCGCGGGTCGTTGTCGCATCTTTGAAGACCGTGTCCTCCTGCAGTCCAGCCAATGTCTATCTTCTAGCCAGTCATTTTGATTGTGAGTTCATCAATTTTGTTTTGCTTCCCCACAGTTTCCCCATAGCTTCTCATTTTTTCTCTTTGATCAATTTCTTGGTTGTGTTAGTGTTTTGCAAACCTCCTCCCTCTCTTCTCCATGGCACACAACAAGAGAACGTTTCCTCTCTTTATAATTTGTTCCACAACCTCATTTGTAGCACCTCGTACTCCTGCGAGAGAAAGCCTCTCCAACGTCTTCATTGATGATAGAGAGGAGATGAGCACTCCAGGATCCAGCATGATGTAGAACCATCAAGTATGAGTCATTCCAAGGTATCTCCTCCCTAATATCACAAAAAACATTGATGAATCTCTCTCTTCCTAGAGTAGCAGGTGTTCTTACGTCCCGACGGAGAGAAAGAAAAGAGGATTGGTCTCTCTCTCTCTCTCTCTCTCAGATTCAAAGTCTCTTTTTGGCGATTTCAGTGACAATTTCTAAAACCCATTATAGATCAAGTTATATCACACCGCTTGTGACCCTCAATAGCTACTCAAAGCTTGTAATAGCACGTATATGAAACTTTCACTAAAAGAAGCTCCTTTTTATCAATCAGCACTACCACAAAGGTTGTTTGATCATGGAATCATCCGAGCAAGTGTGTCTAGGCCTTGATGAAGAGCATGCCACCAGAGGCATGTTTTGTGCCTCAAGGAATCACCAAGCAGACAGACAGAGGCAATGACCCATGGGAAGGCTCTACTTTGAGCAGTTACGTTAGACCATTACCCACATGTAATCCGGCCAGACAAATAAACTACAATGCCAGAGAAGAAGAGGTTGGATTGGATGGATACAATCCTAAAAGCCTGTATTATGTAGTAGAGGGCTAAATGCAGCCAAAAAAAAAGGTAAAAATGTTGTGTTCAGTGACGAGGGGGAGCGAGGCGAACCACATAATGGGCGTATGGGCGGACGGCAGACCCAGAGTGGGAGATGGAGACCCACTGCATGAAAGGGGGGCAGAGGCCAAGCCCACCATGAAAGGAGGCCCAATATGCAAACGCGAGAGACAGAGGAGCCGGGGCGAACAGAAAGAAGGGGGTTGAGATACGCAGAGCAGGGAATCCGGCAACCAATTGAAGGATGCAAGAGACGCCCCGAGAATGTAACTGCCCCCCCAATGAGGAAGCCTACATAGGGTAATATAGGCACATTTGCACCCTTTGAAATGTCAATGTGTGAGGTATTACTACTAGTTGACGACCTCATTAACACAAGGACAACTCTTGCTCGTCTAGACCAACCAACTTTACCATATGCATGGTAGCCAACTCCTCTTCCATAACAAAATTTTATATTTCCACGAAGGTTGCCACAAAAGTCATTTACATGGTCATGTCCATTAAAGACCACACGAACATCTCCTGCTTCCTGTAAGGTGGACAAGAAGCCAAAGTTCACTTGTGCACAACCAATTCCCTCTTGCTTAACTCTAGTTATTGAGCAAAGACTTGCCATACGTGTTTCAACTAGAGGAATATGAAAGTTAGCCAAGGCAGGAATCTTATCCATAGGTGTAAATGCATTGATTTTGTTTCGTTCCTGCAGTTCAATAGATAGATTTTTAAACCATTTCTTTTGACTTTCTTAAATCCACCCATAACCATGTATCCTTTTCACCTTGGAGTAGTCCCCACTAACAAGCATGTAAAGATTTAAGAAATTTCTTCTTTCATGCTCTAATCCTAATGGGCCTTGCACTTCTAAGTGGTAGTTACCAAATCCATCTATGTCAGTGACGAGTTTGTTACTTGAATTCTCCATCCCCCTACCACCATGTACATCATGGTGTTTAGCTTCTTTTGGATATACTTGTGACAAGGTGTAGTCCATGGTGGTGATGTATTTTTTTTAAAGCAAAAGAAGGATCGTTGAAATATGAAGAGACCACCACATGTGTTGTATAAGAGTGTTAGTTGATGAGGACCATAATACTTGGTAATAAATCATAGATAGATCATGATCATCAAGTCGTTTCCAAGTAGAAATCTGCCCTACTCCTAACCACTACATATCTTGGATTGATGTTGCAAAATTTCCTTTGGCACCCTTTGGCACCACACAAGGATGAATGCACATATGACATAGTGTGTCCTTATAACCTTTAACACATTTTGGAATAATGAACATCAAACATGGAAATCTTGCTTTGGCATTAATTCACCAAAAGACTCCTCCATAACCTTGTCCAAGATTGTGCTTCTTACAGGCTCCATGTCTGTAGGTGGTACATCCATTCTTCCTTTTGCTAGTAAGTCCCCTTTGGATTAATTCGTCCTTGCCAAGAGTCTATTCTCTTGAGTCTAATATTCAACACCTCCCCAAAGAAATCTCCATAATAATCACCAATGATCTAATGATCACCCTTTGATCATCACTGCAGTATTAGTGTAGACAATAATCACAATCATGATGCTGTGTATTTTTCATAAAGAATCTAATCCTTAGAAGGTAGGAGGTAGCATAACTAGTGAAATCCCCCATCCCTTAGATTAATACTAAGATATCCTATCAACCTGTTAAGACCTTGCCAAGTCTAAAATTCCCCCGAAAACTCCTAATTTATAATAAGGTCCTATCTCCTCTAAGTGATAATAATCCCTACAGGAAAATTTTAAACAGTCATAGCTGAGATTCACTAAGTAAACCTATCAGATTTGTCTAAAACTCCACCTTCCTCTCGTACAAGAACTTCCTTCTACCAACATCTCCTAACTAGACTACAAGAACACGGCCTCCAAAGACAGCAACAACCAACACCGCATCTGTAGTAAATTAATGTAAAAAGATGGTAGTAGGGTGTCACTTATATACAAATTTGCCAAAAAATTGTTGCAATAAATGGCATGTTTTTAGGTGTTGTCATTCTCCCCCACTTAATTGCGAAGTGTCCTCACGAGCACAGCTACATCAGGAACTTGCAGCATCACAAACATAGCTACCACGAGCACTGCTATGCAACGTCTTCGAAGAAAAAATATACTCTCCCCCACTTAATTGCGAAGTGTCCTCACGAGCACAGCTACATGACCTGCAAAACTGCACATGGACAACTAGTAGACACTACAAAGGTAGAAAAATACTTATTGGTGTCATATTAAAACACAAACAATACAAACATTTCAAGTAAATTGTATAAAAACTTATACAAACTAACATTCTCCTTACTCACTCGCCCCCCTAAAGTGCATAACAAAGCTTCATCCACTGCATAGAATATACCAACTAGGAAGCTGTCTAGAGCCGCTAAACAACAATAATCCCTCGAGGCAATAAATTGCCACACTACTATCCTACTAGAAATATTGCTTCTGAAATAGCCTCACTAATAAGATCATTACTTAACAAAGAACCCAAACAAGGAAAGCTAATACTATAACACCAAATAGGACTCCTAGGGTTTAGCTGCTAACCCTCCATGTTCTACTGGAACAACCAGCCAATGATCCCTTGCTTTCAAGTGTCCAAAGTTTTGCTTTTAATTTTAAGTTTTAATAGCATTCTTTTCAGTGTCAAAAGAGTATATACATTTATTCTCCTTCCAAAAGGTCCCACTCCAAAGAGATGCAAGGCATTGGACGCAAGGCACCCATCAAGGAAATCCCTACAGCCTACCAGGACCTCAGAGGCGATGGTTATCTTCTTTTGGTTTTTTTTTTCAAACCCTGCAGTCTCAGGGCGTTTTTTTTCTTTCTTTCTTTCTTTCTTTTTTCTTTCTTTCATTTCATTTTTTAATTTTTAAAAGAATAAATATATAGACTCTTCTGAACTTATAATATTTGGATTGGATTTTAAGTAGTTTTTTTTTTAAAGATCAACTAGAAGGCTAAGAATACATCACTTAATTGAACGGTCAAACATTTTAGCTCAACAACTTTGCTCAAGGAATCTAATCTAGCGCATAATACTAGTCACTCTTCCTGGGCAAATGATAAGCAAAGAATACTCACCAGTTCAGCATCTCTCTTCCACGCTACTCCTAGTCAAAATTTCGTGGAGAGAACCTTGTTGCATAGCTAGCCTACATATCACTAGAAATGCGACTAAAAGATAGGGGAAAACTCTATAGGATTCCTAATCAGATATCCATACAATGGAATTCATTATGTTATACACACACATCACCCCCTTTTTAATCTTGCTAGTGCTAAATCCCATCCCTTGTGAGTGGACTTCATATATACGAAATTAGATATCGGTCATTCATATTTGTTTAAAATATTTACTTATATTACTTCTATAATTACTTAGGCTATTGAAATCTCTAACTTAACTCAATCAATTTCTATTTTTGTACTTTGCCTTTATACCAAAGGAATATAAATAAAGAGTATAGATATGAAACAACCTGATTTGTACATGGATATTGCAACTCCAAGAATCATCAAGAGAAGCATGCAACAATATGTAACTCAAAATCATAGTCAAATCTGCACATGAAACATACACTAGCCAGTACAATGTTAAAGGGTTAGATAAATAAATAATAAAACTTTCCTCCAGACAAAAGAATTGTTATATGCTCATGTCAAAATTTTGATCAACTAGTCGATCGTAATACTTCCACTGCTTAGTTGTTTACAGTAGTATAGTTCTCCACTTGATAACCATTCTTGCATATAGAACTGTCCATCTCACTAACTTAAGTATCCCAAACTCTGGCACTGAAAGGAATAACCTAACCGTGCGTGCAAGCTAACTACCTAACTATGTGAAGAATGAAACTAGAGTGCACTAAAACCTTTTTTTTTTAATGCAGAATAAAGTAGAAACCTAAAAAACTAAGAAAACAAAATGTCTAAACTAAAATTCTCAAATTCTCTGAGATCTTCTAATGCAAACAATAATCCTAATCCGAAATCAGCATCACTATCTAAGTCAAATCTACTAACTAAACTATCATCTATAGGATGCTCAGGAATAACTTCTAGCATAGGCACATCAGAGGTCACAGATCCGCTATTAGGTGCATCGCTAAGAACCTCCATCACATCATGGAGCAGAGCCGAAGCTTCATCATCATAGTAGGGCATAGGGGCCACTGGTAAAGCATCTAAAGAATGCCCCTCGGTCGCATCCATATACCAACAGATATAATCCCAACATGGACATGGAACTCTAGTCTGCAAATCATGGTAAGATGGAGTAAGGTGGTAGACAGTGGAACGATATCTTGCAAATTTTTCCTGCTCTCTACCTACCCTATACTGACCAGTGCCACGCTTAGGAGAAAAAACACTAGTATAATCATGACGCTGGTAGGTATAACCAATCATATCCTGCATGGCAGTGGTACCATATCATCGAAAGTATGTGCAACACTGCCAACACAAGAGCTGAGCACGCACAAATAAATCCCGCTGTCAAGACCTACAATCAAATGGTGGATGGTATTGTAAACAAAAAATAATCACAAAAGAAGAACCACAACAGGCCTCTCCCCTCCGTGCATATAAAAACCTATCATGCGTCTGAAAACGTGGAATATCGTAAGGCCCGGCATGAGAGGATCAGAACTATCAGCATCAAGACGAGGGTAAAGTATATCCATCCACAAAAAATCCATAACTGCATCCCATGTAAAACCCCCAAGAAAGAAAAGAAATCCAAAAAAATTAGTCAAATTATTATTTTAACTACTAACCTAACTATACCTAGCTATCCTAAGTCACAAAATGTTTAAGGCGCGGGCCATTGACCCTGAATATCTCATTTTCAACATTAATATCCTGCACATCAAGAGAACCATTATCATAAACTTGAACAACCTTAAAAGGTCCTAACCAGCGAATTTTAAGCTTCCCAAGAAACTTGTAATAACCATTATAATAAAGTAAAACTAAATCATCTTCTTTAAACTCCCGTACTTTAATATTCAGGTCATGCCATGCTTTGCGATGTTTTTGCATTGCTTCTAAACTTTGTAGAGCTAATAATTTCTCTTCATCCAACTTTACCAATTGTAAAACCTGTTGTTTCAAAGATTAAACCTCACCTAGTCATAATGATAGAGCTACTTGTAAAGTGGGCAACTCTTGCTCAACAAGGAATATAGCATTGGCTCCATAAACTAAATTGAAAGGTGTATTTTGCACTGTCACCTTATAAGTAGTTCTATAGGCCCATAATGCTTCATATAAACATTCATCCCAATCTCGTCTATGAGAAGCAACCGTTTTAGTTAAAATCCCACAAATAATGCGATTGGTTACTTCAACCTGACCGTTAGCTCTGGGATAATAAGGCGTTGATTTGCGATGCTTAATTTTATAGATTTTCATTAACTCGCTAATAAGACCATTCAAGAAATGGGAACCTCGGTCACTTACTAATTCTAGTGGGCAACCAAAGTGTGTAATAATATTCTCATACATAAACTTAGCCACGTCAATGGCTTTATCTGTCTTCAGCGCTTTCACTTCCACCCACTTTGTAATATAGTCAGTACAGACCAAAATATAACGATTTGATCGATATCTCGTAGGTGGATCAATTGGGCCCACAAAAATCAATTCCCCACTTCTCAAAAGGTGCTAAGGCTAATATGGGTGTCAAAGGCATTGCAAAAATCTTAGAGGGACGACCAGTCCTTTGACATATATCACATTTTCGGCAATAATAATAAGCATCTTTAAATAGGGTAGGCCACCAATAACCAGCTAATAGAACTTTCCTTGCAGTCAATTCACCGGCAAAATGGCCACCACACGGCTCATCATACAATGCCTTAAGAACCACTGGGACTTCATCTTCCCTTATGCATTGTCGATAGATACCCTCGCGTGGAAAAATTTATAAAGATAACCCCCTAATAATCCATAGGAGCGTGCTTGCATTAATATCTGACGTTTCCGATGCTTATCAACACTAGGTGGATATCGAGCAATACTCAAAAAATTTGCAATATCAGCATACCATGGAACTTGTGTCTCCACAGTAAAAAGTGATGCATCCTCCAAATCATCTTCCACACCTTCCTCCTTGTCTGATGTTAATAATCGTGATAGATGATTTGCTAAGACATGAGCTCTACCAAGATGAGTAACTATTTGAAAATCAAATTCTTGGAATAACAGCATCCAACCAATCACACGTCCTGAAAGTTCTGCTTTATTAAGCAAATACTTTAACGCCTCATGATCAACATATATGGTAAATTTATTCCCTAATAAATAATGACGAAATTTTTCCACTGCAAATACCATTGATAGGCATTCTTTCTCAGTGGTGGTATAATTCCTTTCTGCATCACTTAAATTCTAACTCGCATAATAAATTGGATGATCCACCTTATTATCATTTGCTTGGCACAAAACAGCCCCTACAGCATAATAGATGCATCGGCATGAATATGGAATTCTTTTTTCCAATCTGGGGCTTTTTCAAATAGCTTTATGCATGGAAAATGCAAATCATGAAGGGACTCTTACGATGCATAAACTCTATGAAATTATCATTGTTAACTGCATAACTTAGCAAGGAAAAAGGTTGCTTATTTAGCATGAGTTTGTTCGCAAAGAAAAGGGAAGATTAGTTGGATTTTACCTAACCTCAAATCGATGAAGTATAGGATTGAAAAGTCAATTGAAACGTAGATAACAAATCATACGGAAGTAATCTCGAAATTACCTTCTAGAGTTAACCAAATTAAACTTAAAAATGCGTATGCTGCGAAATATTCCGTTGGGAATGAGTTTAAATTCCAAGAAACCTTTATACCTTAAATACTTGTCCACATTCCTTGAATCTAGGGTCAGTAAATTGTAATCAAAATAGGAACTAGGGTTTGTCCCTGAGATTCTTACAAGAATGAAGCTAGGAAACCCTAGGTCTAACAACGTCAGCTTAAAGAACCCGAAATAGATTGATTCGTGATTCCATTATTGCATAGTACGATGCGGCACTTGCACAACAAGTACGAAGTCATATGGTCTTGTGATTGGATCACAAGAAGGAATGCCAAATTCTGGCGATGAGGATGGCAGATCCTTATGCAAAGTTATCTTGCAAGAGGATGTGTACTTTGATATCCTCCTTGGGTAAGGAAGATTAATTGGAGATTAAACCAGAAACTGAAGTACCCAATGAACTTTAAGGTTTGACCAGGTTGGGCTAATAGGGTATGCCATAACCCATAATATAAGGGATCTTGCCAAGTTGCAAGACACCCCGGATCGAGTGCTGGATGCATTCAAAAGGAAGGATTCATTCCTTAGCAGTTTGCCAACAACAAAATCGATCAATGGAAATGTTTGTGCTTGCTAGAGATTTTAGAGCACTGTTTGACTTGTTTGACCAATGAATTACAAATTAAATGAATATCCATATTTCAGGTTGAAGGCCTGAAGGGAGAGGCAGCTTCAGTTACCCCCGACCGCCTGCCTTACCATAACCAAGGGGGTTGTTGACTGCGCCGGGAATGTGGACCGAACCCGCCGTGAGAGGTCTCTTCATTGAGCACTACTTGGAGCAGGAGGACGCTTGGGTGCCAGGGGGGCTCTAGCCGTAAATCCCTCTCATTCCGAGTCCTGCACAAGAGGCCAATGTGACTTGAGATTGGATCTCGAGGCCCGCATACTAGTCTACGGGTGGAAACTTGAAATAGTGATCCCTGTGGATTGCTAGATAGCCTTCAGCGGATTGTGGATAAGCCTACAGGCGGAACTCCTTGTATTTCAAAGATAAATATGATGACCTATTAATAAATAACTTGTCTGATATTGTTTTTCTATGTCAAGTGATAAGATTACGTGAAGGAACTAGTGCTTAACGGATTAATTAAAGAAGCTGGTTATTACATGTCCAACTAATGTGTTAGATAATTACATAACTAAAACAATCCGAGGAAAGTGTGGAGGATAGGCCATGGGTCGGTCCTATGGTTGGGTGGTCTTGGTTGGTCATGAACTTTTCTCAAATCACGAGGAACAACAGGATGATCATCAAAGGACATGAACAACAAAAGCGTTGACCTAGAGATATGTCTTATCCCGATTTATGATGTTTTAGGGGGACGGAATGGGACTATGCCTTATGGCAGAGAGGTTGAGCTTTGCGTCCCTCTCGTTTCCCATTCTCCTTGAACCAAGTGTAGTGTGAATCCACTTCGGACTTGGCGTTTCTGCGTAAAGTAGTTCACTTGGGTTCGACGCTAGTTGCTGTTAGGAAATGAACAATCAAGAAAACCCTAATACAGGTCGATCCTAAGTGGGAACGGTCGGAATACTTCCGCTACGTGACAGACGTGGAAAGCCCTGATTGCAAATCCCGTAACATCCCGTGGGAATGTCGGGCGGAGCTTTCTACACATTGTTTTTGATGGACTGCTAAGACGTGTCCTGGATGATACTAGTGGACACGTTACAGTTGGTATTAGAGCCGACCAACAACGGAATTGTTTTTATGAAATCTCAATGAAATTAAGTAAAGCAATTGTTGTTGTCCAAACATTTCCTTACCTTCAATGCTGTCTTGCAGAATTATGAAGTGTGGAACAAGTTCTTAGTATTTCGAATCATGTTTATGACTACAATACATTCTCCCCATTATCAACAAAGGGTTGAGATGATGATCATCCTAGAGCAGATCTATAATCCATCACCTTTGTACATGGAACGAAGGTGGATGGGTGCTTCAGGAATCTACTATATAGCCCTCCACCGTTTTGCTCATCTACAAACCAACCTAAAGAGGATCAAGTGGTTGGAAGACCTAAAAGTCGTGAAGCTGTTCATTTTTGTGGAAGCTCACGTAAATTCAACTTTACATATTCGAGGTCGGAGGGTTGAGATGAACTCATATGTATATGAGGAAGTAACCTGTGTAATCCCCACCGAACAGGATTAAAGTGTTGGGCCGCCATGAGAAGTATGGATTCCAATGGGAAGAATATCCTAAACTTCCAATGACTTACCGATTCCTGAAGATCCGTGACCCAAAACCTTACTATTACACAGTTCCTGTAGATAAATGTAATACAACGTTGTTCTCCCCAAACTAAATGTAACAGTTGGCTTATCATCGCATGAAATGTTGTATTCAAAAGGGCTATGGCCATATAAATACAAATAAATACTTCTTTTTATGTCTGATTGTGCATAAGAGTTGATAAAAAAGCTAAGTAGCTACATTGGTTACATGATAGCGGAATTGAAGATGTAATATAAATTAACGACGATTATCGTATAATAACGTTAAGAAAACCTTTATTCAGGCACAACCCCAGGTACAGGTTCCTAATTCGCCTCCTACATCAAGTACTGATGTAATCCAGGAGAAGAAGTTCTTTTTCAAGCAGATTAACCCGCCCGAGTTTGATGGGAGAGGCAGATTCGTCCAAGCTGATGCTGAAATTTGGATTGAATCCATGGAGGATTACTACAAAGCTCTCGGTAGTGCACCCGCCAATCAGGCTATGCTCGCCAAGTTAAAGCTCATCGGCGAAGCCAGACTTTGGTGGAAGCAATGGTGCAGGGATCAAGGGATCGCAGAGGGATCTATTACCTGGGAGAAGCTGAAGAAAGCTGTGCAAGGAAGATATTTACCACCTGCTTATCACACGCAGAAAATGAATGAGTTCTATGAGCTAAAACAGCTGGGGCTCACGCTTGATGCATACTACTCTAAATTTGTCTCACTTCTTAAGTATGCACCGCAGATGGACATGACGCAGCAGGTGTCCAAATTTTGTGCGGGTTTAAATCCACCATTCAATACCCATCTTGAATCTCTGCGTCCATCAGATCTTCAGGACGCACTCATTCGAGCGGCGCCTATAATTCAGGAGGTGGAGTCTAGACCAAGGGGTAACAAAGCTTGGTCTTACAATGACCCGAACAGAGGAGCATTCAGACCTCAAATTAAGAGAGTTCAAGGTCATATTCAGGGACAAAGAAAGAAAGTAAGGAAGAATAACGTCAACAACTTTGTTCCTACTCAAAGTAATGGCCGAAACCTCCCTTGTTTCCACTGCAACGAATCAGGTCACTTCAAGAGGCAATGTCCCAAGCTCGATGGAGGACATCGCCAAGCACCTTTCCAAGGAACAGGCCGTGGTCAAGGAGCCACTACCCGAGGAAGAGGAAGAACCGCCTGCATTGCCAATAGAAAAATGTGCAAAGAAGAAGAAGAAGAAGATCCGACCACGGAAGAAGAATTCGAAAGAGCGACAGTCCATGCCGCTTTACACAAGAAAGGGCCGAATCGCCAGCTCTCCGTGATTCAGACACCGTCAAACTATCAAGGTAAAGGTTTCAAGACCTTGATTGATTGTGGCAGTACACATTTCTTTATCTCACAAGCATGTGCAAAAAGATTAGGAATAGCCACAATAGAAGCACCTACCCTGCTTGTGGAATTGGCAAATGGTCGTGAGGTTACTTGTACCAAGCAAACTGCTAAGGTGGAATTCCTTCAGGGAGGAAAGAAGACTTTCGTCAAATTCAGAGTCATGAATTTAGGTATCCATGAGTGTCTACTCGGAATGGATTGTCTTAAGCCTAACAACGCCCACATTCATTGTGGAAAGGGTTAAGTTTCCTTTCGAAACTCTGAAAGGGAATTAGTCACAACTCAAGGGGAGGCTGGAGTGCTGAGAATCCAATTGGCCAAAGTATCTCGGATCATAAAAGGAGTCAGAAAAGGATTACATGTTTATTTGATCAAGCTCAACAAATTAGATCAGAAGCAAGAGTCTCACAAAAGACCTTCTTGGGTAAAGGAATACACAGACATATTCCTTGAAGAGTTGACTAAACTTCTGCCTTAAAGAGAAGTGGATCATGAGATTAGGTTAGTACCTGGAGCTGTGCCAATTGCAAAGAGACCTTATAGAATTTCCATACCAGAAGCAATTGAGCTGAAGGAACAACTCAAGCAACTGTTAGATCTGGGCTACATCCTGCCTAGCAATTCACCATGGGGAGCTCCAGTACTATTGCAGAAAAAGAAAGATGGGACACTCCGACTATGTATTGATTTTACCGAGGATTGAATCAATCAACGGTCAAGAACAAGTATCCTATTCCTAGAATAGATGAGCTTCTTGATCGTCTTCAGGGTGCAAAGATCTTCTCCAAGATTGATCTGAGGTCAAGTTACTATCAGATAAGGATCCAGGAAGAAGATATCCGAAAAACAACCTTCAATACAAGATATGGGCACTTTGAACTCCTAGTTATGTCATTCGGGCTTACGAATGCACCTGCCACCTTCAATAGGTTAATGTAGGATATGTTTAGGCCATATCTTGATGATTTCGTGCTTGTCTTCTTTGATGACACTTTAGTCTATTCTAAACAAGAAGAATATCATGAACCACAACTTCGGATTGTCCTTGAGACAATGAGGTCACATAAGCTGTATGCAGAAATGAAGAAGTGTACATTCTTCAAGCGTCAAATTGAATATCTAGGATTCATAGTATCAGTAGAAGGAATATCAGTGGACCCAGCCAAGGTGAGAGATGTGCTTGAGTAGCCAATACCAGTATCCATCAAAGAGGTACGTAGCTTTCTTGGATTAATAGGATGGTATAGGGTCTTCATAAAAAACTATTCTTTGATTGTAGCACCTGTGACAGACTTATTGAAGAAGCAAACTTCCATTGCATGGTCAACTCCCGAACAAAATAGCTTCGACAGATTGAAGCAAAATTTGGTATCAGCACCTATTCTAAAACTTCCAGACCTCAATAAAGAGTTTGACGTAGTAACTGATGCTAGCATACTTGCCCTGGGGTGTGTATTTATGCAGGAAGGTCATCCAATAGCATACTCTTCAAGGAAATTGAAGAGTCATGAAAAGAATTATGCTACGCATGATCTAGAATTACTAGCTATCATCCATGCTCTAAAGCTTTGGAGACACTACCTGTTGGGTAACAAGTTTACTCTAGTCACTGACCATAAAAGTCTCAAATGCATCTTTACTCAGAACGAGCTCAACATGAGGCAACGTTGGTGGATTGAAGTGTTGGAAGAATATGACTTTGAAATCAAGTACCGACCAGGGAAAGAGAATATAGTTCCCGATGCACTTAGTCGCAAGGCATTCCTAAATTCCCTAATCTTGCAGAATCCATCAACAACCAGATCTCTAGCTACAAAAGTATCTATGCCAAACAACCCTATACTTGAGTTAGCTAGAGAGGAAGCATGCCATGATTTGGCCTACCAAAAAATGCTAAAGGAGATCTCTATCAAGGATCAGAACCAAAAATTGCAGGCTAAGTATCATGATTTTTCCATTAATAGTGGACTTGTCTACTATAGATCAAGGCTGTGTATAGCAGCAAGCCAATCACTTAAGCAGAAGATATTGTGGGAAGCTCACGATTCTGCTTTCGCAGGACATCCTGGCTATGCTAAGACTCTTAATGCAGTTAGGAAGAGCTACCATTGGGAGAGGCTCAAAGGTGACGTTCTTAAATATGTCACCAAGTGTTTGTCTTGCCAACGTATCAAAGATGATTATGTCATGATGCCAGGGAAACTGCACCCGCTTGACATCCCCCAAATGAAATGGGAATTCATCAGTATGGCTTTTGTTGTAAGCCTACCCCAAGCCCATGGAGGATACAACTCCATCATGGTTGTGGTTGATATGCTTACTAAGGTTGCACACCTTATTCCAGTAAAGACAAACTATAAAGTCTCAGACATTGCAATATTGTTTATCAAGGAGATATTCAAGCTACATAGTTTACCTAGAAGAATAATTGGTGATCGTGATACTCTCTTCACATCACATTTCTGGAGAGCTATCTTTGAAGCTATTGGGACTCAACTCTATTTTAGCACCGCTTACCATCCCCAAACGGATGGCCAAACAGATCAAGTAAATCAAGTCATCGAGGATATACTTAGGGCATACTGCTGTCGTGAGCCGAAGAGGTGGATTCAATACTTGCCTTTGGTTGAATTTGCCTACAATGCTTCTTACCAGCAAAGCATTCAGATGACCCCTTTTCAAGCTTTATATGGTCATGTTTTGAGAAGTCCCCTAAACTTTTCTGATCCAACCTTAAGGGTTGAAGCTTCAAGATAGATGTTGGAAGACATGGATGACCAAATAAAGTCAATAAGACAGGACATACAAGCGGCCAGGGATAGACAGAAGGCATACGTGGATTTGAAGCTTCAAGAAAGGGTCTTCAAAGAAGGAGACATGGTCTTCATTCGTGTACGCCCTAAAAAGAGTTCCCTATCCTTAGGAGATTTCCGAAAGCTAAGTCCAAGGTATTGTGGGCCATACAAGATCCTCAAATGCCTAGGACCTAATTCTTATAAACTGCAACTCCCTGAGAACCTAAAAGTTCATAATGTATTCCACATTAGCCTATTGAAAATGTATGTACCTAATCCTAACCATGTACTTGACGATCAACAAATTGTAATGCCTAGTCAAGGAGTCCTTGAACTAAGTCCTGACAGGATCTTAGATGTTAGGGAGAGACAATTAAGATCCAGAACCTTGAGAGAATGCCTCGTCCAGTGGAAAGACTATCCCAAAGAGGATGCCACTTAGGTAGATGAAGGCACACTCAACCATCAATATCCCCGGTTTATCTCGAGATGAGGACATCTCGATTCCTCTAAGGGGGAGAGAATGTAATATATCAAATATTTCATGGATAATTTTGAGAAATGCTTATGATAATGCAATTTTTTTTTAATTTTCCCTCCCCAAAACCGATTGTCGTGCTGTAAGGGGAGGGAAATAGAATGAAGGACTAAGCTCCTTGGTGGAGCTCGGTGCCTTCCATCGCCATGCACAACGACACATAAGGAGAGGGAGGATTCCCCTCCCTCCCCTATTTAAGAGAGGGGTTGCTTCCGTGGAAAAGGAGAGGGTTGTCGATTCCCTCTGTCGCTGCCATGAGATAGAGGAGGACGATCGAAATAGCACGTGCCCAGAAGACCTGATGTCGCCCGCTGGGAAGCACCACCTGCACTCGGGTTCCCTCGTCACGCCTGCTTGCCATTGGGCTCTTCTTCCAGGTGGCATGGAAGCTTCTAAGGAGTGGAAGCTTCCAAGGGGCCCTTAAGCCCCTTTTTCACCCCCCCCACGTGTGTCCTAAAAATTCTCCCTATTCCCCCCAAAGATCTAAGGCCTTAAAGGCCTTATTAAACCCCCCCGGTTTTATCCTCTTAAGGGCCTTTCACCCCCCCTTATTGTATCTTTCAAAAGCCTTATTATTACCCTCGTGTCCTAAAAATCCCCAAGGCCCCCTTCTTATGTTTTTGAAACCTCACCCCCCCTCGTGTATAAAGGATCATAAGCCTCTTTTTTCCCCTATAAAGAGTGGGCTTAGAAGTCCTATTATTACTTTTCCCCCCGTGCTTTTAAAAGTCACTTAGCCCTTTCCTTGAGCCCCCTTTTCGTATTTTATAAACCCTCAAGCCCCCTTTTCCTTGGAACCACACGCCCGTGCTAAATCCTCAAAACCCCTATCCCTTTCCTTGGAACCACCCCTATTTCCTCCGTGTTAAAACCTTCCCTAGTCCTTCCCTTGTGGCATATTAAAACCCCTTCCCTCCAAGTTGACTTAAGGTCCTTCGACCTTACTTATAACCTTTACGGTTACTCTATTTCCTTGGAGTTCTCATCCACACCTTGTGTTTTTCCATCCCTTTTTCGTTCCTCGTTTGAACGAGTCATTAAAATGCCATTAAGCCTTTCCATGGCTTCAATTAGTCTTAGTCGTAGAGGACTCTGAAACACCCTTTCGAATTTCCCTGACTTCCAAGGAGGGAGCCTTCCAAAAACTACTATCGACGGGCGGTGCAAGGGAGCAACGGTGAATTCCAAAGAAGAATTGTAAAGTTGCTTCCACGTCCGAACGACTACAATTGCGATGCCTCCTAAGAAAGTCCAAGGCGCAGTCGGGGAAGGGTCATCTCCCGGTATCCATGTGGATATCTCACCCCAAACCCAGGTTTTTCCTTCTTAGTTTTATATCGTTGTAATTCAATCATGCAAGATGAATTGTTAGGGATAGGATATATTTTGTCCTAGTTTTTCACGACGAAGGAGTTTAGTTTAATGGAACATGCAAAATAAATAAAGCATAAGCGTATTTTTTTTTCAAATAGCTTGATGCATGGAAAATGCAAATCATGAAAGGACTCTTACGATGCATAAACTCTATGAAATTATCATTGTTAACTGCATAACTTAGCAAGGAAAAGGTTGCTTATTTAGCATGAGTTTGTTCACAAAGAAAAGGGAAGATTAGTTGGATTTTACGTAACCTCAAATCGATGAAGTAAAGGATTGAAAAGTCAATTGACACGTAGATAACAAATCATATAGAAGTAATCTCGAAATTACCTTGTAGAGTTAACCAAATTAAACTTAAAAATACGTATGCTATGAAATATTCTGTTGGGAATGAGTTAAAATTCCAAGAAACGTCTATACCTTAAATACTTGTCCACATTCCTTGAATGTAGGGTCAGTAAATTGTAATCGAAAAAGGAACTAGGGTTTGTCCCTGAGATTCTTACAAGAATGAAGCTAGGAAACCCTAGGTCTAACAACGTCAGCTTAAAGAATCCGAAACAGATTGATTCGTGATTCCATTATCACATAGTACGATGCGGCACTTACACAGCAAGTACGAAGTCATATGGTCTTGTGATTGGATCACAAGAAGGAATGCCAAATTCTCACAACGAGGATGGCGGATCCTTATGCAAAGTTATCTTGCAAGAGGATGTGTACTTTGATATCCTCCTTGGGTAAGGAAGATTAATTGGAGATTAAACCAGAAACTGAAGTACCCAATGAACTTTAAGGTTTAACCAAGTTGGGCTAATAGAGTACGCCCTAACCCAGAATATAAGGGATCTTGCCAAGTTGCAAGACACCCTGGATCGAGTGCTGGATGCATTCGATAGGAAGGATTCATTCCTTAGCAGTTTGCTAACAACAAAATCGATCAATGGAAATGTTTGTGCATGCTAGAGATTTTAGAGCACTATTTGACTTGTTTGACCAATGAATCACAAATTAAATGAATATCCATATTTCAGGTTGAAGGCCTGAAGGGAGAGGCACCTTCAGTTATCCCCGACTGCCTGCCTGACCCAAGGGGGTTGTTGACCGCGCCGGGAACGTGGACCGAACCCGCCACGAGAGGTCTCTCTGTTGAGCGCTACTTGGAGCAGGAGGACGCTTGGGTGTCAGGGGGGCTCTGGCCAGCTCGCCTTTCGGGTCCTGCACAAGAGGCCAACGTGACTCGGAGTTGGATCTCGAGGCCCACATAATAGTCTATGGGCGGAAACTTGGAATAGTGATCCCGGTGGATTGTGGATAAGCCTACGGGTGGGACTCCTTGTATTTCAAAGATAAATATGATGACCTGTTAATAAAGAACTTGTCTGATATTGTTTTTCTATGTCAAGTGATAAGATTATATGAAGGAACCAGTGCTTAACGGATTAATTAAAGAAGCTGGTTGTTACATGTCCAACTAATGTGTTAGATAATTACATAACTAAAACAATCCGAGGAAAGTGCGGAGGATGGGCCATGGGCCCATCCTACGATTGGGTGGTCCTGGTGGGCCGGGAACTTTTCTCAAATCACGAGGAACAACAGGATGATTGTCAAAGGACACGAATAACAAAAGCGTTGACCTAGAGATATGTCTTATCCCGATTTGCATTGTTTTAGGGGGACGAAATGGGACTATGCCCGATGGCAGAGAGGTTGAGCTTTGCATCCCTCTCGTTTCCCATTCTCCTTGAACCAAGTGCAGCGTGAATCCACTTCGGATGTGGCATTTCTGCGTAAAGTAGTTTGCTTAGGTCCAATGCTAGTTGCTGTTAGGAAATGACCAATCAGGAAAACCCTAATCTAGGTCGATCCTAAGTGGGAATGGTCGGAATACTTCCGCTACGTGGCAGACGCGGAAAGCCCTAGATTGCAAATCCCGTAACATTCCGTGGGAATGTTGGGCGGAGCTTGCTAGACATCCTTTCTGATGGACTGCTAAGACGTGTCCTGGATGATACTAGTGGACACGTTACATTTTCCTCCTACCATTTTCAGTTTAACTACTTCAATTTCAGGTTCTTCAATAAATAGAGAAGCTATTCTTCTTGGCTTAATTGTAGGCACATCTTCGGATATCTGCATCGATACATTTTCAAGCAGACTATGCCTAGTGCTTGACTCTGGTGCTTCTTCACTCACATTCACAGAATGTACTAAGGGTAAAGCCCTATAAGGAATAATAGTCAAGTTATCTTGAGTAGCACCATCAACTTCTACTCCGTAAACATTTGCTATCTCAGGAAAGGATTTTTCAGTATATCCCTTCCAATATTTATCTAAGCAGCCATTATTGGCATTTAAGTATTTATGAGATTTCATAATAAATGAAGTTTCTACAGAGTCAATTACGCTAGGTATCTGCTCTGAATTACATGGATATTGAGCATGTAACCGACGGCGATATCGACGTAAGATTTTGTTATTCTTTTCTAAACATTCTTGATCATCTACACTCCAAGACCATTGATTATCTTTAAGCTTGAGAATTAGCAAATGTAGATTCTCATCCTCCTCGCCCTGAATTCGTCGCCCTGAATTCGACAACCCAAATAATGTATGACTTGTTTCAGTTCCACAAAATTCCTAGGTGTTGTAGGTTCAAATCATCTAAGTTGTGGCTCCTGGACAACCCCATAGATAGTAAAATCCATTACTCTTTCTTTTGGATGAGGCAATACCACCTCTTGCATATTTTGCAATTTGACCTTGGTGGGTTTAGATTGGACTTGTCGATAACCAACTAGTGGTCCCCTAGAATAGCGATACATCTTCTATGTAATTCCATTGGAACGCTTAAAAGAATGACACAACTAGGGAATGCTCGTAGGGTTTTTCTCTTGAGTCTCTGGCTCAAAAGTACCCTTATATTTATCTTTTTCCAAAAACTTATTAGTTTTTTCATATTCTTCCCAATAATTCATATCCATAGGTAAAGCTTGTTCCATATGTAACTCCTCGCCACTAAATTTAGACTTCTGTTCTTCTAAATAGAATTCTAAAAGCGAGATGTCATCTAAATATCGCCTTTCTCTAAACTGAAATTCTGCCTTTTCCTTTTGCAACTCAGTAATCTTCTTCATTACTTCATTTACAACAGTCAATGCTGCCTCACGCTCTACTTCCAATGCGTCGTTCAATTCTCTAATAATCCTAACGTAATTACCATGATGTTCATGAGAAGTCTGTGAAAACCTATTAAAAGCCGAAGCTAAATCATCCTCATCCTCATGAGATAGTGGTCTTCGTAAGGGTTTGCACCCATGCTTACTTCTCCTTTCTCTTTTCTTTCTTTCTAGCTGGTAATAATAAATCCTTTTGGCTCTATCTAGGAGTTGTACAAATCCAAAGGGTAAAGCATTTTCCCCATAAGGAAGAGCAACTAAAATCCTACTCTTAGGCATACTATTATTATTATCAATAACATCATCTTATTCCATACTTTCTGAAGAGGTTATTGAGATGTCAACCACATCAAATGTCATTAACTCAGGCATCTCTTCCTCCTCTATTTCATCCATAGAAACCTCTTTTGACCTACTGTATGCAAAAAAAGCATTTTCTTGATTATTCCCTTCTTGATCCGTGGATAACTGAAAACGTATTTCAAGCAAATCATCAAAGTATTTTGCTTCCTTTGTAGAAAGCATTAAGCAGTCTAGGGTTGTATCTTTGGATGTAGATAACCAATGGGTAATATCACTGTCCGAATCGTTGTCAGATGAAAATGTTACAGCATATTCACCAATACCCATCTGTTCTACCTTGTGAGGCTGATGTACTATGTTGACCTCTACTTTCTCTGCTCTTGTTGGGTGTTGTGTTTTAAATAACCAGGCATAAGGCCCTTCATGATCAATCCTCTCCATTTCCGAATCATAAAACTCACTGTTGGATCTCTCATCCATTTCACTAATTGCCTCATCTCTTGACTCTTTCAAAAATGCTTTTAAAATAACTTTATTTTAACCCTATCATTTCTAGGACCAATCACAATTGAACCTTTATACCAGTCTTGAATGCATCTTGCTTGGTATGACTAGGGTCTTCCTAGCAGCACAGAATATGATGAAATATTTGTCTGCGAACGAACGATCAAATAGTTCACATGAAATTCTAATCCAACTACTATAGATTTCACATTTCGTAGTAACCCCAAAGGAGTTAGCTTTCTCTGATGAGCCACCTATAAAACAATATGAGTAGGTTCTAGATCCTTCAACCCTAATTCTTGCATTGCCTGTTCTGTCATCAAATTAACTGTTGAGCCACCATCCAACTGCACTTCATGTAGCAAGTGGCCATTAATAGTAGCATCGATGTGACTGGAGCTCCTGGATCCACAAACAAATCTACTATTTTTACATCCTTAGTTGTTTTTCTTTTAGAAGATCTTTCACTTACTTTGGAAGCATTAATCTCAATCCTCTTCCTTCGACGTCGAACTAATTTACGATAAAGTTGCTTCCGACAAACATGCGCTATTTCTAGCAATTGCCGAAGGTTAATGGTCAATGATATTTCTTCTAATGCAGCCCAAAGATCATAGGTCTTATTTCCTACATCCGATTTCTCTTTACTTCCTTCTCTAGGAGGAATCGGTCTTTCAGAAAAAGGAGCTACTCCCACTTGAATCTTAGGATTTGCTAAAGGCACATGTAATAATGGGTGGTCAGAGGAATGCTGTGGAGAATCCGATTCAGGTAGTTCTACATTAGGATCTATGTCCTTAGATTTATCCTTCACTGCTCCATTTAATTGTGGACTCTCTTCCTCTAAACCTTGCTCCTTTTGCTGTTGCTTTTGTGCCCTAGTAATGACACCAATCATAGGATCAGCCTTAAAGGTCACTTTATGAGGTATAAATTTTGACCTGACTCCAATATCTTTTCTTATTGTTTCTACTTCAACTAAATTTGCAGCACACATTGAAGGTTCATTAAAGGCTTGTGTACCTTTGTCAATAATTTTGTTATCCTCTCTCTTAGGGAAATTCTCCTCGTAATGTCCCTCACCACTGCACTTTCCACAAAGAGGAGTATAGTCTTGATTTTTACGTGCATTTGGACAATTCAGAGCTATGTGACCTTCTTGTTGACATCGATAACAAATTACTGGTCCCCTAGGCCGCTGTTGTCCACCTTGCCCCATTGGATTACGAAAATTTCCATTGTTTCTTCTAAAAGGAGAATTTCTCCCTCGATTGGTATCACTATTATAATTGTTTCGGGGTACTGGAGGTCTACCCTGGGTTGGCAATCCTTGTGGCCTAAAAGGTTGATTGGGTGGTCCAATTTCATAAGTTGTATTATTACGATCCATATAATTATAATTCGTTTGCATTGAACAAGCTTGTTGTTGCTCTTGCCCTATCTTATGCCAGCAATTGGTATCTAAATGCCCTGTTTTAAGGCAAAAAGTACAGAATGGTGGGTGATCAGGTATTAATCTTGAAGGTGTCGGGCACTCTGTAGCCACATGGCCGTAACCATGACACTTACCACACCATATATTGGATCTAGGTGGGTTTGAAGTTGAATTCCCTGATGATTGTTGTGCATTCAGAACTTGTGTTGTTACCGAATAAATTTCCTTCAAAGGTGCTTGTACTGCACTCATAATTTCCTCCTTCAATTTTCCTAGGGATTTCGCAATAATATCTGCATTCCTGTCTGCATCATATAGGCTGGGATTGAAGTGTATGGATTTAAAGGTACACTTGACACATTTGAATTTGCAGTTATCGATGGATTTATAGGAATGGTCACATAAGACACGTTCTTAGGTACTGTAACGTTTGCAAAAAAACATAATTCTTTTTTTTTTCTAAAGGGGTGATAATATAAATTTTTTTATTCCCCTCCCCAGCCGACTAATGTGCTCGAAGGGGAGGGGAATAGCATGAAGTGGAAAATCCTCGCTGGGAGCTTGCGGGAGTAGGAGGCCATGCCTCTCGCCACGTCGGGAGGGAGGATCCTCCTCCCCTCCCCTATTTAAACTGAGGGGGCCGCTGCCATAAGAAAAGGGAGAAGGAGGCTAAGGGTATAGGCAGAGGGTCGCTATTGAACGTGAGGGAGAGGGAATCCTGTGACGGCTGTGGTTCGAGAGGGAAGGGGGTACTGTCACCCAGTGCACTGAGCTAGAGGGAGAGGTTGGACGTGGAGCGGGAGGAGCCGCCTCCACCAAAGCCAGTACCGCCACCTGCAAGCTGTAGACTTCGTTCCTCGGCTAGATAGAAATGCCATCAGCCTGTCACCGTCACGGCGTCAATCTCCCTCTCCTGGCCACGTATGAAGCTTAGAAACTTCTAAAAGAGAAGCTTCTAAGGGGGCTAGATAAGCCCCCTTTTCCCCCTTTCACTCTTTCACCCTTTCACCCCCGGTTTTTTTTTAAATCCTTCTAAGCCCCTTTCACCCCCTTGTGTTGCCTTTCATTTTTTCCCCCCCTAGGTTTTAAAACCCCTAAGCCCTTTTTCACCCCCCTTGTGTTCCTTTCACCCCCCCTTGCTATACCTTTCACTCCCATGTCCAAAGATCTCCTAAGGCCCCCTTCTTATGCCTTTGGAACCACACACCCCCCCCGGGTGTTTTAACCCCCCTCATCCCATGGGTGTTGGAACCTTGTAATTTAAACCTTTCCTCCCTCGTATTTAACCCTTAAGCCCCTTTCTTTTGGGCTTTTTACTTTCCCCCCCTGTGTGTAACACCCTATAGGGCCTTTTCCTTGGGCTTTGTAAGCCTTTCCCTCCCAAAAGAGCTAAGACCTTAAAGGTCTTATTACCCCCTCCTCGTGGTTAAACCCTTAACGGATCCTTGCCTTTCCAAAATACCCTTGGGACTTGGTTTTTTCCCCTACTCGAAAAAGAGAAGAAGAGTATTGACATGCAAGGGAGCGACGGTGGAATTCCGAAAAGAAGTGTAAAGCTGCTTCCACGTTCGAAGAACTACAATTGCGATGCCTCCTAAGAAAGTCCAAGGAGTAGCTGAGGGAGGATCGTCTCCCGGTATCCATGTGGATATCTCACCCCAAACCCAAGTTTTTCCTTCTTAATTTTATATCGTTGTAATTCAATCATGCAAGATGAATTGTTAGGGATAGGATATATTTTGTCCTAGTTATTCACAATGAAGGAATTTAATTTAATGGAACATGCAAAATAAATAAAGCACAGACGTAATTTTTTTCAAATAGCTTTATGCATGGAAAATGCAATTCATTAAAGGACTCTTACGATGCATAAACTCTATAACTGCATAACTTAGCAAGGAAAAGGTTGCTTATTTAGCATGAGTTTGTTCGCAAAGAAAAGGAAAGATTAGTTGGATTTAACCTAACCTCAAATCGATAAAGTATAGGATTGAAAAATCAATTGACACATAGATAACAAATCATGCGGAGGTAATCTCGATATTACCTTCTAAAGTTAACCAAATTAATATAGAATTAGAAATACCTATGCTGCAAAATATTCATTGGGAATGAATTAAAATTCAAGAAATGTTTATACCTTAAATACTTGCCCACATTCCCTAATTGTAGGGTCAGTAAATTTTAAACATAAAAGGAACTAGGGTTTGTCCTTGAGTTTCTTGAAAGAAAATAATAAAGCTAGGAAACCCTAGGTCTAACAACGTCAGCTTAAAGAAACTGAAACGGATTGTTTCGTAGCTCCATTATCGCATAGTACGATGCAGGACTTGTGCAGCAAGTACGAAGTCATATGGTTTTGTGATTGAATCACAAGAAGAAAGGCTAAATTCTCGCAACCAGGATGGCGGATCCTTACGCAAGTTATCTTGCAAGAGGATGTATACTTTGATATCCTTCTGAGTAATGAAGGTTAAAAACTAGAAACTGAAGTATCCAATGAACTTTAGGGTTTGACCAAGCTGGGTTAATAGGGTACGTCCTAACCCAGAATATAAGGGATCTTGCCAAGTTGCAAGACACCCCAGATCGAGTGCTGGATGCATTCGAAAGGAAGGATTCCTTCCTTAGTATTTTTCCAACAACAAAATCGATCAATGGAAATGTTTGTGCTTGCTAGAGATTTTAGAGCACTGTTTGACTTGTTTGACCAATGAATTATAAAATAAATAAGTATCTATACATCAAGTTGAAAGCCTTAAGGTGAGAGGCACCTTCAGTTACCCCCGACTGCCTACTTGACCCTAACCAAGGGGGTCCACGTTCCCACCCGCCGCGAGAGGTCTCTCCGTTAGGCGCTACTTGGAGCAGGAAGACACTTGGGTGCCAGGGGGGGACTCTAACCGTAAATCCCTCGCCTTCCGGGTCCTGCACAAGAGGCTAGCGTGACTCGGGATTGGAACTCGAGGCCCGCATACTAGTCTACGGGCAGAAACTTGGAATAGTGATCCCTGTGGATTGCTGGATAGCCTTCGGGCGGATTATGGATAAGCCTACGGGCAGAACTCTTGTATTTCAAAGATAAATATGATGACCTGTGAATAAAGAACTTGTCAGATATTTTTTTTCTATGTCAAGTGATAAGATTATGTGAAGGAACCAATGCTTAACAGGTTAATTAAAGAAGGTGGTTATTACATGTCCAACTAATGTGTTAGATAAATACATAACTAAAAAAACCTGAGGAAAGTGCGAAGGATGGGCCATGGGTCTGTCCTATGGTTGGGTGGTCCCGCTTGGCCGGGAACTTTTCTCAAATCACGAGGAACAGCAAGATGATCGTCAAAAGACACGAATAACAAAAGCGTTGACCTAGAGATATGTCTTAACCCGATTTGCACTATTTTAGGGGAACGGAATGAGACTATGCCTTATGGCAGAGAGGTTGAGCTTTGCATCCCTCTCATTTCCCATTCTCCTTGAACCAAGTGCAGCGTGAATCCGCTTCAGACCTGGCGTTTCTGCGTAAAGTAGTTCACTTGGGTCCGACGCAAGTTGTTGTTAGGAAATGACCAATCAAGAAAACCCTAATTCAGGTTGATCCTAAGTGGGAACGGCCGGAACACTTCCACTATGTGGCAGACACGAAAAGCCCTAGATCACAAATCCCATAACATTCCATGGGAGTGCCGGGCGGAGCTTTCTAGACTTCCTTTCCGACGGACTGCTAAGACGTGTCCTGGATGATACTAGTGGACATGTTACAGTTGGTATCAGAGTCGACCAACAACGGAATTGTTTTTATGAAATCTCAATGAAATGAAGTAAAGCAATTGTTGATGTCCAAACATTTCCTTACCTTCAATGCTTTCTTGCAGAATTACGATGCGTGGAACAAGTTCTTGGTATTTCGAGTCATGTTTATGACTGCAATGCATTCTCTAGACAAAGGATTGGGATGATGAACATCCTAGAGCAGATCTATAATCCATCACCTTTGTACATGGAACGAAGATGGACGGGTGCTTCAGGAATCTACTATATAGCCGCCCACCGGTTTGCTTATCTACAGACCAACCTAAAGAGGATCAAGTGGTTGGAAGACCTGAAAGTCGTGAAGCTATTCGTTTTTGTGGAAGCTCACATAAATTCAACTTGGGTTGTGATGAACTCATATGTATATGAGGAAGTAACCCGTGTGATCCCCGCCGATAGGATTAAAGTGTTGGGCCGCCATGAGAGGTATGGATTCCAACCGAAAGGATTTCCTGAACTTCCAATGACTTACAGATTCCTGAAGATCCATGACCCCAAACCATACTACTATATAGCTCCTATAGATAAATGTATACAACGTTGTTCTCCCCAAACTAAATGTAAGAGTTGGCTTATCTTCGCAAGAAATGTTGTATTCCAAAGAGGCTATGCCCATATAAATACAAATAAAGACTTCCTTTTACCAATGTCTGGTTGTGCATAAGAGTTGATAAAAAGTTAAGTAGCTACATTGTTTACGAGATAGCTGAATTAAAGATGTAATATAAATCAATAACGATTATCGTATAATAACATTAAGAAATCTTTATCTAGGCACAACCCCAGGTACAGGTTCCTAATTTGCCTCCTACATCAAGTATTGTTGTAATCCAGGAGAATAAGTTCCTTCTCAAGCAGATTAAGCCACCAGAGTTTGACGGGAGAGGCAGATTCGTCTAAGCTGATTTTGAAATTGGGATTGAGTCCATGGAGGATTACTTCGAAGCAGCCGGTACTGCACCCGCCAAATCAGGCTATGCTCGCCAAGTTAAAGCTCACCGGCGAAGCCAGACTTTGGTGGAAGCAATGGTCCAGGGATCAAGGAATTGCAGAGGGATCCATTACCTAGGAGAAGCTGAAGAAAGCCGTGAAGGGAAGATACTTGCCACCTGCATATCGCACACAGAAAATTAATGAGTTCTATGAGCTAAAACAGCTAGGACTCACTCTTAACGCATGCTACTCTAAATTCGTCTCACTTTTAAAATATGCGCCACAGATGGACATGACACAGTAGGTGTCCAAATTTTGTGTGGGTTTAAATCCACCAAGTAAATACGCGTCTCGAATCTATGCATCCATCAGATCTTCAGGATGCACTCATTCGAGCGGCGCCTATAATTCAAGAGGTGCAAGCTAGACCAAGGGGTAACAAAACTTGGTCTTATAATGACCTGAACAGAGGATCATTCAGACCTCAAATGAAGAGAGTTCAAGGTCATAATCAGGGACAAAGAAAGAAAGCAAGGGCGAATAATGTCAACAACTTTGTTCCTACTCAAAGTAATGGCCAAAACCTCCGTTGTTTCCAGTGCAATGAACCCGATCACTTCAAGAGGCAATGTCCTATGTTTGGTGAAGGACATAGCCAAGCGCCTTTCCAAGGAACAAGCCATGGTCAAGGAGCCGCTCCCCGAGGAAGAGGAAGAACCGCTTGCATTTCCAATAGGCAAATGTGCAAAGAAGGAGAAGAAGAAGATCCGACCATGGAAGCAGAATTCGAAAGAGCGACAGTCCATGCCGCTTTACACAAGAAAGGGACAAATCGCCAGTTCTCGGTGATTCAGACACCGTCGGACTATCAAGGTACAAGTTTCAAGACCTTGATTGATTGTGGTAGTACACATTCCTTTATCTCACCAGCATGTGCAAAAAGATTAGGAATAGCCACAGTAGAAGCACCTACCCTGCTTATGGAATTGGCAAATGGTCGTGACGTTACTTGTACCCGGTAAACTACTAAGGTTAAATTCTTTCTCGGAGGAAGGAAGACTTCGGTCAAATTCAGAGTCATGAATTTAGGTATCCATGAGTGTCTACTCAGAATGGATTGGCTTAAGCCTAACGACGCCCATATTCATTGTGGAAAGGGTCAAGTTTCCTTTTGAAACTCTGAAAGGGAATTAGTCACAACTCAAGGTGAAGCAGGAGTGCCAAGAATCCAATTGGCCAAAGTATCTCCGATCATAAAAGGAGTCAGAAAAGGATTACCTGTTTACTTGATCAAACTCAACAAATTAGATCAGAAGCAAGAGTCTCATGAAGGACCTTCTTGGCTAAAGGTATACACGGACGTATTTCGTGAAGAGTTGACTGAACTTCCGCCTTAAAGAGAAGTGGATCATGGGATTAGAGGTTAGTATTAGGAGCTGCGCCAATTGTAAAGAGACCTTATAGAATGTCCATACCAAAAGCAATTGAGCTGAAGGAACAACTCGAACAACTACTAGACCAGGGCTACATCTGGCCTAGCAATTCACCATGGGGAGCTCCAGTACTATTCCAGAAAAAGAAAGATGGGACACTCCAACTATGTATTGATTACAGAGGATTGAATCAATCAACCGTCAAGAACAAGTATCCTATTCCTAGAATAGACGAGCTTCTTGATAGTCTTCATGGTGCAAAGATCTTCTCCAAGATTGATCTCAGGTCAGGTTATTATCAGATAAGGATCAAGGAAGAAGATATCCCAAAAAAGGCCTTCAATACAAGATATGGGCACTTTGAATTCCTAGTTATGTCATTCGGGCTTACGAATGCACCTGCCACCTTCAATAGGTCAATGCAAGATATCTTTAGGCCATATCTTGATGATTTCGTGCTTGTCTTCTTCGATGACACTTTAGTCTATTCTAAACAGGAAGAAGATCATGAACCTCAACTTCAAATTGTCCTTGAGACAATGAGGTCACATAAGCTATATGCTAAAATGAAGAAGTGTGCATTGTTCAAGCGTCAGATTGAATATCTGGGATTCATAGTATCAGCAGAAGGAATATCAGTGGACCCAGCCAACGTCAGAGATGTGCTTGAGTGGCCAATACTAGTATCCGTCAAAGAGATACGTAGCTTTCTTGGATTGACAGGATGGTATAGGGTCTTCATAAAAAACTATGCTTTGATTGCAGCACCTCTGACGGACTTATTGAAGAAGCAAACTTCCATTGCATGGTCAACTCCCGAACAAAATAGCTTCGACAGATTGAAGCAACGTTTGGTATTAGCACCTATTCTAAAACTTCCAGACCTCAATAAAGAGTTCGAGGTAGTAACTGATGCTAGCATACTCGCCTTGGGGTGTGTACTTATGCAGGAAGGTCATTCAGTAGCATACTCTTCAAGGAAATTGAAGAGTCATGAAAGGAATTATGCTATGCATGATATGGAATTGCTAGCTGCCATCCATGCTCTAAAGCTTTGGAGACACTACCTGTTGGGTAACAAGTTCACTCTAGTAACTGACCATAAAAGTCCCAAATGGATATTTACCCAGAACGAACTCAACATGAGGCAATGTTGGTGGATTGAAGTGTTGGAAGAATATGACTTTGAAATCAAGTACCGACCAGGGAAAGAGAATGTAGTC
Source organism: Lygodium microphyllum (assembly GCF_053477565.2). NCBI lineage: Eukaryota > Viridiplantae > Streptophyta > Polypodiopsida > Schizaeales > Lygodiaceae > Lygodium > Lygodium microphyllum. The sequence continues at coordinate 62,979,400 of NC_141139.1, forward strand.
GTCGATGCACTTAGTCGCAAGGCATTCCTAAATTTCCTAATCTTGCAGAATCCATCAACAACCAGATCTCTAGCTACAATGGTATCTATGCCAAACAACCCTATACTTGAGTTAGCTAGAGAGGAAGCATGTCATGATTTGGCCTACCAAACAATGCTAAAGAAGATCTCTATCAAGGAGCAGAACCAAAAATTGCAGGCTAAGTATCATGAATTTTCCATTAATAGTGGACTTGTCTACTATAGATCAAGGCTGTGTATAGCAGCAAGCCAATCACTTAAGCAGAAGATATTGTGGGAAGCTCACGATTCTCCTTTCGCAAGACATCCTGGCTATGCTAAGACTCTTAATGCAGTTAGGAAGAGCTACCATTGGGAGAGGCTCAAAGGTGACGTTCTTAAATATGTCATCGAGTGTTTGTCTTGCCAACGTATCAAAGATGATTATGTCATGATGCCAGGGAAACTGCAACCGCTTGACATCCCCCAAATGAAATGGGAATTCATCAGTATGGATTTTGTTGTAAGCCTACCCCAAGTCCATGGAGGATACAACTCCATCATGGTTGTGGTTGATATGCTTACTAAGGTTGCACACCTTATTCCACTAAAGACAAACTATAAAGCCTCTGACATTGCAATATTGTTTATCAAGGAGATATTCAAGCTACATGGTTTACCCCGAAGAATCATTAGTGATCGTGATTCTCTTTTCACATCACACTTCTGAAGAGCTATCTTTGAAGCTATTGGGACTCAACTCTGTTTTAGTACTTCCTACCATCCCGAAACGGATTGCCAAACAGAGCGAGTAAATCAAGTCATCGAGGATATGCTTAGGGCATACTGCTATCGAGAGCCGAAGAGGTGGATTCAATACTTGCCTTTGGTAGAATTTGTATTTAATGCTTCTTACTAGCACAGCTTTCAGATGACCCCTTTCCAAGCATTGTATGGACATGACTACCGAAGTCCCCTAAACTTTTCTGATCCAACCCTAAGGGTTGAAGCTTCAAGGCTAATGTTGGAAGAGATGGATGACCAAATTAAATCAATAAGACAATACATACAAGCCGCTAAGGATAGACAAAAGGCATACGCGGATTTGAAGCGTCAAGAAAGGGTCTTCCAAGAAGGAGACATGGTCTTCATTCGCATACGCCCTAAAAAGAGTTCTCTATCCTTAGGAGATTGCAAGAAGCTCAGTCCAAGGTATTGTGGGCCATACAAGATCCTCAAATGCCTAGGACCTAATGCTTATAAACTCCAACTCCCTGAGAACCTAAAAGTTCATAATGTATTCCACATTAGCCTATTGAAAAAGTATGTACTGAATCCTAACCATGTACTTGACGATCAATAAATTGTAATGCCTAGTCAAGGAGTCCTTGAACTAAGGCCTGATAGGATCTTATATGTTAGGGAGAGACAATTAAGATCCAGAACCCTGAAAGAATGCCTCGTCCAATGGAAAGATTATCTCGAAGAGGATGCCACTTGGATAAATGAAGGCACTCTCAACCATCAATTTCCCTAGTTTACCTCGAGATGAGGACATCTCGATTCCTCTAAGGGGGAGAGAATGTAACATTCGAAAAAAAACATAATTTTTTTAAAAAAAAGGGGGATAATATAAAATTTTTTATTCTCCTCCCCAGCCGACTAATGTGCTGGAAGGGGAGGGGAATAGCATGAAGTGGAAGCTCCTCATTGGGAGCTTGCGGGAGTAGGAGGCCATGACTCTCGCCACGTCGGGAGGGAGGATCCTCCTCCCCTCCCCTATTTAAACTGAGGGGGCCGCTGCCATAAAAAAGGGAGAAGGAGGCTAAGGGTATAGGCAGAGGGTCGTCGTTGAACGTGAGGGAGAGGGAATCCTGCGATGGCTGTGGTTCGAGAGGGAAGGGGGTACCGTCACTCAATGCCCCAAGCTAGAGGGAGAGGTTGGACGTGGAGTGGAAGGAGCCGCCTCCACCAAAGCCAATACTGCAGCCTGTAGCCGTCAACTTCATTCCTTGGCTAGACAGAAGCGCCATGAGCCCGTCACCATCACGGCGTCAATCTCCCTCTCTTGGCCACGTATGAAGCTCAGAAGCTTCTAAAAGAGAAGCTTCTAAGGGGGCTAGATAAGCCCCCTTTTCCCCCTTTCACGCTTTTTCTCATTTCACCCTTTCACCCCCGATTTTTTTTAAAATCCTCCTAAGCCCCTTTCACCCCCTTGTGTTAACTTTCATTTTTTTTCCCCCAAGGTTTTAAAACCCCTAAGCCCTTTTTCACCCCCCTTGTGTTCCTTTCACCCCCCCTTGTGTTCCCTTCACCCCCTTGTGTTGCCTTTCATTATTACCCCCTTCCTATACCTTTCACTCCCGTGTCCAAAGATCTCCCAAGGCCCCCTTCTTATGCCTTTGGTGTCAAGAATCACGTGGTGGAGGGGGTTGCTCAAGATGCTGCGCCGAACACACACAGAATGCACAAGGAGAAGCTCACTCAAGAGACAAGAAGAGAGATGGAGGCCAAAACGTTTTCTTGCTAATTTCTTCTTCTTCTTCCACACACTTTACAATGTACACAAAGTATAGATAAGATACAACATAAAAGGAAAGTGGCCTACTAAGTCAAACAATGCATAACCGACTACACTAGTCGACTGGCGCTATAACTATGCCAGCTGTAAATAGGTGTAACAACCTAAATATAATAAGTAATGAGTCAGTGGCCATGTGAGAGTCATAATGACCACCGACGTGCTAAGTGTAGATGTGTGGACCCATCTAACCAAGCGGTCCATCATCAATGTCTGCATATGTTGAGCTTGTCATCTCAACACTCCCCCTGTAATATTTCTGCGTACCCCGTACCGCAAATATTAACTTCCCGCACGCCGTGTAAACCCTGTGTAAGAGTATTTCCCTACTTCGTGATTATTGGTAACCTAATCCACACCCTGCACGCTCGAAAATGAGGTCCCACGTCAAGAATTAAAGGCCGGGGTTGAGGACCGAAAAACCGCAAGGGAACAACCGCTTGGGAAGGGCAATAGGATAAATACAAGGCAAATTTTTTTTTTACTATTATCCCTTCCCCCAGCCGATGCATGGCTAGAGGAGAGGGAGTGGGAGGAGAATGGCCAAGAAGGAGTGAAGTGGGGGACTGCATGAGGGGAGTCCTCCACGTGTGTGGAGGCCCTCTTCCCCACCCCCATGCCTATATAAACACCCCCCATCAAGGGGGTGTGGTAGAGAGAGGAGCTGTGGGAGAAGCGTGAGAGGAAGGACGTGCTGGACAAGCGTGAGAGGGAGGAGGCCGCCGTCATCAAGTGCAACGCTGCCGCCCAGCTGCCAGTCCGCCAGCCGCCACCACGTTCCGCCACGGTCCGCCAGGCCATCTCAGGCTGCCCCGCCACGTTGGATCACCCCCCCCCCCCACGTGTTTCTGTGGAAGCTCAGAAACTTCTTAGAAGCTTCTTTAGAAGCTTCTAAGAGAGAGCCTCCTTAAGCCCCCTTCCCACCACAATTCCCAAAGACCATTCATACCCCTCCCCGGGACTTTGAAGAGGAGGAGGTGAAGGCCGTAAAGAACCCCAAAACCCTTCGAAAAAGGCTTTCGCAATAAGTCTTTAAAGCCCTTTTGCCGCAAGCGACATCCCGTAAAGAAATCTTCCGCCTACGAGGAAAGGCAAAGGTCGGAAGGCCGCATTCCGAGGCCAGTCACTTCGTAGACCGCAAGGGCAAATCATAAGTCGAATCCACGTCTACAATGGCCCCAAAAAGATCACAAGGAGCGACCGCGGGAGGCTCATCTCCGAATATACAAATGGACATCTCCCCGAGCCCACAAGTCCAGGTTCTTTCGAGTTATTTTCGCATAAAGAAATGATTAGGCGCGCTTAGCTCATAAAAGGAATTGCATTTTTACGCTTAATTTTAATGCATACGGAAATTGGAAAGAAATACATGTGATAAAGCATCTCTTGAAACATTAGGCAAGGTTGAATTATGTCATGAATTTGAACGAGTAGAAGGCTAGTTGCATGTAGTTTTGGTACATTATCAAAGTAATGAGTCTAATCCTAGGCAAGGAAATGGGATTTATAAGTGCATTATCTTTCGTCCTAGACATGGTAGAAATAAGCGTGTGCCGCATGTTAGGCAACACCCTTCTCGTAATGATTTCATGAGGCAAGGTTAACCCATAAGGTATTATCCGAAAAGGAATAATAGAGTACGGAAAAGATGGACTTGCAAATAGCATGTAAAATGGAATGAGTTAACACTAGCTTTAGTTGGTACAAACTTCGTTAACTACATTGTAGCTAGGAGAATGTTGCGTATTGCATAGTCATCATGCGAAAACGTCATTCCTCAGAAGCCGCATTTAGGAAAGGTTGCATGGTTCGCCAAAGCACAAGATTCGGAAGTAGATTACAGGGTTGTAGGCATGATTAATTGATGTAAATCCTAGTAGGACCTAGGAAAGTTAGTGTACAGATTATCAAGCATTTTACCTTACCAAGGAAGGATAGGGTTATCGTGAATCATGTGATGCATAGAAGCAATAAATCGCATGTTTACGCGTATTGGTGCAGTTGTAACTATTGTTCTCCATTAGATGTAGTTTATTACCTTTAGAAGGTTCATCCTTGTTGCAATACAAGAATATTGAGTTGTCTAAGTAACCTAAAACACAAGGGATTCATATGGGCATGGCTCAGTCGATATGATAGGTATCCCAAGTGCCAAGTGCAATAAGATTTCGACCTAGTTTTACACTTGTTGCCAAGTCTAAACCCGCAAACCTAAGAATCTTACACACGAAATGTCGAATCAATTGGATGTTCATGCATGAAATGATCTAAGGTTTTATCCCAAGGATCATTCGTTTAAAATGATGAAACTCCGACGGAGTTGCCTATTTTAGGATCATGGGCCAACATAATTAGGAATGGTTTGGAGGATACCCTAAAACCCGGTTACTCGGCTGGAGGTAAATTCCGTGACCGGAGGACGCCATTCAATGGGTGGAATGATCCCGTGGAATGATGCAACGCATGTGCAAAAAGGTTGCAACATCGTGTAGACTTGAGATTTGTCCACAAGAGAGTTTTGTCACCTCTCGAAATGAGGTTGGCAAGTTATTGAAAGAATTTAACTTACAAGAGGATGAGTAATCATCCTGTTACTCACTTTTCTTGGGGAATAATTGCCAAGGAAAAGGAAAGTTAGGTATTTGCCTTGAAGCAAATGACCAGACAATAAACTAAAGCGACATGGTCGCTGGAATCTACCACAACAAGACCTAAAGTATTGGTAGGGTATGACCCTAACCCAAGAATGATAGGAATCTTGCCAAGTTGCAATTGATTCCGGATCGAATGCGGGTTGCATTCGGAGAAAAGGAGTCACTCCTTAACAGTTTGCCAGCTAAACGACCATTGAAATTGATTGTGCTTGTGACAATTTAGAAATGACTGTTTGCATTGTTTGCTCAATAAACTAAAGGATGAAAATATATCTAAAGCTTCAGGTTGGTGCCTGAGAGGCAGCTTCAGTTACCCCCGACTGCCTGCCTGACCCTAACCAAGGGGGTTGTTAACCGCGCCGGGAACGTGGACCGAACCTGCCGTGAGAGGTCTCTCCGTTGAGCTCTACTTGGAGCAGGAGGACGCTTGGGTGCCAGAGGGGGCTCTGGCTGTAAATCCCTCGCCTTCCCGGCCCTGCACAAGAGACTAACGTGACTCGGGATTGGATCTCGAGGCCCGCATACTAGTCTACGGGCGGAAACTTGGATTAGTGATCCCTGGTGGATTACTGGATAGCCTTCGGGCGGATTATGAATACGCCTACGGGCGGGAACTCCTTGTATTTCAAAGATAAAAGGATAAAATGATAATAAAGGAGCTGTTTGACATTGTTTTCTTTATGTCCTGTGATAAGATTACGTGAAGGAACCAGTGCATAACAGGGTTAATCAAAGAAGCTGTTTGTATATGTCAAACTAATGTGGTAGGTAATTACATAACTAAAACAAACCGAGGAAAGTGCGGAGGATGGACCATGGGTCCGTCCTATGGATGGGTGGTCCCGGTTAGCCGGGAACTTTTCTCAAAGTCTTCAACGAACAGAGGATGATCGTCAACACCGAAACAAGTAACTAGAAAACCTTAATTCCGGTCGATCCTAAGTGGGAAACGGCCAGGACACTTCCGCTACGTGGCAGACGCGGGAAGACCTAGATTGCAAGTCCCGTAACATTCCATGGGAGTGCCGGGCGGAGCTTTCTAGACATCCTTCCCGATGGACTGCTAAGACGTGTCCAGAATGATTCTAGTGGACACGTTACAGTTGGTATCAGAGCCGACTTACAATGGAATTGTTTTCATAAGATTTCATTAGAAGTGAGGTAAAGAAATTGTTCCTGTCCAAACATTTTCTCATCTTCGATACTGTCTTGCAGAATTACGAGGCGTGGAACAAGTTTTTGGTGTTCCGGATCATGTTCATGACTGCGATGCATTCTCCGCATTATAGGCAAAGAATTGAAATGATGAACATCTTGGAACAGATTTATAACCCATCACCTCTATATATAGAGCGAAGATGGACTGGGTCTTCAGGAATCTATTACATAGCTGCCCACCGGTTCGCTTATCTACAGACCAACCTGAAAAGGATCAAGTGGTTGGAAGATTTGAAAGTCGTGAAGCTGTTCATTTTTGTGGAAGCTCACGTAAATTCGACCTTGCATATTCAGGGTCGTAGAGTTGAATTAAACTCATATGTATATGAGGAAGTAACCCGTGTAATTCCAGCTGATAGAGTTAAGGTATTGGGCCGCCACGGGAAGTATGGATTCCAGCGGAAAGGATATCCCGAACTTCCGATGAATTATCGATTCCTAAAGATACATGACCCAAAACCCTACTATTACACAGTTCCTGTAGACAAATCCAATACAATGTTGTTCTCCCCAAACTAAATGTAATGATTGGACTATCATCACTCGAGATGTTGTATGAGGCTACGCCATATAAATATAAATAAGGACTTCTTTTTATCACTATCCGATTGTGCATCAAGGTTGTTGCAAAAAAGTTAAATAGCTTCATGAGTTACGAAATAGTTGAACTAAGGATAAGCTAATGTCAATTATCATATAATAACGTTAAGAACTTTCTGCTCAGGCGCAACCCCAGGTACAAGTTCCAAATTCGCCCCCTACAGCAAGTACGACTGTGATCCAAGAGAAGAAGTTCCTCCTCAAACAGATAAAGCCACCCGAGTTTGACGGGAGAGGCAGATTCGTCCAGTTGGACGCTGAGATTTGGATTGAATCTATGGAGGACTACTTTGAAGCCGCTGGCACTGCACGAACCAATCAGGCCATGCTCGCCAAATTAAAACTCACCGGTGAAGCCAGACTATGGTGGAAACAATGGTGCAGGGATCAAGGGATTTCAGAGGGGTCCGTTACCTGGGAGAAGTTAAAGCAAGCCGTGCAAGGGAGATATTTGCCACCCGCATATCGTACTCAGAAAATGAATGAGTTCTATGAGCTAAAACAGTTAGGACTCACTCTTGACGCATACTACTCTAAGTTTGTCTCACTCTTAAAGTATGCACCACGAATGGACACAACACAGCAGGTGTCCAAATTTTGCGCAGGTTTAAATCCACCTGTAAATACTCGTCTCGAATCTATGCATCCAACAGATCTTCAGGATGCACTCATTCGAGCAGCACCTATAATTCAGGAAGTACAAGCTAAACCAAGGAGTATTAAGAATTGGTCTTATAGCAACCCAAGCAGAGGAGCATTCAGACCCTAGGTTAAGAGAGTTCAAGGCCACAATCAGGGACAAAGAAAGAAAGCAAGGACAAATAACGTCAACAACTTTGTTCCTACTCACGGTAATGGCCGAAACATCCGATGCTTCCACTGCAATGAACTCGGTCACCTCAGAAAGCAATGCCCCAAGCTCAGTGAGGGACACTGTCAAGGTATTGGCCACGGTCAGGGAGCCGCCGCCCGTGGAAGGGGAAGAGCTGCCTGCATTACCAATAGGCAAAGATGTGAAGCAGAGGAAGAGGAAGATCTGACTATGGAAGCGGTTTTTTAAAGAGCGACGGTCCATGCCGCTCTACACAAGAAGGGGCCGAATCGCCAGTTCTCGGTAATCCAAACACCGTCGGACTATCAAGGTAAAGGTTTCAAAACCTTGATTGATCGTGGCAGTACACATTCCTTTATCTCACCAGCATGTGCTAAGAGATTAGGAATAGCCACAGTAGAAGCACCTACCCTACTTGTGGAATTGGCAAACGGTCGTGAGGTAACTTGTGCTAGGCAAACTGCTAAGGAGGAGTTCTATCTGGGAGGAAAGAAAACCTCAGTCAAATTCAGAGTCATGAACTTAGGCATCCATGAGTGTCTACTCGGGATGGATTGGCTTAAGCCCAATGACGCCCACATCCACTGTGGAAAGGGACAGGTTTCCTTTCGAAACTCTGACAGAGAGTTTGTTACGACTCAAGGTGAGGCAGGAGTGCCGAGAATCCAGCTAGCCAAGGTATCGCGGATCATAAAAGGGGTTAGGAAAGGATTACCTGTTTACTTGATCAAACTCAACAAGTTAGATCAAAAGCAAGAGTCTCATGAGGGACCCTCTTGGCTAAAGGAATATGCTGACGTATTCCCTGAGGAATTAACTGAACTTCCACCCCCAAGAGAAGTTGATCATGAGATTAGGCTAATACCTGGAGCTACGCCAATTGCAAAGAGACCTTATAGAATGTCTATTCCGGAAGCTATTGAGTTGAAGGAACAACTCAAGCAACTGTTAGATCAGGGCTACATCCGGCCTAGCAATTCACCATGGGGAGCTCCAATTCTATTCCAGAAAAAGAAAGATGGGACACTTCGACTATGTATTGATTACCGTGGGTTGAATCAATCAACAGTCAAGAACAAGTACCCTATTCCTAGAATAGATGAGCTTCTTGACCGCCTTCAAGGTGCAAAGATCTTCTCCAAAATTGATCTCAGGTCAGGCTACTATCAAATCAGGATCAAGGATGAGGATATTCCAAAAACGGCCTTCAATACAAGATATGGGCACTTTGAATTCTTGGTTATGTCATTCGGAGTTACAAATGCCCCTGCCACTTTCAATAGATTAATGCAGGATATTTTTAGGCCATATCTTGATGACTTCGTGCTTGTCTTCTTTGACGACATTTTAGTCTATTCTAAACAGGAAGAAGATCATGAACCTCAACTACGGATTGTTTTGGAGACAATGAGGTCTCATAAGCTGTATGCAAAAATGAAGAAGTGTGCATTCTTCAAACGTCAGATTGAATATCTAGGATTCATAGTATCATTAGAAGGAATATCAGTAGATCCAGCCAAAGTCAGAGATGTGCTTGAATGGCCAATACCATTATCCGTCAAAGAGATACGCAGTTTTCTTGGCTTGACAGGATGGTATAGGGTCTTTATCAAAAACTATGCTTTGATTGCAGCACCTCTTACCGACTTACTAAAGAAGCAGACTTCCATTACATGGTCAACTCACGAGCAAAATAGCTTCGACCAATTGAAGCAATCTTTGGTATCGGCACCTATTCTAAAACTTCCTGACCTCAACAAGGAGTTCGAGGTAGTAACTGATGCCAGTATTCTTGCCTTGGGGTGTGTTCTTATGCAGGAAGGTCATCCAATAGCATATTCTTCAAGGAAATTGAAGAGTCACGAAAATAATTATGCCACTCATGATCTGGAGTTATTAGCTATCATCCATGCTCTAAAGCTTTGGAGACACTATCTGTTGGGAAATAAGTTCACTCTAGTAACCGATCATAAGAGTCTCAAATGGATTTTTACCCAGAACGAGCTCAACATGAGGCAACGTCGATGGATTGAAGTATTGGAGGAATATGATTTTGAAATCAAGTATCGACCAGGGAAAGAGAATGTAGTTGCCGATGCACTCAGTCGCAAGGCATTCCTAAACTCCCTAATCTTGCAGAATCCATCAACGGCCAGATCTCTGGCTACAAAGGTATCTATGCCAAGCAACCCAATACTCGAATTAGCTAGAGAGGAAGCATGCCATGACTTAGCCTACCAAGCAATGATAAAAGAAATATCTACCAAGGATCAGAATCCGAAGTTACAGGCCAAGTATCATGAATTTTCTATTGATAATGGACTTATTTACTATAGAACAAGGCTATGTATACTAGCAAGCCAGTCACTTAAGCAGAAGATATTGTGGGAAGCTCATGACTCCCCTTTCGCAGGACATCCTGGCTATGCAAAAACTCTTAATGCAGTCAGGAAGAGCTATCATTGGGAAAGGCTCAAAGGTGACGTCCTCAAATATGTCACCGAATGTTTGTCTTGCCAACGCATCAAGGCTGAACATGTCATGATGCCAGGAAAATTACAACCACTTGACATTCCCCAAATGAAATGGGAATTCATCAGTATGGATTTTGTGGTGGGCTTACCCCAAGTCCAAGGAGGATACAACTCCATTATGGTTGTAGTTGACATGCTTACTAAGGTTGCACACCTGATTCCAGTAAAGACAAACTATAAAGCTTCCGATATTGCAAGAGTGTTTATCAAAGAAATATTCAAGCTACATGGGTTACCTAGAAGGATCATTAGCGATCGAGATTCTCTTTTCACTTCTCACTTCTGGAGAGCTATCTTTGAAGCTATTGGAACCCAACTCTGTTTTAGCACTGCCTACCATCCCCAAACAGATGGACAAACAGAGCGAGTAAATCAAATCATTGAGGATATTCTTAGGGCTTACTGCTGTCGTGAGCCGAAGAGGTGGATTCAATACTTGCCGTTAGTAGAATTTGCCTACAATGCTTCTTACCAACAGAGCATTCAAATGACTCCTTTTCAGGCATTGTATGGTCATGATTGTCGAAGTTCTCTAAATTTTTCTGATCCTACCCTACGGGTGGAAGCTTCAAGACAAATGTTGGAGGACATGGATGACCAAATAAGGTCAATAAGACAAGACATACAAGCAGCCAAAGATAGACAAAAGGCATATGCAGATTTGAAGCGCCAAGAGCGGATCTTCGGAGAAGGAGACATGGTCTTCATTCGTGTACGGCCGAAAAAGAGTTCTTTATCTCTAGGTAAATGCAAGAAGCTAAGTCCAAGGTATTGTGGACCATATAAAATCCTCAAATGCCTAGGACCCAATGCTTATAAATTGCAACTTCCTGATAACCTAAAAGTTCACAATGTATTCCATATTAGTCTCCTGAAAAAGTATGTATCCAACCCAAATCATGTACTTGATGACCATCAAATTGTAATGCCTAGTCAAGGAATCCTTGAACTAAGGCCGGAAAAGATTTTAGATGTCAGGGAGAGACAGTTGAGATCTAGAACCTTGAGAGAATGCCTCGTCCAGTGGAAAGATTACCCCGAAGAGGATGCTACCTGGATGGATGAAAGCTCTCTCAATCTTCAATATCCTCAGTTTATCTCGAGATGAGGACATCTCGATTCTTCTAAGGGGGAGAGAATGTAATATTTCCGCGTACCCCGTACCGCAAATATTAACTTCCCGCACGCCGTGTAAACCCTGTGTAAGAGTATTTCCCTACTTCGTGATTATTGGTAACCTAATCCACACCCTGCACGCTCGAAAATGAGGTCCCACGTCAAGAATTAAAGGCCGGGGTTGAGGACCGAAAAATCGCAAGGGAACAACCGCTTGGGAAGGGCAATAGGATAAATACAAGGCAAATTTTTTTTTTACTATTATCCCTTCCCCCAGCCGATGCATGGCTGGAGGAGAGGGAGTGGGAGGAGAATGGCCAAGAAGGAGTGAAGTGGGGGACTGCATGAGGGGAGTCCTCCACGTGTGTGGAGGCCCTCTTCCCCACCCCCATGCCTATATAAACACCCCCCATCAAGGGGGTGTGGTAGAGAGAGGAGCTGTGGGAGAAGCGTGAGAGGAAGGACGTGCTGGACAAGCGTGAGAGGGAGGAGGCCGCCGTCATCAAGCGCAACGCTGCCGCCCAGCCGCCAGTCCGCCAGCCGCCACCACGTTCCGCCACGGTCCGCCAGGCCATTTCAGGCTGCCCCGCCACGTTGGATCACCCCCCCCCCCCACGTGTTTCTGTGGAAGCTCAGAAACTTCTTAGAAGCTTCTTTAGAAGCTTCTAAGAGGGGGCCTCCTTAAGCCCCCTTCCCACCACAATTCCCAAAGACCATTCATACCCCTCCCCGGGACTTTGAAGAGGAGGAGGTGAAGGCCGTAAAGAACCCCAAAACCCTTCGAAAAAGGCTTTCGCAATAAGTCTTTAAAGCCCTTTTGCCGCAAGCGACATCCCGTAAAGAAATCTTCCGCCTACGAGGAAAGGCAAAGGTCGGAAGGCCGCATTCCGAGGCCAGTCACTTCGTAGACCGCAAGGGCAAATCATAAGTCGAATCCACGTCTACAATGGCCCCAAAAAGATCACAAGGAGCGACCGCGGGAAGCTCATCTTCGAATATACAAGTGAACATCTCCCCGAGCCCACAAGTCCAGGTTCTTTCGAGTTATTTTCGCATAAAGAAATGATTAGGCGCGCTTAGCTCATAAAAGGAATTGCATTTTTACGCTTAATTTTAATGCATACGAAAATTGGAAAGAAATACATGTGATAAAGCATCTCTTGAAACATTAGGCAAGGTTGAATTATGTCATGAATTTGAACGAGTAGAAGGCTAGTTGCATGTAGTTTTGGTACATTATCAAAGTAATGAGTCTAATCCTAGGCAAGGAAATGGGATTTATAAGTGCATTATCTTTCGTCCTAGACATGGTAGAAATAAGCGTGTGCCGCATGTTAGGCAACACCCTTCTCGTAATGATTTCATGAGGCAAGGTTAACCCATAAGGTATTATCCGAAAAGGAATAATAGAGTACGGAAAAGATGGACTTGCAAATAGCATGTAAAATGGAATGAGTTAACACTAGCTTTAGTTGGTACAAACTTCGTTAACTACATTGTAGCTAGGAGAATGTTGCGTATTGCATAGTCATCATGCGAAAACGTCATTCGTCAGAAGCCGCATTTAGGAAAGGTTGCATGGTTCGCCAAAGCACAAGATTCGGAAGTAGATTACAGGGTTGTAGGCATGATTAATTGATGTAAATCCTAGTAGGACCTAGGAAAGTTAGTGTACAGATTATCAAGCATTTTACCTTACCAAGGAAGGATAGGGTTATCGTGAATCATGTGATGCATAGAAGCAATAAATCGCATGTTTACGCGTATTGGTGCAGTTGTAACTATTGTTCTCCATTAGATGTAGTTTATTACCTTTAGAAGGTTCATCCTTGTTGCAATACAAGAATATTGAGTTGTCTAAGTAACCTAAAACACAAGGGATTCATATGGGCATGGCTCAGTCGATATGATAGGTATCCCAAGTGCCAAGTGCAATAAGATTTCGACCTAGTTTTACACTTGTTGCCAAGTCTAAACCCGCAAACCTAAGAATCTTACACACGAAATGTCGAATCAATTGGATGTTCATGCATGAAATGATCTAAGGTTTTATCCCAAGGATCATTCGTTTAAAATGATGAAACTCCGACGGAGTTGCCTATTTTAGGATCATGGGCCAACATAATTAGGAATGGTTTGGAGGATACCCTAAAACCCGGTTACTCGGCTGGAGGTAAATTCCGTGACCGGAGGACGCCATTCAATGGGTGGAATGATCCCGTGGAATGATGCAACGCATGTGCAAAAAGGTTGCAACATCGTGTAGACTTGAGATTTGTCCACAAGAGAGTTTTGTCACCTCTCGAAATGAGGTTGGCAAGTTATTGAAAGAATTTAACTTACAAGAGGATGAGTAATCATCCTGTTACTCACTTTTCTTGGGGAATAATTGCCAAGGAAAAGGAAAGTTAGGTATTTGCCTTGAAGCAAATGACCAGACAATAAACTAAAGCGACATGGTCGCTGGAATCTACCACAACAAGACCTAAAGTATTGGTAGGGTATGACCCTAACCCAAGAATGATAGGAATCTTGCCAAGTTGCAATTGATTCCGGATCGAATGCGGGTTGCATTCGGAGAAAAGGAGTCACTCCTTAACAGTTTGCCAGCTAAATGACCATTGAAATTGATTGTGCTTGTAACAGTTTAGAAAGGACTGTTTGCATTGTTTGCTCAATAAACTAAAGGATGAAAATATATCTAAAGCTTCAGGTTGGTGCCTGAGAGGCAGCTTCAGTTACCCCCGACTGCCTGTCTGACCCTAACCAAGGGGGTTGTTAACCGTGCCGGGAACGTGGACCGAACCCGCCGTGAGAGGTCTCTCCGTTGAGCTCTACTTGGAGCAGGAGGACGCTTGGGTGCCAGAGGGGGCTCTGGCTGTAAATCCCTCGCCTTCCCGGCCCTGCACAAGAGACTAACGTGACTCGGGATTGGATCTCGAGGCCCGCATACTAGTCTACGGGCGGAAACTTGGATTAGTGATCCCTGGTGGATTACTGGATAGCCTTCGGGCGGATTATGAATATGCCTACGGGCGGGAACTCCTTGTATTTCAAAGATAAAAGGATAAAATGATAATAAAGGAGCTGTTTGACATTGTTTTCTTTATGTCCTGTGATAAGATTACGTGAAGGAACCAGTGCATAACAGGGTTAATCAAAGAAGCTGTTTGTATATGTCAAACTAATGTGGTAGGTAATTACATAACTAAAACAAACCGAGGAAAGTGCAGAGGATGGACCATGGGTCCGTCCTATGGATGGGTGGTCCCGGTTAGCCGGGAACTTTTCTCAAAGTCTTCAACGAACAGAGGATGATCGTCAACACCGAAATAAGTAACTAGAAAACCTTAATTCCGGTCGATCCTAAGTGGGAAACGGCCAAGACACTTCCGCTACGTGGCAGACGCGGGAAGACCTAGATCGCAAGTCCCGTAACATTCCATGGGAGTGCCGGGCGGAGCTTTCTAGACATCCTTCCCGATGGACTGCTAAGACTGGACACGTTACACCCCCTCAAGCTCAACTGCATCTCTGCAACTCCAAGTAAGCTTCGAAACTTTTGAAGCTTCTCTGTACCCAATGCCTTTGTGAAGATGTCAGCTATCTGATCATGTGTGCTGACATACACCAAGTCAATCTCACCTGCTAGTACCTTCTCTCTCACAAAGTGGTAGTGTACCTCAATATGTTTTGTCCTGGCATGGAACACAGGGTTCCTAGCCAACTGTATACTGCTCATGTTGTCACAATAAATGACAACTAGACCTTCCACCTGCACATCCAAGTCAGCCAATAGCTTTTGCAGCCATACTACCTCACATGCTACAATAGCAGCACCTCGATACTCAGCCTCTGTACTCGATAGAGCAACTGTAGATTGCTTTTTGCTGCTCCATGCAACTGCTGCACTACCAAGAGAGAACATGTATCCGCTGGTAGATCTTCTATCAGACATACTACCAGCCCAATCTGCATCTGTGTATCCAAACACCTGTACATCTGTACCTGCCTTATAGAAAAGTCCATAATGTAATGTGGACTTCACATATCTCAATATGCGTTTGACTACATCCAAATGTGGCTTTCTAGGTACTTGCATAAACTGACTCACAAGACCAACAGCGTAGCTCAAGTCTGGCCTTGTAATGGTCATGTAGATCAAACTCCCCATTATTCTCCTGAACATAGTAGGGTCTTCTTTCTCATCCCCAACATCAGCACTCAGCTTTACATTCTGCTCCAATGGGATTGAAAGTGGTTTGCATGCAGTCATACCATACTTGGACAACATATCCAAGCCATACTGTCTTTGGGACAGCCATATACCATTATCACATTTGATCACCTCAATGCCAAGGAAGTACCTTAGCTCACCTAAATCCTTCATCTCAAACTTCATCTTCAAACAACCCTTGACTTCAGCAATCCCACTATCACTATCACCTGTAATAATCAAGTCATCCACATAGATGACTATGATGACCAAACCTGCATCTCCCTTTCTCACATAAAGTGAGTGATCAGCATCAGAAACATAAAAGCCAATATTGACAAGATACTCTCTGATCTTGTCAGACCATGCTCTAGGTGCTTGCTTGAGCCGAAAGAGAGCTTCAACCTGCACACATACGTGGGATGCTCTAAATCTTCATAACCTGCTGGCTGATCCATATACACTTCTTCTTGCAAATCACCATGCAAGAAGGCATTCTTCACATCCATTTGCTGCAACCTCCAACCTTTGGCTGCTGCTAAAGCAATCACACATCTGACAGTTGCCATCCTAGCAACTGGACTAAAGGTTTCATCATAATCTATGCCATATATTTGGGCATAGCCTTTTGCAACCAGCCTAGCTTTGTACCTGCTAATAGAACCATCTGCATTGTGCTTAATCTTATAAACCCATTTACATCCATCCCAAGTCTTATTGGCCTCTAATGCAGCCATCTCCTCATCCATTGCTGCATCCCAATGAGCATGACCAACAGCCTCCTCAAAACATGTGGGCTCAACATCCTCAACTAGTTTCACCATATAAGCATAATGGTGAGTTGCATAATCTTCAAAACCAAATCTTTTAACAGGGTATCTCACCCTGCTAGACCTGTGTACCACTGGATCACTCAATGGATTCTTTGCATTAACACGTGCTCTCTGTACACCTGGAGTCCTCACTGAAGGAATGCCAAGCTCATCATCCAAGCTCTCTAAGCCACTGGAGTCTCCATCAAGAACTGCATCAATGCCTTCTGACACTTTATTCTTTCCTTTGTCTTTACCTGTAGTGCTACTAGATGCACTCGAAGATGTAGAGGTACTCCTTAGTCTCCCAGACCAAGGACTACCAGATGATGTCTCTGGTCCACTAAGAGTCTGTGATTCTTGCCTTTCAGCCTGCACATGAGTGTCATGATCATCATCAACATCCAATGCATCACCACTAGATGCATACCAACTACTCATTTCATCAAAGATGACATCTCTGCTCACTCTGAACTTACATGTGACAGGGTTGTAACAGCGATACCCTTTCTGCTCTAAAGAGTATCTAATAAAGACACACTTTTCAGCCTTTGGATCCAGTTTCTTCCGCAACTCATCTGGCACATGAACATACGCAATGCAGCCAAATACTTTCAAGTGTGAAACATCAGGCTTCTTACCTGTAAAACATTCTTCGGGGGTCATACCATGAACTGCAGCTGTGGGAGTTCTGCTCATAATATAAACAGCAGTATGAACAGCCTCAGACAAAAAATGCTTATGCATATTCTTTTCAGCCATCAAGGCGCGTGCAACTTCTGCAATATGCCTATTTTTCCTTTCTGCAACCCCATTTTGCTGTGGGGTATACCTGCATGTGAACTGTCTCTTTATCCCATGAAACTTCAGAAAATCACTGAACTCATTTGAGAGATACTCTCCCTCTCCATCTGACCTCAAGCACTTTACTTTCAAGCGTGTTTCTCTTTCAACTACAGCCTTGAAAGTTCTAAAGTGCTCAAAATCTTCACTCTTTTCCTTCATAAAATATACCCACAGCTTTCTAGAACAATCATCAATGAATGTGACAAAGTATGAACTACCTCCAAGAGATACATTTTGTGTAGGTCCCCAAATGTCTGTATGCACAACATCAAGGATATTTCTGCTTACATCTGTGTCATGTGAAAAGGGTTGTCTTGCCTGCTTACCAAACTGACATGCTTCACATACCTTCTGAAATTCTGCAACTTTAAATGTAGGCAAACCTATAACCAACCCTTTGGACTGCATTAATTTCAGCCTTTGTACATTTGCATGTCCAATGCGTTTGTGCCAAATTTCAATGTCTGCAACAACACCTTTTCTTTTGGCATACATAGCAGCATTCATAGTAGGAATTCCAGCATCTAGAGTGAACATACGTCCAACTCTACTTCCCTTTGCTACCAACCTGTACTTGTCATTGAAGTCTTCCACAAAGCAGCCCTTTGCATTAAATCTGAGTTGCAGCCCTTGCTCTACCATTTGACCGACTGACACCAAGTTCTTTGTAATAGATGGCACATGTAATACATCTGAAAGACTCTTTGTCTTACCATCATGCAAGGACAATGGAACTTTTCCAATGTGTGAAATTGGGTGGCATGAGTCATCACCCGTCTGCACATAACCTGCATTCTGCAAATCCTGCATCTCTCTAAACCATTCTGCATGGCTGGTCATATGATTGGATGCACCTGAATCAACATACCAAACATCTTCATGTGTTCCCTTTCCTGTAACAGCATTCAGCATATGCTGCATAATGAACAACCGTTCATTTTTGTCTTCATTCTGTCGTGAAGACGATGCATAGTTTCCTTGCTGCAACTTACCACTGCAGATATCATCTTTCTTAGCATAACATTGGGCTGCAATATGACCTGTTTTACCACAATATTGGCACACAATACCAGAGTTGTTAGAACCTCTGTTCTGCCATCCACCTCTTCCTCTAAAGCTCCCCCTGCCTCTAAAGTTACCACGACCTCCTGAAACTTGCATATCGCCAAATTGCTGATTCAATCTGTTTTGCTGGTTGTCACTACCACGTCCTGTACCACGGCCTCTTGAAGAGAACCTGCCACGTCCCCTTCCTGAACTGGAGTAGAAAGCTTGGACCTGTTCACCACTTCTTTCAGATGTCTCACTCTGCATGTTGATCTCTTCAGTGATCATAAGGGAGACCAACTCATCGAAATCTGGAAATGGCTTTCTGACATATACAGAAGTTACAAAAGACTTCCAAGCCTTTTCATTGTTAAGTCCACCCAAGGTAGACGACACCAAATCATCATCATTGGGCATTGCATCAATCGCTGCCAATGCATCTACAATGCTTCTTACCTTCAGTGCATACTCATTGATAGACATCTTTCCTTTCTTTAATGTATTCAACTCTTGCTTGAGTTGAATCTTTCGTGCCTTTGTATTTACAGAAAACATACTTTCAAGTATGGTCCAAGCTACATATGAATTCTCTGCATTTCTAATGTGTCTCAGCATATTATTGTCAATTACTGCAGACAACCAATACATGACCTTTTTATCCTTTTATTCCATTCCTTCCGTGCCTTTGTCTCTTCTGCAGTTGGAGGATCACTCATCTCCGGCTCCTTTTCTTCACCTGAAACAAACTCATAGAGGCCTTTTCCAATAAGGAAGTTCGTGACACGGAACTTCCATGAAGGGTAGTTGTTCTTGTCAAGCTTCTCAATGATAGGGCTTCCACTGTTCTCTGCCATTATCACAAAATTAATACCAACAGCAAGTAAATCTTCTGCAACCCTGGACCTGTAGTACACAGCAATACACTAGACAGCCTTTTTAACTGTCTGCTCAACAATACATGCAATGTGCAACCTGTTTGCAGATAAACCTTGTGTTTACTCACTGGTAAACACCTTTGAACTTACAGATCTAAATTTTGTAACCTGCGCACCCACTTTCGGTCAATACAGTCGAAGTCACAGCGTACCCTGAAATTGCTGTCCGCAACCTTGCGACTCTAAAATGGGCCTTGAAACGGCCTCAGATGCCAAAAATAACTGCGGAAAAGCCCTAAAGGGTATATCTACAGAATACACAACGCTCTTCGCGCACACCAAATCTCACTGCAATCTGAGATTTTTTGCTCTGCCCTGCTTCCGGTGCCTCCACAGGCACTATCCAAGAGAAAGAGTTGAAGGATGGGAGAGCTTCTTACCCGTGGCTTGCTTGCTCGAACCTTGCTTCTTCTCCTTTGCTTCAACCTTCGAAATCAGCCTCTCTCAATGGCACGGCTCTGATACCATGTCAAGAATCGTGTGGTGGAGGGGGTTGCTCAAGATGCTGCGCCGAACACACACAGAATGCACAAGGAGAAGCTCACTCAAGAGACAAGAAGAGAGATGGAGGCCAAAACGTTTTCTTGCTGATTTCTTCTTCTTCTTCCACACACTTTACAATGTACACAAAGTATAGATAAGATACAACATAAAAGGAAAGTGGCCTACTAAGTCAAACAATGCATAACCGACTACACTAGTCGACTGGCGCTATAACTATGCCAGCTGTAAATAGGTGTAACAACCTGAATATAATAAGTAATGAGTCAGTGGCCAGGTGAGAGTCATAATGACCACCGACGTGCTAAGTGTAGATGTGTGGACCCATCTAACTAGGCGGTCCATCATCAATGTCCGCATGTGTTGAGCTTGTCATCTCAACATTTGGAACCACACACCCCCCCGTGTTTTAAGCCCCCTCATCCCATGGGTGTTGGAACCTCGTAATTTAAACCTTTCCTCCCCCATATTTAACCCGTAAGCCCCTTTCTTTTGGGCTTTTTACTTCCCCCCCCCCAAGTGTGTAAAACCCTATAGGGCCTTTTCCTTGGGCTTTGTAAGCCTTTCCCTTCCAAAAGAACTAAGACCTTAAAGGTCTTATTACGCCCTCCTCGTGGTTAAACCATTAACGGATCCTTGCCTTTCCAAAATATCCTTGGGACTTGGTTTTTTCCCCTACTCGAAAAAGATAAGAAGAGTATTGACGTGCAAGGGAGCGACGGTGGAATTCCGAAAAGAAGTGTAAAGCTGCTTCCACATTCGAAGAACTACAATTGCGATGCCTCCTAAGAAAGTCCAAGAAGTAGCTGCGGGAGGATCGTCTCCCGATATCCATGTGGATATCTCACCCCAAACCCAAGTTTTTCCTTCTTAATTTTATATCGTTGTAATTCAATCATGCAAGATGAATTGTTAGGGATAGGATATATTTTGTCCTAGTTATTCACGATGAAGGAATTTAATTTAATGGAATATGCAAAATAAATAAAGCACATACGTAATTTTTTTCAAATAGCTTTATGCATGGAAAATGCAATTCATGAAAGGACTCTTACGATGCATAAACTCTATAACTGCATAACTTAGCAAGGAAAAGGTTGCTTATTTAGCATGAGTTTGTTCGCAAAGAAAAGGGAAGACTAGTTGGATTTAACCTAACCTCAAATCGATAAAGTATAGGATTGAAAAATCAATTGACACATAGATAACAAATCATGCGGAGGTAATCTTGATATTACCTTCTAAAGTTAACCAAATTAATATAGACTTAGAAATACCTATGCTGCAAAATATTCATTGGGAATAAATTAAAATCCAAGAAATGTTTATACCTTAAATACTTGCCCACATTCCCTAATTTTAGGGCCAGTAAATTGTAAACGTAAAAGGAACTAGGGTTTGTCCCTGAGTTTCCTGAAAGAAAATAATAAAGCTAGGAAACCCTAGGCCTAACAACATCAGCTTAAAGAAACTGAAATGGATTGTTTCGTAACTCCATTATCGCATAGTACGATGCAGGACTTGCGCAGCAAGTACGAAGTCATATGGTCTTGTGATTGAATCACAAGAAGAAAGGCTAAATTCTCGCAACAAGGATGGCGAATCCTTACGCAAGTTATCTTGCAAGAGGATGTATACTTTGATATCCTTCTGAGTAATGAAGGTTAAAAACTAGAAACTAAAGTATCCAATGAACTTTAGGGTTTGACCAAGCTAGGTTAATAGGGTACGCCCTAATCCAGAATATAATGGATCTTGCCAAGTTGCAAGACACCCCGGATTGGGTGTTGGATGCATTCGGAAGGAAGGATTCCTTCCTTAGCAGTTTGCCAACAACAAAATCGATCAATGGAAATGTTTGTGCTTGCTAGAGACTTTAGAGCACTTTTTGACTTGTTTGACCAATGAATTACAAAATAAATAAGTATCTATACTTCAGGTTGAAGGCCTGAAGGTGAGAGGCACCTTCAGTTACCCCGGACTGCCTGCCTGACCCTAACCAAGGGGATTGTTAACCGCGCCGGGAACGTGGACCGAACCCACCACGAGAGGTCTCTCCGTTGAGCGTTACTTGGAGCAGGAGGATGCTTGGGTGCCAGGGGGAGCTCTGACCATAAATCCCTCACCTTCCGGGTCCTACACAAGAGGCTAACATGACTCAGGATTGGATCTCGAGGCCGACATACTAGTCTACGGGCGGAAACTTGGAATAGTGATCCCTGTGGATTGCTAGATAGCCTTCGAGCGGATTATGGATAAGCCTACGGGCAGAACTCTTGTATTTCAAAGATAAATATGATGACCTGTTAATAAAGAAATTGTATGATATTGTTTTTCTATGTCAAGTGATAAGATTACGTGAAGGAACCAGTGCTTAACGGGTTAATTAAAGAAGGTGGTTATTACATGTCAAACTAATGTGTTAGATAAATACATAACTAAAAAAACCTGAGGAAAGTGCAAAGGGTGGGCCATGGGTCCGTCCTACGGTTGGGTAGTCCCGGTTGGCCGGGAACTTTTCTCAAATCACGAGGAATAGCAGGATGATCGTCAAAAGACACGAACAACAAAAGCGTTGACCTAGAGATATGTCTTAACCCGATTTGCATTGGTTTAGGGGAATGGAATGGGACTATGCCTTATGGCAGGGAGGTTGAGCTTTGCATCCCTCTCGTTTTCCATTCTCCTTGAACCAAGTGCAGCGTGAATCTGCTTCAGACCTGGCGTTTCTGCGTAAAGTAGTTTGCTTGGGTCCGACGCTAGTTGCTGTTAGGAAATGACCAATCAAGAAAACCCTAATTCAGGTCGATCCTAAGTAGGAATGGCCGGAATACTTCCGCTACATGGCAGATGCCGAATGCCCTAGATCGCAAATCCCGTAACATTCCATGGGAGTGCTGGGTTGAGCTTTCTAGACTTCCTTTTCGACGGACTACTGAGATGTGTCCTAGATGATACTAGTGGACATGTTACAGGTACCCCGCCTAAAGTTCTGGCAGGGTATTCTATCCGAGGTTCCTTGAAGAGATCTCTCCATCGTTGTTGTCTAAGCTGCACCTCTTCCTACCATCTAGCATGCGTTTTAGCATCTGCCAGCATAGCTCGTCGTTGTAAACTAACATGTTGATGAACGTCACAATTAAGCCCATCAATGAACTTACGTTTTTACGTGGGATCATTAGGAGCGGGATTCATCTTTCGAATAATCGTCTCCATGCATAGGTTCCTTTATGTTGAGCATCCAGGTTCTCGTGCCACCTCGCTGCTTCATCTTTTAATGTTGCAGGGAAGATATGAAGCTTTTGGTCATCGTTTATTATCTCATTGGCGACACAAGCAACCTCAAATCGTTGTGAATGGGCATCGGGATCTTTGTCCCACAGTCCCCCGAATTGCGTAAAGTCAACTAATCTGACTGGGTTTCAAGCCATTGTTTCCCTAAATAGTGTTCCTAGTCCAAAATCTGAAGTAGAGTCAAACCACATGGGTTCCTTGGCTTCTCTGAATAAGGATCTTAATCCAAAGTCATATATGACTCTTGATTGCTCTCTTTGAAGGGGAATACAAAATAAAGAACGTAAACTCAAATCTGTCACTCTATCTATCCACAAGGGTTCTTTTGGTGCTTTAAATAAGCAGTTTAACTGAAAAGTAGATTCTAAATTTGAACTAAATGTAGATTCGTTACTCCCTATAGTGGCATTAACTTCACTTTCCACGCTCTCACTTTGCATACTCTTTACCTCAGTAGGACTATGAGTGCTTGAAACCACTCGATCCCACTGGTATGAAGCTGCTTCACTTTCCTTTGATGGTGTTCTATCGAATGATATGTTAGGCTCTAAGGATTCTACGTTTGAGTTAGACACAGCGTCTATCCCCAAGTTCAGTAATGCGTTGACCCTCTCAAGCCTTTCTAATAACCAAGCCTCCTGTCGTGCCACTCGTTCTCTAGCTCGCTGATCTCTGGCCTCGTTTTGCTGCCTCCGTCTTTCTGAATTCATCCACGATTACGAAACTAGCTCTTACTGTCATACTCCAAAATTACGCACGTTTTATTTGAAGCTATAAAATTAGGTTTTCGCTTGTATGGCGCTTAGAAGGTTGAAAATAGTTGGCAACTCTGGGTCTATTTTCCCATAAGGCAACTTTTCTTCTTGCTCGGGGATTAAGCCTAAGATTTCAACAACCTCTCTAACGTCTTTTGTGTCAAAAGTAAATTTTAGACCTCTGGATACACGTATCCAGGGCAGCACATCATCCCAGACCACTCTTCTAAAGGTTCGATAGGAGCTGCAATAATACCAATCGAAGTGGTACGATACACTAATTGTATTTATCTCTACTGCGTCTATTAGCCCAAAGTGTGTTGCTAGTAGAACTATGGTTTGTGCACAATCGTTATAACCCCAACTCCAAGAGGATAATTGCTCTACGTCCACAGTTAATTTAGGGCCAAAATATTTTCCTCCCTCTACTAATTCTGTATCTCTCGCCCAATCTAGCACTCTTCTTTGGCACTCTTGGGGAAAATTAGGAAAGTAGTCCCTTAGAAAAGAGACTGCATATTCACTCATATATAACACCTAGGATTTAAATACCCTAGGAAAATTGAGCACCCGTTCCAGCACACTTGCCTCCTAGCAAACACACCAAAAAATGACTGGCCAAAGACCAAGCCACTTGTAACCTGGTTGTCAAGCCAACTCCTAAGAGTTGTTGCACTAAACAGGTGATCTTGATAACTAGTTCTTGCAATTTAGTCTAGCTTTCCTTTTTATTCGTGACACTTATTAGCAGTAGTCCAACTAATCATCTGAACAAAACGTGGTAAGCTTATTCAATCTCATATTTCATTTCTTTAAATAGCTAGGTCTCTATGTTGGGTCCTAGAATACTAACCTAGGAAAACTATGGCTTCTCCCCATCTCTCAGGGGTAGCTCCTCATGATTTGCTCCTGCCAAACTAGTGGTGGTTTATCCAGGAAGTTTTGATGTTTGACTTTAAGAATTTTGTTTCAAAGTATAGATCCCTTGGATCTATTTGAATATCCCATTTAAATTCCTTTTTATATTTCTCTTCTCCAAACTGATTAAAATTAATTCATTTTATTTATTTTATTAACAGCAATCATTCAAATCAAAACATCTAACGTTCTAAAAACCCATAATTTTAATTTCTTGTAACGTTTCCCAACTCCGTACTACAATTTCGTTGTTGCTTTTTAGTGTTTAAATACTTAATTCATTTTGTCAGTATAACGTCCTTTCTTTCTTTCTTCTTTACTAAATACAAATCAGGATAAAAACATGTACTCTCTGCACTCTAACGTAAACACATACATAGTTCATTTTAAATTCCCATATTTTCCTTTAATTTATCACTTAGTAGCACCTCCTACTTTGGCGAGAGAAAGCCTCTCCAACGTCTTCATTGATGATAGAGAGGAGATGAGCACTCCGGGATCCAGCATGATGTAGAACCATCAAGTATGAGTCATTCCAAGGTATCTCCTCTCTAATATCACTAAAGACATTGACGAATCTCTCTCTTCCTGGAGTAGCAGGTATTCTTACGTGTAACGTGTCCACTAGGATCATCCAGGACACGTCTTAGCAGTCCATCGGAAAGGATGTCTAGAAAACTCCGCCCGGCACTCCCATGGAATGTTACGGGTTTTGCAATCTAGGTCTTCCCGTGTCTGCCCCGTAGCGGAAGTATCCTGGCCGTTCCCACTTAGGATCGACCTAAATTTGGGTTTCCTTGCTTGGACATTAGCTAGCAGCAACTAGCGTCAGACCCTGAGCGAACTACTTTACGCAGAAACGCCAAGTCCGAAGCGGATTCTCGCTGCACTTGGTTCAAGGAGAATGGGAAACGAGAGGGATGCCATGCTCAACCTCTCTGCCATAAGGCATAGTCCCATTCCGTTCCCCTAAAACAGCGTGAATCGGGTAACAGGTAAATCTAAGTCATCCTTCTCATTATTTGCTCGGCGATGATGATCATCCCTCTGTTCGTTGAAGATTTTTTAGAAAAGTTCTCGGCTGACCGGGACCACCCATCCATAGGACAGACCCATGGTCCATCCTCCGCACTTTCCTCGGTTTGTTTTAGTTATGTAATTACCTACCACATTAATTTGACATATAACAAACAGCTTCTTTGATTAGCCCTGTTAAGCACTGGTTCCTTCACGTAATCTTATCACAGGACATAAAGAAAACAATGTCAAACAACTTCTTTATTATCATTTTATCCTTTTATCTTTGAAATACAAGGAGTTCCGCCCGTCGGCTTGATCATAATCCGCCCGAAGGCTATCCAGTAATCCACCAGGGATCACTAATCCAAGCTTCTGCCCGTAGACTAGTATGCGGGCCTCGAGATCCAATCCCGAGTCACGTTAGCCTCTTGTGCAGGGCCCGGAAGGCGAGGGATTTACGGCCAGAGCCCCCTCTGGCACCCAAGCGTCCTCCTGCTCCAAGTAGAACTCAACGGAGAGACCTCTCACGGCGGGTTCGGTCCACGTTCCCGGCGCGGTTAACAACCCCCTTGGTTAGGGTCAGGCAGGCAGTCGGGGGTAACTGAAGCTACCTCTCCCTTCAGGCTTTCAACCTGAAGTATTTAGATATCGTTTCATCCTTTAGTTCATTGAGCAAACAATGCAAACAGTGCTTTCTAAAATGTTACAAGCACAATCAATTCCAGTGGTCGTTTTAGCTGGCAAACTGTTAAGGAGTGACTCCTTTTCTCCGAATGCAACCCGCATTCGATCCGGAATCAATTGCAATTTGGCAAGATTCCTATCGTCCTTGGGCTAGGGTCATACCCTGTCAATACTTTAGGTTTGGTTTATGGTAAATTCCGGCGACCATGTCGCTTTAGTTTACTGATTAATCATTTTCGTCCAAGCAAATACCTAGCTTCCCTTAACTTGACAAAGTTTCCCTAATGAGGATAGAGTAAAAGGACGACTACCCTTTTCCCCTTACGAGTTTAAACTGGCGCAAGAACCTGCCAACCTTAATCCACGGAATGGCAAAACTTCTTACGGTCAAACCGCAAAGCTAAGTGACGTTGCAATTTATTGCACAAGTGTCGCCTCCATTCCAAGGGATCATTTCCCCTAATGAATGGCGTATTCAGGTCACGGAATTAACTTCAGACGAGAAGGAGGGTTTAGGGTGTCTTTTTACCCACCCATCCTTAATTTCACTAAATCGACAGCGTTTAGTCCAACTCAAATCGGGTTTCATCATCTAGAACGCTTGGTCCTTAAGGTAGGAATCCTAGATTATTGTTTACATGAGCATCCAATTAGCTCAACATTTTGGGAATGTGGTTAGGACTATTGGCTTGAAGGTTTCGACTTAGCGACATTTGGAAAACTTGGCCGAATCCTTAACCTAGTTAGTGTTCGGGGTGTCTATCGTACCATATGATTCCTTTGTGGCTAGGTGATTTGGATAATTCATTATGCTTGTCTCGCGACAAGGATGAATCCTTCCTAGAGACAATAAACTAGATCTAAAAGAGGAAAAATAGTTGCAACTACCACAATACATGTAAACATGTGATTCATCGCCTCTACGCATCACATGGTTCACAATGACTCTATCTTCCTTTGTATCGTAAAGAAATGCATGATAATCTGGGTACTAACTTTCCTAGGACCTACTAGGACTTACATCAATTAATCATGCCTACAACCTTGTTGTCTACACTTTAGAATCTCGTGCTTTGATAACCCATGCGACCTTTCCTAGATATGGCTCCTAATGAATGGAATTTCTGTATGATGACTATGCAACACGCAACTTTCCCCTAGCTACAATGTAGTTAATGAAGTTCATACTAACTAAAACTAGTGTTAACTTATTCCATGTTACATGCTACTTGCAAGTTCATAAGATCATTTTCGTACTCTTCTATTTCTTTCCGGATAATATCTTATGGGTGTTAACTTTTCCCCACAAATCATTACAAGGAAGATATTACCCAAAATGCGGCACACGCTTATTCCTACCATGTCTAGTAACCAAATGCGCTTTTCAATTTCATTTCTTTGTCCTACATGTTTAGACTCATTACTTTGATAATGTTCCAAAATAGCAACATGCAGCTAGTCCTTTAAGGCGGACAACTCCGGAAATGCAACCGTTTCAATTTCATGACATGCATCAACCTTATCTAATGTTTAAAGAGATAATTTATCAAATGTATTTTTAACGCTGCCATATTAAAAATAAGCGTAAAATGCATTCTCCCTTATGGAATTAAGCGTGCCTAAACATTTCTTTATGCGAGACTAAACTCGAAAAAACCTGGACTTGTGGGCTCGAGGAGATATCCACTTGTATGCTCGGAGATGAACCTCCCGCGGTCGCGCCTTGCAACTTCTTGGGAGCCATTGTAGTCGTGGTTACGGACTCCTTTACTCTCGCTTTTCGAGACGGCTAGAGGATCGCTATCTTCGCCTTGTGTGGGAATAGGTATTTCCCTAACCAGATTCAAAATCGCGAAGTCGCGTAGGATCAAGGCCTATGGCCTTAATCCTTAGAAGCTTCTTAGGAAGCTTCTAAGAAGCTTCTGTCCTGCAGCAACGTCGAGGGGGGGGGGGATTCGTCGTGAAGAGGGCGGGGATGGCGGCGGACTGAGGTGGCCTGGCGGCTTCCTGCACGGCGGCGGGCTGTGGCGGTCTGGCGGAATGTGGTGGCGGCCTAAGGCGGCTGGCGACTTCCTACACGGCGGCGTCCTCCCACGCTTTCCCCCTCCCCTGACTCCCTGCGGGGGGTTTTTATAGGCCTTGGGGGGGGGGAAAGAGGGCCTCCACACACGTGGAGGACTCCTCCTCATGCAATCCGACTCACTCCTCCTTGGCCATTCCTCCCCACACTCCCTCTCCTCCAGCCATGCATCGGCTGGGGGGAAGGGATAATAATTAAAAAAATTTGCCTAAAAATCTCCAAATTGCCCCTTCAAAAAGGGTGTTCCCTCGCGGCTTTTACGGTCTTCAACCTCAGTCTCTTATTTACAATGCGGAGGCCTCCTTTTTTTGAGCGTGCATGGTATGGGTTAAGCTACCAATAATACGGTGTAGGGGATAACCTTGCACAGGATTTACACGACGTGCGGGAAGTCAATATTTACGGTACGCAGTGTGCGGAAATATTACATTCTCTCCCCCTTGGAAGAATCGAGATGTCCTCATCTCGAGATAAACTGGGGATATTGAAGATTGAGAGAGCTTTCATCCATCCAGGTAGCATCCTCTTCAGGATAATCTTTCCACTGGACGATGCATTCTTTCAAGGTTCTAGATCTCAATTGTCTCTCCCTGACATCTAAAATCTTTTCCGGTCTTAGTTCAAGGACTCCTTGACTAGGCATTACAACTTGTTGGTCATCAAGTATATGATTTGGGTTGGGTACATATTTTTTTAAGAGACTAATATGGAATACATTGTGAACTTTTAGGTTATCAGGAAGTTGCAATTTATAAGCATTGGGTCCCAGGCATTTGAGGATTTTATACGGACCACAATACCTTGGACTTAGCTTCTTGCATTCACCTAGAGATAGAGAACTCCTTTTCGGCCGTACACGAATGAAGACCATGTCTCCTTCTCCGAAGACCCTCTCTTGGCGTTTCAAATCCGCATATGCCTTTTGTCTATCTTTGGCTGCTTGTATATCTTATCTTATTGACCTTATTTGGTCATCCATGTCCTCCAACATTTGTCTTGAAGCTTCCACCCTTAGGGTAGGATCAGAAAAGTTTAGGGGACTTCGACAATCATGACCATACAATGCCTGGAAAGGCGTCATTTGAATGCTTTGTTGGTAAGAAGCGTTGTAGGCAAATTCTACTAACGGTAAGTACTGAATCCATCTCTTCGGTTCCCGACAGCAGTAAGCCCTAAGCATATCCTCAATGATTTGATTTACTCGTTCTGTTTGTCCATCCGTTTGAGGATGGTAGGCAGTGCTAAAACAGAGCTGAGTTCCAATAGCTTCAAAGATAGCTCTCCAAAAGTGTGAAGTGAAAAGAGAATCTCGATCGCTAATGATCCTTCTAGGTAACCCATGTAGCTTGAATATTTATTTGATAAACACTCTAGCAATGTCGGAGGCTTTATAGTTTGTCTTTACTAGAATCAGGTGTGCAACCTTAGTAAGCATGTCAACTACAACCATAATGGAGTTGTACCCTCCTTGGACTTGGGGTAAGCCCACCACAAAATCCATACTGATGAATTCCCATTTCATTTGGGGAATGTCAAGTGGTTGCAATTTTCCTGGCATCATGACATTTTCAGCCTTGATACGTTGGCAAGACAAACATTCAGTGACATATTTGAGAACGTCACCTTTGAGCCTCTCCCAATGATAGCTCTTCCTAACTGCATTAAGAGTTTTTGCATAGCCAGGATGTCCTGCGAAAGGGGAATCATGAGCTTCCCATAATATCTTTTGCTTAAGTGACTGGCTTGTTGGTATACATAACCTTGTTCTGTAATAGACAAGTCCATTATCAGTGGAAAATTCCCGATACTTAGCTTGTGACTTCAGATTCTGCTCTTTGGTAGCTATTTCTTTTATCATGGTTTGGTAGGCCAAATCATGGCATGCCTCCTCTTTAGCTAGTTCGAGTATAGGGTTGCTTGGCATAGATACCTTTGTAGCCAGAGATCTGGCCGTTGATGGATTCTGCAAGATTAGGGAATTTAGGAATGCCTTGCGACTGAGTGCATCGGCAACTACATTCTCTTTCCCTGGTCGATACTTGATTTCAAAATCATACTCCTCCAATACTTCGATCCATCGACGTTGCCTCATGTTGAGCTCGTTCTGGGTAAAAATCCATTTGAGACTCTTATGATCTGTTACTAGAGTAAACTTGTTACCCAACAGGTAGTGTCTCCAAAGCTTTAGAGCATGGATGACAGCTAATAACTCCAGATCATGCGTGGCATAATTCTTTTCATGACTCTTCAATTTCCTTGAAGAATATGCTATGGGATGACCTTCCTGCATGAGTACACACCCCAAGGCAAGAATGCTGGCATCAGTTACTACCTCGAACTCCTTATTGAGGTCGGGAAGTTTCAGAATAGGTGCTGATACCAAACATTGCTTCAATTGGTCGAAGCTATTTTGCTCGGGAGTTGACCATGTAATAGAAGTCTGCTTCTTTAGTAAGTCGGTAAGAGGTGCTGCAATCAAAGCATAGTTTTTGATAAAGACCCTATACCATCCTGTCAAGCCAAGAAAACTGCGTATTTCTTTGACGGATACTGGTATTGGCCATTCAAGCACATCTCTGACTTTGGCTGGGTCTACTGATATTCCTTCTGATGATACTATGAATCCTAGATATTCAATCTGACGTTTGAAGAATGCACACTTCTTCATTTTTGCATACAGCTTATGAGACCTCATTGTCTCAAAACAATCCGTAGATGAGGTTCATGATCTTCTTCCTGTCTAGAATAGACTAAAATGTCATTGAAGAAGACAAGCACGAAATCATCAAGATATGGTCTAAAAATATCCTGCATTAATCTATTGAAGGTGGCAGGTGCATTTGTAAGCCCGAATGACATAACCAAGAATTCAAAGTGCCCATATCTTGTATTGAAGGCCGTTTTTGGAATATCTTCATCCTTGATCCTGATTTGATAATAACCTGACCTGAGATCAATTTTGGAGAAGATCTTTGCACCTTGAAGGCGATCGAGAAGCTCATCTATTCTAGGAATAGGATACTTGTTCTTGACTGTTGATTGATTCAACCCGCGGTAATCAATACATAGTCGAAGTGTCCCATCTTTCTTTTTCTGGAATAGGACTGGAGCTCCCCATGGTGAATTGCTAGGCCGGATGTAACCCTGATCTAACAGTTGCTTGAGTTGTTCCTTCAACTCAATAGCTTTCGGAATAGACATTCTATAAGGTCTCTTTGCAATTGGCGCAGCTCCAGGTATTAGCCTTATTTCATGATCTACTTCTCTTTGAAGTGGACGTTTTGTTAACTCTTCAGAAACTATGTCCACGTATTCCTTCAGCCAAGTGACCAAATCACTTTACTTCTTTATCGATATTCATAGTCAAGACAATCGAAAGAAAAAGTTTTATTCCATTCATATCAACATAGCCCTTTCGAGGTATAATTATTTCTTGGGGCGATGGAACAAGTTGATACATTAATTCGAAGAGAATAAGATATTATTGCATTCAGCTACAAGAACTGAGTAGTAGTACGGATTGGGGTCATCGATTTTCAGGAATCGATAGTTCATTGGAAGATTAGGGTATCTTTTCCTTTGATATCCCTTCTTCACATGACGTCCCAAAACCTTGATTCGGTCGGTAGGGATTCTTTGAATCACTTCTCCGTACACATACTTATTCTGGTTAACCCTTCGACCTCCGACCTGTAGGGTCGCGTTTGCGTGTGCCTCAACAAAGACGAACAGCTTCACGATCTTCAAATCCTCCATCCACTTGATTGTGTTCAAGTTAATTTGAAGGTACGCAGGTTGATAGGCAGTTATGTAATAGATCCCTGAAACACCCATCCATCTCCGTTCCATGTACACAGGCGATGGATTGTAAATGCGGTCTAGGATGTTCATCATCTTAACCCTTTGTCGATAATCCGTGGAATGCATGGCGGTCATAAACATGATTCGGAACACTAAGAACTTGTTCCATGCTTCGTAATTCTGCAAGACAGCATTGAAGTAAGGAAATGTTTGGGACAGTAGCATTTTCTTTACTTCGTAAAATTTTCTAAACACAAATCCTTTGTTGGTTTGCTCTGATACCAACTGTAACGTGTCCACTAGGATCATCCAGGACACGTCTTAGCAGTCCATCGGAAAGGATGTCTAGAAAACTCCGCCCGGCACTCCCATGGAATGTTACGGGTTTTGCAATCTAGGTCTTCCCGTGTCTGCCCCGTAGCAGAAGTATCCTGGCCGTTCCCACTTAGGATCGACCTGAATTTGGGTTTCCCTGCTTGGACATTAGCTAGCAACAACTAGCGTCAGACCCTGAGCGAACTACTTTACGCAGAAACGCCAGGTCCGAAGCGGATTCTCGCTGCACTTGGTTCAAGGAGAATGGGAAACGAGAGGGATGCCATGCTCAACCTCTCTGCCATAAGGCATAGTCCCATTCCGTTCCCCTAAAACAGCGTGAATCGGGTAACAGGTAAATCTAAGTCATCCTTCTCATTATTTGCTCGGCGATGATGATCATCCCTCTGTTCGTTGAAGATTTTTGAGAAAAGTTCCCGGCTGACCGGGACCACCCATCCATAGGACAGACCCATGGTCCATCCTCCGCACTTTCCTTGGTTTTTTTTAGTTATGTAATTACCTACCACATTAATTTGACATATAACAAACAGCTTCTTTGATTAGCCCTGTTAAGCACTGGTTCCTTCACGTAATCTTATCACAGGACATAAAGAAAACAATGTCAAACAACTTCTTTATTATCATTTTATCCTTTTATCTTTGAAATACAAGGAGTTCCGCCCGTAGGCTTGATCATAATCCGCCCGAAGGCTATCCAGTAATCCACCAGGGATCACTAATCCAAGCTTCTGCCCGTAGACTAGTATGCGGGCCTCGAGATCCAATCCCGAGTCATGTTAGCCTCTTGTGCAGGGCCCGGAAGGCGAGGGATTTACGGCCAGAGCCCCCTCTGGCACCCAAGCGTCCTCCTGCTCCAAGTAGAACTCAACGGAGAGACCTCTCACGGCGGGTTCGGTCCACGTTCCCGGCGCGGTTAACAACCCCCTTGCTTAGGGTCAGGCAGGCAGTCGGGGGTAACTGAAGCTGCCTCTCCCTTTAGGCTTTCAACCTGAAGTATTTAGATATCGTTTCATCCTTTAGTTCATTGAGCAAACAATGCAAACAGTGCTTTCTAAAATGTTACAAGCACAATCAATTCCAGTGGTCGTTTTAGCTGGCAAACTGTTAAGGAGTGACTCATTTTCTCCGAATGTAACCCGCATTCGATCCGGAATCAATTGCAACTTGGCAAGATTCCTATCGTCCTTGGGCTAGGGTCATACCCTATCAATACTTTAGGTTTGGTTTATGGTAAATTCCGGCGACCATGTCGCTTTAGTTTACTGATTAATCATTTTCGTCCAAGCAAATACCTAGCTTCCCTTAACTTGACAAAGTTTCCCTAATGAGGATAGAGTAAAAGGACGACTACCCTTTTCCCCTTGCGAGTTTAAACTGGCGCAAGAACCTGCCAACCTTAATCCACGGAATGGCAAAACTTCTTACGGTCAAACCGCAAAGCTAAGTGACGTTGCAATTTATTGCACAAGTGTCGCCTCCATTCCAAGGGATCATTTCCCCTAATGAATGGCGTATTCAGGTCACGTAATTAACTTCAGACGAGAAGGAGGGTTTAGGGTGTCTTTTTACATACCCATCCTTAATTTCACTAAATCGACAACGTTTAGTCCAACTCAAATCGGGTTTCATCATCTAGAACGCTTGGTCCTTAAGGTAGGAATCCTAGATTATTGTTTACATGAGCATCCAATTAGCTCAACATTTTGGGAATGTGGTTAGGACTATTGGCTTGAAGGTTTCGACTTAGCGACATTTGGAAAACTTGGCCGAATCCTTAACCTAGTTAGTGTTCGGGGTGTCTATCGTACCATATGATTCCTTTGTGGCTAGGTGATTTGGATAATTCATTATGCTTGTCTCGCGACAAGGATGAATCCTTCCTAGAGACAATAAACTAGATCTAAAAGAGGAAAAATAGTTGCAACTACCACAATACATGTAAACATGTGATTCATCGCCTCTACGCATCACATGGTTCACAATGACTCTATCTTCCTTTGTATCATAAAGAAATGCATGATAATCTGGGTACTAACTTTCCTAGGACCTACTAGGACTTACATCAATTAATCATGCCTACAACCTTGTTGTCTACACTTTAGAATCTCGTGCTTTGATAACCCATGCGACCTTTCCTAGATACGGCTCCTAATGAATGGAATTTCTGCATGATGACTATGCAACACGCAACTTTCCCCTAGCTACAATGTAGTTAATGAAGTTCATACCAACTAAAACTAGTGTTAACTTATTCCATGTTACATACTACTTGCAAGTTCATAAGATCATTTTCGTACTCTTCTATTTCTTTCCGGATAATATCTTATGGGTGTTAACTTTTCCCCACAAATCATTACAAGGAAGATATTACCCAAAATGCGGCACACGCTTATTCCTACCATGTCTAGTAACCAAATGCGCTTTTCAATTTCATTTCTTTGTCCTACATGTTTAGACTCATTACTTTGATAATGTTCCAAAATAGCAACTTGCAGCTAGTCCTTTAAGGCGGACAACTCCAGAAATGCAACCGTTTCAATTTCATGACATGCATCAACCTTATCTAATGTTTAAAGAGATAATTTATCAAATGTATTTTTAACGCTGCCATATTAAAAATAAGTGTAAAATGCATTCTCCATTATGGAATTAAGCGTGCCTAAACATTTCTTTATGCGAGACTAAACTCGAAAAAACGTGGACTTGTGGGCTCGGGGAGATATCCACTTGTATGCTCGGAGATGAACCTCCCGCGGTCGCGCCTTGCAACTTCTTGGGAGCCATTGTAGTCGTGGTTACGGACTCCTTTACTCTCGCTTTTCGAGACGGCTAGAGGATCGCTATCTTCTCCTTGCGTGGGAATAGGTATTTCCCTAACCGGATTCAAAATCGCGAAGTCGCGTAGGATCAAGGCCTATGGCCTTAATCCTTAGAAGCTTCTTAGGAAGCTTCTAAGAAGCTTCTGTCCTGCAGCAACGTCGAGGGGGGGGGGGTTTCGTCGTGAAGAGGGCGGGGATGGCGGCGGACTGAGGTGGCCTGGCGGCTTCCTGCACGGCAGCGGGCTGTGGCGGTCTGGCGGAATGTGGTGACGGCCTAAGGCGGCTGGCGACTTCCTACACGGCGGCCTCCTCCCATGCTTTCCCCCTCCCCTGACTCCCTGGGGGGGGGTTTTTATAGGCCTTGGGGGGGGGAAAGAGGGCCTCCACACACGTGGAGGACTCCTCCTCATGCAATCCGACTCACTCCTCCTTGGCCATTCCTCCCCACACTCCCTCTCCTCCAGCCATGCATCGGCTGGGGGGGAAGGGATAATAATTAAAAAAATTTGCCTAAAAATCTCCAAATTGCCCCTTCAAAAAGGGTGTTCCCTCGCAGCTTTTACGGTCTTCAACCTCAGCCTCTTATTTACAATGCGGAGGCCTCCTTTTTTTGAGCGTGCATGGTATGGGTTAAGCTACCAATAATATGGTGTGGGGGATAACCTTGCACAGGATTTACACGACGTGCGGGAAGTCAATATTTACGGTACGCAGTGTGTGGAAATATTACATTACGTCCCGACGGAGAGAAGGAAAAGAGGATTGGTCTTTCTCTCTCTCTCTCTCTCAGATTCAAAGTCTCTTTTTGGCAATTTCAGTGACAATTTCTGGAACCCATTACAGATTAAGTTATATCACACTGCTTGTGACCCTCAATAGCCACTCAAAGCTTGTAATAGCACCTATATGAAACTTTCACTAAAAGAAGCTCCTTTCTATCAATTAGCACTACCACAAAGGTTGTTTGATCATGGAATCATCCCAGCAAGTGCGTCTAGGCCTTGACGAAGAGCATACCACCAGAGGCATGTTTTGTGCCTCAAGGAATCACCAAGAAGATAGACAGAGGCAATGACCCATGGGAAGGCTATACTTTGAGCAGTTACGTTAGACCATTACCCACGTGTAATCCGACGAGATAGAGAAACTACAATGCGAGAGAAGAAGAGGCTGGATTGGATGGATACAATCCTAAAATTCTTTATTATGTAGTAGAGGGCTAAATGCAGCAAAAAAAATGGTAAAAATGTTGTGATCACTGACGGGGGGAAGCGAGGCGAACCACATAATGGGCTTATGGGCGGATGGCGGACCTAGAGTGGGAGATGAGACCCACTGCATGAAAGGGGGGTGGAGGCCAAGCCCACCATGAAAGGAGGCCCAATTTGCAAATGCGAGAGACAGAGGATCCAAGGCGAACAGAAAGAAGGGGGTTGCGCCAAGGCAAGAATCTTATCCATAAGTGTAAATGCATTGATTTTGTTTCGTTCTTACAGTTCGATAGATAGCTCTTTAAACCATTTCTTTTGACCTTCTTAAATCCACCCATAACCATGTATCCTCTTCACCTTGGAGTAGTCCCCACTAACAAGCATGTAAAGATTTAAGACATTTCTTCTTTCATGCTCTGATCCTAATGGGCCTTGCACTTCTAAGTGGTAGTTACCAAATCCATCTATATCAGTGACGAGTTTGTTACTTGAATTCTCCATCCCCCTACCACCATGTACATCATGGTGTTTAACTTCTTTTGGATATACTTGTGACAAGGTGTAGTCCATGGTGGTGATGTATTTTTTTTTAAAGTAAAAGAAGGATCATTGAAATATGAAGAGACCACCCCATGTGTTGTATAAGAGTGTTAGTTGATGAGGACCATAATACTTGGTAATCAATCGTAGATAGATCACGATCATCAAGTCATTTCCAATTAGAAATCTGTCCTACTCCTAACCACTCCATATCTTGGATTGATGTTGCAAAATTTTCTTTGGCACCCTTTGGAACCACACAAGGATGAATGCACATATGACATAGTGTGTCCTTATAACCTTTAGCACATTTTGGAATAATGAACATCAAACATGGAAATCTTTCTTTGGCATTAATTCACCAGAAGACTCCTCCATAATCTTGTCCAAGATTGTGCTTCTTACAGGCTCCATGTATGTAGGTGGTACATCCAGTCTTCCTTTTGCTGGTAAGTCCCCTTTGGATTACTTCGTCCTTGCCAAGTTTCTATTCTCTTGAGTCTGATATTCAACACCTCCCCAAAGAAATCTCCATAATAATCACCAATTATCTAATGATCACCCTTTGATCATCACTGTAGTATTACTGTAGACAATAATCACAATCATGATATTGTGTATTTTCATAAATAATTTAATCCTTAGAAGGTAGGAGGTAGCATAACTAGTGAGATCCCCCATCCCTTAGATTAATACTAAGATATCCTATCAACCTGTCAATACCTTACCAAGTCTAAAATTCCCCTGAAAACTCCTAATTTATAACAAGGTCCTATCTCCTCTAAGTGATAATAATCCTTATAGGAAAATTTTAAACACTCATAGCTGAGATTCACTAAGTAAACCTATCAGATTTGTCTAAAACTCCACCTTTCTCTCGTACAAGAACTTCCTTATACCAACATCTCCTGACTAGACTGCAAGAACACGACCTCCAAAGACATCAACTACCAACACTGCATCTGTAGTAAATTAATGTAAAAAGATGGTAGTAGGGTGTCACATATATACAAATTTGCCAAAAAATTGTTGCAATAAATGGCATGTTTTTAGGTGTTGTCACATGTTAAAGCCAGACATGTCAAGATGCCAGGGAGACTGCAACCGCTTGACATTCCCCAAATGAAATGGGAATTCATTAGCATGGATTTTGTTGTAGGCCTACCCCAAGTCCAAGGAGGATACAACTCCATCATGGTTGTGGTTGACATTCTTATTAAGGTTGCACACCTTATTCCAGTAAAGACAAACTATAAAGGCTCAGACATTGTAAGATTGTTTATAAAGGAGATATTCAAGATACATGGGTTACCTAGAAGAATCATTAGTGATCGTGATTCTCTCTTCACGTCACACTTCTGGAGAGCTATCTTTGAAGCTATTGGGACTCAACTCTGTTTTAGCGCCGCTTACCATCTCCAAATGGATGGCCAAATAGAGTGAGTAAATCAAGTCATGGAGGATATGCTAAGGGCATATTGTTGTCGTGAGCCGAAGAGGTGGATTCAATATTTGCCTTAGGTTGAATTTGCCTACAATTCTTCTTACCAACAAAGGATTCAGATGACCCCTTTCCAAGCATTATATGGTCATGACTATTGGAGTTCCCTAAACTTCTCAGATCCAACCTTAAGGGTTGAAGCTTCAAGGCAGATGTTAGAAGAGATGGATGACCAAATAAAGTCAATAAGATAGGATATCCAAGTGGCCAAGGATAGACAGAAGGCATACGCAGATTTGAAGCATCAAGATAGAGTCTTCGAAGAAGGAGACATGCTCTTCATTCGCGTACGCCCTAAAAAGAGTTCCCTATCCTTAGGAGATTGCAAGAAGCTAAGTCCAAGGTATTGTGGACCGTACAATATCCTCAAATTCCTAGGACCTAATGCCTATAAACTGCAACTCCCTGAGAACCTAAAGGTTCATAATCTATTCCACATCAGCCTATTGAAGAAATATGTACCTAATCCTAACCATGTACTTGATGAACAACAAGTTGTAATGCCTACTCAAGGAGTTCTTGAACTAAGGCCTGATAGGATCTTAGATGTTAGAGAGAGACAATTAAGATCCAGAACCCTGAGAGAATGCCTTGTCCAGTGGAAGGATTATCTCGAAGAGGATGCCACTTGGGTAGATGAAGGCCCTCTCAACCATCAATATCCCTAGTTTATCTCGAGATGAGGACATCTCGACTCCTCTAAGGGGGAGAGAATGTAATATATCAAATACGAAAATGCACACATGAACCTCCCATTAAGGTTAATGGGAATTTTTTTTTCTCTTATTCTCACCGTCGGCGACGGTCGTGCTGGAAGGGGAGAAGGAAATAGAAGGCCAGCAAGCTCCTCGCTGGAGCTTGCTCGGCCTCATGGCCATGCCAATAGACATGCAAGGGTGAGGAGGACCTTATCCCCTCCCTTATCTAATTGAGGGGGGGCCACAGGCTAAGGGACGGGAGGAGCTGAGATACGTGAGGAGAGACGACTGACGAAGGGCGGCCATTCTGAACATTGAGGGAGAGAGAGAAGGGTAAAGCCAACGCCGCTGCCGCCTTGCAAGAGTGTTGTGGACGAGGGTTGGGCTGCCGTGCAGCCAATGGGAGGGCCATCTAGTCGCCACTCTATCTGGACAAGGGCCGTCAGTCCGCGCACCAGCTGTTGGTCACCGCCACGCACCATTTGGCCACGTGCGAAGCTCTAGAAGCTTCCTGGGAGGGAGTTTCTAAAGGCTAGAGAAGCCTCCTTTCACCCCCGTGTCCCAAAATCTCCCAAGGCCCCCTTCTTATGCATTTTGGAACCACACCCCCCTGCCCTCGGGTTTTAAAATCCCCTTAACCCCCTTTCTTATGGGCTTGAAACCCTTTCTTTTCACCCCCCCCCTTATTTTATAAATCCTTAAGCCCCCTTTTCCCTGGAACCACACCCCTGTGTATTAACCCTTAAACCCTTTCCTTGGGCATTCTGAAACCACACACCCCCATGTTAATCCCTTAAACCCCTATCCCTTGGCTTTGGAACCACCCCTCTTACCTCCGTGTTTAAACCTTCCCTAGCCCCTCCCCTTGTGGCGTATTTGAAACCCCTTTCCTCCAAGTTTGACCTAAGGGTCCTTTGACCTTACTTATAACCTTTATGGTTACTATATTCCCTTGGAGTTCTCTCCCGCACCTTGTGTCTTTTCCATCCCCTTTCATTCCTCGTTTGAACGAGTCATTAAAAGGCCATTAAGCCTTCCCCATGGCTTCAATGGGTCTTAGTCATAAAAGATTCTGAAACACCCTTTCGAATCCCCAACTTCAAGGAGGGAGCCTTCCAAAAACTACTTTCGACAGGCGGTGCAAGAGAGCGATGGTGGAATTCCAAGGAGGAGTTGTAAAGCTGCTTCCACGTCCGAAAAACTACAATTGCGATGCCTCCTAAGAAAGTTCAAGGCACATCGGGAGGGTCATCTCCTGGCATCCACATGGATATTTCACCCCAATTCCAGGTTTTCCTTCTTAATTTTTATTTGATATTGTCGTAATTCAAACATGCAAGGTTAATTATTAGAAATATGATATATTTTCATCTTAGTTGTTCACGACGAAGGAACTTAGTCATCAATACTTTTAAATGAAACATGAAAATTAAGAAATTATAAAAGAATTTCTAGCAAATAGCTTATGCATTGAAATGAATTATAAGATTAGATTATTATCCATTGAAATAGTATACTTCGATTAAGCCTAGAAGTATAAACTGCATCTCGTACTATTAATCCATATCCTCTTTGCAATGAATCATCATGGAAAGTGCAAGCATGAAATGATTCTTACAATGCATAAACTCTAGGAAAATATCGTTTGTCAACAGCATAAATTATCAAGTACAAGGTTGCTTGTTTAGCATGAATTTTGTTCGCAAAGTGTAGGAAGATTATTTGGAATTAACCTAACCTCAAATCAATAAAGTTTAGGATTGAAAAATCAATTTACGCATAGTCAACGAGTCATGTGGAAGTAATCTCGAAATTATCTTCTAGAGCTAACCAAATTGGCATAAAACCTAAAACACCTAAGTCGCGGAGTACTCGTTCGGAATAAGTTAAATTCCAAGAAACGCCTATACCTTAAATACTTGCCCATATTCTCTGAATGTGGGGATAGTTAAAAATGTAATTGGCAAGTGAGCTAGGGTTCGTCCTTAAGAATCTTACAAGATGAAACTTGGAAACCCTAGGTGTAATGACACCAACCTAGTAACCTCAAACAGATTG
The DNA here is from genome assembly GCF_053477565.2 of Lygodium microphyllum. Classification (NCBI taxonomy): domain Eukaryota; kingdom Viridiplantae; phylum Streptophyta; class Polypodiopsida; order Schizaeales; family Lygodiaceae; genus Lygodium; species Lygodium microphyllum. The sequence continues at coordinate 63,021,009 of NC_141139.1, forward strand.
TTTCGCGACTCCTTTGTCTCATAGTTCAACGTGACATCACAAGAGAATGGCCAAATTCTCACAATGAAGATGGCATGTCCTTACGCAAGTTATCTTGCAAGAGGATGTATAATCATCCTAATTTAGTGACATTTCTTGAGTAAAGAAGATTGATTGGAAACTAAAGACCAACCGATAAACTGAAGTATCCAATGAACTTAAGGTTTGACCAAGTTGGGTTAATAGGGTACGCCCTAACCTAGGATATAGGGGATCTTTCCAAGTTACAAGTCATCCTGGATCGAGTGCTGGATGTATTCAAAAGGAAGGATTCATTCCTTAGCAGTTTGCCAACAATAAAAACAATCAGTGGAAATGTTTGTGCTTGCTATAGATTTTAGAGCGTTGTTTGGCTTTGTTTGATCAATGAATTAAAAGATAAATAGATATCTATACTTCAGGTTGAAGGCCTGAAGGGAGAGGCAGCTTCAGTTACCCCCGACTGCCTGCTTGACCCTAACCAAGGGGGTTGTTGACCGCACCGGGAAAGTGGAGCAAACCCACCGCAAGAGGTCTCTCCGTTGAGCGCTACTTGGAGCAGGAGGATGCTTGGGTGCCACGGGGGGCTCTGGCCGTAAATCCCTCGCCTTTCGGGTCCTACACAAGAGGCTAACGTGACTCGGGATTGGATCTCGAGGCCCGCATACTAGTCTACCGGTGGAAACTTGGTTTAGTGATCCCTGTGGATTGCTGGATAGCCTTCGAGTGGATTGTGGATAAGCCTACGGGCTGGACTCTTTGTATTTCAAAGATAAATAGGATGACCTATTAATAAGGAACTTGTCTAATATTTTTTTTCTATGTCAAGTGATAAGATTACGTGAAGGAACCAGTGCCTAACGGGTTAATTAAAGAAGCTGGCTGTTACCTATCCAACTAATGTGTTAGGTAATTAAATAACTAAAACAACCCGAGGAAAGTGTAGAGGATGGGCCATAGGTCTGTCCTACGGATGGGTGGTCCCGATTGGCCGGAAAGTTTTCTCAAATCACGAGGAAAAACAGGATGATCGTCAAAGGACACGAACAACAAAAGCGTTGACCTAGAGTTATGATTAAACCTGATTTACACTTTAGGGGAATGGAATGGGACTATGCCTTATGACAGAGAGGTTGAGCTTTGCATCCCTCTCATTTCCCATTCTCCTTGAACCAAATGCAGCGTGCATCCGCTTCAGACCTAGCGTTTATGCGTAAAGTAGTTCGCTTGGGCTCGACGGTAGTTGCTTTTAGGAAATGACCAATCACGAAAACCCTAATTCAGGTCGATCCTAAGTGGGAACGGCCGGAATACTTCCGCTACGTGGCAGACGCAGAAAGCCCTAGATCGCAAACCCCATAACATTCCATGGGAGTACCGAGCGGAGATTTCTAGACATCCTTTCTGATGAACTGCTAAGACGTGTCTTGGATGATACTAGTGGACACGTTACAACAAGGCTTATGGAAGCTTATCTTAAGAAGCTTCTAAAGAAGCTTCCAAAAGCTTATGTGTTAGAACGTGATGAGGGGAGAAATGATTGGAAAGGAGGGATGAAGGCAAGGAATTGAAGGAGATGAGATGATAATGGTAATCGTGGTGTTGAGGGCGGCAGCGTAGTGGACTGCGGCGCAGTAGGGCGGCAATTTTGGCAGGCTGCAGCATGGCATCAACTCCCTCAGACAACACGACACTCTTCTTCTTTCAAGCTCAAGGGGAGGGGGTTCATATAGGATAGGGGGGGAGAGGTAGCCACACACGTGGCTTGTGTGCATGCCCCCCCCTCATGCTTCCCGACACCACTCATGGACTACTCACCCTGCCTCTCACACTCCTCTCCCCCGCCATGCATTGGCTGGGGGGGAGTAAACAATAAATTTTTTTGCCTTAATCTGAACCATTATCCATTTGGCCTTCCCGTAAAGGGTGTTCTCGTGCAGCTTGTGGGTTTTTGCCTCGGCTTTATTTGCACAACAAGGTTGGGGTTTATTATTGCGCACGCGGGTAAGGATTTAGCCACTGACATTATTCTGTTGCGGGAGATGACTTAGCACAGTTTTTGTGCGGGGCGTGTAGTGATCAAGGTTCTTTAATATTTCGTGCAGAAATATTACATTCTCTCCCCCTTAGAGGAATCGAGATGTCCTCATCTCGAGAAGAACTAGGGGTATTGTTGGTTGAGAGTACTTTCATCCATCCAAGTGGCATCCTCCTCGGGATAATCTTTCCATTGGAGGAGATATTCTCTCAAGGTTTTGGATCTCAATTGTCTCTCCCTAACATCTAAGATCCTGTTAGGCCGTAGCTCAAGGACTCCTTGGCTAGGCATTACAACTTGTTCATCATCAAGCACATGACTAGGGTTAGGTACATACTTCTTCAATAGTCTGATATGGAATACATTATGAACCTTTAGGTTCTCGAGGAGTTGAAGTCTGTAAACATGAGGTCCTAGACACTTGAGAATCTTGTAGGGTCCACAATACCTTGGACTTAGCTTTTTGCATTCATCCAAGGATAGGAAACTCTTCTTTGGGCGTACGTGAATGAAGACATATCTCCTTCAGTAAAGGATGTATCTTGACATTTCAAATCCACGTATGCCTTGTGTCTATCCTTGGCAGCTTGGATGTCCTGTCTTATTGACTTCATTTGGTCATCCATATCTTCCAGCATTTGCTTTGAAGCTTCAACCCTCAAGGTTGGATCCAAAAAGTTTAAAGGACTTTGACCATCGTGTTCATACAATGCTTGAAAAGGGGTCATCTGAATGCTTTGTTGGTAGGAATCATTATAGGCAAATTCAACCACTGGCAAGTATTGAATCCACTTTTTGGGTTCGCGACAGCAGTGTTCCCTTAGCATGGACTTAGTTGACTCACTGCATTTTGCCATCAGTTTGGGGATGGTAAGCTGTACTGAAATAGAATTGAGTCCCAATGGCTTCGAAGATAGCCCTCTAGAAATGTGATGTGAAGAGAGAGTCACGATCACTAATGATTCTTCTGGGTAACCCATGCAGTTTGAATATCTCCTTGATAAATAACCTTGCAATGTCTAAGGCTTTATAGTTTCTCTTAACATGGATAACATGTGCAACCTTGGTGAGCATATCCACCACAACCATAATGGAGTTGTACCCTCCTTGAACTTTGGGTAGGCCAATAACAAAATCCATACTAATGAATTCCCATTTCATTCGGGGAATGTCAAGTGGTTGCAACTTCACTGGCATTTTGATATGTTCGGCCTTAATACGTTGACAAGACAAAAATTTAGTGACATACTTGAGAACGTCAACTTTAAGCCTCTCCCAATAATAGATCTTTCTAAGTGCATTGAGGATCTTGGCATAGCCACGATGTATTGAGAAAGGGGAGTCATGAACTTCCCAAAGTATTTTTTTCTTGAGGGACTGGCTTGCCGGTATACATAATCTCGTTCTATAGTAGACAAGTCCACTATTGATAGAGAATTCTTGATACTTTGCATGTAGCTTCGGGTCTTGATCCTTGATAGGGATCTCCCTTAGCAACTTCTGATAGGTTGGATCATGGCATGCCTTTTCTCTAGCTAGCTCAAGTATTGGGTTGTTTGGCATGGATACCCTTGCGGCTAAAGATCTAGTTGTTGATGGATCTTGCAAGATTAGAGAATTTAGGAATGCCTTTCGACTAAGTGCATCGACAACTACATGCTCCCTTCCAGGACAGTATTTGATTTCAAAATCATATTCCTCCATCGACATTGCCTCATGTTGAGCTCATTTTGGGTAAAGATCCATCCATTTGAGACTTTTATGATCCATCACTAAGGTAAACTTGTTACCCAGAGGTAGTGTCTCCAAAGCTTGAGAGCATGGATAACAACTAACAACTCCAGATCGTGGGTAGCATAATTCTTCTCATGGCTCTTCAGTTTCCTTGAAGAGTATGCTAGAGGATGACCTTCTTGCATAAGCACACATCCTAAGACAAGTGTGCTAGCATTAGTTATTACTTCAAACTTCTCACTGAGGTCCGAAAGTTTCAAGATAGGTGTGCTGATACCAAGCTTTGCTTCACTTTATCAAAGCTAGATTGTTCAGCAGTTGACTATACAATTTATGTTTGCTTCTTCAGTAGATCGGTCAGTGGCGCTACAATCAAAGCATAGTTTTTGATAAAGACCCTGTACCATCCTGCCAATCCAAGAAAACTGCGTATTTCTTTGAAAGTTGTTGATATTGGCCACTCTAGAACGTCTCTGATCTTGGCCGGGTCTACTGAAATCCCTTCTGCTAATGCAATGAATCCTAGATATTCAATCTGTCGCTTGAAGAATGCACACTTCTTCTTCTTGGCATAAAGCTTATGTGCCCTCATTGTCTCTAGGACAATGCGAAGCTGGGGTTGATGATCTTCTTCCTGTTTGGAGTAAACTAAGGTATTGTCAAAGAAGACGAGTACAAAGTCATCAAGATATGGCCTAAAGATATCCTGCATTAACCTATTGAAGGTGGCAGGAGCATTTGTCAGCCTGAATGACATGACTAGAAACTCATAATGTCCATATCTTGTGCTGAATGCCGTCTTTGGGATATCCTCTTCCTTGATCCTTATCTAATATATCCTCTTCCTTCCTTATCTGATAATATCCAGACCTGAGATCAATCTTGGAGAAGATCTTCACACCTTGAAGACAGTCGAGAAGTTCATCTATTCTTGGAATAGGATATTTTTTCTTAATGGTTGATTGATTCAACCCTCTGTAATCAATACATATCCAAAGCGTTCCATCTTTCTTCTTCTAGAATAGCACTGGAGCTCCCCACGGTGAACTGCTAGGACAGATGTAACCTTTTTCTAACAGATGCTTGAGTTGCTCGTTCAACTCAATCGCTTCCGGAATGGACATTCTATATGGCCTCTTTGCAATTGGTGCCTCTCCTGGCACTAGCTTGATTTCATGGTCAACTTCCCTTTGAGGTGGGAGTTCTGTCAGCTCTTCAGGAAATACATCTGCGTACTCCTTTAGCCATGAAGGTTCTTCACTAGACTCCTGGTTCTGATCTAGCTTATTAAGCTTAATCAAATAGATAGGTAGTCCCTTTCTAACTCCCTTTATTATTCGAGATGCTTTGGCCAATTGAATTTTTGGCTTTCCAGCCTCTCCTTGAGTTGTGACCACTTCCCCTTCAGAATTTCGAAAGGAAACTTGGCCCTTTCCACAGTGAATCTGGGCATCATTAGGTTTAATCCAATCCATTCCGAGCAAACACTCATGGATACCTAGGCTCATAACCCTGAATCTGACCGAAGTCAACTTTCCTCCCAGTAGGAATTCCACCTTAGCAGTTTGTTTGGAACAAGTGACCTCACGACCATTTGCTAATTCCACAAGCAAGGTGGGTGCATCCATGCTTTATGACTCTGCAAGTCAGCATCGACAAGTAAATAAGGAAATGTTCTTAACAACAACATTTGCTCTACTTCACCTCATTAAGTTTCCTTGTAAAATACAGATCCTTCATTGGTTTGCTTTGATACCAACTATAACGTGTTCACATGTTCACTTATAGGACACGTCTTAGTATCCCATTAGGAAGAGAGTCTGGAAAGTGCCACCCGGCACTCCCACGGAATGTCACAGGGTTTGCGATCTAGGTCTTCCCGAGTCTACCACGAAACGGAAGCGTTCCGACCGTTCCCACTTAGGATCGACCTGAATCAGAGTTCTCCTAGTGGTCAATTTCCTAGAACGACAGCTAGCGTCGAACCCTAGATGAACTACTTTACGCAGAAATGTCAGGGTCGAGGGAGATTCATACTGCACTTGGTTCAAGGAGAATGGAAAATGAGAGGGATGCAAAGCTCGACCTCTCTACCCAAAAGGCATAGTCCCATTCCATTCCCCTAAAACAACATAAATCAGGACTCTAGCATTCTACATTCTAAGTCATCGTTCCTTGCTGTCAATCCTGTTGAGAAAGTTCCCGGTCAACCGGGACCACCCATCCGTAGGACGGAGGATCCATGGCCACGTCCACCACACTTTCCTCAAGGTTGCTTTAGTTGTCTAATTACCTACCACATTTAGTTGGACATGTATAAAAAAACTTCCTTAATTAGCTATTAGTCACCGGTTCCTTTACGTAATCTTAGCACTGACATAGAAAAACAATGTTAAACAAGTTCATTTTCAACAATTTATCTTATTGATCAGTCCTTGGAATACATCGTAATAATCCAGCCCGTAGGCTATTCCATAATCCGTCCGAAGGCAATCCATAATCTGCCCGAAGGAAATCCAGCAATCCTCAGGGATTATTAATCCAAGTTTTCGCCCATAGACTAGGATACGGGCGTTAAGATCCAATCTGAGTCACATCGACCTCTTGTGCAGGACCTGAAAGGCAAGGGATTTACAGCCAGAGCCTCCCTTGGCACCCAAGCGTTCTCTTGCTCCAAGTAGCGCCCAATGGAGAGATCTCTCGCGGTGGGTTTGGTCTACGTTCCCGGCATGGCTAACAACCCCCTTGGTTAGGTTCAGGCAGACAGCCGGGGGTAACTGATGCTGCCTCTCCCTCCAAACCTTCAACCTAAAGCATTAATTATTTTTCCATCTTTAGTTCTTTGAGCAAAGAAATACAAACAGTGCTCCTAAATTATACAAACACAATCAATCCAGTGGTCGCTTATTTGGCCAACTGCTAAGGTGTGAATCCTACTCTCCCAATGCATCCAACATTCAATCTAGGATCAATTGCGACTTGGCAAGATCCCCAAGGGTTGTTTGTTTACCCTTTTATCCTTGGCTTAGGGTTTATACCCTTGTGAACCCAATTAACGAACACCTTAGGTTCCTTAAATTAGGACAGTAAATCCTGGTGACTTTGTCGCTCTAACTTGATTTGATCCTTTGTTTGCTAGGCAATACATAACTTCCCCTAACTTGGAAAATTAGCCCAAAAAGGGTGATGTAGCAAGATGACTACTCATCCTCTTGCAAGTTAGACTTGCGCTAGAACCTGCCAACCTTGTTCTAAGGAGTGGCAACTCTACTTCATGATTTAACACAAAACCATGCGATGTTGCAACTTGTTGCATAGGTGTCACACCTAACTCGTGGGATCATTTCTCCTGTCAAATAGCGTTTTTTGGTCAAGAAATATGCTTGGCCAAGATGTAGGGTTTGGGAGTCCTCTTGACCCAACCCAACCCTAACCTGACTAGGTCAACATCGTTTGGCCCTAGGATTTCTAAACTCAATCAGAAGTCTAGTATTAGGTCACTCGATCGTTAGGGTAAAAAAAAATGCTAGATCGTTATTGTATGGGCATCCAATTAACCCAAATATTCCATGAATGTGGGTAGGACCTTTGGGTTCAAAAGTCTCAACTTGGCATCCCAAGTGCGATACTAGGCAGAATTTTTAACGTACTAAACCCTAGATAGCACTTTGAAGTGTTCATCCTACCAACTAGTATGCTTTACGAATCTCTTGAGGGTTATACCCTTACAAGTGATCTATATAAAATGATCTAAATGTCTTGCGACAGGAATGATCTTTGCTTAGAAGAGATGCAAGTACTTTTCCTAAGAGATGTAAATGAATAAATTCAAGATGCAACCTTCCATGCAAGTATATGAATCATGGACTTTTACTTCTGTGCAACTATAAGGTTTGCAATGACCATTTCTTTTTCTTGCTAAAGTCATGATGATTGACAATTTGGGGGATAACTTGCATAAAACTACATAGAATTACATCAAGAACTTTGTCTACAACCTTTCATTTAATGCAGTTAAATTTCAGGCTTTAATATGACATGCAATCTTTTCTAGATACAACTTTGATAAATGAAGTTCATGCATGACGAATGTCATAAGACTATGCTGACTTAATCCATTCTACCGCAATTAATCTGGCTTAAAATGCACATATCCTCACATGTAACAAGAAAGTTCATTGTTACTTTTCATGCTATGCAGTTCTTTGGACAACCACTAACGGATGTTAACGATTTTCTCATGCGAATCATAACAAGGAAGTTATTGCCTAAATGTAATATACGCTTGTTCTTTCTTGCAAGGAAGAAAAAGGTGAATTTAAACAAAATTTTCATCCCTTTAACCTATGCAATATGCGTTTAGGCTTGTCACTTTAGAAATGCACGAAAAGGGCAACATGCAACTAGGCTCGTAAGACGAATAAGTAATTTACATTCATAACTTTGGAAATGCATGCAAAGGGCAACATGCAACTAAGCTTGTAAGACGAATAAGTAATTTACATTCATAACTTTCCCATGAATTTTAAGCGTGCCCAATGTAGAATTAAACTTCTAAGAACGTGGGTATGAAGACTTGCAGCGATGTCCATGTGTCAACTTGGGTTCGAGGCTCTCACAGATGCGCCTTGTGTCTTTGCCTTTGGAGCCATCATTGATGTAGTGGACTTGAACTCCATGATTTGTCCTCACCTTTATGCAATCTCCGAACTCCCTCCAAGCTTTGGCAACTCAGCCTCAAAAACCTGCCTAATTCTTCCTTGCACAGGAATGCCCTTTACAAGACATGGATTTTAGGAAACGGGGGATAAGCTGTGACGGGGAGAGAAATGATTGGAAACGAGGGGTGAAGGCAATGAATTGAAGGAGATGAGATGATGATGGTGATCGTGGTGTTGAGGGCGGCAGCCTGGCGGACTACGGCACAGCAGGGCGGCAATTTTTCAGGCTGCAGCACGGCGTCAACTCCGTTAGACAGCACGACACTCTCCTCCTTCCAAGCTCAAGGTGAGGGGGGTTCATACAGGATAGGGGGGAGAGGTAGCCACACACGTGGCTTGTGTGCATTCCTCCCCCCTGATGCTTCCCCACACCACTCATGGACTACTCACCCTCCCTCTCACACTCCTCTCCTCCGCCATGCATGGCTGAGGGGGGAGTAAATAATAAAAAAATTTACCTTAATCTTAACCATTATCCATTTGGCCTTCCTGTAAAGGTGTTTGCGTGCAACTTGCGGGTTTTAGCCTCAAGCTTTATTCGCACAATGAGGTTGGGGTTTATTATCGCACGCGCGGAGTAAGGATTTAGCCACTGACATTATTCCGTTGCGGGAGATGACTTAGCACAGTTTTTGTGCGGGGTGTGTAGTGATCAAGGTTTTTTAATATTTCGTGTGCAAATATTACACTTTCCTCGGCACCTTTGTGTGCCTCTTTATGCATCTCCACTCTGCCTCTTGTGACAACCAAGTAGGTTCCCCATTTCTATTAATAGTAAAATGAATACAAGAAAGAAGGAGCTGCATATTGAGGTAGAGATTAAATATGCCCTAGTATTCAAAAGAACCCATTGTAACAGTGTCAACCCTTAGGTTTTGCAGAGTTACAGGCAAATGGGATTGAAACATCTGGATTTGTGGGTTGATGGGGGAATTTACCCAATGGACCCCTTAAACAATAGACCTCCAACTTTCTCAGGAATCACAAATTTGCTGAAGTATGTGTGCGAGGGTGAAAATGGGTTACTCAGTTATTCTAGGCGGCTCAATGACGGGCATTTAAAGTTTTTACAACTTGCCAAGCAACCATAAAAATTTGCCATGATGTGATCGTTGTGCATCAACTTCATATACAACATCTCATAGGACAAGTGGTACAATTGAATGACACTATAATTCAACAAAACAATCAAATTATTTCAATGAAGGACAATATCCATGACATTGGTATCTCATATGAGGAGGCAAATGCACAATTGGATGACTTGAGAAATATCAACAGCAAGCTAACACAAGAGCGCAAACGGAAGAAGAAGCCAATCAATGAGTTAATTGTGAATAACAGCTAGTGGAAGCAATGTATCAAAGCTTGTAAGGTAGCTCAGAAAGAGAACCTAGGTGAGGGTGAGGTTGGATTCTGTATTAGTAGATTGCTGAAGGCAAGTAAATTGGAAAATGCTTTGAGCAATCCTAAGTTTAAGACTGTGAAGGAAAATGTGATTGAGTGCACATTAAAAGATGTGTCAAATGAGTTCTCGACTATATGGATGCACAATCTATTTGTGACAGGGCTGGTATTAGCACAACTTACTCAAAGATATTCAAAGGTGTGAAGTTTGGGTTTGGTCGTGTGCTGAAAAGAAATAGAATCATGCATATTCCTCAACCTTCAAAGTTAATAGAGGCATGACGGCAACTTAATACAAAGGTTTTGGAGTTGATAGGAGATCCCATGCATGTTCAATGTGTGGAAACACTAAAGGGTTGGACCAAATATGCATATGAGGTGAAGTTCACCAAACTCAACAATTACTATTTAGATTTAAACAAGGTGCAGTCAGCAATGGTAATGTACTACGATATGTTTGTTGAGGAATGTTATGGTAAATTGTAGTTTGTTATAAAATTAGATGAAAGTGAGGTTGTCAAAGAAGTAAAGCTTGAAAGAGTTAGTGTAACTATGATGAATAGAGCTTTACAATTCGACAAGAACAACCCAGGGAACTTTAGTGTTCAATCTGAGCACCATGTGTGGTGGCTTGCTGCATTTGAAGCTCCTAAGGAAACATTTAAGGTGATGCATTTATTCTTTATGAACACAAGCATTCCAAGTATCATCAATTGTTAGGAACATGGTGAGATGCTCTCGGTTGAAGGGTATGGTCAATACTTGGTTGAAAGGCATCTTGCAGGAGACTTGACAACTCGAAAATGCATTTTTGGAATCTCCAATGGCGCAAATACAAAGAATCCATGCCTATATTTCTTGACAGAGAGGGTGGAAGGAAAGGATGGAAAGAAGATTTGGCAAAGGGTGACAAGTGCTGCACTAACGTGCAATAGAGAAGATCCCACTTGGAAGCCCATCTTCAACATTCCCTTGGATCATATTCACATTTTTTCATTGTATGCTTTTGTCAGAATCATGGAGAAACTTGTATATGAATACATTTGATTTGCTTAAAGGATGCAACCAGAAAAAGAAGCCATTGCAACGTGTAGGAATGTGGACTGAGTGTTATCAGAAATCGGGCTACACAAGCATCAAGTGACGATTGAAAAAGATAAGAAGAGATCAGGAAAATTCAGTAACTTGCCAAAAAAGCCTTGCTTTGGAGGAGAAAAGGCTAGGAAGTTTCTCTTGGCACCCATCAATGAGGAAGGGAATGTCATGGTTCGTAGGCCGCATGACTACGATGGGTGGAAAAAGTTACATTTTGCAGTTCCTGATCAAAGTAATGGAGGAAAAACAAGATTGGCCAAAGCTAAGGTTTGGATAAGTCTTAACAAATTGACTCTTTTACTTCGTAAGATAGTGTTTAACAATGAAGATAAGCAAGAATTTATCAATGCTGTGCATAGCTTCTACGAAAACATGGAGGAAGCATGGGGCAAAAGCTCTATCACACATTACATAGTGTGTACTAAGTTAATATTTTAAAATTGTATGAATTGTATAAACTATTGAGCCTAGCTTTACTCATGTGTGATATGTTTCTTTGTAGCATATCCTTGAGGCACATGGGCCATACTTTGCAGGGGAAGCCTCAGAATTTGGTCCACACAAGGGATGGAAAATTCACATTGGATAGCGCGTGGTGCATACCAAAGAAAAACTGATCATGGTGGAGGGGTGAATGGTAGCAATCCAATGATCCAATTTCTATCATGGTGGTATAGGATTATAGTAGCAGATGAAGCTAAACTCTCACAAAAGAGAGCAAATAAAAGTGTTGATGAATCGGCTGAAAAAATGATGGAATCACGTCATTGTTGAGATATTGAGCTCCACTCGTGATATGCCAGGGTGACCGTTGTGCATTTATGCCACCGACTTGTTAGTTGCAGATGCGGTTGGTACACCACCCATGAATAATAGCTAGATGATAGCTATCCTTATCTACTCTAGTTCGTGGCTCAGTTAGTATGCCACCTTAGTTAGTTGAGTTTGGTTTGAGACCCATATATAGGGTTCTTCTATTTCTCTATACGTGTGTTCTTTTTGGCTTACAAAACTAAGAAGAGAAAAACTATTTTTAAACCTCCACCTTTGTGTGTATTCCCCCATTGTGTAAGTGAGAAAGCTACAAGTGAGACTCCTTCCTTCTCTCCCACAATCTTGACATGGTATTAGAGCCTAGTTTGTGGTAAGGAGCTCAAGAAAGAAAACCAAGTTCGCAGTGTTTTGGTAAGAGGACCAGTGTTGCTTTCATTTTTTGAGTCTAGAAGCAAGTCTCTGCAGGTAGCACAGCCAGAAAGTGCATGAGCGCATTGTCTCAGATTGAGACGCCCTTCATGGTGTAGCCTTGTTTTTTTTATTCAAGGCCATTTCGGGGCCTGTTTTGGAGGCGAAAGTTTTCCGCACGCACTCAGGAAAAGGCCCTGTTTTTTGCTGTGTGACCACTGTTCTACAGGTTAGTGAAAATTTACCATAGAAATTGCATCGTATGTCTGTGCGTAGAGACATTGGGAGTTACAGAATCATCCTTGTTGCATATTGATGCATTCCTCATCCAAGGTCGGCCTAATAGTATGTCGTAATCCACTCCCTTCAGGTGACTGTGTGGTCAAATACCACTTTCTTCAGTTTTTGCAGATTTGCCCTTGTGAGGCTGAAGCTGTGTTTTTTGCAGTGAGAGAATTATTTTTTGCAGTGTTCTATAATGGCATCTGATTCTCTTTCACAGATTGTCACTGAAAATCTTGACAAGAATAACTTCCAAGCATGGAAGTTTAGAATGATGAATTTCCTTACGGGAAAAGGATATTGGGAATTCGTTGTAGGAAATGAAGAAGAACCAGTTCTTCCTAAGGTTCCCAATCAATAGCAAATGCAGGCATTTAAAGGATGGCATGAGAGAGCCAGAAAAGTTATGTACTAGCTGTCTATCAGTATTTCAGACTCTATGATTATGCATATTCAGGATGCAAGTACACCAAAGGAGGCATGGGATACTTTGTAAAAAATGTATAGCACAAATACACAAGCTAGGAAAATGCAGCTCAAGCAAGAGTTACACAATGTGCAAAGAGAAAGTATGAGCATCAATGACTACCACATGAAGGTGAAGAAGATTGCAGATGCACTTGCTTGCATTGGGTCCCCAGTGGAAGATGATGATTTAGTTTCTGTGACCTTGAATGGTCTAGGAAAGGATTATGCACAGTTCCGAACATCCATTTACATTCGTGAAAGATTTCCTGATTTTGAGGAGTTGATTGCTCTTCTAATTTCTGAGGAGCAGAGAAATGGTGGTGCATCTTCTTCAGGAGGAACTTCAAAAGAAGCAGTCTTCTACTCAAATGCTGGAAGAGGTAGAGGCAGAGGTAGAGGAGGCCGATCTGGATGCTGTGGTAGAAATCAAAATATGCAACAAACTCAAGAAAACCAATCCTATGGAGGACGACGTGGTAACTCTAGAGGCAAGGGGAGCCAAAGAGGTCGTGGTGGATGGCAAAGAGGCCAAAATGCAAACAACAATGTTGAATGCTACTACTGTGGTAAAATGGGTCATATGGCTAAAGATTGCTATAAAAAGTAAAATGACATCATGAATGAAAAATTGCAATAAGGGAATTATGCATCTTCTAGTAGACAGGGTGATGATAGAAATGAGCATTTGTTTATGGTGCAGCGCATGACCAATTCTGTGACAAGTGTAGAAGAAAGCAACAATGTGTGGTATGTTGACTTAGTTGCATCAAACCACATGACAGGTCATGCAGAATGGATGCAAGATGCAAGGAAAATGGAAAAATCATGATTTGTGGAGACTGGTGATGATACTGCACATTCTATTGTGCAGATTGGAAATTTTTTTTTGTCTATGCAGGATGGGAAAAAGAAATACCTGTCAGATGTATTTCATGTCCCGAATATCACCAAGAACCTAGTTTCTGTTCGTCAAATGGTTGAGCAAGGCTTGCAGGTCAGATTTAATCCTCATGGATGCTTTGTTGAGGATATGAAAAATAAAGGTCGCTTAATAGCAAAAGGAAAGAAGAAGAGCAGAATGTTTACATTGGATGCAGACATGCCTGAATTGAGTGCAGTAATGTTTGCACATGGGACTGGTGTAGTTGGAGATATTGATATCTGGCATAAACGCATTGGTCATGGTAATGTACAGTGACTTAAATCAATGCAAGACCAAAATATTGTTGCACGATTGCCTAAATTCAAGGTTGCAGAAATGCATAAGGTATGTGAAGCCTGTCAATTTGAAAAACAGGCAAGGAAACCATTTCCTAAACATGTTCAAGAGAGTAAGAAGCCATTGGAATTAATCCACTCTAATGCGTGGAATACTAAAGCTGCATTTATTGGAGACTTTCATTATTTTGTCACTTTTATTGATGACTATAACAGAAAAGTTTGGGTGTATTTTATGAAAAATAAAAGTGAAGTTTTTGGGCATTTCAAAACTCTTAAAGATATGTTTGAAAAATAAACAATCCTACAAATAAAATGCCTAAGGTCAGATGGAGGGGGAGAGTGCCTCTCAAATGAGTTTGCAAGGTTCTTACAGGAGCATGGCATAAAGCAACAATATTCATGTAGTCATACCCCACAGCAAAATGGAATTGGAAAAAGAAAAAACAAGCATATTGGAGAGGTATCTCGTGCCATGCTCAATGAAAAAGACCTACCACATTTTTATTGGGCTGAAGCAGTTGCTACATCAGTCTACATAATGAACAGGACTCCCACTGCAGCAATACATGGCATGACTCCAGAGGAGAGGTATACTAGTAGGAAACCAGATATTTCTCATTTGAAATTTTTTTGTTGCATTGCCTATGTTCATGTGCCAGATGAGTTGAGATCCAAGTTGGATCCAAAAGCTGAGAAGTGCATCTTTATTGGTTACTCTTTGCAGCAAAAATGGTATAGATGCTATAACCCTTCTACTCGTAAGTTTATAGTGAGCAAAGATGTTGTTTTTGATGAGATGAGTAGCTGGTATAAACTAGTAAATGTGATTGATAATGTAGATGCACAAAATGGTAATGCTGCACAGAATTCACAGCAGCAGTCACAAGATATTAGTGGACCTAGAGTGTCCTCTAGCAGTGATTCACATTCTTCGCCATGGACAGGCAGATTGAGATAAGGAGAATCTCCTCAAAGCAATGCAGATAGCTGTATGCAAGTATCATGAAAAGGAAAAGAGAAGGTGGATCAGCCCATGTTTGATGTGAATTCAGGTCACTCTTATGTGGATGGTGAATCCAATGGCTCAGAACAGAGCATTGATGATGAGTTGGGTATTCTGTAATATTCCCACCCGTGAATATTGACTTCCCGCACACTGCGTAAACCTTGTGCAAAGGTTATCCCACATATTGGATTTACCGGCAGTATAATGTGTAACCTGCACGTGAGAAATCGAGACCATTCGCATTGGCAAAGCAAGCCGAGGGTTCAAAACCAAAATTCTCGCGTAAACACCCTCTTGGGAGGGGCAAAATAGTTATTATTAAAGCAAATTTTTTTATTTTTATCCCTTTTCCCCAGCCCATGCACGGCTGGAGAAGAGGGAATGTGGGGGAATGGGTCAAGGAAGAGTCGTGGGCTGCATGGGAGGGGGGGGAACCCATGCAGTGGCCACGTGGTGGAGCTCACCTCTCCCCCCCCTAGGCCTATAAAAACCCCCTCCCCAGGGAGCCAGGGTCTGCGGGTGGCGTGAGAGAAAGGACGACCGAAAGTAGTGAAGGGAGGGAAGGGGGGATACTGCTGCCCACGCCGTTGTTGGGGAAGGGAGGGAGACGAGGCTGCTGCCATCGCCATAGGCCTGAGGCTGCGCAGAAAAGAGGAGGGGAGAGTCGTTGTCCTGCTGAGGAGCCGCCGTGAGCACGCCAAATCTGACGCCGCTGCTGACAAGAACCGCCGCCACCACGACCAGCTGTCCAACTGCCGCCATCACATCACAACTCCTCCCTGTCCCGACGCTAATCTTTCCCTCCTTCTCAACCTTACCTTTATTCCACGTGGGCTCGTGGGGAGCAACAGCTTCCCAGAAGCTTTTGGAAGCTTCTAAGGTACAAGGCTTAAGGCCTTGTGCACACGGGTTCCACCGCGGGGAGGGGGAAAGGGTTAAACGGCCTCCCTTAGAGCCTTTTCCCACAGCTTCTCAGGGATAAGCTTTGGCCTTGTTCCTGCGGCCTTCTCAGGAATTCCTGCGTACAAGGGAGAAGGCACATCTCAAGGCTGTTCGGAGAAAGCGTAGAAGCGAGGGTAATCCGCGAAGTTGTGACCACGCCTACAATGGCTCCCAAGAAGACGCAAGGCGCGCCTGCGGGAGGTTCTTCCCCGGACTTACACGTGGATATCACCGCGGATCCACAAATCCAGGTTCCGTGAATATATCTCCACATGAAGAGATGTTTTAAATACGCTTAACTCCATAGGGAAATTCATGCTATGTTATCATTAATTCTTGGGTAGTGTTAATAGTACATTCGATAAAATATAGATAAAGGTCCGTGCATATCATGCATCTACAAAGTTATGAATGAAAAGCACTTATTCTCCTTGTGAACTTAGTTGCAAACTGTCTCGTCATGCATCTTCAAAGTGGAAGCCACATATGGCCTAGGATTATTGTTAAAGTGCATTGGTCATGTAGGAAAGGAGTATTCTGCATTTAGTCAATAACTCCCTTCGTTATGATTCGCGTGAGGGATTTATTAAATTCTGTTTCACAGTATGATAAAGAACCCCGATCTTATAAATGGCATGGAGGATGATGCTTGCAAATAGATTAAATCGACTCTTGCCTTATTATTGCATGAACTTCACTCACGATGTTGTTGTGTCTAAGGGTCGCACTTTTACTTTCGCAAACTTCGTTTCATTATGTAACATGTAGGAATGATTGCATGGCTTATAAAAGCATGAAATGCAAATACTTAGACACAAGATTGTAGGTGTTTCCATTGACCTAAATCCTAGTAAGGCCTATGTAGATTACTCTTCAAATTATCTTGCCTTTTGACTTTAACTAAAAGGAAGGGATAGGTCTATTGCGGATCTTATGGCATGTGAAAGTAATGAATTACAGGTTTACATGTATGGTAGCATTTTGCAACTATTTTCCTACTTTAGATAAAGTATATCATCTCTAGGAAAGAATTGTCCTTGTCAAAAGACAAGTAGGTCAATTTACCCAAGTCATTTGTAGTATCACGACTGTTAGGGTTTCGTATAGACGTAGCTAGCCGATTCAATAAAAACCTCAAGTACTAGTTAGGGCTTGGCACGTTAGAGATGTAGCCAAGTAACGTACTTGGGCACCAAGACGAAGTCCTCAAACCCAAAGGCCCTACCCACCTTCCCGGAAAATTGACCCAATGGGACGCGCAAGCAAATAATGATCTAGGGTTTCTACCCTAAGGGTCATTCGACCTAGTGCTAGGACTTGGGTTGAGTTGGAATTCCCTAGGACCGAACGTTGTCGGTCTAGTGCAATTAGGATTGGGGTAAGTGAGAAGACGCCCTAAACCCTACTTCGAGTCTAATCATAATTCTTGACTAGAAAACACCATTCAAAAGTGAAATGATCTCTTGGAATAGAGGCGACACTTGCGCAACAAGTTGCCACGTCGCATATCCTTGTGGTTTGATCACAAGAAAGTTTTGCCATTCCTTGGAATGAGGTTGGCGGGTCCTTGCGCAAGTTTAACTTGCAAGGGGATGGGTAGTCATCCTGTTACATCGCCCTCATTAGGGAAAATTTGCCAAGTTAAGGAAAGTTAGGTATTTGCTTGGACGCAAATGACTAATCAATAAATTAAGCGACATGGCCGTCGGGATTTACTATTAATAAAACCTAAGGCATTGGTTAAGTTGGGTTAACAGGGTATGATCCTAACCCAAGGACAATGGGAATCTTGCCAAGTTGCAATTGATTTCGGATCGAATGCTGGATGCATTCGGAGAGAAGGAGTCACTCCTTAACAGTTTGCCAAATAAACGACCACTAGGATTGATTGTGCTTGTAACAGTTTAGAAAGCACTGTTTGCATTGTTTGTTCAAGGAACTAAAGGATGAAAAGATATATAAATGCTTCAGGTTGAAGGCCTGAAGGGAGGGGCAGCTTCAGTTACCCCCAACTGCCTGCCTGACCCTAACCAAGGGGGTTGTTGACCGCGCCGGGAACGTGGACTGAACCCGCCGCGAGAGATCTTTCCGTTGAGCTCTACTTGGAGCAGGAGGACACTTGGGTACCAGGGGGGCTCTGGCCGTAAATCCCTCGCCTTCCGGGTCCTGCACAAGAGGCTAACGTGACTCGGGATTGGATCTCGAGGCCCGCATACTAGTCTACAAGCAGAAGCTTGGAATAGTGATCCCTAGCGGATTACTGGATAAGCCTTCGGGCAGATTATAGACAAGCCTACGGGCGGAACTCCTTGTATTTCAAAGATAAATGATGATATGATGAAAAAAGAAGTTGTTTGATATTGTTTTTCTATGTCACGTGATAAGATTACGTGAAGGAACCAGTGCTTAACGGGATTAATCAAGGAAGCTGTTTGTTATATGTCAAATTAATGTGTTAGGTAATTACATAACTAAAACAACCGAGGAAAGTGCGGAGGATGGACCATGGGTCCGTCCTATGGATGGGTGGTCCCGGTTAGCCGGGAACTTTTCTCAAAAATCTTGAAAAACAACAGGATGATCATCGTCATCAAAGCGAATAACGAGAACGATGACCTAGAGGTACATCCTACCCGATTTACGTTGTTTTAGGGGAACGGAATGGGACTATGCCTTATGGCAGAGAGGTTGAGCCTTGCGTCCCTCTCGTTTCCCATTCTCCTTGAACCAAGTGCAGCGTGAATCCGCTTCGGACCTGGCGCTTCTGCGTAAAGTAGTTCGCTCGGGTCTGACGCTAGTTGCTGTTAGCTAATGACCAAACAGGAAAACACTAATTCCGGTCGATCCTAAGTGGGAAACGGCCAGGATACTTCCGCTACGTGGCAGACGCGGGAAGACCTAGATTGCAAAACCCGTAACATTCCATGGGAGTGCTGGGCGAAGTTTTCTAAACATTCTTCCCGATGGACTGCTAAGACGTGTGGACACGTTACAGTTGGTATCAGAGCCGACCAACAACGGAATTGTTTTCGTGAGATCTCAATAAAAATGAAGTAAAGAAATTGTTACTGTCCAAACATTTCCTCATCTACAATACTGTCTTGCAGAACTATGAAGCGTGGAACAAGTTTTTGGTGTTCCGGATCATGTTTATGACTGCAATGCATTCTCCGCATTATAGGCAGAGAATTGAAATGATGAACATCCTGGAGCAGATTTATAATCCATCACCTTTATATATAGAACGAACATGGACCGGGTCTTCAGGAATCTACTACATAGCTGCCCACCGGTTCGCGTATCTACAAACCAACCTAAAGAGGATCAAGTGGTTGGAAGATTTGAAAATCGTGAAGCTGTTCATTTTTGTGGAAGCTCACGTAAATTCGACTCTGCATATTCAAGGTCGGAGGGTTGAATTGAACTCATATGTATATGAGGAAGTAACCCGTGTAATCCCAGCCGACAGGATTAAGGTGTTGGGCCGCCATGGGAAGTATGGATTCCAGCGGAAAGGATATCCTGAACTTCCAATGAAGTATCGATTCCTAAAGATCCATGACCCAAAACCCTACTATTACACAGTTCCTGTAGACAAGTCCAATACAATGTTGTTCTCCCCAAACTAAATGTAATGATTGGATTATCATCACACGAGATGTTGTATAAGGCTACGCCATGTAAATATAAATAAGGACTTCTTTTATCAATATCCGATTGTGCATCAGGGTTGTTACGAAAAGTTAAGTAGCTTCATGATTTACGAGATAGATGAACTAAAGATAAGCTAATGTCAATTATCATACAATAATGTTAAGAAAACTTTTACTTAGGCACAACCCCAGGTACAGGTTCCAAACTCGCCCCCTACATCAAGTACTGCTGTGATCCAGGAGAAGAAGTTCCTCCTCAAGCAGATAAAGCCACCCGAGTTTGACGGGAAAGGCAGATTCATCCAGTCTGATGCTGAAATTTGGATTGAATCTATGGAGGATTACTTCGAAGCAGCTGGTACTGCTCCCACCAATCAGGCCATGCTCGCAAAATTAAAACTCGCCGGTGAAGCTAGATTATGGTGGAAACAATGGTGCAGGGATCAAGGGACTTCAGAGGGGTCCGTTACCTGGGAGAAGTTAAAGCAGGCCGTGCAGGGGAGATATTTGCCACCTGCATATCGTACACAGAAAATGAATGAGTTCTATGAGCTAAAACAGTTAGGACTCACCCTTGACGCATACTACTCTAAATTTGTCTCACTCTTAAAGTATGCGCCACAAATGGACACGACGCAGCAGGTGTCCAAATTTTGCGCGGGCTTAAATCCACCTGTAAATACCCGTCTCGAATCTATGCGACCATCAGATCTTCAGGATGCACTCATTCGAGTGGCACCTATAATTCAGGAAGTGCAAGCTAAACCAAGGGGTATTAAGAATTGGTCTTATAGCGACCCGAACAGAGGGGCATTCAGACCCCAAGTTAAGAGAGTTCAAGGCCACAATCAGGGACAAAGGAAGAAAGCAAGGACAAATAACGTCAATAACTTTGTTCCTACTCACAGTAATGGCCGAAATCTCCGATGTTTCCACTGCAACGAACTCGGTCACTTCAAAAGGCAATGTCCCAAGCTCAGCGAGGGTCACCGTCAAGGTGCGGGCCGCGGTCAAGGAGCCGCCACCCGTGGAAGAGGGAGAACTGCCTGCATTACCAATAGGCAAAGATGTGAGGCAGAAGAAGAGGAAGATCCGACTATCGAAGCGGAATTCGAAAGAGCGACAGTCCATGCCGCTTTACACAAGAAGGGGCCGAATCGCCAGTTCTCGGTGATTCAGACACCGTCGGACTATCAAGGTAAAGGTTTCAAAACCTTGATTGATTGTGGCAGTACACATTCCTTTATCTCACCAGCGTGTGCTAAAAGATTAGGAATAGCCACAGTAGAAGCTCCTACCCTACTTGTGGAATTGGCAAACGGTCGTGAGGTAACTTGTACCAGGCAAACTGCTAAGGAGGAGTTCTATCTGGGAGGAAAGAAAACCTCAGTCAAATTCAGAGTCATGAATTTAGGTATCCATGAGTGTCTACTCGGGATGGATTGGCTTAAGCCTAATGACGCTCACATCCACTGTGGGAAGGGTCAAGTTTCCTTTCGAAACTCTGAAAGAGAGTTTGTTACGACTCAAGGTGAAGCGGGAGTGCCAAAAATCCAGTTAGCCAAAGTATCGCGGATCATAAAAGGGGTTAGGAAAGGATTACCTGTTTACCTGATCAAACTCAACAAATTAGATCAAAGGCAAGAGTCTCATGAGGAACCCTCTTGGCTAAAGGAATACGCTGATGTATTCCCTGAGGAATTAACTGAACTTCCACCTCCAAGAGAAGTTGATCATGAGATAAGGCTAATGCCTAGAGCTGCGCCAATTGCAAAGAGACCTTATAGAATGTCCATACCAGAAGCTATTGAGTTGAAGGAACAACTCAAGCAACTGTTAGATCAGGGTTACATCCGGCCTAGCAACTCACCATGGGGAGCTCCAGTACTATTCCAGAAAAAGAAAGATGGGACACTTCGACTATGTATTGATTACCGTGGGCTGAATCAATCAACAGCCAAGAATAAGTATCCTATTCCTAGAATAGATGAGCTTCTTGATCGTCTTCAAGGTGCAAAGATCTTCTCCAAAATTGATCTCAGGTCAGGTTACTATCAAATCAGGATCAAGGATGAAGATATTCCAAAAACGGCCTTCAATACAAGATATGGGCACTTCGAATTCTTGGTTATGTCATTCGGGCTTACAAATGCACCTGCCACCTTCAATAGATTAATGCAGGATATTTTTAGACCATATCTTGATGATTTCGTGCTTGTCTTCTTCGCTGATACTTTAGTCTATTCTAAACAGGAAGAAGATCATGAACCTCAACTTCGGATTGTCCTTGAAACAATGAGGTCTCATAAGCTGTATGCAAAAATGAAGAAGTGTGCATTCTTCAAACGTCAGATTGAATATCTAGGATTCATAGTATCATCAGAAGGGATATCAGTAGACCCAGCCAAAGTCAGAGATGTGCTTGAATGGCCAATACCAGTATTCGTCAAAGAAATACACAGTTTTCTTGGCTTGACAGGATGGTATAGGGTCTTTATCAAAAACTATGCTTTGATTGCAGCACCTCTTACCGACTTACTAAAGAAGCAGACTTCTATTACATGGTCAACTCCCGAACAAAATAGCTTCGACCAATTGAAGCAATGTTTGGTATCAGCACCTATTCTAAAACTTCCTGACCTCAATAAGGAGTTCGAGGTAGTAACTGATGCCAGCCTTCTTGCGTTGGGGTGTGTACTTATGCAGGAAGGTCATCCAGTAGCATATTCTTCAAGGAAATTGAGGAGTCATGAAAAGAATTATGCCACGCATGATCTGGAATTATTAGCTGTCATCCATGCTCTAAAGCTTTGGAGACACTACCTGTTGGGTAACAAGTTTACTCTAGTAACCGATCATAAGAGTCTCAAATGGATTTTTACCCAGAACGAGCTCAACATGAGGCAACGTCGATGGATTGAAGTATTGGAGGAGTATGATTTTGAAATCAAGTATCGACCAGGGAAAGAGAATGTAGTTGCCGATGCACTTAGTTGCAAGGCATTCCTAAATTCCCTAATCTTGCAGAATCCATCAACAGCCAGATCTCTGGCTATAAAGGTATCTATGCCAAGCAACCCTATACTCGAACTAGCTAGAGAGGAAGCATGCCATGATTTGGCCTACCAAACCATGATAAAAGAAATATCTACCAAGGATCAGAATCTGAAGTCACAAGCTAAGTATCGGGAATTTTCCATTGATAATGGACTTGTCTACTACAGAACAAGGCTATGTATACCAACAAGCCAGTCACTTAAGCAGAAGATATTATGGGAAGCTCATGATTCCCCTTTCGCAGGACATCCTGGCTATGCAAAAACTCTTAATGCAGTTAGAAAGAGCTACCATTGGGAGAGGCTCAAAGGTGATGTTCTCAAATATGTCACTGAATGTTTGTCTTGCCAACGTATCAAGGCTGAACATGTCATGATCCCAGGAAAATTGCAACCACTTGACATTCCCCAAATGAAATGGGAATTCATCAGTATGGATTTTGTGGTGGGCTTACCCCAAGTCCAAGGAGGATACAACTCCATTATGGTTGTAGTTGACATGCTTACTAAGGTTGCACACCTGATTCCAGAAAAGACAAACTATAAAGCCTCCGACATTGCAAGAGTGTTTATCAAGGAGATATTCAAGCTACATGGGTTACCTAGAAGGATCATTAGCGATCGAGATTCTCTCTTCACTTCACACTTATGGAGAGCTATCTTTGAAGCTATTGGAACTCAACTCTGTTTTAGCACCGCCTACCATCCCCAAACGGATGGACAAACAGAGCGAGTAAATCAAATCATTGAGGATATGCTTAGGGCCTACTGCTGTGGGGAGCCGAAGAGGTGGATTCAGTACTTGCCGTTAGTGGAATTTGCCTACAATGCTTCTTACCAGCAGAGCATTCAAATGACCCCTTTCCAGGCATTGTATGGTCATGATTGTCGAAGTCCCCTAAACTTTTCTGATCCAACCCTAAGAGTTGAGGCTTCAAGACAAATGTTGGAAGACATGGATGACCAAATAAGGTCAATAAGACAAGACATACAAGCAGCCAAAGATAGACAAAAGGCATATGTGGATTTGAAACGCCAAGAGAGGATCTTCGGAGAAGGAGACATGGTCTTCATTCGTGTATGCCCGAAAAGGAGTTCTCTATCTCTAGGGGAATGCAAGAAGCTAAGTCCAAGGTATTGTGGGCCGTATAAAATCCTCAAATGCCTGGGACCCAATGCTTATAAATTGCAACTTCCGGATAACCTAAAAGTTCACAATGTATTCCATATTAGTCTCTTAAAAAAATATGTACCCAACCCTAATCATGTACTTGATGACCAAAAAATTGTAATGCCCAGTCAAGGAGTCCTTGAACTAAGACCGGAAAAGATTTTAGATGTTAGGGAGAGACAGTTGAGATCTAGAACCTTGAAAGAATGCCTCGTCCAGTGGAAAGATTATCCCGAAGAGGATGCTACCTGGATGGATGAAAGCTCTCTCAATCATCAATATCCCCAGTTTATCTCGAGATGAGGACATCTCGATTCTTCTAAGGGGGAGAGAATGTAATATTCCCACCCGTGAATATTGACTTCCCGCACACTGCGTAAACCTTGTGCAAAGGTTATCCCACATATTGGATTTACCGGCAGTATAATGTGTAACCTGCACGTGAGAAATCGAGACCATTCGCATTGGCAAAGCAAGCCGAGGGTTCAAAACCGAAATTCTCGCGTAAACACCCTCTTGGGAGGGGCAAAATAGTTATTATTAAAGCAAATTTTTTTATGTTTATCCCTTTTCCCCAGCCAATGCACGGCTGGAGAAGAGGGAGTGTGGGGGAATGGGTCAAGGAAGAGTTGTGGGCTGCATGGGAGGGGGGGGAACCCATGCAGTGGCCACGTGGTGGAGCTCACCTCTCCCCCCCCTAGGCCTATAAAAACCCCCTCCCCAGGGAGCCAGGGTCTGCGGGTGGCGTGAGAGAAAGGACGACCGAAAGTAGTGAAGGGAGGGAAGGGGGGATACTGCTGCCCACGCCGTTGTTGGGGAAGGGAGGGAGACGAGGCTGCTGCCATCGCCATAGGCCTGAGGCTGTGCGGAAAAGAGGAGGGGAGAGTCGCTGTCCTGCTGAGGAGCCGCCGTGAGCACGCCAAATCTGACGCCGCTGCTGACAAGAACCGCCGCCACCACGACCAGCCGTCCAACTGCCGCCATCACATCACAACTCCTCCCTGTCCCGACGCTAATCTTTCCCTCCTTCTCAACCTTACCTTTATTCCACGTGGGCTCGTGGGGAGCAACAGCTTCCCAGAAGCTTTTGGAAGCTTCTAAGGTACAAGGCTTAAGGCCTTGTGCACACGGGTTCCACCGCGGGGAGGGGGAAAGGGTTAAAAGGCCTCCCTTAGAGCCTTTTCCCACAGCTTCTCAGGGATAAGCTTTGGCCTTGTTCCTGCGGCCTTCTCAGGAATTCCTGCGTACAAGGGAGAAGGCACATCTCAAGGCTGTTCGGAGAAAGCGTAGAAGCGAGGGTAATCCGCGAAGTTGTGACCACGCCTACAATGGCTCCCAAGAAGACGCAAGGCGCGCCTGCGAGAGGTTCTTCCCCGGACTTACACGTGGATATCACCGCGGATCCACAAATCCAGGTTCCGTGAATATATCTCCACATGAAGAGATGTTTTAAATATGCTTAACTCCATAGGGAAATTCATGCTACGTTATCATTAATTCTTGGGTAGTGTTAATAGTACATTCGATAAAATATAGATAAAGGTCCATGCATATCATGCATCTACAAAGTTATGAATGAAAAGCACTTATTCTCCTTGTGAACTTAGTTGCAAACTGTCTCGTCATGCATCTTCAAAGTGGAAGCCACATATGGCCTAGGATTATTGTTAAAGTGCATTGGTCATGTAGGAAAGGAGTATTCTGCATTTAGTCAATAACTCCCTTCGTTATGATTCGCGTGAGGGATTTATTAAATTCTGTTTCAGGGTATGATAAAGAACCCGGATCTTATAAATGGCATGGAGGATGATGCTTGCAAATAGATTAAATCGACTCTTGCCTTATTATTGCATGAACTTCACTCACGATGTTGTTGTGTCTAAGGGTCGCACTTTTACTTTCGCAAACTTCGTTTCATCATGTAACATGTAGGAATGATTGCATGGCTTATAAAAGCATGAAATGCAAATACTTAGACACAAGATTGTAGGTGTTTCCATTGACCTAAATCCTAGTAAGGCCTATGTAGATTACTCTTCAAATTATCTTGCCTTTTGACTTTAACTAAAAGGAAGGGATAGGTCTATTGCGGATCTTATGGCATGTGAAAGTAATGAATTACAGGTTTACATGTATGGTAGCATTTTGCAACTATTTTCCTACTTTAGATAAAGTATATCATCTCTAGGAAAGAATTGTCCTTGTCAAAAGACAAGTAGGTCAATTTACCCAAGTCATTTGTAGTATCAGGACTGCTAGGGTTTCGTATAGACGTAGCTAGCCGATTCAATAAAAACCTCAAGTACTAGTTAGGGCTTGGCACGTTAGAGATGTAGCCAAGTAACGTACTTGGGCACCAAGACGAAGTCCTCAAACCCAAAGGCCCTACCCACCTTCCCGGAAAATTGACCCAATGGGACGCGCAAGCAAATAATGATCTAGGGTTTCTACCCTAAGGGTCATTCGACCTAGTGCTAGGACTTGGGTTGAGTTGGAATTCCCTAGGACCGAACGTTGTCGGTCTAGTGCAATTAGGATTGGGGTAAGTGAGAAGACGCCCTAAACCCTACTTCGAGTCTAATCATAATTCTTGACCAGAAAACACCATTCAAAAGTGAAATGATCTCTTGGAATGGAGGCGACACTTGCGCAACAAGTTGCCACGTCGCATATCCTTGTGGTTTGATCACAAGAAAGTTTTGCCATTCCTTGGAATGAGGTTGGCGGGTCCTTGCGCAAGTTTAACTTGCAAGGGGATGGGTAGTCATCCTGTTACATCGCCCTCATTAGGGAAAATTTGCCAAGTTAAGGAAAGTTAGGTATTTTCTTGGACGCAAATGACTAATCAATAAATTAAGCGACATGGCCGCCGGGATTTACTATTAATAAAACCTAAGGCATTGGTTAAGTTGGAATAACAGGGTATGATCCTAACCCAAGGACAATGGGAATCTTGCCAAGTTGCAATTGATTCCGGATCGAATGCTGGATGCATTCGGAGAGAAGGAGTCACTCCTTAACAGTTTGCCAAATAAACGACCACTGGGATTGATTGTGCTTGTAACAGTTTAGAAAGCAGTGTTTGCATTGTTTGTTCAAGGAACTAAAGGATGAAAAGATATATAAATGCTTCAAGTTGAAGGCCTGAAGGGAGGGGCAGCTTCAGTTACCCCCAACTGCCTGCCTGACCCTAACCAAGGGGGTTGTTGACCGCGCCGGGAACGTGGACCGAACCCGCCGCGAGAGGTCTTTCCGTTGAGCTCTACTTGGAGCAAGAGGACGCTTGGGTGCCAGGGGAGCTCTGGCCGTAAATCCCTCGCCTTCCGGGTCCTGCACAAGAGGCTAACGTGACTCGGGATTGGATCTCGAGGCCCGCATACTAGTCTGCGGGCAGAAGCTTGGAATAGTGATCCCTAGCAGATTACTGGATAAGCCTTCGGGCGGATTATAGACAAGCCTACGGGCGGAACTCCTTGTATTTCAAAGATAAATGACGATATGATAAAAAAAAGAAGTTGTTTGATATTGTTTTTCTATGTCACGTGATAAGATTACGTGAAGGAACCAGTGCTTAATGGGATTAATCAAGGAAGCTGTTTGTTATATGTCAAATTAATGTGTTAGGTAATTACATAACTAAAACAACCGAGGAAAGTGCGGAGGATGGACCATGGGTCCGTCCTATGGATGGGTGGTCCCGGTTAGCCGGGAACTTTTCTCAAAAATCTTGAAAAACAACAGGATGATCATCGTCATCAAAGCGAATAACGAGAACGATGACCTAGAGGTACATCCTACCCGATTTACGTTGTTTTAGGGGAACGGAATGGGACTATGCCTTATGGCAGAGAGGTTGAGCCTTGCGTCCCTCTCGTTTCCCATTCTCCTTGAACCAAGTGCAGCGTGAATCCGCTTCGGACCTGGCGCTTCTGAGTAAAGTAGTTCGCTCGGGTGTGACGCTAGTTGCTGTTAGCTAATGACCAAACAGGAAAACACTAATTCCGATCGATCCTAAGTGGGAAACGGCCAGGATACTTCCGCTACGTGGCAGACGCGGGAAGACCTAGATTGCAAAACCCGTAACATTCCATGGGAGTGCCGGGCAAAGTTTTCTAAACATTCTTCCCGATGGACTGCTAAGACGTGTGGACACGTTACATATTCCTTCTATTGTTACACCTAGAGTAAGAAAGACGAGGGATGTTTTGAGAGCACCTAGAAGTGAGCCTACTCTGCGTAGGTCTACCAGAGCTAGGTATCCTATGGATAGGCTGAAATATGATGGATTTACAGCCATTCACTATGCCTATATAACAAAGTGATACAGGAACCAGAACCCACTTCTTTTGAGCAAGCCATGGGAAAAGAAAAATGGGAGAAATCCATGGATGAAGAAATGGATGCCTTGGAAGAAAATGCTACATGGGAATTGGTACCTTTGCCTGAAGATAAGAATGCAATTGGTTGTAAGTGGGTTTATAAGGTGAAGAACAATGCAGATGGTTCTGTGAATAGATACAAGGCAAGATTAGTAGTCAAGGGGTATGCACAAACATATGGCATTGATTATGAAGAAACATTTAGTCCGGTTGCAAGGATGGAAACCATAAGAGCAGTCATTGCTATGGCTGCATCAAAGGGATGGTCTTTACATCAGATGGATGTAAAGAATGCCTTCTTGCATGGTTATTAGCAAGAAGAGGTCTATATGGAGCAGCCACCAGGTTATGTGCATGCTGTTTATCCTGAGTTTGTTTGCAGGTTGAAGAAAGCCTTGTATAGCTTGAAGCAAGCACCTAGAGCATGGTCTGACAAGATAGGACAGTATCTTGTCACTATTGGCTTTCAGATTTCCAAGGCAGATTTCTCACTTCATTTGAGAACAACAGAGAAAGGTATTATGCTCCTTGTCATTTATGTTGATGATTTGATTATCACAGGTGATAGTGATGAAGATATCCTTCATGTGAAAATGCTATTGAAGCAGAAGTTTGAGATGAAGGATTTGGGAGAGCTGTGTTATTTCTTGGGCATTGAGATGATTAGATCACAAAGTGGGATACGGCTCTTGCAGAGGCAGTATGGATTGGATATGCTGTCCAAATATGGGATGACAGGCTGTAAGCCTATTTCAGTTCCTTTGGAGCAGAATGTGAAGATGAGTGTAGATGCAAGTGAGCTTCTCGAAGACCCTACTATGTACAGACTTATAGTAGGAAGTTTGATTTCTATGACTATTACCAGGCCAGATTAGAGCTATGTTGTTGGATTAGTAAGTCAGTTTATGCAGGCTCCAAGGAAATAGCATTTGGATATGGCTAGATGCATACTCAGGTATGTGAAGTCCACATTACAGTATGGACTATTTTATGAGACAAGGGTTCAGATACAGTTGCATGGATACAATGATGTTGATTGGGCTGGTAGTATTTCTGATAGACGATCTACCAGTGGATATGTGTTCTCTTTTGGGAGTGCTGCAGTCACTTGGAGTAGCAAGAAACAGCCTACAGTTGCCTCGTCGAGCACAGAGACTAAGTACAGGGGTGCAGCAATGGATGCATGTGAGGTAGCTTGGTTGCATAAGCTACTTTATGATATGCATCAACCTACAGATGGGCCAGTTCTCATTTATTGTGACAACATGAGCAGTATACACTTGGCAAATAACTCAGTCTATCATGCTAGAACTAATGCTAGGAGGCATATTCCACGGTGGATTCCGTGAGGTTTTACGGTGGATTCCGTAAACTTAGATGACCGGGGCTCATACACAAAGAGGATTCTTTGTGCGAGAAGTTGATGGGGACGCCTGTCCTTTTCGGGCGTTTCATTAATTTAGTGTGTACATGGATGATTCCATAGCGGGTGATTCCGCAAAATGCATATTAAATTAATAAACGTTTATGAGTTTAGAGTGCGCACTCGTAATGAATTAAGGTTAGGATTTATTTCTAACCAATTGATTTATTTATGTAGCTGAAGACTGCTAGGTATTCACTTTTGTCGGTTTAATTGTATTATTTTACTAACAATTGTGAATGCTTCAGTTGATGTGTAGAGATAGCAGCAGTGGCGGAGGAAAGCATTGGAGTCTAGCGAGTATTCGACCTTTGGATTATATTTTGATAGGCGCCACGCTTATATTTTGTTATGTCTATCAAGACATTGATTATTGATTATTATTTTGTATGCGCCTATGCGCACGGATATGTTATTTCTATTTTGGACATTGAGATTGGGCGTGCCAGACTCTATGGGCACCGTCCATTAGCTTTACTTTCCTATTTTTGTAGAAAGCAAACTCAAAAGCTAAAAGCTTGTCATATTTTTGTAAATTGGGCTATTATTGAGCATGAAGATGGAAATATACATAAAATACATGCTTTGTGAAGCGCTCACACAAGGCATGGGGGGAGATTGAACCCAATTGGTCTCTTGCTTCTTGTCGTTCATGCTTTTACATTGTTTTTTGTGCAAAAAGGTAGAGTTCATTGTTCTTGGGGACCTTCCAGGATTCACTACCTAAGCATACTGCGACCGATCTGCGCACCAGTGGTATTAGAGCGGAGCTGAGATCAAGAGCTTCCAATCGCTACCAATCTCGGGCGAAGGCGGAGCTCCAGGAGCGATCGGGCTCTACAGTCAATCTCGTCGCGAACCATCGATACAGGCAGACTTCTGGCGATCAAGAACCCCTGTTTCTATTGTCAGATCGCGAAGGACCAGGCTGTGCAGGCGGAGGACCACGCATCCATCTCCTTCATCAAGTCGTGGAAAAACCAGAGATAAGCTTCATTATTCTTCTAATTATTTCTTTCAAAAAGCTTAAGAGAAAGCTTAGAAGCTTGGTTATCAACAAGAAAATCAATCGATTGATCTGGAGGAGGCCCGAAAATTTCGCGCCGTCACAAAAAAATGGCCCCCCCCTCCCACGAAATTTGACGACCTGTTGTTTAAGCTCTTAAGCTTAATCTCCTAAGTCAAGCTAAGCTCTGCAAGTCAGACAGGGCAAGAAAGTCACTAAACTCCGGGTCCTGCGCATCAAAAGTTAAGTTCTGCAAGTCAAGTGGAATCAAGTCCTGCAAGTTCATCAAGTCGGCCTAAGTTCTGCAAGTCTGCAACTCTGCAAGTCGGCTAAGTCTGCAACTCTACAAGTCAGACTAGTCAACTGGAGTCAGAACTGACTAGTGCTCAAAACTCCTAGAAGGCTTGTTCCTATGCAAAAACTCTGAACTGGAAAGTTGTTCGTGGCAAGGTGTTCTACCTATCTACAGGTCCGCTGAAGTATTTTCAGTAAATGAAGACGGAAATATTGCAGATTTTTTGAAAATTGAGAAAGAAATACCCAAAAATACTTAGCCTTGTAACCCCGAATTTGAGCTACGCTCATCCCGCTAACCTGATTTTGAGTGAGAAAGGTTTATTGAGTTTTACAGGATGACGACTCCACATATGGATGATCCTATGGCTGAAGACGACCTACCTGAGCCTACCATGGAACAAAAGCTGGATCTAATCATGCTACAATTGGAAGAAGAGCGAAGGGCTAGGCAAGCATTGCAAGCGCAATTGACAAAATTACAAAGAGCATCCACCGACAAAGAAGAACCTCAAGCTGAAGATTTGATTCGACGTACCATCGACGCCACTCTTGAAGCACAAACCATTCGCAAGGAATCCAAGATAAGTAAACGAAGTTTCAAATTTCACACTTTCAATGGCATACGAGAAGGAAAGACTGTTTTATCATTCATTAGCCAGTTTGATGACTATTTCCATGAGGAAACTTATCTAGAAAAAGATAAAATCAAGTGTGTTACTAATCATCTGATAGACAGAGCATCACTATGGTGGACTGTAGTACGCAAGAGCATAGAATGTCCTGCTACTTGGGAAGATTTCAAGAAGAAGTTCATGTAGAATTTCCTTCCACCACAATTTCATGAGAAGGCTATCAAGCAATGGGATTTACTTCAACAACGGGATCGTGAGCCTATTCCACAGTATACAGAGCGTTTTTGGAATGCACTCCTACAGCTACGCATGCTTGAAGACGTACCAGAGACGACACATAAGCGGAAGTATATGTCTGGACTTCTTCGACATTACTACGTTGAAGTGAACATGTTCAAGCCTGCTACCCTTGAAGACGCTATCTCACTAGCTCACGACACTGAAGATAAGTTACGCGGAAGAGACAGACGACCACAGCAATTCCAAGCCAACGGTAATTATGGATCTAAACAATTCAATTCCAATTTTAGAAGGTTTAATCCAGGTCGTTTCTCATCACCATCTTTCCGCAAGAATTGGGCTAAACCACCTGCATTACCATCCACTGTCAATCCAAATCCAAAGCCTATTCCACAAGCAAATCCAAATGTACCCAGACTTCCAGCCATTGCAAATAATGTAACCAAAGCCAAGCCAATAGTATGCTATAAGTGTCACCAACTAGGGCATCTCGCAACAAATTGTCATTCAAAGAAGCCACCAGCACATATTAACTATCTTGGAGCCATGGACGAAGACGAGCATGAGGATATGCCTGATTTCACTGAAGATGAGGATGATACTACTACTACTTCTGACACTTTACCAGATATGCCTACTCCACATTCATTGTTGACTATGAAATGTATGGTGCATGGAAAGGAAAGAACTATCTTGCATGATGACGGTAGTACTCATGACTTTATTTCAGCAAAATTGGTAAAGGATAGGACTAGGTACAATGGCACACAAGAAGTACACGATTTAGAGATTCAAATTGGTTCATATATTGAAAGAAGAAATTTCTTAGTTGTCCCATTACAGTCAAGCGACATTATTTTAGGAATGCCTTGGAGACACCAGCATAATCCAAATATAGATTATTCCACACACACAATGAATATTAAATTTCAAGGAAAATCTATTACATTATATGGTATGCATGCGTCTAATATTTTTCCACTGCTTTCGCATACTCAAGAAAAACGTGCATTACGCAAGAGTACTAAATCATATCTCATTTGGGTGAATGAATTGCAAGCAAAGGAAAATCATATGCACCCTAGGCATAAGGAATTTCTTGCATATTTTAAGGACTGTTTTGCAGAAGACCTACCACCAGGATTACCACCTTCACGTCCAGAAGACCATAAGATTGATTTAATCCCTGGCACACAACCACCTTGCAAAGCACCATATAGGCACAATCAAATAGAGCAAAAAGAAATCCAGAGTCAAGTTGAAGAATTACTAAATAGAGGCTTAATTCGACCTAGCAGTTCTCCATTTGGTGCACCTGTACTCTTAGTTAAGAAAAAGAATAATACCTATCGTATGTGTATTGACTACCGAGCATTAAATAAGATCACTGTAAAGAATAGGTATCCTATACCTAGAGTTGATGACCTTATGGACAAACTGCAGGGATCTTCTATATTTAGTAAAATTGACCTTAAGTTTGGATATCATCAGGTGAGGCTAGATAGATCTGATATATTTAAGACTGCATTCAGAACACAGTTTGGCCATTATGAATTCTTAGTCATGCCATTCGGATTAACTAATGCACCTGCTACTTTCAGTAGAATGATGAACCGTATCTTTCTGAAATATCAGTACTGTGTGATTGTTTTCTTTGATGATATTTTAGTGTTTAGTCAAAGTGAAAAAGAGCATTATGAGCATTTATCATTAGTTTTTCAATTATTGAAAGAAAATCAATTGTTTGCAAATCCTGAAAAGAGTGAATTCTTTAAGACAAAAATAGAATATTTAGGTCATATTGTATCAAAAGAAGGAATTAAAGTTGATCCTAAGAAAATTGATGCAATATTGCATTGGCATGTTCCTAAAAACGTACATGAATTACGCTCATTCCTTGGTCTTGCTAGTTTCTATAGGAAGTTTGTACGTAATTTTTCATTACTTGCTTTACCATTAACCAAACTTCTTAAGAAAGGAATTGCTTATCAATGGACTGAAACTCAGCAGAAATCCTTAGATTTACTGAAGCGTGCATTAACTAATGCCCCTTTTCTACAGTTGCCTGACTTTAATAGACCATTCTTTCTAGTTGTGACCGATGCTAGCGGATCAGGAATAGGAGGCGTACTAATGCAAGACAATCATCCAATAGCATATTCTAGTTCTAAGCTGAAACCCTCTGAGCTGAAATATTCCACTTATGACAAAGAACTATTAGCAGTTGTACAAGCATTAAAACAGTGGAAACACTAGTTAATGGGTTCAAAATTCATGATAAAGACCGACCAGCAAAGCATTAGACATCTACTTAGCCAACCCCAAATCTCTGACCGTCATATCAAATGGGCTTCCTTCATTCAAAGTTTTCATCCTATCATTCAATACCAACCTGGAAAAGAAAATGTAGTTGCTGATGCATTGAGTAGAAGACCTGCAATTCATAATATTTATGTCATATCTTTTGATTCTTTGATTGCTATGAAAGATACATATCACCAGGATATTACTTTTCATTTTGATTGGCAAAAATTAGTTCAAAATAATTTCATTCCTGTTGATTCATTGTCATATAATGATGGATTTATGTTTTTTGAAAAGAGACTGTGTGTTACTATTCCATTCCGATCTTTTGTTTTGAATGAAATTCATTGTCCCCCATATCAAGGTCATAGAGGTATCATATCTACATTACGCATGTTAACTGAAGATTTTTATTGGCCGCATATGGATGCAGATGTATCTAATTTCGTTTCTGAATGTTTGATTTGTCAAAGAATAAAGAGACATCATGGTAAATAGTATGGATTACTAATGCCTTTGTCTATTCCATCTAAACCTTGGGAACATATTTCTATGGATTTCATTACTGGTTTACCAAATACTAAATCTAACCATGACATGATTTGGACAATTGTAGATAGATTTAGTAAGCAATCATATTTTATTCCATGTAAGAAAACTTTAACAGCATCACAAGCAGCACAGTTATTTTTGAAAACTGTTTTTACTAACCATGGATTGCCAAAAGTGATTATTTCAAATCGTGATTCTAGATTTTGTAACAATTTTTGGATTACACTGTTTGCAAATCTAGGCACAAAGATTGATTTCTCATTTGCATTTCATCCAGAAACAAATTGACAAATAGAAGCCACAAATAGCACCATTCTAGATCTTTTACGTGCATATACTATCTCTAAACCTCAGACATGGGACACTCATTTGCATTTATTACAGTTTGAATATAACAATACATCGCACACATCTACAAAGAAAGCACCTTTTGAAGTCATTTGTGGATATAGATTATCTACACCTGTTGCATCTTTGTCTAATAAAATTCAGAGTGCTGATGATATTGCTACTATGCATAATAGTATTTTTGATGAGGTTAAGAATATGATTGCTAAATCCCAACAATCATATACCAAACAAGCCAACAAGAAAAGACAAGCTATGAATTTCAAAGTTTATGATTATGTTTGGCTTAGAATAGAAAAGCGTAGACTGCAAAGTGTAGATAGACATCCAGTTGTCAAATTAGCTCCTAGATTCTATGGACCATTTAGAATCATTCATAAGATTAACGATAATGCATTCAAGTTAGAATTGCCATCTCATTGGAAAATTCACAATACATTTCACATTAGTTTATTGAGACCATTTAGAGGCCAATTACCTATCCACCCTGTTTATGAAAACCCACCTTTATTAGAGGAAGAGACTGAAATACTTGAACCAGAAGCCATCATAGACACTGACTACATGACCACTAGAACTGGCCGCAGGTATTCTAGATATCTAGTAAAATTTAAGAACCATCCTGTAGAGGAAGCACAATGGATGCACGCTAGAGACTTAAATGCTTTCCCCACTCTGTTAGCTCCACATTGAGCTAATAGCAATTGAGGTCAATTGCTATCCCACCCCGGGGGTATGATTTCAGGAGGCATATTCCACGGTGGATTCCGTGAGGTTTTACGGTGGATTCCGTAAATTTAGATGACCGGGGCTCATACACAAAGAGGATTCTTTGTGCGAGAAGTTGATGGGCACGCCTGTCCTTTTCGGGCGTTTCATTAATTTAGTGTGTACATGGGTGATTCCATAGTGGGTGATTCCGCAAAATGCATATTAAATTAATAAACGTTTATGAGTTTAGAGTGCGCACTCGTAATGAATTAAGGTTAGGATTTATTTCTAACCAGTTGATTTATTTATGTAGCTGAAGACTGCTAGGTATTCACTTTTGTCGGTTTAATTGTATTATTTTACTAACGATTGTGAATGCTTCAGTTGATGTGTAGAGATAGCAGCAGTGGCGGAGGAAAGCATTGGAGTCTAGCGAGTATTCGACCATTGGATTATATTTTGATAGGCGCCACGCTTATATTTTGTTATGTCTATCGAGACATTGATTATTGATTATTATTTTGTATGCGCCTATGCGCACGGATATGTTATTTCTATTTTGGACATTGAGATTGGGCGTGCCAGACTCTATGGGCACCGTCCATTAGCTTTACTTTCCTATTTTTGTAGAAAGCAAACTCAAAAGCTAAAAGCTTGTCATATTTTTGTAAATTGGGCTATTATTGAGCATGAAGATGGAAATATACATAAAATACATGCTTTGTGAAGCACTCACACAAGGCATGGGGGGAGATTGAACCCAATTGGTCTCTTGCTTCTTGTCGTTCATGCTTTTACATTGTTTTTTGTGCAAAAAGGTAGAGTTCATTGTTCTTGGGGACCTTCCGGGATTCACTACGTGAGCATACTGCGACCGATCTGCGCACCAAGAATAAAGCACATTGAAGTGCATTATCACTATGTGCGGGAGAGGGTTTTACTAGGTCTTATTGATCTAGTTTATGTCAGCACAGAGGATCAAGTAGCTGACATATTCACGAAGGCATTGGGCGCAAAGAAGCTGCGCAAGTTCAGAGACCTACTTGGTGTGCAGGAATTGGGATTGAGATCGAGGGGGAGTGTTGAGATATCAAGCTCCAATCGTGATATGCTAGGGTGACAGTTGTGCATTTATGTCACCGACTTGTTAGCTGCAGATGCGGTTGGTACACTGCCCATGAATAAAAGCTAGATGACAACTATCCTTATATACTCTAGTTCCTGGCTCAGTTAGTATGCCACCTTAGTTAGTTGAGTTTGCTTTGAGACCCATATATAGGGTTCTTCTATTTCTCTATACGTGTGTTCTTTTTGGCTTACACAACTAAGAAGAGAAAAACTTTTTTTCAGCCTCCACCTTTGTGTGTATACTCCCATTGTGTAAGTGAGAAAGCTACAAGTGAGACTCCTTCCTTCTCTCCCACAATCGTGACAGTCATGTCACTAAAATAGTGTATTATGAAGCCTCAAGTGCCATAGAAAACCATGCAAGTGGCTAGAAACAAGGCTTTGACAAGATAGCAAATGGGTTTGAAGAGAGCTAAGATAGTAAGATGAACAATGTATTCAGTGTGAATGCAATTCATAGTTTAAGAGAGAAAGGGAGAGTGTGCATCTATGTGAATGAGTCTCACAGTTTAGGGTTATATAAAAGAGGGTTTCACTTTCTATCTTATTCATTGAGTTCTCACATCTCTTGTGTAGGAAAGATGGCTAGGTCTAAGGTAGTTGCAAATAAGCTTCTACTCAGAGCCCCATTCCATGTTCAATCCCTTGGAGCATCTACTAGCTTAGATGCATCTCCTTCTCAACCTAATCCACCTTCCTCAAGCTGCCCTCACAAGGGTCCTCAGCATCCCCACAAGAAATGCAAGTGGAAGCCAGGTACAGTGGCCTTGACAGAAATTAGGAGGTATCAATGCTCTTTTGATCTCATCATTTCGAAGGCGAGTTTCTCGAAACTTGTTCGCAAGATTGTGCAAGACCTCTACCGCATAGGTTTTTGGCACAAGGTCAGGATAGACGTGATTGCTTCACAAAAGAATGTCTTCATGCTCTATAGTGTGCTGCAAAGGCCTTTTTAGTTGACTTGATGATTGATGCTCAACGTTCTGCAATACATGGATGCGGAGCATATTACTATAACTCCCAATGACTTCAAACTTGTCAGAAATCTTCAAGCAATGAAGGATGCATTCATTCCAATGGAATGAACATAGTTTGTAATGTTATCTTTTTTGGCATAGTGTTATCCTTGTGCATTGGACATATGACTATGCCCTAGTGCAAAACTATTGTATACGCCCTTAAAATATGAATTAAAATTTTACACTTGTCCTTCACTCTCAACTTTGACTATGCATATTCATTGTATTTTCAATTCTTACTTACAGTTTTTGTTAGTATTGTCAATTTCAATAGGAATAACATGTAAAAATTTTCCATTTCTTTTTGCAGACTTTACTCTTGATGCCTCTGTATAGTCTATGTGGTGTGAATTTTCTAAGAGCCAGTAGTCACGATGTTGATTTCTCAATTATCAATCCATCCATAATTTTGGTGTGGGATAATTTTTAAAATACTAAAGTGTATCGAAATGTGACGAAACTTCACATGCACACTCATTAGGTGGCCAAGAGCCCTTTTTTTTTGGAAAAAAAGTGCCACCTAACGAGCCACTTTCCTAACGAGCCACTTTCCTGTCAGGAAAGTGGATCCAAATGCTAGACTTTGGACCAGGAATCTATAGGTACTTTTTTTTCAAAAAAATAATAATTTGGACTCTTGTCCACCTAATGAGTGTGCGTGTAAAGTTTCATCACATTCTGATAAAAGATTATGGATTTACAATCACACGATGAACAATGCGTATGAAGCTGCATTAACCTGGTTTTGGGGTTTAAATGGGTTAAAAGTTAATTCTTCTTCTCATTTTCACATATTTTTTTCTTTGCTTCCTCCATTTTCACATCCCCAACCTATGTCTCTTCTTCATCTTGCCCTCCTCGAGCTTGCATGGCATGCACCAAGCAAGCACGTTGCCATTTTGACCCCAGGAAGACATCATACTAAGGCCCGCCACCTAGAGCAAAAGGTGGAGCCTCCTCTAGCGTAGCAACACGTGCTCCCCATAGAGCACAAGGACCACCACAAAAAAAGAGGAGATGGAAATTGGGCATGTTTTCCCTTTGAGAGATAAGGAGAATCCAACGTGGATACGAGCTTCTCATCTCGAAAAGTTTTTTTCATAAGGTTGTTCGAGAAGTCATGCAAGACTTGGAGCTGAAAGGGATTGAAAGATTTTGGGCACGAGTGCGGGACGGTCCACCAGCAGGAAGGTGGACTAATGCAACTATGGAGGCCCTACAAACAACTTCAAAGGGGTTTCTCATTGACTTGTTTGATGATATACAACTTGCGGCCATCCATGCAAAGTGCGACACAATCACAGATAAAGACATGAACTTTATCATTCGGCTTCGACAAGGGGACTCCGCCATAGTTTACTAGATTAATGATGCAAGGTTTGTAATGAGTGTTATAGTGGCATAACATCTTAGAAGGCCAAAAAAAATTGTATACTCTACTATATTGGAATATTTATTTATATATACATAATATCTCATGCTATGTGTACTGAATTCAAATTATTGAGTAAAGTTTTTTTGTTTTGTTTCTTGAAATGCATGACTCTTAATTTTTGCTTAACGTACGAATGCATCAAAAGTAGTAATACGTACAGATACAAGTTACGTTATTACTTATGCGCAATCGCAAGTGCAATACTATGCATTGAATTATGTTAATGTATGTAGATGCGTCATTCAGGTAGCACACATTATCCTCACACTTACACAATCGCAAGTGCAGTACTACGCATTGAATTATGTTAACGTATGTGAATGCGTCATTCATGTACCACACATTATTGTCACACTTATACGAACCACACATTTATTTAATAAATATTTGTTTGTAGGGAGAAAGTAAAGTATCTTATATTCATCAAGAAAAATACATGTGATGGTTGTTAGTGATGGTAGATACAAAAAGCCGATAGCCAACAAGAACTCTCAATTGTTCCTTGGCTTTTTCATCAGTGAAGAGGAGGGGCAAGCTATGAAAATATAAGTTCCTTATTTGCTTCAAAAATGATGCGCTCCCCCTTCAGCTCTTTCTCTAGGAGAAGCAGATCTGACACTTTAGCGAGGTCACCTAATGTAGCAAGCACACACATTGCTTCACCACGCGTTTGGTCAAATAAGTAAAGAAGCTTTGACCGCTTGATTAGCACCATCTTCTCCAAGCTAGATATCATAGGTATAGCTCGAAAAGGTCCAAACTTGATCAAAGCACAAATTTTCATGATTATTTCTTGCCCTCGTGGTGAGCACTTCTTATGGAAGACCACCAAATCTGCAACAAGGTTACCAATATACTCCTCCAAAGCTGAATCCTTCCGTCGATCCGCATGTTGAGCTACTCCTTGCATTGATGCAAACTCATCTATATAGAGTATGTCCTGAATACAAAGTCAAATCAAACAATATATTTAGCGACTAACCTAGAGTTATCACAAAGCGATGAAACTTGATAGTAGGGTGCATTGGGCCCCTCGAAGTCCACCGGTGAAATCTTGGCAAAAAATGATACCTAGAGATGCTTTGTCCGAAGTCTGGTATCTGGGGCCGAAGTCTGGTGTCTAGGGCCCTAGACGCCATACTTTGGACAGGGCAGCTACAGGCATCATTTTTGGCCAAGATTTCACCGGTCGACTCCGAGGGACCCGACGCACCCTACCTTCAAGTTTTCATTGCATAAAAATATATTATAGTTAGAAATCTCACCTTCTCCATATCATCTTGTATCTTCATTTCCTGGTGTATCAAGGAGGCACCTCTTTGGGTAGAGGGATCTACAAATTCCTTGGTAGGAAGCTCGGGCCTTGGTCCAAACAAATCATGCTGTAGTGATTCAAATTTAGCATCTGGCATAAGGTAATCTTCTTCAACCAAGGTAATATGCTCATGTGCTGCTATGATGGCACTCACAATATCTAAGCTTGTGCCATCATATCTTCCAATGCCATTGTCGGATGCACATCCATGTAATCATAATCGATTAGGTCTTCCATTGAATCCTTGACTAGGATAGAAAACAACTCTTCTTCCTTCATTTCCAAGTATTGCAGTATATCTGATAGAAGCAAGTACTGTACACCATCTACTTCAATGGGTGTCAAGGAGGCAAGGTTGGGTTTCTTGACTTGTGGCTGTTCTGAAGAAGATGGCACCATGAGAGCCAACCCTTGCTCTGCCACCACTCAATGTTCCTCTTTAACATTTATGAGCTCTTTAATCAATTCTTCTCCCGTGTATGTGATAGAAACAACCTATGGAGTTGTATCTTCATTGCTCTCCTCCTCTAGGGGTGTATCTAATGCAAGGAGGTAAATTGCCAATGCGCAATCACACTCCACAAGATCCAAAGGTGATATACCTGGTGCACTTCCCATGGGAACAATGCATACTCTGTGTGAAGGATCCACATGGGATAACCTATTCACCACTTTTTGGTAATTCTTCCTTGCCTGAAATACCATGAGCTTTTCTAGAGGCACCCAAGTCATGTCGGATCCCTCGATGGAGTATGTGCATGTAGCAATGGTGCAATGCATACTCTGTGCGAAGGATCCACATGGGATAGACACCTATTCACCACTTTTTGGTGATTCTTCCTTGCCTGAAATACCATGAGCTGTTCTAGAGGCACCCAAGTCATGTCGGATCCCTCGATGGAGTATGTGCATGTAGCAATGGTGCTCACAAAGTCTTCCAAAACCTGAACAGGGGGATCCAGCCATGAGATCATGCTTTCAAGGTTGAAGTTCTTAGAGAAGACCTAGAATATCTCGTCACCATGGTTGGCAAAGATAGTCTTGTGGATCCACTCATCAAAGTATGTGTGAGCATCCATGGTAGCAAGTAGGAGGGATGTGGTGGATATAAAGAGATGAAGAGAGAAAGTGTGAAATGAAACAATGAAACAAGAACTAAACTAGTTCTACCTTAAAAACCTTAAGTTTTAAACCATTAAGGGTTGTTCGCATACAATATGTAGTTATGGCTTTACTTACGTCTTTGTAAATTTTACATGCATATGTAAATGTGTTGATGCGGAAAGTGTATAATAAATGTATGATTTTGCATAAATACCATAATTTTTAAATATTGCAAGTTTGTAAGCGACAATATTCTACTGGCAAAAAAAATCTGAAATTTTCTAGGTGTTGGATATTACAACTTGTGGTGTTGGGAATTTTAGGGAGACTCTACAATTTTTAAAATATGTGGAGCCACACACTTTTCACTGGTAACATTATCCTCAGCTCGGCTTTGAATTTTCCTACCATCTAGTTTAAAATAGAAGCTAATAGGTGGATTCTGCATTAACATTGTAATTTCCTAGCGCATTATACTCAAGGGCCAATCATCCTCCATTTGCAACACTTGGGGCTCGTAGCCCTCACAAATAACAATAACATGCACAGCTGCACTTTCACGTATGTCTTGATCAAGGCACAACCATTTACCCTTGAGCATCTATTGATAAAGAAACAATTTCCACTTGTAGAAAACATAGATAAGGGAGAGCTTACCCAATCTGCACAAGACAAGGATTAGTGGTAGGATGCGTAGTACATTCAAGTGGTAGGATGTGTAGAGCCATTGTTTCTTTTGTGGGGATGATATGGCATCACTATAAGAGACAAGCTCTTCACAAATAGTGAGAGAATTCTCAAGAATATCAGCATTATAAACATGATAGGTACCATGCTCATTATCAAAAGGAAGATCAATATAAAATCCACACTAAGGTCATCATCAGCAATAATAGGTGCATGTTGTGAATCTTGATTTGAAGAGTCAATATTATCCTATGAAGGAGGTTTATCATCATATAGAAAAGGAAAAGCACTGAGTGATGAATTTCTATCATCAATGTCTTCTACTGACCACATCCTCCCAGCATCCTCCTAAGACCATGTGCTGCCCATAAGTTGCTCATCCAAAGTAGCATCATGACTCATGATTACCTTCTTAGAGAATGGATAATAAACTTGTATCCCTTCAAATTTTTTGAATATACAATGAAAACAACTTTCAAACTAGGAGGATCAAGTTTTATGCGAGTCTCTTTGGGTATATGAATATTAACAATACATTCAAATGTTCAAAAATATATGAAAGGAGCTTTGATTGAACCCCCAAGACCTACGGACCACTTATTGGTCAAGCGTTTCAAGCCAAGTGGCCATGGCTACCTCTCACATAGCCAATGCGCCTTCCCTACCTATGGGGTGTAGTGAGCTTACCTTGATGCGCAATAGAGTACCCTCCTCTCCTT
Organism: Lygodium microphyllum; assembly: GCF_053477565.2. Classification (NCBI taxonomy): domain Eukaryota; kingdom Viridiplantae; phylum Streptophyta; class Polypodiopsida; order Schizaeales; family Lygodiaceae; genus Lygodium; species Lygodium microphyllum. Next base: position 63,064,302 of record NC_141139.1, read on the forward strand.
TGCACATCGGTAGCTCCACAATCCTTGAGGCAAGATCAAGCAACCTCAATCCCTCTCCAACAAGCTCCATCCTCCATAGCCGCGCGAGAAAATATAAGAATAGAGAAGAGAAGAAGATGAAGAGAGGAGATGGGGAGCTTCTTCTCCTCGATCCCTCACTCTCACACACTCACTCCCTCAATCCCTCACAATCACTCACTCCCTCTGTCAAGCACAAGCAAGAAGGCAAGAAGAAGAGAAGAAGAAGAAGAAGCTTTTTGCCACACACAAGAATGAGCTTCTCATTCACTTTCTAACTTTATATACATGCCCCACCTCCCATGGGCAGTCAACCTTGATTTTTACATGGCCGGCCATGGCGTAGGCCATTTTTCTCCATTCTTTCACTTCATAGCTGGTCCTACTGCCCTTCTAAGTTCACAATTTACACAAGAGGGAGCTTGGCACTCTTTTACAAGGATTTAAGGGTGCCTGTGCATTTAAGGATGCGCTTTCTTGCTTTTAACTTCTCCAAGCTTCGGTGGCTGTGCCTTGGATTTTTTGTGGTTGTTCCCCTACTTTTGGATTTTTTCGAACTTATTATTCTTCTAGGTGCCTTCTCCATGTTTGCCCTACGCCTTTTCCTACTTCTCAGATTTTTCTATTTTCCCGCTTTTTACTATTGCTGGTCACATTACCCCCCTCCTAGCTGAGGGCTAGTCCCATGGCAATGCTGGGTGGTGGCTGGGAAGATGGTAGTGTTGGTTGCTCGATGGCCTCTTGAGTTTGTGTAGATGCTTGTGTAGAGAATGGTGTTAGAGGGTCCTAAAAAAGGTAGTGCTTTGTCAGGACACCCATCTGCCTTTGAAATTGGGAACGGTGTTGGCGCAGATCCATTGATTGATGTGCTTTCTCTTTGCGCAAACTTAACCTGCAAGGCAAAGTTGTGCACTTCCTAAGGGATGTATTTGCCTCTCCGTGGTACGTGCAATGGTGCATGCAGTGCACGTTGTCGTCGTGTTGGGGGTTGAAGGTCTTCCATCGGGGTTTAGAGCAGAAGAGGAGTGTGGGATTCAAGGTTTGGAGAAGGAGAAAAGATTGAGGTTTGATAAGATTTGGGTTTTAGAAATGACTTAGTTGAAGAAGAAGATATCAAGCTTCTTCTTTTTATTTAGCATACATGAATGGAATGAAAGACTTTGTCTTGATTACATCAAATGCATATACAGATAATATGCCAATACATTTAGGGATAATCTCAGTTTTAATCCAAATGAATATTTCAAATGCAAGCTCAAATGGTTTTCATTTCATGAACATGGATGGATAACAACTCCAAGATACAAGTATTTTGATGGTAGATTCATATTACATCCAAGACATAGATCAAAAACTCATGAAATGCATTGAAAAAGCATAAATTTAACTTCAGCCCTATTTTAAAATAGTAATTTCTAGCCCATAATCAAGCTCCAAAAGTGCACATAATCCCAAGAATAAGCTCCTCTAATCATCCACAAGTGAAGCCTTGATGTTAAGAGGTCAATTTCTTCTCTTACAACCACATAGAACACTTATTTGCTCATCAAAATGGACAAGAGCAATGGGTTGCCCTATTTATGACTGGTTTTTTCAATCCAAAACAGCCCATACACCTTCAAAAACCTCCCCTTTGCTTGCCCCCAAAGTCACTCAAGTAGTTGGGCCGTACAAGACGGGCTTCATTGGACCATGAATATGGTAAAAGAATGAGAAAAGATGTGCATAAGAGCAGGCTGAATACTTTTTCTCAGGTTTCCCCCTTTTATGGAGTGTCATACCACTCATTTTTGTCATACCAAATGGACGGGTAAGAAGAGCTCTCACCTTCCTTGTTTATATCTCCTTCTTCAGCTTCAGTTTGCCTTGAGTTTGCATGCTTTGGAGCATGCACTATAGCCCACAGCTCATCCTCCATCTGCCACAGGTATGCAGGCTCATTTTTTTGCGCCGAAAAATGTGGGCTGCATCCTACTCAGCTCCCACTCTTCATTTTGACCATTTAGGTCACTTACAAGTCATTTAAGTCCATTATTTCAGGTCCCATATGAACCTAGTGGACTTTTGGCACTTCTCTTGATTTCTAACCAAATTTTTCTCTTGAACCAATGTGACTTAGCCTGCAAAATCTCAATTACTTCCAGCTAATCAAGTTGTGGGTTCCCATAGACTTAATTTTTATCAATATACATGGTACAACTGAAAATTGTATGATAGTTACAAAAGAACTTATGAAACCAAGTGATATCTAAGTTGGTTGTTGGGTAACAATGACTGAGTTATGTATGAAAATTTCTCATATAAATCCTAATAAAGTTCTTCTGTAAACATAAGAACTCTATGATTTATATTATGAACAAAAAACTCTCTGACGTTCACCCCCTCCTAACCTACACATCCTCCGGCATGTGCCATTTCAAAAAATTACAGGTTAAGGAGGCTCTTCTTCTGACATATCTTCATCTTCATTCTCTAAGTCTTCTTCATCTTGCTTGTCTTCAAGTAGATGGCTCATATCGAAGTCATCGCTCATAAGTACAAGACTCTCTTTGTTTGAAGAGCTTGATACATTTACCAGCTATTGGTACCTTGACCATGGTCCCATCCATTTGAGCCAAAGTATAAGTAGCATTATCATGTACTACTTTCACCACATACGGTCCAAACCGGCTAACTTCCTATGAGCACTACATTGATTGTCCAAGCTGCTGTCATAGACAAGTACCCAATCATTCTCTTGAATAGCTCTTGGACGGAGTTGATGATGCTTGTCAAACATTTTCTTATTCTTCAATCTTGCTGCCTTCAGTCTTTCAATGGATTTCTTGACATCTTTTGGTCTTCTTTCAAGCTGCCTTATGTGCAAAATCAGCAGCTCTTCTCTATTTATGCCTTCATCCCAAGGAAAGATACTCCATGTGACAATAGACTCCTCAATAGGCATAATAGGTGGCTATCCATATATTAATTTAGCTGGCATATAACTTGTTACTGCACTATGGGTAGTTCTATCAGCCCATAATGCAAATGGAAGCATTCTAGGCCATTCTCTCATCTTTCCTCTACAAGATTTCACCAATGCTTTGAGAATTGGTTGATGACCTCTTTCACTCTTACCATTGCCTTCAGGATTGTAGGCTGATGAAAGAGATAGCTTGATTCCCAATTGAGCAAAGAAATGGCAAGGCTCATCAGCATCCAATTCTCCTCTATCAGCAGTTACTTTGGCAACACAGACATACTTGCAAAATACTTCTTCAAGTAAAAATGTACAAACGGCTTGAGTAGACTTTGTTGTCAAGGCTTTTCCTTCCACCTGATTTGTGAGACTTCTCTAGCTTATTTCATGTTCCAAATTCCTGTAGGCATGGTTACTAAATCAATAACCCATCTATAGTGAATGGATAAAGAAAAGGTAGGCTGAAGCCCATCTCTATGCTTAACCATAGAGTACATTTGAAAAACATGACAATACTCAACAAAATTCTCAATGTCTTTATACATGTTTTGCCACCAAAATTTCTCTTTTATTTTGGCAAAAGTGCCCCATATGCATCTATGACCAGCCAATAGGCTTTTATGAAATTCTTGCATGACCTGTCTTTGAGTCTTTTTGTCTCCTAAGACACAAACAGGCGCCCTTCCTTTTTATTTTCGCATGCCTCCAAAGGTAGCCATCTTTGAGAAAGAAGCCATAAGCTTTTCTCTTGATTCTCTTGAACTCTTCATTAGTCCAATCTTCCTTCTTTGTCATAGTGCTTACAAATTGGCCAATTTTTAGCCAATCACCTGCATAATATTCTTCTTTAAAGTGCGAACAAACCATAACATAACATTGAGCATGCTGTCTTTCAGCTGCCCACCATCCTTCCATGGTTGTTTCTTCTTTCTTTGCTACTGTAAATTTTGTTACAGAAGTTGAACCTATTGTACTTGCTGTAATTAATGATGTACCTGCATTTTTGACAGCTGAACCATCATTAGGTATAGCTATACTTGCTGTTTTTAGATTTGAACATGCAATTACAGCATCATTTTTAGCAAATATAGACTCTGATTCTTCCTCATCCATCATCTCTTGTTCATCCTTATGTCTGGCACGCGAAAGCATGTCTGCAACTGGATTATCTCTTCCTGCAATATGTTTCAAATCTGGATTTAAGGATTTAATATAGGCTATCCATCTTATCATAGCTTTGTCCAGAGTGGAGCAGTTGGCAATCATGCCCAAGAGTGGAAGACAATCTGTTTCAACTATTACATGTGCACCCATAAAGTACTCCTAGTCACATTTCAATGCAGTTACAATTTCCCAAAGTTCTCTTTGAATTTGAACATACCTCCTTTGACGTTTACTAAGAACCTTGGCTCCAAAGCGAATTGCATATCTGTTGCCCTCAAGGTCATCTTGACCGACTGCCCATCCTATTCCAATAGGACTTGTGTCCACTGTGAGTATGATAGGCTATCCATTAGAGTAATTAGACCTCTTTAAGGTGGGGGCAGAAATCAACAATTTCTTCAATTTCCGAATAGCTTGAGTATGCTCTTTTTCCAAAATAAAACTTTGGTATTTTCTTAGCAGTTGATAAAAATTTTCAGCAACATGAGTGAAATGTGGGATCCAAATAAGATAGAAGACACATGCTCCAAGAAATCTTCTCACCTCTGAAACATTTGTGCATATTTCCCGCATTTTGCTGATAGCATCAATCTTTGTTGGAGAAGGATTTCGGCCATATGGACCACACATATGGGCCTACCACAAGAACTTCTTTGACTCCAAAAATAGATTTAGCACTTGAAAGAGTAAGATGGACTTCTTCCAATTTAGACAAGATTTGAGCACAATCATTAATATGATCAGAAACAAACTTGCGACATCCATACTCATTGAGTTTTTCATTCTTCTCATGAACTTCATATCCTTTGATCGGTACTGATGCCAGGAGGCATATTCCACGGTGGATTCCGTGAGGTTTTACGGTGGATTTCGTAAACTTAGATGACCGGGGCTCATACACAAAGAGGATTCTTTGTGCGAGAAGTTGATGGGGATGCCTGTCCTTTTTGGGCATTTCATTAATTTAGTGTGTACGTGGGTGATTCCATAGCGGGTGATTCCGCAAAATGCATATTAAATTAATAAACGTTTATGAGTTTAGAGTGCGCACTCGTAATAAATTAAGGTTAGGATTTATTTCTAACCAATTGATTTATTTATGTAGCTGAAGACTGCTAGGTATTCACTTTTGTCGGTTTAATTGTATTATTTTACTAACGATTGTGAATGCTTCAGTTGATGTGTAGAGATACCAGCAGTGGCAGAGGAAAGCATTGGAGTCTAGCGAGTATTCGACCTTTGGATTATATTTTGATAGGCGCCACGCCTATATTTTGTTATGTCTATTGAGACATTGATTATTGATTATTATTTTGTATGCGCCTATGCGCACGGATATGTTATTTCTATTTGGACATTGAGATTGGGCGTGCCAGACTCTATGGGCACCGTCCATTAGCTTTATTTCCTATTTTTGTAGAAAGCAAACTCAAAAGCTAAAAGCTTGTCATATTTTTATAAATTGGGCTATTATTGAGCGTGAAGATGGAAATATACATAAAATACATGCTTTGTGAAGCGCTCACACAAGGCATGGGGGGAGATTGAACCCAATTGGTCTCTTGCTTCTTGTCGTTCATGCTTTTACATTGTTTTTTGTGCAAAAAGGTAGAGTTCATTGTTCTTGGGGACCTTCCGGGATTCACTACGTGAGGATACTGCGTCCGATCTGCGCACCAGTGGTATCAGAGCGGAGCAGAGATCAAGAGCTTCCAATCGCTACCAATCTCGGGCGAAGGCGGAGCTCCAGGAACGATCGGGCTCTACAGTTAATCTCGTCGCGAACCGTCGATACAGGCAGACTTCTGGCGATCAAGAACCCCTGTTTCTACTGTCAGATCGCGAAGGACCAGGCTCTGTAGGCAGAGGACCACGCATCCATCTCCTTCATCAAGTCATCAAGAAACAGTGAGAAAACAAAATTCATATCTTTCATCTCTCATAAGTTTAAGCTTAAGTTAAGCTTAGAAGAAGCTTAAGAAGCTTAATAAGCTTCAAAATTTCACATCGAGCTATCAGAGGAGGCCCGCGTTTTTCGCGCCGTCACGGAAAACGGCCCACCCCACGAAATCTGACGACCTGCTGTTTAAGCTTTTAAGCTTAATCTCCTAAGTCAAGCTAAGCTTTCTACAAGTCACACAGGGCAAGAAAGTTACCAAACTTCGGGTCCTGCGCATCAGAAGTCAAGTTCAGCAAGTCAAGTGGAATCAAGTCCTGCAAGTTCATCAAGTCGGCCTAAGTTCTGCAAGTCTGCAACTCTGCAAGTCGGCTAAGTCTGCAACTCTGCAAGTCAGACTAGTCAACTGGAGTCAGAATTGACTAGTGCTTAAAACTCCTAGAAGACTCGTTCCTATGCAAAAACTCTGAACTGGAAAGTTGTTCGTGGCAAGGTGTTCTATCTATCTACAGGTTCGCTGAAGTATTTTCAGCAAACGAAGATGGAAATATTGCAGATTTTCTGAAAATTAAGAAAGAAATACCCAAAAATACATAGCCTTGTAACCCCGAATTTGAGCTACGCTCATCCCGCTAACCTGATTTTGAGTGAGAAAGGTTTATTGAGTTTTACAGGATGACGACCCCACATATGGATGATCCTATGACTGAAGACGACCTACCTGAGCCTACCATGGAACAAAAGCTAGATCTAATCATGCTACAATTGGAAGAAGAGCGAAGGGCTAGGCAAGCATTGCAAGCGCAATTGACAAAACTACAAAGAGCGTCCACCGATAAAGAAGAACCTCAAGCTGAAGATTTGATTCGACGTACCATCGACGCCACTCTTGAAGCACAAACCATTTGCAAGGAATCCAAGATAAGTAAACGAAGTTTCAAATTTCGCACTTTCAATGGCATACGAGAAGGAAAGACTGTTTTAGCATTCATTAGCCAGTTTGATGACTATTTCCATGAGGAAACTTATCCAGAAAAAGATAAAATAAAGTGTGTTACTAATCATCTGATAGACAGAGCATCACTTTGGTGGACTGTAGTACGCAAGAGCATAGAATGTCCTGCTACTTGGGAAGATTTCAAGAAGAAGTTCATGCAGAATTTCCTTCCACCGCAATTTCATGAGAAGGCTATCAAGCAATGGGATTTACTTCAACAACGGGATCGTGAGCCTATTCCACAGTATAAAGAGCGTTTTTGGAATGCACTCCTACAGCTACGCATGGTTGAAGATGTACCAGAGTCGACACATAAGCGGAAGTACATGTCTGGACTTCTTGGACATTACTACGCTGAAGTGAACATGTTCAAGCCTGCTACCCTTGAAGACGCCATCTCACTAGCTCACGTCACTGAAGATAAGTTACGCGGTAGAGATAGACGACCACAACAATTCCAAGCCAACGGTAATTATGGATCTAAACAATTCAATTCCAATTTTAGAAGGTTTAATCCAGGTCGTTTCTCATCACCATCTTTTCGCAAGAATTGGGCTAAACCACCTGCATTACCATCCAATGTCAATACAAATCCTAACCCTATTCCACAAGCAAATCCAAATGTACCCAGACTTCCAGCCATTGCAAATAATGTAACCAAAGCCAATAGTATGCTATAAATGTCACTAACCGGGGCATCTCGCAGCAAATTGTCATTCAAAGAAGCCACCAGCATATATCAACTATCTTGGAGCCATGGACGAAGACGAGCATGAGGATATGCCAGATCTCACTGAAGATGAGGATGATCCTACTACTACTTCTGACACTTTACCAGGTATGCCTACTCCACATTCATTATTGACTATGAAATGTATGGTGCATGGAAAGGAAAGAACTATCTTGCATGATGACGGTAGTACTCATGACTTTATTTCAGCAAAATTGGTAAAGGAATTGAAATTACAAACTGTACCTACGCATTATCGCATAAAAGCTGCATTTTTAGGCACTAGGTACAATGGCACACAAGAAGTACAAGATTTAGAGATTCAAATTGGTTCATATATTGAAAGAAGAAATTTCTTAGTGGTTCCATTACAGTCAAGCGACATTAGTTTAGGAATGCCTTGGAGACACCAGCATAATCCAAATATAGATTATTCCACACACACAATGAATATTAATTTTCAAGGAAAATCTATTACATTATATGGTATGCATGCATCTAATATTTTTCCACTGCTTTCGCATACTCAAGCAAAACGTGCACTACGCAAGAGTACTAAATCATATCTCATTTGGGTGAATGAATTGCAAGCAAAGGAAAATCATATACATCCTAGGCATAAGGAATTTCTTGCATATTTTAAGGACTGTTTTGCAGAAGACCTACCACCAGGTTTACCACCTTCACGTCTAGAAGACCATAAGATTGATTTAATCCCTGGCACACAACCACCTTGCAAAGCACCATATAGGCACAATCAAATAGAGCAAAAAGAAATCCAGAGTCAAGTTGAAGAATTACTAAATAGAGGCTTAATTCAACCTAGCAGTTCTCCATTTGGTACACCTGTACTCTTAGTCAAGAAAAAGAATAATACTTATCGTATGTGTATTGACTACCGAGCATTAAATAAGATCACTGTAAAGAATAGGTATCCTATACCTAGAGTTGATGACCTTATGGACAAACTGCAAGGATCTTCTATATTTAGTAAAATTGACCTTAAGTCTGGATATCATCAGGTGAGGCTAGATAGATCCGACATATTTAAGACTGCATTCAAGACACAGTCTGGCCATTACGAATTCTTAGTCATGCCATTCGGATTGACTAATGCACGTGCTACTTTCAGTAGAATGATGAACCGTATCTTTCTAAAATATCAGTACTGTGTGATTGTTTTCTTTGATGATATTTTGGTGTTTAGTCAAAGTGAAAAAGAGCATTATGAGCATTTATCATTAGTTTTTCAATTACTGAAAGAAAATCAATTGTTTGCAAATCCTGAAAAGAGTGAATTCTTTAAGACAGAAATTGAGTATTTAGGTCATATTGTATCAAAAGAAGGAATTAAAGTTGATCCTAAGAAAATTGATGCAATATTGCATTGGCTTGTTCCTAAAAATGTGCATGAGTTACGCTCATTCCTTGGTCTTGCTAGTTTCTATAGGAAGTTTGTACGTAATTTTTCATTACTTGCTTTACCATTAACCAAACTTCTTAAGAAAGGAATTGTTTATCAATGGACTGAAAGTGAGCAGAAATCCTTTGACTTACTGAAGCGTGCATTAACTAATGCCCCTGTTCTACAATTGCCTGACTTTAATAGACCATTCTTTCTAGTTGTGACCGATGCTAGCAGATCAGGAATAGGAGCCGTACTAATGCAAGACAATCATCCAATAGCATATTCTAGTTCTAAGCTCAAACCCTCTGAGCTCAAATATTCCACTTATGACAAAGAACTATTAGCAGTAGTACAAGCATTAAAACAGTGGAAGCACTATTTAATGGGTTCAGAATTCATGATAAAGACCGACCAGCAAAGCATTAGATATCTACTTAGCCAACCCCAAATTTCTGACCGTCATATCAAATGGGCTTCCTTCATTCAAAGTTTTCATCCTATCATTCAATACCAACCTGGAAAAGAAAATGTAGTTGCTGATGCATTGAGTAGAAGACCTACAATTCATAATATTTATGTCATATCTTTTGATTCTTTGATTGCTATGAAAGATACATATCACCAAGATATTACTTTTCATTCTGATTGGCAAAAATTAGTTCAAAATAATTTCATTCCTGTTGATTCATTGTCATATAATGATGGATTTATGTTTTTTGAAAAGAGACTGTGTGTTACTATTCCATTCCGATCTTTTATATTGAATGAAATTCATTGTCCCCCATATCAAGGTCATAGAGGTATCATATCTACATTACACATGTTAACTAAAGATTTTTATTGGCCGCATATGGATGCAGATGTATCTAATTTCGTTTCTGAATGTTTGATTTTTCAAAGAATAAAGAGACATCATGGTAAACAATATGGATTATTAATGCCTTTGTCTATTCCATCTAAACCTTGGGAACATATTTCTATGGATTTCATTACTGGTTTACCAAATACTAAATCTAACCATGACATGATTTGGACAATTGTAGATAGATTTAGTAAGCAAGCATATTTCATTCCATGTAAGAAAACTTTAACAGCATCACAAGCAGCACAGTTATTTTTGAAAACTGTTTTTACTAACCATGGATCGCCAAAAGTGATTATTTCAGATCGTGATTCTAGATTTTGTAACAATTTTTGGATTACACTGTTTGCAAATCTAAGCACAAAGATTGATTTCTCATCTGCATTTCATCCAGAAACAAATGGACAAACCGAAGCCACAAATAGTACCATTTTAGATCTTTTACGTGCATATACTATCTCTAAACCTCAGACATGGGACACTCATTTGCATTTATTACAGTTTACATATAACAATACACCGCACACATCTACAAAGAAAGCACCTTTTGAAGTCATTTGTGGATATAGATTATCTACACCTGTTGCATCTTTGTCTAATAGAATTCAGAGTGCTGATGATATTGCTACTATGCGCAACAGTATTTTTGATGAGGTTAAGGATATGATTGCTAAAGCCCAACAATCATATACCAAACAAGCCAACAAGAAAAGACAAGCTATGAATTTCAAAGTTGATGATTATGTTTGGCTTAGAATAGAAAAGTGTAGACTGCAAAGTGTAGATAGACATCCAGTTGTCAAATTAGCTCCTAGATTCTATGGACCATTTAGAATCATTCATAAGATTAATGATAATGCATTCAAGTTAGAATTACCATCTCATTGGAAAATTCACAATACATTTCACATTAGTTTATTGAGACCATTTAGAGGCCAATTACCTATCCACCCTGTTTATGAAAACCCACCTTTATTAGAGGAAGAGACTGAAATACTTGAACCAGAAGCCATCATAGACACTGACTACATGACCACTAGAACTGGTCGAAGGTATTCTAGGTATCTAGTAAAATTCAAGAACCATCCTGTAGAGGAAGCACAATGGATGCACGCTAGAGACTTAAATGTTTTCCCCACTCTGTTAGCTCCACATGGAGCTAATAGCAATTGAGGTCAATTGCTATCCCACCCCGGGGGTATGATGCCAGGAGGCATATTCCACGGTGGATTCCATGCCACGGTGGATTCCGTGAGGTTTTACAGTGGATTCCGTAAACTTAGATGACCGGGGCTCATACACAAAGAGGATTCTTTGTGCAAGAAGTTGATGGGGACGCCTGTCCTTTTCGGGTGTTTCATTAATTTAGTGTGTGCGTGGGTGATTCCATAGCGGGTGATTCCGCAAAATGCATATTAAATTAATAAATGTTTATGAGTTTAGAGTGCGCACTCGTAATAAATTAAGGTTAGGATTTATTTCTAACCAGTTGATTTATTTATGTAGCTGAAGACTGCTAGGTATTCACTTTTGTCGGTTTAATTGTATTATTTTACTAACGATTGTGAATGCTTCAGTTGATGTGTAGAGATAGCAGCAGTGGCGGAGGAAAGCATTGGAGTCTAGCGAGTATTCGACCTTTGGATTATATTTTGATAGGCGCCATGCCTATATTTTGTTATGTGTATTGAGACATTGATTATTGATTATTATTTTGTATGCGCCTATGCGCACGGATATGTTATTTCTATTTGGACATTGAGATTGGGCGTGCTAGACTCTATGGGCACCGTCCATTAGCTTTATTTCCTATTTTTGTAGAAAGCAAACTCAAAAGCTAAAAGCTTGTCATATTTTTGTAAATTGGGCTATTATTGAGCATGAAGATGGAAATATACATAAAATACATGCTTTGTGAAGCGCTCACACAAGGCATGGGGGGAGATTGAACCCAATTGGTCTCTTGCTTCTTGTCGTTCATGCTTTTACATTGTTTTTTGTGCAAAAAGGTAGAGTTCATTGTTCTTGGGGACCTTTCGGGATTAACTACGTGAGCATACTGCGTCCGATCTGCGCACCAGGTACATCATCAAGGAAAGGAAGAGTTCTTCATTCTTCTCATGAACTTCATATCCTTTGATCGGTACATCATCAAGGAAAGGAAGAGTTAGTTGGGGAATATAATCTCTCAATACTTTATGCATGGCATTCATCATGTGAGCTACTGAGTTTGTAGCTCCTTGAGGTAGAGTACACATGCAGACTAAACCAAGAGGCATATTCATTGTGGTAATGTCTCGGCTCTCCAAAGCAAGCTAAAATTGGTCATAGCCCGAATATAAATCACCCATGGAATAAATTGCTCTACTTGCAAAAGCCTCAGCAAATTCATCAACAATTGGCCCCGAACCAACATTTCTAATAGTGACTTTATTGATAGGCTGTAAATCTCGAATGAATCGTAAAGATCCATTCTTCTTAGGCATGGTAAACCATCGGTTGGAATATCGAGTTGAAGATGGCTCCAATATTCACATCTTTATCTTTTCATTTAAAAGCTCCAGTAACTTAGGCAAATGAGCCCTTGGTACCGGAATTGGTTTAAGATTCCAAGGAACGTGTGGGACCGTGAAAATTACCATTGGTGCCACAACACTTGGATCCACACAACCAATTTCATGTGGCTGAAATGAAAAAGCTTCTCCATGTTTCTTTAACATCTGCATGAAGATTTTCTTTTCAGTTGGAAAGAGAAAAGATTCTTCACCAATTTTTAGCTCTTGTAAACTTTGAGCTGTAAATTGGTGACCAATATCTTTGGGATCACAAAGGCTTGGCTATTTGGATGCCCTTTCTACCAGTCCTTCACTTTTGAGAGGTAGTGGAGTAGCCACCGACTTTTTGACCTTCTTGTCAACTGTCTTATACTTTTTTTCTACTCTTACCTCATCCTTGTTTGGCTGTCCAAAAGCTTCTTTATCTGCAAATTCTTGAATTATGTCATAAATATCCAATGTACATACCTGTATGGACTGATTTCCAACTTGATCTTCTGCATAAACAACTGCATGTATTTTAGCCAATGTATCATTATAAATCAGCCCATAAAATAGCCCTGAAATTTCTTCATTTTCAACCAAAACATCAATTTTCTTCAGCTCTCGTTCCACATGACATAAATGCTTTCTTTTAGCCCTATTCATGGGAGAAAACTGTTTATAACAGCCCACACTGTTGGCTGTAAAAACCTGCAAGTCAACTTTTGGCATAGCCCCCTTTACATGTGGAGGCAAATTTTTATGACATGAAGCACCGCCATAGCCTCCACTTACAGCAGTGCTACCCGAAAGCCCTTAAATTCTCGGGCATTAGGAGGTACAGGATGATCTCTCGATCGATCTCTATTCCGGTGATGATTTACACATACAATCAAAAATTGGACAGCTTTGTCATTATCCTTACTTCTTATCTGAAACCATCATCAAGGGCCTTTGTCTCCAAACAAGACTCAGAAATAAAAGGTTGACCAAGAATGATAGGATAGTTGCAGGAATCTTGAACAAAGAAATGAAATTCATCTTTTACATTACCAATAGTAACTTGTACATAAGGGCATGCCAAATAAAGATCACCAGAGGATTTATTGACTGCCTTCATGCGCCATCCTGGGTCTACATCTATGGGCCATCCACCATTCTGGTAGAGACTTCTTGACATGACGTTGATTTTCTAGTCATGGTCTATAAGGGCAATGCATGGAGTCTTTTTTTCTCCAATCTTGACAACGGTTTCGGTGGTTGCCCTTGCCCAATGGATACAGGAGTAGTGACTACTAGGAATAAAATGAGCATCATTTTCTTCTTGCATGTTGTGAAGATGAGCTTCTTTCTTATGCGTGGGCTGCACTTTGGATTGAGAAGACCCCACCATAACATTCTCTGCAATATCTTCTTCAATTTTTGCTTCATAGATGTCTTAATCTTTGGCTTCTATGGTTGCAATCAATTCTTTGATTGCCTCCAATCGTATCCCTTGAGTTTTCATCTTCTCTTCATCCTGCAAATACACATGAAAAGCTTGCAAAAAAGCATGCACAGAATCTTTAGTTTTCTCACCAACATATTGTCTTTTCCGTTTTATTACATCATGAAATCCTCGTTTTGCTATTCCGAGAATTTCACCTAATGTAAATTCAATTCTGCTTCCAAGAATCCTTTCTTCTAGGATCTTCTTGAGATCCGTCGCAGTCTCTATGTGAGATTGCAGCTTGTAGCCGGAATGCGTGCCTTTTCATTTTCCTTCCGTCTTCATTGCTTGAGGGGCATCTCCCATATCAAGCTCTGGAGGTGGTGGATTTTCAGCAGCCTTCTGCTGATCCAATTTACTTCTTGTCAAACGTTTAGTTGGCCCCAAAGAGGAGAGACCGGCAACATATTCATCTCTTCTTCTCTTTTCTTCTATCAAAGCTTCATGATTATTAATTTCATCCAATCGAGCGAAAGTTGAAAATGAATCAACTGGCTCAGTCCAGCCGGTTCTTCCTCAGATGCATTGACTGGTAGTAGTTAAATCAACTTTGGTTGCCTTGCCTTGCTCCATGCGATGTATGGCCTGCATTCACACTTTAGATTTTGTATCAGTTTTACATGCTTTACCAATTTCATTAGTTGGCTCAATTTGCAGCCCCCCATAGGTAGCTGCATTAACAGCTGCATCATAGGCTATTCTTGTTGCCAAATCCTCCAATCTTTTCTTCATGCCACCGTTATCAAAATTTGGCTCAAGAGGAAGCCCGATTTCAGTTGCATGAATTTTATCATCCTTCCAAAAGACTAATTTTTGCGCTTTAGCTTCACAGAATGCACCGCACTCCCTCTCATCATGTTGTAGGCTATCACACCAGATACAGCGTCTTTTGAAGTCTTCTTGTACGGGTCTTTGGGCAGTTTTCCGTCCTCTTTCTTCCACTTTCACATCAAGCCTTTTCACCTTGGAATTAAACTCCATTAGATTCAGATGGAGATCCCACATGCTTTTAATTAGCTCTCCATGACATCCTTCTTTGGAGGTGGAATAACAGGATTTCTTGGTTGCTCAGCCATAGAGACAAGAGGTCGAGATACAGGAATATGCTTCTTCATGGATTCAGTTGGTGCAGAGCTAGATCCCCACCTTAGGTGCATCCGCTCTCTTTGAGCAATCATATTAACTGCTTCAGTGACATCACTCCAAGCAGTCTTCAATCCCGTCTCAGAGTCATGATCTTCAAGCCGATCAATTAGCTTCTCTTGAAGAAAAGGATCCGCAACCTTTAGAAATAATTCAATCTTCTGGCTTTCCATACCCTGCTGATTGTTAGGATTCAGTTGAGCAAATTTGCTTTCAAATTTGCAGTGAAGAGAAGTTGCGGTTAGTCCCTTATTGGGCCTTTCAACCCATTCAGTGAAGACTTTCCTCGTCGTGAGGCTAGAATCTTCAAGAAAAAATTCTTCTCGAAGAGCCTTCTTGAATGCAAACCATCCCGCATCTTTTTGAAAAAGACCTTGAATTCGGTCCTGGAGGCCATGCACGGCCAAACGGGCAAAGTATCGGCTCCAAGCATGATGAGGAACTCCAAAGAAGACCATCTTGTCAGTATGGAGGTGGATAAAAGAGGACACGTTTTTCCCATTAAATTGCTTGAGCTCTTGCCCAACTACTTCCAAAGTTTTAATGACAGCGGCATCATTCCGCTCTTCATCTTGTCTCTCTTGTTGTTGCAGTTGCAACTGCTGCTGAAATTGCAACTGTTGTTGTTGGCTATCTTGCATTAGAGGAACCAACTGCTGCAAGGCATCTCCTCCCAAACTTGATGATTCTCCCATTGTATGTCCTCTTCCGCGGCGGCTGACCTTCACGTCAAGTTCACTAGTGTTGTCATGTTGGGGGTTGAAGGTCTTCCACGGGGGTTTAGAGCAGAAGAGGAGTGTGGGATTCAAGGTTTGGAGAAGGAGAAAATATTGGGGTTTGATAAGATTTGGGTTTTAGAAATGACTTAGTTGAAGAAGAAGATATCAAGCTTTTTCTTTTTATTTAGCATACATGAATGGAATGAAAGACTTTGTCTTGATTACATCAAATGCATATACAGATAATATGCCAATACATTTAGGGATAATCTCAGTTTTAATCCAAATGCATATTTCAAATGCAAGCTCAAATGGTTTTCATTTCATGAACATCGATGGATAACAACTCCAAGATACAAGTATTTGATGGTAGACTCAATCACATCCAAGACATAGATTAAAAAAACTCATGAAATGCATTGAAAAAGCATAAATTTAACTTCAGCCATGTTTTAAACAGTAATTTCTAGCCCATAATCAAGCTCCAAAAGTGCACATAATCCCAAGAATAAGCTCCTCTAATCATTCACAAGTGAAGCCCTAATGTAAAGAGGTCAATTTCTTCTCTTATAACCACATAGAACACTTATTTGCTCATCAAAATGGACAAGAGTAGTGGGTTGCCCTATTTATGAGACTGCTTTTTTAGTCCAAAACAGCCCATACACCTTCAAAATCCTCCCCTTTGCTTGCCCCCAAAGTCACTCAAGTACTTGGGTACAAGACGGGCTTCATTGGACCATGAATATGGTAAAAGAATGAGAAAAGACGTACATAAGAGCAGGTTGAATACTTTTTCTCAAGTTTCCCCCTTTTATGGACTGTCATACCACTCATTTTCTTCATACCAAATGGATGGGTAAGAAGAGCTCTCACCTTCGTTGTTTGTATCTCCTTCTTCAGCTTCAGTTTTCCTTGAGTTTGCATGCTTTGGAGCATGCACCATAGCCCACTGCTCATCCTCCATCTGCCACAGGTATGCAGGCCCGTTTTTTTGCTCCAAAAAATGCGGGATGCATCCTGCTCAGCTCCCACTCTTCATTTTGACCATTTAGGTTACTTACAAGTCATTTAAGTCCATTATTTCAGGTCCCACATGAACCTAGTGGACTTTTGGGCACTTCTCTTGATTTCCAACCAAATTTTCCTCTTGAACCAATGTGACTTAGCCTGCAAACTCTCAATTACTTCCAGCTGATCAAGTTGTGGGTTCCCATAGACTTAATTTTTGTCAATATACATGGTACAACTGAAAATTGTATGACAGTTACAAAAGAACTTATGAAACCAAGTGATATCTAAGTTGGTTGTTGGGTAACAATGACTGAGTTATGTATGAAAATTCCTCATATAAATCCTAATAATGTTCTTCTGTAAACATAAGAATTCTATGATTTATATTATGAACAAAAAACTCTCTAACAATGTGGTGGTGGAACTAGGAGTTGGGTAAGCTATCGGTATTGTCCCACACTAGAGGACCCAATTCGTGCATCATCATGGGTGCGGTGTATAGCTTAGGGTGATAGGTCTGGTAGTCGTGCCCTTGATGTACCCTAAGCATGAGATGGGGAAGGGGCTAGGGGGGAACCCTAGGTGCATTGAATGTGGCACTCAAGATGTTTCATGGGGTGTAACCTGTCCACTAGTATGGTCCAGGACAAGTCTTAGCAGTCCATCGGAAAGGATGTCTAGAAAGCTCCACCCGGCTCTCCCATGGAATGTTACGGGATTTGCGATCTAGGACTTTCCGCGTATGCCACGTAGCGAGTATTATGGCCGTTCCCACTTAGGATCGACCGGAATTAGGGTTTTCTTGATTGTTCTTTTCCTAACAGCAAACTAGCGTCGGACCCAAGCGAATTACTTTACGCAGAAACGCCAGTTTTGAAGTGGATTCACGCTGCACTTGGTTCAAGGAGAATGGGAACGAGAGGGATGCAGAGCTCAACCTCTTTGCCATAAGGCATAGTCCCATTCCGTTCCCCTAAAACAACGTAAATCGGTTAAGAAATAACTCTAGGTCAATGCTTTCGTTGCTCATGTCCTTTGACAATCATCCCGCTGTTTCTCGTGATTTGAGAAAAGTTCCCGGCCAACCAGGACCACCCAACCGTAGGACGGACCCATGGCCCATCCTCCGCACTTTCCTTGGTTTGTTTTAGTTATGTAATTATCTAACACATTAATTGGACATGTAACAATCAACTTCTTTAATTAATCCGTTAAGCACTAGTTCCTTCACGTAATCTTATCACATGACGTAGAAAAACAATATCAAACAAGTTCTTTATTAACTTATCATCATATTTATCTTTGAAATACAAGGAGTTCTGCCCATAAGCTTGTCCATAATCCGCCCGAAGGCTATCCAGCAATCCACAGGGATCACTATTCCAAGCTTCCGCCCGTAGACTAGTATGCGGGCCTCGAGATCCAATCCTGAGTCACGTTAGCCTCTTATGCAGGACCCGGAAGGCGAGTGATTTATGGCCAGAGCCCCCCTGGCACCCAAGCGTCCTCCTGCTCCAAGTAGATCTTAATGGAGAGACCTCTCGCGATGGGTTCGGTCCATGTTCCCGACGCGGTCAACAACCCCCTTGGTTAGGGTCAGGCAGGCACTCGGGGGTAACTGAAGCTGCCCCTCCCTTCAGGCCTTCAACCTGAAGTATAGATATTCATTTAATTTTTAATTCATAAATCAACAGTGCTCTAAAGTCTCTAGCAAGCACAAACATTTCCATTAACCGACCTTGTTGTTGGCAAATTGCTAAGGAAGGAATCTCTCCTTTTGAATGCATCTAGCACTCGATCCGGGGTACCTTGTAGCTTGGCAAGATCCTTTATATTCTGGGTTAGGCCGTATCCTATTAACCCAACTTGGTCAACCCTAAAGTTCATTGGATACTTTAGTTTCCAGTTTTTAACCTTCCTTCCTTAGAAGGATATCAAAGAATACATCCTTTTGCAAGATAACTTGCGTAAGGATCCGCCATCCTTGTTGAGGGAATTTAATCTTTCTTCTTGTGAATCAATCACAAGACCATATGACTTCGTACTTGCCACGCAAGTCCTGCATCGTAATATGCGATGAAGCAATCCGTTTCAGTTTCTTTAAGCTAACGTTTGTCAGACCTAGGGTCTCCTTTTATTATTTTCTTTAAGAACCTCAGGGACAAACCCTAGTTCTTTTATGTTACAATTTATTGACCCTACAATCAGAGAAGGTGGGCAAGTTTTTAAGGTATAAACGTTTCTTGGATTTTAAATCATTCTCAATGCATATTTTGTAGCATAGGTATTTCTAAGTTTATATTAATTTGGTTAACTTTTAGAAGGTAATATCGAGATCACCTCGGCACGATTTGTTATCTATGTGACAATTGATTTTTCAGTCCTAAACTTTATTGCTTTGTGGTTAGGTAAATTCAATTAATCTTCCTTTTTCCTTGTGAACAAAACTCATGCCAAATAAACAATATTTTCCTTGCTAGGATATGCAGTTAGCAATGATAACTTCCTAGAGTTTAAGCAACGTAAGAAACCTTTCATGAATTTCACCTTTTATGATGATTCGTTGTAAAAAGAATAGGGGTTAATGATGCAAGATGCAGTTTTTTTATACCTTCAAGATTTAATTGAAATATACTACTATAGTGGGTAGATAATCTTGCTCGTAATTCATTTTAATGCATAATGCTATTTAAAGGAAAACTATGTTTTATACATTATCCATTTTGCATGTTCAATTAAACCAAATTCCTTCATCATAAATAACTAGGACAAAATATATCTTATCCCTAACAATTCATCTTGCATGATTGAATTAAAACCGATATAAAACCAAGAAGGAAAAACCTAGTTTTGGGGTGAGATATCCACATGGATACTGGGAGATGACCGTCCCGTAGCTACTCCTTAGATTTTCTTAGGCAGCATCGCAGTTGTAATCCTTCGAACGTGAAGGCAGCTTTACACTCCTTTTTGGAATTCCACCGTCGCTTCAATACTCTTCTTCTCTCTTTCGAGGCAAGGAGTCGTTAAGGGATTGACCATGAGAAGGGGATAATAAGACCTTTTAAGGCCTTAGCTTCTTCGGGAGGGAAGGGTTTACAAAGCCTAAAAGAAAAAGCCCTATAGGGATTTATATGCGGTGAAAAATGGTGTGTGTGAGTGTGGTTTCAAAAAACATATGAAGGGGCCTTGGGGAGATCTTTGGGCTCGGGAGTAAAAGGTATAGGAAGGGGATTCTTGGAGATGTTTTAGGACACGGAGTAGTAAAGGCTTAGGGATTCAAACCCGGGGTGAAAGGGAAAAGGTGAAGGGTGAAGGGCTTATAGTACCGGGGGGGAAAGGGTAATAAGGCTTTTCAAGCCTTAGTTCTTTTTTTTTTGGGGGATTCCATCCATGGGAAGGGTTTTATGGGGGCTCCACGGGAAGGCTTAAGGGTTCCATGGAAAGGGGTTAAGGCCTCCACGAGAAGGTGCTTTAAGGGAGAAAAGGGCTTAAGGGTTTAAAAACCGGAAGGGGGGGGGGAGAAGGGTGAGTAAAAAGGGATATAAGGGGGATGTAAGGGGGCTTAATTAGCCCCCCTTAAGAAGCTTCTTCAAGGAAGCTTCCATACTCCAAGTGGCAGGAGGGGGGGTAGCCAGCCATCCGACGGCTATGAAGGTGACAGCAGCGGCTCAACAGCCTCGTCCGCTCAGAGTGGTAATGAGGCGGCCCTGCCTCCTTCAATCTTGCACGAGGGCGGCAGCGGATTTATCCTTCTCTCTCTCCCTCAGCGTTCAACACGACGTTATGGCAGCACTCCCTCTCTCACAGCAGATAGACAGACGTTTTTCAGGTGACAACAGCAATTAACTTCGTCTTCTATCCTATGTCTATAGCCTGCGGCCCTCCCTCAATTTTATAGGGGAGGGGAGGGAATCCTCCCCCCTCAACGTGTCCATTCGCATGGTTGTGAAGCCGAGCAAGCTCCATCGAGGAGCTTGCTGTCTATCCCCTTCCCCCCTTTCAGCATAACGCGCAGCCGAGAGAGGGAAAAAAGTAAATATTTGATATATATTACGTGGGGAGCTCAACCCCTTGCTTTTCTCTTTCTTGTGCTTCTTTGTCCTCTCTTACCCTGTTTCATGTCCTTTTTTTTTCTTTTTCTTTTTTTGGATGATGTATTGATCATGACTGTGAGGCTGGAATACAAAAAGAGTTCTTATGTTGTACTCCTATCATCTTCAAAGGGTCCACGATGTGGCCTCAGACACTTAATAAAAAATGTGTGGCTTTGTAGATATTCTTTAATGCTAGCTCATACCTTCTTTGATGCTAGCTCGTGCAGCGGGTATCACTCATGTTCTCTAGGATTTGGATGCACAAAGAGGGGAGTAAGATTGCCCTCATCATGAACCTATCCATGGTGCAACTATCAATGCCTAAATTGATATAAAAAAAGAGCGGGGGAAGGTGGGCTTCCTCAGCTGCAGGCTTTTGCTTAAGCATGAACTTAACGAGCCTAAGGTAATTACAGGTTATTATGAATGTCGAGTCTGGGCATGAGGAGAAATCCTCGAGGAAGTGGTTGATGGAAGAAAGGATATCCTCCAATATAAAGTCCAAGCATCCCTCGGGATTCTGTGCATTGATGTTGTAGATTATTGGAAAGTCAAGGGCCCCATGCATGTTTCTATCATGGTCGTTGCCGGGATAGGGCATGTAGATTGGGTCGTTCCGCTCTTCAGGCAACAAGATGCAGAAAGTAGTCCATGCATCAAAGTTGGTATCCCAAATCCTCCTCCACTTCGAGCTGCACCTCATAGCCTTGGACGGTCTTGGGAACCCAGTTCACTTTGTCTTGCCAGTAATCTGCTGGGTCTTGCCTCCATCTGATAATCGCAAATTTTCTCTCCTCTATCCATCTGTTGGCAAGGTCATTGGCCATTCTGTTGACCTTGCCACAATCTCCAGGGATAGGACATGATCCAAAGCTCCTGGATAGGAAACAGATAGCTCAAAGGGTCGTATCTAGAAATCCTGTTGTCGCCATATAGCCAACTCCTGAGACAAGTTGATGGGATGGGGATCCTCATGCATCGGCATAGACTTGTCACGGAGTTGTTGTGACTGTACTCTCACTCTCCTCTAGGCTTGCTTCGAAAGCTCTTGCCTTCTTCTTTGGGTTGCTATTACGTGTTGAGGAATTTGTGCCCCTTCTGGCTCTATTGGTGGCAATTCAGGTAGGGGGCAGCCTAGGTTCTTTGTGCTGTTCCTCCTCATATTCTTGCTCAAAGCCTGGCCCATCTTCCATGGCTTGCTGTGCCACCAGTTGGTCTTCAAGAGGTGGCTGTTGCACTTGTTTTTCAAACCCTAGTTCCCTTAGCTCATCAACGGAAAGCCCAACTTGCCGTAGGTAACTGTGTTGCTGTGCCACAATAATACATGTGCTCGTTGGAAGGGTGAGTTCTTGAAGGCCGTATCTTAAGGCACAAGATATCAATTCCAACTTCCTCTTCATCCTTTCCATTGAGTCCTCGCCTTCAACTTGGTGGCATTCAGCACTGTGCTCAAGAAGGGTTGTCTTTGAGCTTTTGAGCACACTTTGGCAACTCCCGCTCTTGATTCTGCGAACATTCACTCGCCGCTAGGCGTTTTGTTAGTCCATGCACTCATTCGAAGTTGTGCTGCTCCCATTGTTGTGCCCTTTCTTCCATCTTTTTTCTCCCCTCCATTTCTCGAGATAGCATCATTACCACATTTTTTGCTGCTCATTTACTAAGTCTAGTATCTGCATCTTCTCCTTATTGCGGCAATTCAACTGCTCTTTGGCTATTTTCCTTCCTTGTTCCGCAATGGTAAATTGTAGTTCTGCCTTTGCAAATCTCTCCAACACCTCTTCTCAGATCTGCTCGCAGCTTTCAACTCTACAAAGTGCAATCTTCTTTCTGTTGTCGCCATAGCCATGAGGGCTTCCACATTACTTTTTGTGTTTTCCAAGTCATCTTTCAACTCTAGTGTGCTTCTTCCTGTGGCATCCTGCCTTTGTTTCTCTAGGGCTTGGATTTCTTTTTCTAGCCTTCCTTGCTCCTCTATTTCATACCATAATCGAAACACCAAGTTGCAATCTTGCTCTTGTCATTGCTCTCCCGACTCTTGGCCTTCTTCCTGCCAGTGCACCTCCAAGCGAGTGGTCCTTTCCATCAGCTCATTATACTGTTGAATTAACATTTTTTGACTGTTTGGAAGGGCTACTGCATCTTGTTCTTCCTCCTCCAGCCTTCGCCTTAGATGATCCTCACTCTCATGAGCTTCCTTGGTCTTGGCATCCAATTTCTCCTTTAGAGTCTTAAGCTCTTTTTGATGAGCTAGAACTTGCTTAGACACATTGAGCCTCAAATCTGCCAAGGCCTCCTTTTTGACGGCCAGCTCTGCCAAGGCCGCTTTCTTCTCCTCTCTGGCTTGTCTCAACTGAGTGAGCAGTTCAACCACGTATGCATCATAGTCTGCTGGTGGCACTCTAAGAGGGGCCGTAGTGGTCAATGCTTCCAACTTCTATTGCTTAGGGTCTCGCCATGATTCGGCATGGAGCACATCACCAGATTGGAGGTGGATAGCCACATGTAGCTCCTCGTCTGTAAGGACTTGGTTGATGTAAGCATGGGCCAATAAATGATCGTCAAGCAGTTTGTTACACAAGATGGCCATAGCCCTAAAAGAAGTAGGAGCTACGTACGTGGGGTCATATTCCGCAGCCTTGATTGCACGTCTCTGCTAGGCATTCGTCATAATTTGGCAACATTTTTACTCCCATCAGAGGCGTAAGGCGTACCATTACTGTAAGAATGAAGAGGTAGAGCTTGCTAGACTCAAGAGCTCTTCCAGCTCTTGGATTGGTGCAGAGCCAATAGGCTTTCGGTAGGAGGTCAACATCTTGCCGATGATTGCTTGCTTTTTTGAGACTTCACCGCTAGCAATAAGCTTAGTTGCAACCTAAGGGAATTTGATGGTCATGAGCTCATACTCTTCCCAGGTGCATGGTAATGTACGGACTTTAGAAGCAAGGGGCTCATCAAGAAGGCCAAGGTCTAGCCGCTCATAACTTCTGGCGAAGGTCGTAAATGTGCTATCCAGCATTTTAATGCAAGTGACCAGGTCATCACCTGAATTGGTAGTGAGGTCCTTGGCCATGGCAAGGAATGAGAGTCACTCGTATGAAGGCCTAAGACTTGCTGGTGGCTATGGTGGTGGAAGAGAACTAGATGGATACATTAGCAATGATGTTCCGCTAGATTGTGCCTTGGGAGGAGCATCCACTTGGAAGGCTGGTTGTGTATCCTGCGGATCAGAAGACATGCAATCTTCATCATGAGATGCTTTGGGCATGCAAGAGTCGGTTGCGTTAGATGATTGCGGGATATCTAGCTGCTGCATAAGTTGATGTGAGATCTCGAGAGACATAGTGTGTTCAGGCTGCACGAGACTGATTGGTAGAGTCTCTAGAGACTTTTCTCTGGCATTAGTAGTGGCTATTTTAAAGCCAGCGGGTTGCGGTGACTTTGGCCGATGGATGGTCTTAGGCTTTGGGGTTTCAGCCTTTGTGGCTACTATCATAGATTTGATAGCTTGAGTCTTAGGTATGGCTTGGAGCAAAGGTCCTCAATGAATGCCAATGATGTTATTCTCAAGTCAAAAGAGAGCTTTGGGGTGTAGTGACAGCCCTTAAGTGTGATAGGGAGTATTCTATGGGAGCTCATGTAGTGGTAGAGACTGATTGTCTATCTCTATTGGCCATGATAGCAAATTGCTCAACTCCTGATATTGCCATGTTACGATGGATTGCATATATAAAGTCAACCCTGATTTTCAGCATATTGCAGGTAGAGGAAACCATGTGACTTACATGCTTTCATGAGCGAGGTTTAAAGATGGTGAGGAGTTGATGGAAGTTGAAGAGGATGATGTGATAAGTGCTGAAAATGACTTTATGACAATAGGGAATGAGTATGCAGCTGTTGTTACTACATGTACAATTGTTGTAATAGGGATTTCAGCAATAAGAAAAGAGCTTATAGCCATGGAGAAGGAATGGGAAATAGAGAGAAAGCATCATCAGTGTTATGTGTCAGTGAGAACACAATTTTTGGAAGAGTTGTATGAGGATGATTGGCTGAAAATAGGTCAATATCTCAGCCTGATGAAAAAAAAGGCTGAATGGTTTGAGGCTAAGTTCAAGAGGTTTAAAAGAAAAGCTTATGGGTTTTTCTTAAAATATGGATGTTTATGGAAGCATGCAAAGAAAAAGAGAGAAGCTCCAGTACGTATTTTGGGAGATAGGGCTTCTCAACAATAGGTGATGCATGAGTTTCATGAAAGCTTACGGGCTGGACATAGAGGATTTTGGGCCACATTTGCAAATATCAAAGAGAAGTATTGGTGGAAAAACATGTATAAAGATGTGGAACATTTTGTGGAATCATGCAATGTCTGTCAGATGTATTCCATGGTAAAGCATAGAGATGGGTTGCAACCCACCTGTCCATTGTCTATGCATTATAAATGGGTAGTTGATTTGGTTACCATGCCTACAGGTTTATGGAATATGAGATATCTTGTGCTTGCACGAGAAGACTTGACAAATCAAGTGGAAGGTTGAGCTCTTAGTACAAAGACTACTCAACTAGTTTGCAAGTTCTTATTGGAAGAAGTCTTTTGCAGATATGGTTGTGTTGGTAAAGTGGTTGCTGATAGAGGAGAATTGGATGTGGATAAGGCTCATGACTTCTTTTCACGATTGGGTATCAAGTTGGCTTTAACTTCAGCCTACAATCCTGAAGCAAATGGAAAAAGTAAAAGAGGTCATCATCCTATCATTAAGGCATTGGCAAAGTCGTGCAAGGGAAGGATGAAAGAATGGCCAAGAATGTTAGCATTTGCTTTGTGGGCTGATAGGACCACTCATAGTGCAGTTACAGGGTATATGTCTAATGAATTAATGTATGGACAACAACCAATCATGCCTATTGAGGAGCCTATTGCTACTTGGAGTGTTCTAGCATGGGAAGAGGGTTTGAATAGAGAAGTGTTGCTGGTCCTATGCATTAGACTATTAGAAAGAAGGCTTGAAGACATTGAGATAGCCATGAAAAAGATAAAGACTGCAAGGATCAAGAACAAGAAGAGGTTTGACAAGTGACACAAACTTCGACCACGAGCTATACAAGAAGGAGACTGGATGCTATTTTATGACAGTAGCTTAGAAAATCAGCATAGTGCGATTCGAAAGATGACAAAGCAGTGGTTTGGTCCATATGTGGTAAGATTTGTTTTTGACAATCCTACCTATGCATTAAATGAGATGGATGGGACAACTCTAAGGATTCCAATGGCTGGAAAATGTATCAAACTCTTTAAATGTAGGGAGTTTTTGGCATATGAGTTGAAGGAGTTGGATACTCAGCATGAACATGAGAATATGGAAGAAGAAGAGGTAGAAGATGAAGACATTGACATGGCAGAGGATACTTCTTCTGACACTATGGATCCATAAGACTTTGGCACATGCCAGAGGATGTGCAGGTTAGGAGGGGGTGGATGTCATGCTGCTACACGCACACCATGTGAAAAACTCTAAAGTGCGGCTTTCCTATTGATTGCACACACCATGTGAAAAACTCTAAAGTGTGGCTTTCTTATTGATCTACAGAGCCAATGCCATTTTAGACATTAGTGTTAGTGTCCACGGTTCAAACATATTAGTTTTTTGGACAAGTGTAGCCAATTTATGATATAGATATTATCTCTTATAAAAATTCAAAAATTGTAGACAACTTCTAGATTAGGATGACATGCAAAAGAAAGCATGTAGCTTTCAACCATCTGTGAGGATTTTATGTAAAAAGAGAGATGGACAAAATCAAGCACGTCGTGATCGTTATTTTCAGGCAGTGAACAACACTCCGAAGTGGGAGATGAAGAAGGAGTGATCTGGTAGAATTCTAGCCAGGTGTGCTGGTATTTTACCCCCTTTTGGAGCCAATGGAAGCATTAGATTGACGATCTGAGCAGCATAGAGGAAGGTATTATTTTGTGTGCATTTTTTGTACAAGAGATTTGTCTTCTCATAATGGAGAAATAAACTGACAAGGTTCAATTCTGTGAGTATTATTCTACGTCTTCTATATCTTTTTGCTAGTATTCTTTTATATTTTCTCTTTCTTTCAACCCCTTCTCTTCCGTATACTCCACTCCTTGAATCTCCCTTCATCCTGTTGTCTTTTACCCCCGTGATATACTTTCAACCGCAAACACTCCCACAACGTGCATGGAGCCATCGACCGATTTGATATCTCAAGGGCATTGAGGAGATGCCGTGGTTTATGTCTATGCGATGGTTGCATGGAACTTTGATCACAGCCTCTTACACGGATGTGTGGAGGTCTCTACTCAGGAGTGGGAATTCTCGAGGGGATGCAGTCCAAAGGTGACCACATGTTTATAAGCTGTCGTATCTAGATTCTATATGTGACAACTAATTAACCATTTTAGTGTACAATAAAAAATATATAGTGCGGCCTGGTTGCATGGACGACATTTTTGTGTGGAGCAGAGCATAACAACAAAATGCGCTTCACAAAGGATTGTGGTGTCATGGTAAAGTTCAAGCAAGAGAGGGGACATCGAGCCATGGATCCAAACACCGTTGTAGAAGAGATAGAGTATTTTGGAAACTTGCAAAGTATTATCATAGTGGATTACCGTAGCTTCTTCATGATCCTATTCAATGTGCAATGGTTCAAAATCGTACTGGAAGGAGCCGGGAAATCTGTTCGATAAGGTCCATCTGAATTTCTCAAAATAGGTTTCCCAAAAAAAATGGACAGATTTGCAGACATGTTTGTATTAGCAGCCCATTGTGAACCTGTGTATGAACTCATGCTTTTTAAACTTTTATTACGACACGGTATATGTTACAAATGTTAAATCTCTCTTGTATGTGATTTTGAATAGGTAATTTTCTATCCAAACCCCCGACAACCTCGATGGTGGTATGTTGTATCTTCAGCTCCCCGAAGTGCGAGAGTACATGACGAAAGCAATGTTCCCAGCGTAGATCGGGGCAGTATGTAGATAGAGGGGTCGATATTGCGAGGGGTAGAGGCCGCCAAAATCTTGGAGCATGTAGAGCATGCAGAATCGAGTAACAATGATGGAAAGACAAGAGACCAATAATTCTTTGAGAACCAAATAGACTCATCCTTTTGTGGCAACCTTTCTATTGACCTTCTAGTGTATGCGGAGTTGTGTCAAGAGATTGACATGAGACCATAGGCTACTCATACTTGGAGCATCCACCTACTCAATTTATTGATGAATCACTTATAAGGGTACTCTAGAATATACATTTTAAACAAGATTACTTTTTTAAGAATTATAGAGTAGAGGAGAGTGTACTAGTTATACTTGTGAACAACTCGTTAAGCAAGATCTTCTTCTTGTACTTAAGCTCTCTCTCTTCCTCTTGTGCACACTCTCTTGCTCTCACTCTGATATTTCAACATATTACCAGAGCCATCTCTGATCCAATATGCTTCCCTCAACTCCATTTCTCACTAAGTGCACAATGAAAGCCTCATTTTCCCATCTTGGTCTTTAAACCTCCATAGCTAGCCAACACCTACTTCCATTGGAGGAGCTAGTGTGAGAAAAGGAGGCCATATCGGCTCCTTATTTATTTTGGAAACTTCTTCTCCAGCTCAAGGTGCATCATCATGTTGACTCAAACCTAGACATTAAAGGCATATCACGCCAAGATTATAGAAAAACACAAAACACATGCAATATGGGAAGCATCACATTCAGTGGCCCGACACAATCTGGAGGTAGCACAATGGTAGCGACTATCATGGGGCTTTGGTAGTCCCTCAAGTGGCCCTTCTAGCCCTAAAAGGTTTTGGACTAATTCTATCTCTAATGCTCACTCAAGGCAAAGCCCTAACTAGTATCCTCTTGGTAGCTGTCGGTCTTTTGAAAATTTCCACTTACCCAAATCATCAACAATGATTGTAATCACTAATTTAAGTCTTGTAGTGTTAACCCTCAGATAAACAAGGTGAAAAATCTAGGAAATCTAAAGCAGAAGACAAGGTCAAGGAAAAAGTGGAATGGAGGATGAAGGCATGCCAATAAAAATTGGGAAACACAAGAAGTGTGAAAAAGTCCTAAATCAAGGAGAGGCTCAGAAGAAAAAGCGCAAGTCAATAATTTTGTTAAAGAATGCAAGGCACACCATGATTTATTTTAAGAGTGCTGGGCTTTGACCCATGCAAACTGTAAAGGTAGATGGGCGGTAGGAAGGAAGCTAGCAAGATAGGAGAACAATAGAAAAAAGGGCCTAGGCTATGGCTGGCCATGTAAAAAGGGGATGACCGCCTAAGGGAAAGAGGGTTTTGTATATAAAGTTAAAAATGTGAATGAGAGCTTATTCTTTGGTGTGTGGCAACAAGAGACTTAATTTATTCTCTTCTTCTCTTCTCTTTGCTTGCTTGTGTGTAAAAGAGGGAGTGAGTGTGAGAGTGTCAAGGAGTGAGTGTGTAAGGGTGAGGGATCAAGGAGGTGATGCTCTCCATAATCTCCTCTCTTCTTCTTCTCTTCTCTTCTCTCAACTCATGCAAGGCTATGGAGAATGGAGCTTGGAGGAAGAGGCATGAGGATGCTTCAGCTTGCATCACAAATCGTGGAGCTATCTGAGTGCTTGAGAGAGGAAGCAACTCAATTGGGCATCAAGGTAAGCTGACTACACTCCTAAGGATAGATAGCATGTCAGCAATGTTAGAGGTAGCCATTAATACTCGATTGAAACACTTAAATAATAAGCGGTCCATGGGTCTTGGTGGTTCAGCTTGTACTCACCTCTACATTTTGGCTTTGTTGTAGGGACCAACGAATTCAATCTTGAGCGCTTGTGTGCTTCAAATCAAGTATCAAAGTAAGGGTTTCATCCCCAAATTGGAGTTTGAGATAGATAAGAGGTTTTGGGTCTCAAATCTGTGCTACAAGTAAGTATTTTGGGTTTTGGATGGTTAGTTGAGTAGGAGAAATTAGTTCAGTAGTTTGCTTCAATTCTTGTTGCATTTAGAGTAGGTTAAGGTTAGGAAACTAGTTGGAAAGGTGTAGGATTTGGTGTTGTAAAATATGCAAAATAGGGCATAGATTTGGGAGAAATTGGAAGAATGAGTGTTGAAGGGGGTTGAGGGTGACAAGTAAAGGGGCACGAATGGCAAGAACCTTGTGGAACAGGGTTTTAATAGCCAGGAGTCCAAGAGGGAGCTCATTTGAAACCCTAGTTTTGAGAGAGAGAGAGAGAGAGTGTGTGTGTGTGTGTGTGTGTGTGTGTGTGAGTGAGTGAGAGAGTGAGTGAGTGAGTGAGCTCCATTGCGTGGATCCGCTTCAATCATGTCACCCCAATGTGTTTGTTTCCCACTATAGGTATACTCACACCTTCTCCTTGATACATAGGTAGCATCTGGAGGTGCTTGGCTAGTGTGGAGGCCACAATCACTTGGCGCAGTGAATTTGTCATCGACTTGAGAAAAAATGCATCATGTTTGGCCCGTCCGAAGTGCGTTGATTTTGGGCAATGAGTCCAAGAATCCGCCCTTGGTCCACTTGACTCAGACACTCCAAAACTTGGCCCTCGGCCCCACTCGAATCGGACACTCGAAAACTCCATCCGCGGTCCACTCCCATTTAACTATTCGGCCCAATCAACTTGAACTCATGGCAATTCGACCCTCGGCCCTCTCCACTCAGATACCCAGCACTCGGCTCGTCTGAATCAAACACTCGGACCAACGTCCCGTTGTCGTCGTGTTGGGGGATTGAAGGTCTACCACCGGGGTATAGAGCAGAAGAGGAGTGAGGGATTCAAGGTTAGGAGAGGGAGAAAAGAATGGGGTTTGATAAGTCTTGGGTTTTAGAGATGATTCAATTGGAGATGAAGACCTCAAGCTTTTTCATATACTTAGCATACATGAATGGAATTAAAGACTTTGACTTGATTACATCAAATGCGTATGAGGTTAATAGACCAATACATATAGAGATTTTATCTCAGATTTAATCCAAATACATATTTCAAATGCAAGGCCAATCGGTTTCAATTTCATGAATCCCAATGAGCAACAACTCCAAGATACAAGTATTTGTGTGGTAGACTCCACTACTTCCAAGACATAGACAAAAAACTCTTGAAATGCACTGACAAAGCTTTTAATTCACTTCAGCCTTGTTTTATAACACTAATTTCCAGCCCATAAACAAGCTCCAAAAATGCACATAATCACAAGAATAAGCCTCTTTAATCACTCTCAAATGAAGCCCTGATGTTTAAAGGTCAATACCATCACTTGCAACCACATAGATCACTTGATTTCCCTTCAAGAAGACAAGAACCGTGGGCTGCCCTGTTTATGACAAGTTTTAGCAGTCCAAAACAACCCCATACACCTCCAAAATCTCCCCTTTACTTGCCCCAAAGTCACTCAAGTACTTGGGCACAAGAGGGGCTTCAATGGACCATGAAAATAGTAAGAGAATGGAAGAACACGTACATAAGAGCAGGCTGAATACTTTATCAACACAATATTAGTGAGTTTGGGAATCTCCCAATTCCCATTTTTTGAATACTAAAAAGGTGGCACCTGGATAACATGCCCACAAGTTTCTCAAAACCATATGATGTGACCTATCATTGGAGATCACTTGAAAAATAGAATCTATTAAGCTATAGAATGCTCGATTTGGAGTTTTAGTGTTCAAGTTATGAAAAATCCAAAGATTTGACCACGTGTCTCAAACTTATGGGAAATTCCCATATTCCCCAATATGGTGTTTATCACTATTTTCCCCTTTTATGGACTATCATACCACTCATTTTTTTAATACCAAATGGATGGGCAAGAAAAACTCTCACCTTCTTTGTTTGTATCTCCTCTCTTTCTTCAATTTTCTTTGAGTTTGCATGCTTTGGATCATGCACCATAGTCTTCAGCTCTCCCTCCATCTGCCATAGGTATGCAGGCCCAAAAATTGCGCCAAAAAATGCAGGCTGCTCTTCTCTTCAGCTTCCACACAAAAGTTGACCATATAGGTCACTTATAAGTCACACAAGTCCATTATTTCAGGTCCCATACAAACCAAGTGGACTTTTGTGCACTCTTCTTGATTTCCAAGAAAATACTCCTCATGAACCAATGTGACATAGCGTGTAGATTGTCAATTACCTCCTGTTGATCAAGTTGAGGGTCCCCATAGACTTACTTTTTGTCAATTTACATGATACAAACTGAAAATTGCATGTCAAGTTAGAAAGGAACTTATGAGATTAAATGATATCTAAGTCAAATGTTGGGAAATAATGACTAAATTATGTACGAAAGTTTCTCATGTGAATCCTAATGAAGTTCTTCTGCAAACATAAGAACTCCATGATCTATATCATGAATAGAAAACTCTTTGACATTCACCCCCTCCTAACCTGCACATCCTCCAGCATGTGCCATTTCATAAAATTGCAGGTTAAGGAGGCTCTTCTTCTGACATATCTTCATCTTCATCCTCTAAGTCTTCTTATTCTTCATTGTCTTCAAGTAGATGGCTCACATCCAACTCATCAAGCTCATAAGTAGAAGACTGTCTTCATTTCAAGAGCTTGATATGTTTGCTGGCTATTGCTATCTTGAGCTTGGTCCCATCCATTTCAACCAAAGTATAAGTAGGATTATCATATACCACCTTCACCACATATGGACCAAACCACCGCTTGGCTAGCTTCTTATGAGCACTATACTGATTTTACGGGCTACTGTCATAGACAAGTACCCAATCATTCTCTTTGATAGCTCTTGGATGGAATCGATGACACTTGTCAAACCTCTTCTTATTCTTCAACCTTGCTGCCTTCAGCCTTTCAATGGTTGACTTGACATCCTCTGGCCTTCTTTCAAGCTACCTTATGTGTAAAATCAATAGCTCTTCTCAATTTATGCCTTCATCCCAAGGCAAGATACTCCATGTGATAATAGACTCCTCAATAGGCATAATAGGTGGCTGCCCATATATTAGTTCAGTCGGCATATAACTTGTTACTGCACTATGGGTAGTTGTATAAGCCCATAATGCGAATGGAAGCATTATAGGCCATTCTCTCATCTTCCCTCTGCAAGACTTTGCCAAAGCTTTGAGAATCGGTTGATGACCTCTTTCACTCTTACCATTGCCTTCAAGATTGTAGGCTTATGTAAGAGATAGCTTGATTCCTGATTGAGCAAAGAAATGGAAAGCCTCATCTGCATCCAATTCTCCTCTATTAGCAGTTACTTTGGCAACACATCAATACCTGCAAAACACTTCTTCAAGTAAAAATCTACAAACAACTTGAGTGGACTTTGTTGTCAAGGCTTTTCCTTCCACCTGATTTGTGAGATCTTCTATAGCAAGCACTAGATATCTCATGTTCCCAATTCCTATAGGAATGGTTACTAAATCAAAAACCCATTTGTAATAAGCCAAGGTGGACTATGAGAAGATAGTGCAAGATACATGTAGAGAGATTGTCTTTGTCTCTGATGAGGTGGGTTTGGAAGCAGACCATTGCAAGGTGCTAGTGAACATTGAGCAGTAGACCCCTGACATTGCTCAAGGGGGTCCATGGGCACTTCATGAAAAAACCAGAGGAGATGGGAGTAGGAAACTAAGGGCATATGTTTGGATATGCAATAGATGAAACTGAAGAACTAATGCCTCTTACCCATGTTCTAGCTACCAGGCTTGGGGCCAAGTTAACTGAAGTAAAAAAGAATGGGACATGTCCCTAGCTTCGATCTGATGGTAAGACACAAGTAACCGCTGAGTACAAGAATGACAAGGGTGCAATGGTTCTGATTTGCATCCATAATGTGCTAATATCAACCTAGCATGATGGGACAGTTACTAACAATGAGATTGCTAATTGACCTTTACGAGCATGTCATCAAGCCTATCATTTCGAAGAAGTACTTGGATGAGAAGAAAATCTTTCATCTCAATCCATCAGAGCATTTTGTGATTGGAGGACTGTATGGTGATGATGGTTGTCTTACTGGTAGGAAGATCAACATTAACACCTATGGTGGTTGGGAAGCACAAGGAGGTGGGGCTTTTTCAGGTAAGGATTCCATCAAATTTGATCGAAGTGGGTCCTACATTGTAAGGCAAGCTGCCAAGAGTATTGTTGTTGCAAGACTTTCCCATCGGTGTCTTGTGTAAGTTTCCTATGGTATTGGTGTACCTAAGCCATCTCTGCATTCATTGACACATACATGATTGGAAGATTTCTTGATGCAGAGATTCTAGAGATCGTAAAGAAAAACTTTGATTTTCACCCAAGCATGACTACCATTAACCTTGATTTGAGGAGGGGTGGAGAAAAATATTAATAGTTAAGCTTTTGACGAAGAGAAGAAAGGATGCATTGATTATCACAAGATGTCAGTTCAACATTTAAGCTTTCTAAAAGCACAAGCTTTAAAAACATAACCTTAATGTTTTTAAAATATAAATGTCGTAGGTTTTTTCTTGGTAAAGAAAAGCACAAATGTGAAGATGTAGGAGAGAAAACTATAAAAGGGTGACACTACAGGAGCCCTAGAACCCATCAAATTCAAGAGAGAGGCTTGAGGTGGAGCTTTGTGTCCCTCGCCTCTTCAAAGCTTTGCCATCAAATTTGAGAGAGAGGCCTGAGGTTGAGCATAGAGCCCCTTGCCTACATTGAAGTTTTTGCCATTGATTTGCTTATGAAGGTGGCTTGAGTCCGAGCTTACTGCTCCTTGCCTACTTTGAAGATTTTCATCAAATTCTATGGAGTGGCTTTTGAGTCAAGCTATGAGCTCCTTGCCCTCTCTGAAGTTCTCATCATCAAATTCTATGAGAGTGGCTTGAGTTTGAGCTTTGAGCTCCTCGCTTTCCTTGAAGACCTTTCCATAAAAACATGACATTCCATTTTCTTCTCTTCTCTCTCAGTTCGAGATTTTGACCTTGCTTCAGAATGGCCAGTGAGAAGACATGGCGAATTTCTCTACAACGACCTCATCATCTTTGCTTCCTGGTGAGGGCTGAAATGATGAACGGGTTGCCTCTTACCCATCCAACCTCCAATCCTCACTAAGAGAACTAAAGAGGGGCACCACCTGGCCAAAGGTAGGATGGGCTAGGACATCCCTTTTCTCAAAGAGAATCAAGAGAACCAAGACACAAATTTACAAGAGAGAATATATGTACTAGACACCATATTGGAATAGAAGAGAAAGAGATGAGAGGAGAGGGAGACAAGAGGAGAAGAGGTAAAGGAAGCTTGCCATTATGCTACATGGAATGAGAAGATGAGAAGAGAGGGAGATAATAGGAGAAGAGGTAGAGGAAGCTTGCCAGTATACTACATAATAAAAGAACTTACTCATAGCTTACCTCAAAGAGATGAGGATATTCTAGAATGCTCTCATGGACTTGTCATTGTCCTCTCTCCCCCTTCATTCCCCATGGGCTCTTTATATAGCCTCCATGAGGGATTAGATTAAGCTAATCTTCTTGATTAACATAATCCTAGATGATGTATGGCATCTTTGAAAATATGGAGAATAGTGGATGGGACAAGTCCCCACCTTGGTCATCATGCAAGAAGCCAAGGGTGGTGGTAGACAAAATAGAGAAATGGAGCTAGATTACAAGAGGTGGGTGCTCAAAGCACATTATTATAATATATTTACAAGAAGGATAGAGTGGAAAGTTGGTGTGGTGAAAGAGAGAAGAAAATTGCATGTAGCCAGCAGTCTGCGCCTTCGTAACTTCAAATCCGTAAGGAATTTAAAAAAAGTTTCTTCTGCAACTTTGTAGACCAGGTCGAAACCAATCGGGTATCGCGAGAATTTTCTTGAAATTCGCTTTTTCTTGGGAGTTATTGAGATTATAAAAAATGGCTTTCAAAAGCTGCTTTGACTTTAGTCCCCCATATGTATATAAATACATATAAGCATGTGACAAAAGGGGTCCATGCTTGTAAGCTTTTGTGCAAGATCCAAATGACACCATGATGTGGATATTGACTTGTGTGCTAGGGTGAGGTGTCCTCTAATGATGGTGATAGATTCCAAATCTTAGTGATGCAGACGGAGCCCATGTGTAGTTGGAGGCTAGTCCTTTGAAAAATCTATGCATTCACTCAACTCCTAGGTGTAATCCATTTTCATCTTCACTAAGATAACCATCCCTTTTACCCTTTACATTGACATGCCTTCTAAGAACTTGTTCCCCCCATTTGCTAGAGTTATCATAATCGAGAAGTAATGTAGCATAC
Organism: Lygodium microphyllum; assembly: GCF_053477565.2. Classification (NCBI taxonomy): domain Eukaryota; kingdom Viridiplantae; phylum Streptophyta; class Polypodiopsida; order Schizaeales; family Lygodiaceae; genus Lygodium; species Lygodium microphyllum. Next base: position 63,100,605 of record NC_141139.1, read on the forward strand.
CTAGTGCTTGAAGAGTAAACCCAAAGTGATATGGTAAGCTCTTGATAGGGGCTTTGGCCAAATTTTGTGGTAATAATCTGGGTTGTAAAAAACCTGGATTATTAGCCCTCCCCTTAGGCTAGAGGTATTCATGCCTCTAGCTTGAGAATGATGGTCCAATAGAGCAAGGAGGACTGCACCCCCTCATTGGTGGCTCTTCATTGAATGATTGCTCCAAAGTGTTCATATTTCTTTGAAAATAAGGCTTCAGTCGCCATCCATTTACCCTTGTCTTCTGAACCTTCCCATCCATGTCACCTAGCTTATAGCTGCCATTTGGATATCTCCTTATGACCATGAATGGCCCTTCCCACTTGAACAAAAGTTTAGCATCCTTTCTGTTATCAAAGCGGTTATCATAGCGTAGCACAAGTGATCCTTCCCTTATGTGTTTGCTAGCCAGCTTCTTATTAAAGGTCTTCCTCCTCTCTTCATCCTGCATGGAATAGTGTTGGACTGCTGCTTCTCTATCTAACTCCAGCTTCTCTAGATCCAAGATCCTTTCCTCTAACTTCTTATCTTGATTCTTCTCTTGACTTGCTACTAAAACATGCAAACTGGCCAGTTCCACCTCTATAGGAAGCAAAGCTTCTTGGCCATAAATGAGGTGAAATGGAGTATAGCCAAGTGAGGTTCTAAATGAAGTCCTGTAGGCCCAAAGAGATGCATTCAATTTTTTATCCCAGTGCTTGGGGTGCATGTGTACCTACTTGGTAATTATCTTACAAATCAGCCCATTCACTTTTTTGACCAAACCATTACACTGTGGATAGTAGGGAGTAGAATGCCTGTGCTTGATTTTTAGCCTTTCCATTAGCTCCCCTACTAGGTTCGCCCTAAAACCAGGACCCCGATCAGAGATAATTTCCAAAGGTGTGCCAAACCTACAACAAATATTTTCAAACACGAATTTTCCCACTTCTTGGGCCGTGATCCTACTAGTTGCTGAAGCCTCTGCCCACCTCGTCATGTAGTCTACTCCCATTATGATGTATTTCTTGCTAAATTGAGTTCGTGGGAGTGGCCCTATTGCATCAATCCCCCATTTCTCAAACGGGCCATATGTAGTTATGGGATTTTGTTTCTCATACACTAGCTTCCTTGGTCCGGCCTTTTGGCAATTTTCACAAGTGCGGCACGAATGTTGCACATCTCGATGTAGACTAGGCCACACAAAACCGGCTTGGAGAATCTTTCTACTGGTTATTTCTTGAGCAAAATGTCCGCCACAAACCCCTTCATGGCAGCTCTTAATCACATCCATGATTTCCTTTGCTGTTGGCACCCTTCTAAGCACTATATCCTTTCCTTTGCAATACAACACATCATTTATCAAGCGGTATTTAGTCCTTAGTAGCTAGCCACCTTTTCTCACTTTTACTCATATGTGTAGGTGCCTCACCTTGCTCAAGAAAATAAAGCACATCTTGTAGTTGAAACTTACCCTGAAACAAGGGAAGCTTTACTGTAATGATGCCCACCATTACCTCTTTCAATTTTCCAGCTGCTAGAGCATCTGCGTCGCCATTTGTGCGCCTTGGCACAAAATAGATTTGGGCTTTCTGTAGCTTTCTCATGAGATTTTTAGCTTCCCTCATTTTCACTGCTAAGTTATCATTTTTACAAGCCCAAATTCCTTTCATTTGCTTAACAATGAGCCTAGAATCCCAAAAAACATTAAGTTGAGTGACACCATGTGAAAGACACCACCTCAAACCTAAAAGCAAGGCTTGATATTCTGCCTCATTATTAGAATGGACATCCTCCAAGCTAATACCTTCTCCATAAAGTTTGTCACCTTCGGGATTGAACACCACTATTCCTGCTGCCGCTTTGTCTTTAATACGCTTGTAGGCTCCATCAAAGTAGAGGGCATGGGCATTCTCCACCCGCGGCGGCTCATCAAGAGGAGGTGTCTCTTCTTTTACCTTTTCCTTCTCCTTTTCCTTATTTTAATGGCATCTATGGGTCAACAAATCAGCTAGGCAAGCTCGAGTAGAATCCTCCACCTTGAAGGTGTAGTCAAACTCTTGGAGTTGTATCACCCACTTAGCGATTCTAGCTGAAACATCCATGTGCTGTAAGGCATAGGGAAAATGCTCTTCTGTCGTGATCACTGTGAATGGCCTAGGGAGAAGATAAGGACGAAACTTTCTTACAGCAAACATTAGAGACAAAACCATCAGCTCGACCATCTTGTACCCTCGTTCTGATGCTATCATTACTCTACTAGAAAAGTAAACCGGTCTCATTAGGCCAGTTTTAGCATCCTTTTGTATTAGTGCTACCCCTAGAGCATCTTCCCCAAAACTCGGATTGACAAAAAACTCCTGATCCCAACAAGGCTATAAAATTATAGGAAGGGTGCTAAGAGCCTTCTTCACCTCGTGAAAGCACCTTTCGCTTTCGTCACTCCACAGGAGCTCCTCAGAGTGGGCTAACTGTTGCAGTGGAAATATTAATTGGGAGAGGAGATGAATGAACCACCCCATATATCGCACCTTCTGAATGAAAGAGGTTAGTTGCTTCACAGAAGATGGTGATGGCACCGCCAATAGGGCCTTAACTTTGTTTGGATCTGCTTCAATGCCCCTCTCACTTACGACATGCCCTAACAAAGTTACACTGCTTCGCCAATGCGACACTTCTCATGGTTTAATTGCCCCCCCATTTGTGCAAGGTGGTTGAAAGCTTCATCCACCTTTCCTAGATGTAAAGCCTTAGAACTATAAATACAAAAATCATCAATAAAGACCCTGATGGATTTCCCAAAATATGGCTGGAAGACATAATTCATGAATCGCTGGAAGGTAGCTGGGGCATTTGTTAATCCAATGGGCATTACTTTGTAAGCAAAACAACCCCAAGGTGTAATGAAGGTGGTCTTCTGTTGATCCTCCTCAGCTATTCGGATCTGGAAATAACCTGAATACCCATCACAAACAGTGTATCTCTTATGCCCGGCCACCTCGTTGAGTATTTCATCCTGAAAGGGAAGAGGAAAGTGATCTCTCTTAGTTGCAGCATTTAGCGGCTTGTAATCCACACAAATCCTCCATTTTCCATTATTCTTGGGTATCACCACCACAGGTGAAACCCACTCTGAGTCCCCTATTGGATAGATGAAGCCTGCCTTAAAAAGTCGTTGCACCTCAGTGAGTAGAGCGTTTTGTTGAACTACTCCCAATCATCATAGTCGCTGCACCACTGGCCGTGCTCCCTCTTTTAGATTAATGTGATGTTGTACTGCTGTTACACCTGTGATGTGTTCATAATCAGAAATAAAAAGTGCAGAGTGTTTTATCACCACTTCCATGTAGGCTGCCTTCTCCTCAACTGATAGATCCTTAGCCAACATTTTTTCTAACCCCTCCTTCTCGACCTTTGGAAGCTACTGCGGAATTTCACTACTAGAAGGCCCTTTTAATGTAATCCCCATCACTTCTAGAGAGCTTTCTTCCTCCTCATTAGAAGACTCTCCCTCTTTCATAGATGACCAACCCTCGCTGGAACTCCATTCATCAGCGGTGGTCTCTAACACAAGATCCTCCTGTCGGCCCTCCTTCATGTTGTAGATAGTGCTCTTCCATTTTTTATGCAGCCCCTTTTGTGGCCTTAGCTCTAAAGCCCCTATCTCCCAATCTTGTTTGGCTTTCATTCCCATTAGCCATGGTCGCCCAAGAATGAGCGGATAGCCGTCCCCCTTCACTGGCATCACATACATGTCAAGCTCCAATTGCACTCCACACACCTTTACCTTGACTTTCTTTATAACTCCCAAACAATTTACTACTACATTGTTAGCCATTTTGGCCCCAAATTTAGTAGTTTCATTTACCTCTAATCCCAAACGATGCATCAACTTTTCCGCCATGACACAAATCTCTGCACCTCCATCCACATATGTCTTTGACACTCTCTACCCATTGATTTCGGCTTCCACTAGAGGCACAATATCATTCATCTTTCTAGCCTGGATTGCATTTACATGTCTATTCTTTATGGGTCTAATGCTTACCATCTTTGACCATTGTCACCACACTGTTGGAGATAGATGTAGTAATTGTGGCCATGAAATTTTTGGCCCTTGATTCCCCACATCAGCAAGCAAATCATAAGCTCTAGTACCTTTACCCAGGGAAAAATCATCTGGCTCAATGTGTCGGCGTGAGCGAGCCCTCCTCTTTTTACTGTTGCGTGTCTTTGCAGCCATTGATGACTATGCCTCCTCTTCCATATTTTCAACCTCCTTTGGTGGTGTAGGCTCCATTTTCTCAATTCTCCGGGCTTTCTTCACCAGAATTGCTTCAACCTCTACTAATTTGGCCTTCCCTTTGACATCACTCTCATCTAAACTAATTATCCTAACATCATGATTCTCTAGCGGTTGGACAGGTAAGGGCGGCACCTCTGCAAGTGGTCGAGGATGCTGGAGAACTTGAACCGGTGGTAGAGGCCCTGGATTCGGTGGAGCAAACCTTTCCCTAGGTGGTGTCACTTGTTGTCCCCTCCTTCTTGGTTGAAACCCATTTCCTAGAAAACGCCTAGGATGAGGGAAAAAGTACATACCATGGCCAATCTCCCCACAATTATAGCAAATATACTCTCTTTCTTGTCTCCTTGGACCTCGATTGCCTTCATTTATGAGGGGAGGGGGTCGTACTCCTTGCACCAAATTTAACAAAAGGCTTTCAAGTTGATTAATAATGCATTGTAGGAGCCCTTGCTGTGGTATCTCTGATTCAGGTGGGGCCTCTACTATTTCTCTAGGCCTTGGCATGGTTGGTAAAACCTGTATGGGCTCAACTCCCCCCTTCAACTGGGCTTGATACTTCAATTTTCTATCTTTCTCCCTCGCATAAGTGACTGATTCTTCATAGGATGTGGGAAACTTTCCTTTGACCTTATCCCTTAATAGAGGATGGTGTCCGGCTAGAAAACAATCTTTCTTAAGGCAATCAGGTACTCTTTCTCCCTCGGCTAAGGAGGTTGTCCATTTATCCCACAATTTTATAAACATGCCTTCATAGGCTTGGTACTCCCCTGCTATAGTTTGACGAAGATCTAAGAGCTGTCTCCAAATATCTTCAGGTGGCTCTATATCTTGGTACTTGTGCATGAATGCGGTCTTGAGATCCTCCCAATTACCCTTTGTAGCCTCTGAGAGAGCTTGATACCACACTCGAGCATCACCCTTTAGAACTAAAGGAAAGGCCTGTACTTTGGTTGCTTCATCATCTCGGCCTGTGACTAGAAAATCCATTTCTAAGTCATCCAAAAAGTCCATAGATTTCTCCCCTTTATGCCCAAAAAAACTTGGAAAAGCCATGATAAGAAGATGTTGATCTAGCTCAATACAAAATAAAGATGAACACGTATAGGCCTAAGTCATATCTTATTAAGGGTAGAATAAATGGATTTACAGATGCATTAATCTCAGCAAGACGACGAGGGCCTAATAAGACCCTTATAATATTTTGAAACCTGAGCTTTGTGCTAACAATTACATGCACGGTTTGTCTAGCAAGTGAACGGATAGGTACGTATAAGTCCCTATGGTTCATGGGATACACTTAGAGTAGAATGAATATGTGCATATTAAAGGAGATGTTATAATCCAAAATAGGGAGTATTATGGGATCAGGAGACAACAAGATCTCTCTCAACCTCTCAGCTCCAAAATAGAAGACCAACCTTTGCTGAAAATGTATCTTTCTACTAATGCACACATCCACCCGAATGTTTTGAACCGATTGAAAGTTGTAGAAAGTAGGAGTAGTCATTTATGCATTAACTACAAATTTACACTACAAACTTTCATGAAGCGTGTCGTTGAAGCTATGGCCTCTTAGATCCCATCATTCGAGAGATGCGAAGGATTTGCTCACCACTGATTAGTGTAGCTTTTGTGTGAACATCATCAGCCTTGTAAAGTTCATAGGCTTCGATAGCTATCTTTTCAATTACTTTGAGTCTTCTTGCTAGTAGTAGTTGAAGCACATCACCATATATAGCCTCTCGCCAATACCGCACACCATTGATGTGTAACTCACCCTCCAAAAACTTGTTAATCCCCGAATTTGAAAGCGCCTTCACCACTTGAAGACGAAGCTCCGTAGGGAGTGTCTTTACACTAGACACCAAGCACTCAACACAATGCCTTGATCTAGAGACTTGATTAGAGCAAGATTTCTCATGAAGCAAAGAAGGGTGTGTGTAATTAACTTGCTTTACCCGCATACGTGCCGTTTGTCGATAAAGATCATTCTTCTCTTGAGCTTCCTTTGGAGACCATAGCGGTACTCTTGAGCTGTGAATCCCTTGAATAGGGTTTGATGAAGATTCCTCCTTAGTGATTTCTTGACAAACACTCGTTGAAGAAGAGGACAACTCCTTAGATGTTTCTTTCTTCATGGAAGTTGTAGAGCGTAGCTTGAGAACTCCTCAGCGGGGGCACAAAAAATGAGGGCTGAAATGATGAACAGGTTGCCTCTTACCCATCCAACCTCCAATCCTCACTAAGAGAGCTAAAGAGGGGCACCACCTAGCCAAAGGAAGGATGGGCTAGGACATCCCTTTTCTCAAAGAGAATCAAGAGAACCAAGACACAAATTTACAAGAGAGAATATATGTACTAGACACCATATTGGAATAGAAGAGAAAGAGATGAGAGGAGAGGGAGACAAGAGGAGAAGAGATAAAGGAAGGCCATTATGCTACATGGAATGAGAAGATGAGAAGAGAGGGAGATAATAGGAGAAGAGGTAGAGGAAGCTTGCCATTATACTACATAATAAAAGAACTTACTCATAGCTTACCTCAAAGAGATGAGGATATTCTAGAATGCTCTCATGGACTTGTCATTGTCCTCTCTCCCCCTTCATTCCCCATGGGCTCTTTATATAGCCTCCATGAGGAACTAGATTAAGCTAATCTTCTTGATTAACATAATCCTAGATGATGTATGGCATCTTTGAAAATATGGAGAATAGTGGATGGGACAAGTCCCCACCTTGGTCATCATGCAAGAAGCCAAGGGTGGTGGTAGACAAAATAGAGAAATGGAGCTAGATTACAAGAGTTGGGTGCCCAAAGCACATTATTATAATATATTTACAAGAAGGATAGAGTGGAAAGTTGGTGTGGTGAAAGAGAGAAGAAAATTGCATGTAGCCAGCAGTCTGCGCCTTCGTAACTTCAAATCCGTAAGGAATTTAAAAAAAGTTTCTTCTGCAACTTTGTAGACCAGGTCGAAAACGATTGGGCATACAGAGAATTTTCTTGAAATTTGCTTTTTCTTGGGAGTTATTGAGATTATAAAAAATGGCTTTCAAAAGCTGCTTTGACTTTAGTCCCCCATATGTATATAAATACATATAAGCATGTGACAAAAGGGGTCCATGCTTGTAAGCTTTTGTGCAAGATCCAAATGACACCATGATGTGGATATTGACTTGTGTGCTAGGGTGAGGTGTCCTCTAATGATGGTGATAGATTCCAAATTTTAGTGATGCAGACGGAGCCCATGTGTAGTTGGAGGCTAGTCCTTTGAAAAATCTATGCATTCACTCAACTCCTATGTGTAATCCATTTTCATCTTCACTAAGATAACCATCCCTTTTACCCTTTACATTGACATGCCTTCTAAGAACTTGTTCCCCCCATTTGCTAGAGTTATCATAATCGAGAAGCAATGTAGCATACCTAGTGCTTGAAGAGTAAACCCAAAGTGATATGGTAAGCTCTTGATAGGGGCTTTGGCCAAATTTTGTGGTAATAATCCGGGTTGTAAAAAACCCGGATCACTGGGTTCATACAATAAATAATTTGTCATCATGTCATGTTCCATCTTGAGCTGCTCATATGTCTTTTGTGTTAGCTATATATAGTCTGTTGTTAGCTATATATAGTCTGTCTATATATAGCGCCCCAGGTCCCCTCTATATATTCCTATCATGTGTGCTGCTAACATTTTGATCATATCCAAGAATCTATTGATCTTGTATCTTGTCTATATCTTTAATCAAATAATTTGTTTTCTCATTTGTCTTGAATCTAAAACTCTTTTGGATAATTATTTTACGTTGAGTTCTCCCATCACAAAGAATCCCTATAGTGAGCTACTTTCACGAACCCCTGCACAAATTCCATGCAACATTTGGTGAAATCGACGAGATAGGGTCGCTTTTACTCATGGAGATGGGAGACTCTTTGAGTAATCCACCCCCTTCATTGACTCCTTCTTTCTTTTCAATTGAGGAGATGAATACTTTATTACAAACTCTTTCTTTAGCCATTATGATGCAAAATTAGGAGATGCAATTATCTATGCAGCAAGAGCAACAATTACACTAGTAGCAATTGGATGAACAATGACTGTTGCATCAAGAATAGGTGCATATACATGGTGTGAACAAAGCAATCGAGGCTGTAGTTAGTGAGAAAAAATTATTTGATGGCCAAAATATTTTAGCCTATCTTGAAGCCTTTGAAAGAAAAATGCACTTCTTCGAAGTTTCGACCAAGTGGAGCAACTATTTTTTATGGCTTGTCACGCCTGCTTTGCAGGTTAGAGTGACACATTTGTTTGTATGGGACTCTAATTGGGTTTCTTTCAAGAAAGTGCTAAAAGATGAATATTTTCTAGAGGATTATGGTATTGCTACATGAAAGACATTTAGAGAGTGGGATTATCACTCCAACACAGGACTTGTTCCTTTTGCATTGTTGCGGGAGTTTGAAGAGTGATATAACTAGTTAGATGCACTAAAGTAAAGAGCTCTGAACTTAGAGAAAGTAGAGTTATTCTCGTAGGTGGTTGACTGTGTACTTCAAGATGAGTTGGAAGAGCTCCGTGAGGACCGTATGCAGCCTATGGGATTGAAGATGGATTGGTAGGATGCTATCAATGTGGTTTCTTCTCCTACCAGGACTTCTCCTACTTCTCCAATTATACCATCCACTACTTCTCTTATTTCTCAGCCTGTGTCTATACCTATCCCTATTCCTCTTGCGGTTTCCAACTGCAAAATTGACTATCGAAGATATAATGGAGGAGATATCAAAGAACTTAAATACCTATAAATCAAGACGACTAGAATGGAGCAGCAGTCGCTTAGTCCAGCTCTAGTTTTAACCCCAGCTTCATTTACCCCTGCAAATTCTTCCAAGATGGAGAAACAGGGAGTCAAAGCGCTTGTTGAGGAGAAGCAAAGAAGAGATGATGATCAGTTTGAAGGTTTGAAGAGGGTGACTAAGAGGAGTGATCCAGTTTCTCAACCTTTCTCTTTAGGAACAAAGCAGAGTATGGCTGATGTTCAGAAGCCAAAAGTAGAGAAAAATTAGAAAGCCCCAAAGACAAAGGATCCAAAGCCAAAAAAGCAGCCTGGATTCAAGCAGCTTTTGGACATTGAGACGAGGACGGACTTGAAGAAGATTGAGGAGATTGATTCTAATGAGGAGGTTACTAATGGTCTTTATAATAGGCTATCATGCTTGGATACTATGGAGGATCTTTCAACATTGTTGAAAACCGAAAATCAAGAATTGTTATATGTCTTACAAGTCCATTCTCTGGCTATGTATTACAAAATTGTTGATTTCATGTTTTAAGAAAATTTGTGTGCTGAGAATTCTTAGCAAAAAGTATTATTTGCTGAAATATTTCAGCAAAAAGAGTTGGGTGTTGTTTATACATAGCAAAATCTGTGTTTACCAAGGTATTTACAACAAGGGCTAAAATTTGCAAGTTGTAGCAAAGAAGCCAGAGTATAGATAAAATATAAGATAGTTGACAAGAAGGTTAAATTACCTTTGGACAGTGATGAGGATTTGCTTATGTTAATGCCATTTATGGAGATGGATAAGGATATAAACACCAAAGTGGTCAAGGCACAAATAAGACTTATTCCATTGAAGGAGGAAAGAGACTTTTGAGTCAGGGGATTGTCTAAAGATAAACCAACCAAAGAAGATCTGGATGCTATGGATAATATTTGCAGAAGAGAAGACTAAGTCATTCGATGTTGTGATGATCTACAAAAGCATACCTACTTTGATTCGTCCATATGATCTAGGAGGATGCTATGATAACCTATGTCAACCTACCTACTTGTCGTATTACCTAGATGATTACCCATATGATCCTAGTGCAAACAATGCTATAATAAGTGGTAAATAAGTTAGCACATGTGAGAGGATGTGCACATTTGGAGGGGGTTGATGTCGTGATGCTGCACGTCCACCACTGGAAATCTGAGCGTGGAGTTTTTTCGCCAGTAATTTGATCATATTAGTCAGTGTAATTAGGAATGTTTTTCCCATTGTATGTGTCTTTTTTTTGCATTTTACATGATGCATGAGTACGTGTTGTTACGCAGGGCCACATACATTCTTTTGCTTAAAACATTCAGCACTAGGGTGTAATGTGTCCCCCTGTCTGATTGTAGAATACATCTTAGCAGCCCATCGAGAAGAGAGTCCACAAAGCGCCGACCAGCACTCCCAAGGAATGTCACAGGGTTTGCGATCTAGGTCTTCCCGATTCTGCCACAAAGCGAAAGCATTTCGGCCATTCCCACTTAGGACCAACCTGAATCAGGGTTTTCCTAATGGTCAAGTTCCTAGGACTAGCATTGAGCCCTAGATGAACTACTTTGCGTAGAAACATCAGGGTCGAAGTGGATTTATACTGCACTTGGTTCAAGGAGAATGGAAAATGAGAGGGATATGAAGCTTAACCTCTCTGCGCGTAAGGCATAGTCCCATTCCGTTCCCCTAAAACAGTATAAATCGGGACTCTAGCTCTCTAGATTCTAGGTCATTGCTACCTTGCTATCAACTCCTTTGAGAAAAGTTCCCGACCAACCAGGACCACCCTTTCGTAGGACGGACCTAGGGTCACATCCTCCACACTTTCCTCAGGTTTCTTTAGTTCTCTAATTACCTATCACATTTAGTTTGATAAGCAAAAATAGTTTCCTTAATTAACCAATTAAACACTGGTTCCTTCACGTAACTTAGGCACCTTGACACAAAAGAAAAAGTCAAACAAGTTCCTTTTCAACATTTGATCTTTATTTATCAGTCTTTGGAATACATCAAATAATCCACCCCAAGGCTATTCCAGCAATCCTCAGGGATCTCTATTCCAAGTTCCGCCCATTGACTAGTATGCGGGCCTCGAGATCCCATCTCGAGTCACGTCGGCCTCTTGTGTAGGATCCGGAGGCAAGGGATTTATGGCCACAGCCTCCCCTGGCACCCAAGCGTCCTCTTGCTCCAAGTAGCACCCACGGAGAGACCTCTCGTGGCGAGTTCGGACCACATACCGGCGCGGCTAACAACCCCCTTGGATAGGGTCAGGCAAATAGTCGGAGGTAACTAATACTGCCTCTCCCTCTAGGCTTTTAACTTGAAGCATTAGTTATTTTTTTGGCATTAATTCCTTGAGAAAAGAACTAAAAATAGTGCTCCTAAGTGTACAATCACGAGCAATCCAGTGGTCCTTTGTACAGCCAACTACTAAGGTGTGAATCCTTCTCTCCGAATACATCCAACATTGGATCTGGGATCAATCACGACTTGGCAAGGTCCCAAGGGTTTCGTAAGCTAAGTTGCTTGTTTACCCTTTTTCCTTGGGTTAGGGTTTATACCCTTTTGACCCAAATTGTTTCCACCTTAGGTTTCCTTGAATTATAGACAATAAATCCTGGGCAACCTCGTTGCCCTAACTTGGATGGTCAATTGCTTCCTTGGCAATTTCGTAACTCCCCTAACTTGGCAAGTCAACCCAAGGAAGGGTGATGTAGTAGGATGACTACTCTTCCTCTAGAAAATTTGACTTGTACTTAGAACTCACCGAACTTATTCTAAGGAGTGGCAATACTATTTTTTGATTTAGGCACAAAACTATGCACGTTGCAACTTATTGTACGAGATAGGTATCAACACCTAACTTGTGGCATTATTTCCCCCATCCCACGGTATTCCTTGTTCAAGAATACCTTTGGTCAAGATGTGGGGTTTGGGAGTCCTCTTGACCCAATCTAACCCCTAACCCTACTAGGTCGATAACACTTTGGCCCTATGGTTACTAAATTCATACGGAAGTCTAGTATTTGGTCAATTGATCTTTAGGGTGAGAACCCTAGATCATTCCTGCATGGCCGATCTAACAACCCTAACATTTTCGAGAATGTGGGTAGGATCTTTGAGATCATAAATATTAGGTTGGCATCCTAAGTGTGATACTAGGCAAAATTATTAACGCAACTTAACCCTACCTAGCACTTTGAGGTAATCGTCATATGCAATCTAATCGTACCTTTATGATTATTGATGTAAACTACTCAACTATATGTGGATTACTTAGTTGATCCAACCAACCCGTGAGTAAAGATGATCTTCACTTTAAAAATTCAAATGCTTTCTTCCAAATTAGCAAGTACTTTTCCCTAAAAGATGTAAGTAACTACAAGATGTATGCGATGTATCATTTCATGCAAATATGCGATTTCAAGACCATAGACCTTTTCCTTCTATGCAGCTATAAGATCTACAATGATCTTTCTTTGCCTTGCCCTAAACAGTATTAGTTGACATTCAAAACTACTTCTTGTAAATCCCACGTATATGCATCAAATTCAAGGCTTTAGTCTTTTAATGAAAATGCATCCTTTCCCAATTTCAAACTTTGATAAAAAATCTTCTATGCATGGATGCATAATTCTTGAGATGCCAATGAATACATGATTGATTTTATCATTCTTCTACCGCTTATCGCAACCTAAATTGTAACTGACGTTGCATGGAAATTGCATAATATCAAGTTCAAAAATCTTTTCCTTTGGGAGATGCACAATTATACATCATAAGTTTAGAATTGCAGCTACCCTTGACCATGGAAGTGCAAGCAATTGCAAATACACGACATACAACTAACTTGTAGATCGAATGAGTAAATAAATTTCCCAATGTAGTTAAACTTGCCTACGAGAATTAATGCATCCTTTTCATGCTAGACTATTATCGAAACTTGGGCACTAAGAATCGGGGCATTGTCCACTCGCGTACTCAGGTTGGAAGCTTCCGCGTGTGCTCCTCTCTCCTTTTGCTTAGGAGCCATTAGCGCAGTGGACTTGGATTCCGTAGACTCTCCTTGCTCTTTTCCCAATTTCCAAAACGACCTACTAGGCCAAGATTTCTCCCCCCCGTACAGAAATTGGGCATTGCAAGACCGATTTTTAAAAAACTGGGGAAGGCACGGGTGAATAAGGCCTGTGGAAGCCTTATTACAAGCTTCCAATAGAAGCTTCTAGCTTCTGTCACACAGGGATGACGTGGAGGTGGGGAAATGATTGGGAGGATGACGATGATGCTAACGAAGATGATGATGATGATGATGGTAATGATGATGAAAATGATGGTGATGATGACGGTAGGGGTGGTACAGCATAGCAGCGTGGCGACGACGGCAGCTCTCAGGTGGCGGGCAGCCGCTTCTCGGAAAGATCCCCCTCTCCTCCCCTCAATCTTGGGGGGGGGGTCATATATAGTGTGGAAGGGGGGGGGTAGCCACACAAGTGGGAGGCAGCATGTTCCCCTCCCCATGCTTCTCCCTACTCCACACAAACTCCCTCTCCCCGCCATGCAATGGCTGAAGGGGAGGGGGTTTAATAAAAAAAATTTGCAATAAATTCATTGTCTCTTTTCCCCCTTGAAGGGGTATTCCCACGTGGGCTATGGTTTAGCCACAACTTCCTATACGCGACCCAGGGCTGGTATTTGTTGATGCATGCGGAGAGAGCACTTAGCCCAAAGTTTTTTTGTTGCTGAAGATCACTTGAAATTGCTCTTGCGCGAGATGTGCAAGGTCTAGGGTTGTTAATATTTTGTGTGGAAGTATTATGTTCTCTCCCCCTTAGAGGAATCGAGATGTCCTCATCTGGAGAAAACCTGGGGGTATTGCTGGTTGAGAGTACTTTCATCCATCCAAGTGGCATCCTCTTCGGGGTAATCTTTCCACTGGACGAGGTATTCTCTCAAGGTCTTGGATCTCAAATGCCTCTCCCTAACATCTAAGATCCTATCAGGCCATAGCTCAAGGACTCCTTGGCTAGGCATTACAACTTGTTGATCATCAAGCACGTGACTAGGGTTAGGCACATACTTTTTTAGTAGGCTAATATGGAATACATTACGAACTTTTAGGTGTTCAGGGAGTTGCAGTCTGTAAGCATTATTCCCTAGGCACTTGAGAATCTTGTAGGGTCCACATTACCTTGAACTTATCATTTTGCATTCACCCAAGGATAGGGAACTCTTCTTTGGACGTACATGAATGAAGACCATATCACCTTCAATGAAGGATTTATCTTGACATTTCAAGTCTGCGGAGGCCTTCTGTCTGGTCCTTGGTGGCTTGGATGTCCTATCTTATTGACTTGATTTGGTCATCCATGTCTTCCAGTATCTGCTTTGAGGCTTCAACCCTCAAGGTTGTATCCGAAAAGCTTAAAGGACTACGACAATCGTGCCCATACAATGCTTGAAAAGGGATCATTTGAATGCTTTGCTGGTAAGAAGCATTGTAGGCAAACTCAACCAGTGGAAAATATTGAATCCACTTTTTGGGTTTGCAACAACAGTGTGCCCTAAGTATATCTTCAATGACTTGGTTGACTCGTTTCGTTTGACCATCGGTTTGGGGATAGTAAGCAGTATTGAAACAGAGTTGAGTCCCAATGGCCTCGAAGATAGCCCTCCAAAGTGTGATGTGAAGAGAGAGTCATGATCACTAATGATTCTTCTGGGTAATCCATGCAATTTGAATGTTAACTTGATGAATAACCTTGCGATGTCTGAGGCTTTATAGTTTGTCTTACCAGGGGGGGGAGGCCAACAACAAAGTCCATACTAATGAATTCCCATTTCATTTGGGGAATGTCAAGTGGTTGCAATTTCCCTGGCATTTTGACATGTTGGGCCTTAATGCATTGACAAGACAAACATTCCGTGACATATTTAAGAATGTCACCTTTGAGCCTATCCCAATAATAGCTCTTTCTGACCGCATTGAGGGTCTTGGCATAGCCACGATGTCTTGAGAAAGGGAAGTCATGGGCTTCCCGAAGTATCTTCTGCTTGAGTGATTGGATTGCTGGTATATATAATCTCGTCCTATAGTAGACAAGTCCACTATTGATAGAGAATTCTTGATACTTTGTTTGTAGCTTCGAGTCTTGATCCTTGATGGGGATCTACCTTAGTAATTTCTGATAGGTTGGGTCATGGCATGCCTCTTCTTTAGCTTGCTCAAGAATTGGGTTGTTTGGCATGGATACCTTTGTGGCTAGAGATCTTGCTATTGATGGATCTTGCAAAATCAGAGAATTCAGGAATGCCTTGTGACTGACTACATTGGCAACTACATTCTCCTTTTCAGGTCGGTATTTGATTTCAAAATCATATTCCTCCAGCACTTAGATCCATCAACATTGCCTCATATTGAGCTCATTCTAGGTAAAAATCAATTTAAAACTCTTGTGGTCCATTACTAAGGTAAATTTATTACCCAGCAAGTAAGTAAATTTTGAGAGCATATATGACAGCCAACAGCTCTAAATCGTGGGTAGCATAGTTCCTTTCATGGCTCTTCAGTTTCCTTGAAGAGTATGCTACAGGATGACCTTCTTGCATGAGCACACATCCTAAGGCAAGTGTGCTAGCATCAGTTATCACTTCAAACTTCTTATTCATATCCAGAAGTTTCAGGATGGGTGCTGATACCAAGCTTTGCTTTAGTTTGTCAAAGCTTGACTGTTCAGCAGGTGACCATACAATTGATACTTGCTTCTTTAGTAGATTAGTTAGAGGTGCTACAATCAAAGCATAATTTTTTATAAAGACCCTGCACCATTCTGTCAATCCAAGAAAACTACCTATTTCTTTGATAGTTGTTGGAATTGGCCATTCCAGAACGTCTCTGACCTTGGCCGGATCTACTGAAATTCCTTCCACTAATACGATGAATCCCAGATATTCGATCTGTCGCTTGAAAAATGCACACTTCTTCTTCTTGGAATAAAGCTTGTGTGCTCTCATTGTTTCAAGAACAATACAAAGTTGGGGTTCATGACCTTCTTCATGTTTGGAGTAGACTAGGGTATTGTCGAAGAAGACGAGTACGAAGTCATCAAGATAGGGCCTAAAGATATCTTGCATTAGCATGTTGAAGGTAGCAGGAGCATTTGTTAGCCCGAATGACATGACCAGGAATTCAAAGTGTCCATACCTTGTGTTGAATGCCGTCTTTGGGATATCTTCTTCCTTGATCCTTATCTGATAATATCCAAAATTGAGATCTATCTTAGAGAAGATCTTTGCACCATGAAGACGGTCAAGAAGTTCATCTATTCTCGGAATGGGGTATTTGTTTTTAATGGTTGATTGATTCAACCCTCTGTAGTCAATGCATAACCGAAGTGTTCCATCTTTCTTCTTCTGGAACAACACTGGAGCTCCCCATGGTGAACTGCTAGGACGGATGTATCCTTGGTCTAACAGTTGCTTGAGTTTCTCCTTCAGCTCAATCGCTTCCAGGATGGACATCCTATATGGTCTCTTTGCGATTGGTGTGGCTCCTGGCACTAGCTTGATTTCGTGATCGACTTCCCTTTGAGGAGGAAGTTCAGTTAGCTCTTCAAAAAGTATGTCTGCGTACTTCTTTAACCATAAAGGTTTCTCCCTAGACTCCTGATTCTGATCTAGCTTATTTAGTTTAATCAAATAGACAGGTAGTCCCCTTTTTAACTCCTTTTATTTTCCGCGTTGCTTTGGCTAGTTGAATTTTTGGCTTACCAACCTCTCCTTGAGTTGTAACTAGCTCCCTATCAGAATTTTGAAAGGAGATTTGGCCATTTCCACAATGAATGTGGGCGTCATTGGGTATTAGCCAATCCATTCTGAGCAAAAGTTCATGGACACCTAGGTTCATTACCCTGAATCTGACCGAAGTCCACTTTTCACCCAGTAGGAATTTCACCTTAGTTGTTTTCCTAGTACAAGAGACCTCACGACCATTTGCTAATTCCACAAGTAAGGTAGGTGTATCTATTGTGGCTATTCCTAATCTTTTTTCACAGACTAGTGAAATAAAGGAATGTGTACTACAACAATCAATTAAGCTTTTGAAGTTTTTACCTTGATAATCCGATGGCGTTTGAATCACTGAGAACTGGCGATTTGGGTATTTCTTATGAAGAGCGGCATGAACCGTTGCCCTCTCAATGTCAGCTTCCATGGTTGGAGCTTCTTCATCACACAGCTCCTTATCGGCAACACTGGAGGTTCTCCCTCTGGTCATGACGGTGGCTCCTTGGCCATGGAGTGTTGCTTGGAATGGTCCTTGATGTTGTCCTCTGTTAAGCTTGGGACACTGCCTTTTGAAGTGATCAAACTCGTTGCAATGGAAGCAACGGAGATTGTGGCCATTACCTTGGGTAGGAATAAAATTTTTGACATTGTTGGCCTTGGCTTTCTTCCTTTGTCCCTAATTTTGGCCCTGGGTTCTCTTAGCTTGAGACCTATACATTCCCTTATTCTGATCCTTGTAAGACCAAGTCCTGCTATTTCTTGACTTGGTCTGCACCTCCTGTATTATGGGTGCAGCTTGAATGACTGCATCTTGAAGGTATGTTGGGTGCATTGATTCCAGGCGGGTGTTTATAGGCGCATTTAATCCAACACAAAACTTTGACACTTGTTGTGGCATATCCATTTGTGGCGCATACTTCAAATGAGAGATGAACTTTGAATAATACGCATCGAGGGATAGTCTAAGTTGCTTTAATTCATAGAATTTGTTCATCTTTTGTGTGCGGTAGGCAGGTGGTAAATATCTCCCTTGCACAACTTTTTTAAGCTTCTCCCAAGTAACTGACCCTTACGAGATCCCTTTGTCTCTCCACCATTGTTTCCATTAAAGTCTTGCTTCAACCGTAAGCTTCAATTTGGCGAGCATGGCTTGGTTAGCGGGTGCAGTACGTGCTGCCTCGAAATAATCCTCCATGGATTCGATCCAGATCTCGGCATCAGTTTGGATGGTCCTTCCCTTACCATCCAATTCAGATGGCTTGATTTGTTTGAGAAGGAACTTCTTCTCTTGAATTAGAGCTATACTTGGTGTGGGGGTTGGACTAGGAATATGCACTTGAGGTTGCGCGTGGGCAAAAAGATACTTTTCGTTAAGAACTTGCTACACATTTCTCACATTATATTAATATGCCCAGTTCAGCTTTTAGCCAAGTGACCTAATCACTTAACACCTTTACCAATACTTACAGCCAAGACACTCATTGATAAAAAGTCTATTTCATTCATGTGGGCATAGCCCATTTGGGTACATTTATTTTGGGAAGGTAAAACAAGCTGATTGGCACATCAGTTTGGGGAAAACAGGATTGTGTTACATTCGGCTACAGGAACTGAGTATATAATATGCAGAGGGATCATGGATTTTCAGGAATCAATAGGTCATAGGAAGCTTGGGGTATCCTTTCCTTTGATACTCGTTCTTCTCATAACATCCTAACACCTTGATTCTCTCGGTAGGGATTACTCGGGTCACTTCCTCGTACAAATACTTGTTCTGCTTGACCTTTCGACCATCGACATGTAGGGTTGTGTTTGCGTGAGCCTCGACAAAGATGAACAGCTTCATGATCTTTAAGTTCTCCATCCACTTAATTCTCTTCAAGTTGGTTCGAAGGTACGTAAGTTGATGGGCAGTTATGTAATAAATTCTTGAATCACCCGTCCATCTCTGTTCCATATAGAGGGGTGAAGGATTGTAGATGCGGTCTAGGATATTCATCATACATAGCCTCCGTCGATAATCCGAAGCACGCATTGCAGTCATAAACATAACCTGGAACACTAAGAATTTGTTCCATGCTTTGCAACTCTGTAGGCCAGCATCCATAAGTAAGTCAGGAAATGTTCTTAACGACAACATTGCTCTACTTCCCCTCATTAAGTTTCCTTGTAAATATTAGATTTCATTGGTTCGCTCTAATACCAACTGTAACGTGTCCCCCTGTCCGATTGTAGGACACGTCTTAGCAGCCCATCGGGAAGAGAGTCCAGAAAGCACCGCCCGGCACTCCCAAGGAATGTCATGGGGTTTGCGATCTAGGTCTTTCTAATTCTGCCATGAAGCAGAAGCATTGTAGCCGTTCCCACTTAGGACCAACCTGAATTAGGGTTTTCCTAATGGTCAAGTTTAGGAGGTAACTAGCATCGAGCCCCAGACAAACCACTTTACGTAGAAACGTCAGGGTCAAAGCGGATTTATACTGCACTTGGTTCAAGGAGAATGAAAAACGAGAGGGATGCGAAGCTTGACCTCTCTGCCCGTAAGGCATAGTCCCATTCCGTTCCCCTAAAACAGTATAAATCCAGACTCTAGCTCTCTAGATTCTAGGTCATTGCTACCTTGCTGCCAACTCCTTTGAGAAAAGTTCCCGGCCAATCGGGACCACCCTTTCGTAGGATGAACCTAGGGTCACATCCACTGCACTTTCCTAAGGTTGCTTTAGTTATCTAATGACCTACCACATTTAGTTTGACAAGCAAAAACAGCTTCCTTAATTAACCAATTAAACACTAGTTCCTTCACGTAACTTAGGCACTGACACAAAAAAACAATGTTAAACAAGTTCCTTTTCAACATTTGATCTTTATTTATCAATCTTTGGAATACATCAAATAATTTATACAAAGGCTATTCCAGCAATCCTCAGGGATTGCTATTCCAAGTTCCGTCCGTTGACTAATATGTGAGCCTCAAGATCCCATCTCAAGTCATGTCAGCCTCTTGTGCAGGATCCGGAGGCAAAGGATTTATGGCCAGAGCCTCCCCTGGCACCCAAGTGTCCTCTTGCTCCAAGTAGCACCCACGGAGAGACCTCTCACGGTGCGTTCGGTCCACGTACCCAGCGTAGCTAACAACCCCCTTGGATAGGGTTAGGCAAACAGTCCGAGGTAACTGATATACTGCCTCTCCCTCCAGAATTTTAACCTGAAGCATTAGTTACTTTTCTGGCATTAATTCCTTGAGCAAAGAAGTACAAACAATGCTCCTAAGTGTACAATCACGAGAAATCCAGTGGTCCTTTGTACGGCCAACTGCTAAGGTGTGAATCCTTCTCTCCGAATACATCCAGCATTCGATCCGGGATCAATCGTCACTTGGCAAGGTCCCAAGGGTTTCGTAAGCTAAGTTGCTTGTTTACCCTTTTTCCGTGGGTTAGGGTTTATACCCTTTTGACCCAAATTGTTTCCACCTTAGGTTTCCTTAAATTATATACAATAAATCTTGGGCAACCTCGTCGCCCTAACTTGGATGGTCAACTGCTTCCCTGGAAATTTTGTAACTCCCCTAACTTGGCAAGTCAGCCCAAGGAAGGGTGATGTAGTAGGATGACTACTCTTCCTCTAGAAAATTTGACTTGTACTTAGAACTCGCAAAACTTGTTCTAAGGAGTGGCAATACTATTTTCTGATTTAAGCACAAAACTATGCGACGTTGCAACTTGTTCCATGAGATAGGTGTCAGCACCTAACTTGTGGGATTATTTCCCCCATCCCACGATATTCCTTGGTCCAGAATACCTTTGGTCAAGATGTGGGGTTTGGGAGTCCTCTTGAACCAATCCAACCCCTAACCCTATTAGGCCGATAACGCTTTGGCGCTAGGGTTCCTAAATTCATACAAAAGACTAGTATTTGGTCAATTGATCCTTAGGGTGAGAACACTAGATCATTCCTCCACGACCGATCTAACAAACCTAACATTTTTGAGAATGTGGGTAGGATCTCTAGGATCGGAAATATTAGGTTGGCATCCTAAGTGCGATACTAGGCGGAATTTTTAACATAACGTAACCTTACCTAGCACTTTGAGGTGATTGTCATATTCAATCTAATCGTACCTTTATGATTTTCATGTAAGCTACTCAACTATATGCACATTACTTGGTTGATCCAACCAACCAATGAGTAAAGATGATATTCACTTTAAAAATGCAAATACTTTATTTTAAATTAGCAAGTACTTTTCCCTAAAAGATGTAAGTAATTGCAAGATGTATGTGATGTATCATTCCATGTAAATATGAAATTTCAAGACCATAGACATTTTCCTTCTATACAGCTTTAAGATCTACAATGATCTTTCTTTGCCTAAACGGTGTTAGTTGACATTCAGAACTACTTCTTGTAAATCCCACATATATGCATCAAATTCAAGGCTTTAGTCTTTTAATAAAAATGCATCCTTTCCCAATTTCGAACTTTGATAAAAAATCTTCTATGCATGGATGCATCATTCTTGAGATGCCAATGAATACATGGTTGATTTAATACTTCTTCTACCGCTTATCGCAACCTAAATTGTAACTAACGTTGCATGCAAATTGCATAATATCAAGTTCAAAAATCTTTTCCTTTGGGAGATGCACAATTATACATCATACGTTTAAAATTGAAGCTACCCTTGACCATGGAAGTGCAAGCAATTGCAAATACATGACATGCAACTAACTTGTAGATCGAATGAGTAAATAAATTTCCCAATGTATTTAAACATGCCTACGAGAATTCAACACATGCTTCATGCATCCTTTTCATGCGAGACTATTATCGGAACCTGGGCATTAAGAATAGGGGCATTTTTCACTTGCATACGTGGGTTGGAAGCTTCCGCGTGTGCTCCTCTCACCTTTTGCTTAGGAGCCATTAGCACAGTGGACTTGGATTCCGCTAACTCTCCTTGCCCTTTTTTCGATTTCCAAAACTGCCTTCTAGGCCAAGATTTCTCCCCCTCGTGCAGAAATTGGGCCTCCCAAGACCAATTTTAAAAACTGGGGAAGGCACGGGTGAATAAGTCCTATGGAAGCCTTATTACAAGCTTCCAACAGAAGCTTCTAGCTTGTGTAACAGGGATGACGTGGAGGTGGGGAGATGATTGGGAGGATGATGACGATGATGATGAAGAAGAAGATGATGATGGTAATGATGATGAAGATGATGGTGATGATGACGATAGGGGCGATACAACAGCGTGGCGATGGCAGTAGCTCTTAGGCAGTGGGCAGTAGCTTCACGATAGGATCCTCCTCTCCCCCCCTCAAGCTTGGGGGGGCGGGAGGGGTCATATATAGTGTGGAAGGGGGGGGTAGCCACACAAGTGGCAGGCAGCATGTTCCCCTCCCCATGCTCCTCCCTACTCCAAACAAACTCCCTCTCCCCGCCATGCAATGGCTGAAGGGGAGGGGGTTTAATTAAAAAAATTTGCAATAAATTCATTATCTCTTTTCCCCCTTGAAGGGGTGTTCCCGCATGGGCTACGGTTTTTAGCCATGGCTTCCTATACACGATGCGAGGCTGGTATTTGTTGATGCATGAGGAGGGAGCACTTAGCCCAAAGTTTTTTTGTTGCTGAAGATCACTTGAAATTGCTCTTGCGTGAGATGTGCGGGGTCTAGGGTTGTTAATATTTCGTGCGGAAATATTACATAGTGAGGGTCTACAAATGGGTAAGCAAATATACAACTCAATCTTAAGGTTAGGGATTTAAATACGCATGGACATAGGTAATGTTCTAGTTGACATGTATGCAAAAAGGATGTACTCAACACAAGCAACTTCATTTGGATTTTGGGCTTTTTGGTTTCTTGTTTGATTCCATTGTCGACAAAGGATACGTATGTCAAGTGTTCTAGCCTATAAGAAGCACATGAAGTGTTTGATAAGGTGCTGAGTTTGAACTGCAAATGGAATGCGTAATTGGTCTATTGGTGCTAATGAAAAAGTGATTACAATACTTCTTCTTGAAGCTTTAGGCCAATATAAAGTTTCATCTACAAGTTCATGACTTGAAGAAGCTTTCAAAACTAAGCATGAGCATGCCAAATCATCAAGAAAATCATCAAGGCTCTTATCACTATGAATGGAACTAGTACAAGGGTGATTTTTGCAACTGCTTGATTATGAAGAGATGTGAAGAGAGAGAGAGATAGAGACAAAGCATAAAGGGTTAGATAGGACTTGGGAAGAAGGAATGATTCTGATGCTAGGATGCATATTCCACAATGGAATTTGTGAGGTTTTTATTTCATAGTCGATTCCATGAGTTTTTTATTTCATAGTGGATTCAGTGAGGTTTCTTGATGGATTCCGTAAAACTATATTCATTTGCTGGGGCTCGTACACAAGGTGGATTCCTTGTGCGACAAGTTGATGGGGATGTATGTTTTTTTTGGGCATTAGGTTAATTTAATGTGCACATGGGTGATTCCGCAAAATACATATTAAATTAATGGAAGTTTATGAGTTTAGAGTGCACTCAAAATAAATAAAGGTGTAGGAAAAAGTTCCAACCTATTTAATTATTTTGTAGTTGAAGATTGCTAGATATCCACTTTTGTGGATAGTGGGTGATTCCACAAAATACATATTAAATTAATGGACGTTTATGAGTTTAGAGTATACTTGAACTAAATTAAGGTTAGGATAGAGTTCCAACCTATTTAATTATTTTGTAGCTGAAGACTTATTATTTTGTAACAATTGTGAATGCTTTAATTGATGTGTAGAGTAGGTAGTGGTGGCATTGGGAAGCACCGGGTGATGGCATGAATTCAAAATACCTAGAAGAATTATTATTTTTGATAGTAGGTGTGTGCCTTATCACTAAAGGTGTGATGCCAATATTTATTCAGGTGCGCTTATTTATTAAAGCGCTTGACAAACATTTATTATTTTGTATGTGCGTAGGCGCTCGGTTAAATATTCGGTTGAGCGAGAGCTCCCACATTTTGGTTCCGATTCTAGGACCAACGGATTTAAGCCTTGAGCGCTTGTGCACTTCGAATCGAGCATTGAATTAGGGTTTTTCCCAAACCAGTGCTTGAGGTAGATAGGTAGGAAGTGAGGGAGTTTGAAGAGGAATTCAATCTCCTTAGGAAGTAGGTTTTTGGTTTTTGAGATTTGGATGAGTATGTTGGAGTAGTGTAGGTGATTTCTTTGCGATTTGTATGCATTAGGGTAGGAAAAAACAAAGGAAAAAAAAAGAAAAATTAGCATTGGGATTTCTGATGTCAGAACAGGGCAAGAGGGTTTGATTTGTTTGCCAATTTGCATTTTGGAGTTTATTGGCTATTCCAGGTATATACAACTCTTCCCCTCCATCCATAGCTTTGATCTGGAGGTGTGTGCAATAGGCCATGACCTGAATCGTGTAATTCGAGTGATTTATCATTGCGGCGGCCAAAATCGCGCTGCGTTCGGTCCGTGCGAGTGACAGCAATTCTGGGTTGAGTCCCAGAATCGGCCCTCAGCCCACCTAACTCGGACCACTTGACTCGGACACTCATCACTTGGCCCGTCCGAGTCAACCATTCAGACCAACTTGATTCGGCCCTCGGCCCTGCTGACTCGGCCCAATCCCACTCACACAAGCAGACATTCGGCTTGGTTGCATCCATCACTCGGCCCTCGGCCCACTTGACTCAACCCTCGGCCCAATTGACTTGGACACTCATTGCTCGAACCGTCCAAGTCAACCATTCGGACCAACTCTGCATTCGGCCCACCTAACTCTCAACCCTCAACCGGTCGGCCATTGGCCCTTGGAAAACATCATTTGGACTGTCTAAATTTGACATTCGGACTAGTTGCATTCGGCCCTTCTCATTTAGTCCTCGGCCATTTAGACGGGCTGAATCGGGCATTCGGCCCCTGCAATTCGAACTTGTTGGGCCGAATTTGCATTTTTTCAAATTTTGACATATGGACCCTGAAACTGACCGAGAGACCATATAGAGCCGAAACCACACCATAGATCTATCAATAGGTTGAAATCTAGAGCAAGTAGTTCAAAACTTGGCTATAAACGGTCCTTCAAATCACGCATGGCATTTACTGTAACTGCCTTGCGAGCCGAGGGGACTACCTCCCTTGGACCCTCGCAAATGGGTCTCAACCCCCTCAACACCTCCCTCAAGTAGGTTGGAGAGAAAACACGTGTTGTGACAGGTCCTCCAAATTAGGTCCTAGTGTAGTCATGGCTCTACAGAAGCATGGATTCTCACCTGCAAAAGAGCAAGCAAAAGCCCATACCCAAATAGAGACAAATAGAGACCCTTGAACCTCAATAGGCCAATCTAGCCTACAAGGGAAAAAAGGCCATACCACAAAAATATGTCTAGATTGCATCCGGACTGCATCCAGTCAAAGCAAAAAGCAACAACCTCAAGCTACAACTGCGAGGATGACTAGATATGACAATCTTGACGATAGATGCACCTTGAATAGCACTGTACAGACGATCCAAGACATCAGTGGAGAATCCACATCTGGTCGTGCAGTTGGGGACTCAAGGGCATTTGTCAGAAGGCTTAAATTTATAAGCCAATACCTGGAAGATGAAAACATAGTACCACTTGCTTATCTTAGGGTCAAACTAATGGCAAAAAGTGTAACGTTTCCACCTGTTCCCTTTCAAGACACGTCTTTAGCAGCCCATCGGGAAGAGACTCTAGAAGGCTCCGCCGAGCACTCCCATGGAATGTTATGGGGTTTGCAATCTAGAACTTCCCAATTCTTCCACATAGCGAAAGTAATCCGGCCGTTCCCACTTAGGACCGACCTAAATCAGGGTTTCCCCTAATGGTCATTTTCCTAAACGGCAACTAGCATCGAATCCCAAACGAACTACTTTACATAGAAATGCCATGGCCAAAGCAGATTCATGCTGCACTTCGTTCAAGGAGAATGGGAAACGAGAGAGATGCAAGGATTGACCTCTCTATCCATAAGGCATAGTCCCATTCCATTCCCTTAAAACAACATAAATCGGGATTTTTGTTGTTACCCAAACTCTAGGTCAGCGCCCTTGCTGTTCATTTCCTTTGAGAAGAGCTCTTTGCTGTCCATTACGATTTAGAAAAGTTCCCAACCAACCGGGACCACCCATTTGTAGGATGGACCCATGGCCACATCCACTGCACTTTCCTCAAGGTTGCTTTAGTTGCCTAATTACCTACCACATTTAGTTGGACATGCATCAAGCAACTTCCTTAATTAGCCTGTTAGACACTAGTTCCTTCACGTAATCTTAGCACTTGACAAATACAAACAATGTCAAACCAGTTCCTTTTCAACAAGTTATCATATTTATCTTTGGAATACATTCATAAAGTCCAGCCCACAGGCTTATCCATAATCCTCCTGAAGGCTATCCATAATCTGCCCGAAGGCTATCGAGCAATCCACAGGGATTACTAATCCAAGATTCTGCCTGTAGACTAGTATGCGGGCCTCGAGATCCAATCCTGAGTCACGTTGGCCTCTTCTGTAAGGCCCGAAAGGCAAGGGATTTATGGCTAGAGCCCCCCTGGCACCCAAGTGTCCTCCTGCTCCAAGTAGCACTCAATGGAGAGACCTCATGCGGTGGGTTCCGTCCACGTTCCCGGTGCAGCTATGAACCCCCTTGGTTAGGGTTAGGTAGACAGTCGGGGGTAACTGAAGCTGCCTCTCCCTTCAGGCCTTCAACCTGAAGCATTAAATATATTTCCATCCTTTAGTTCCTTGAGCAAAGAATGCAAAAAGTGCTTTCTCAACTGTTACAAGCACAATCAATTCCAATGGTCATTTATTTGGCCAATTGCTAAGAAGTGAATCCTTCTCTCCGAATGCACCCAGCATTCGATCCAGGATAAATTGCAACATGGCAAGATCCCCAAGGGTTTGTCTGTTCTCCATTTTGTTCTTAGGTTAGGGCCGTACCCTATTAACCCAACTTAACCAATACCTTATGTTAACAATAAATCTTGGCGACCATGTCGCTCCAAATTGATGACTCATCCTTTGCTTCCAAGCAAATACCTAATTCCCTTATCTTGGCAATTTTTCCCGAAGAAAGGTGCTATAGTAGGACGGCTACTCATCCTCTTGCAAGTTAAACTTGTGTAAGAATTTGCCAATCTCATTCCAAGGAATTGGCAACTCTCTTGTGATCATGCGATGTTGCAACTTGTTGCACAAGTGTCGCATCTATTCCAAGGGATCGTTTCGCCCATTGAACGGCATTTTTTGGTCAGGGAATTATGATTAGATGAGAAACTGGGTTTAGGGTGTCTTCTTCTTTCCCAATCCCAATCCTAACTGCACTAGGCCGACCTAGGGATTCCAAACTCAAACTGAGTTTTAACATTTGATCCTTAGGGTAAAAACCCTAGATTGTCTCTTGCAAGGGCGTCCAATTTTCCCTACATTCCATGAATGTGGGCAAGACCTTTGGGTATGAGGGTTTCAACTTGGCAACAAGTGCAAAACTAAGCCGAGTCTTTATCGTGCTAGAACCTAGTTAGCACTTGGGTTATTTATTGTATCGATTGAACCATGCTATGCAAATTCCTTGCGGTTTAGTAGATCCACTTTACTTGTCTTGCAACAAGGATGAACCATTCCTAGATATGTTAACTTGATCTAAAGGGGAAAAGTAGTTGCATTACGTCACAACTCACGTAAGCACGCAATTCATTTCCTTTATGTATGACTAGATTCACAATCCCTAAATTTTCTTGTTAAGACCAAAGCACATGTTAAATTACGGCATAATTTCCATTGATCCTACTAGGACTTGCATTCACAAATCATGCCACGAAGCTTTAAAGATTTTATGATTAATTGAACCATGCAACCTTTCCCTAACTACATCTCATGATGAATGAAATTCTTCGTACGATGAATGTGCATTATGAAATCTTTCCTAACTACTACGTAGTTAAATGAGATTCATGCCAATTTAAGCTAGAGTTAACCTATTTCATGCAACCCTTAGAATATTTTCCATGCTTTTCTATTTCCTACGGTTGATCACGACTTCCTTAATGAATCATCATAAAGGAGATCTGTCTAAAAATGTAACATGTGATTTAATATTTCCATGCCTAATCAAAGGCTTACTTTAATAATTTCAACCTTGTAAAGATAGGCAATAGGCGTTCTAGACTCGTCACTTTGCAATGCACAAAAGGCAACTTGCTAATAAGGTCCTAAAATGCATAGACACCTTATGTTTTCTTCGTTCATTCCATTGAAAGTACCAATGATCAATCTTCATATCGTGAGTTACTTCTAGCAAATTTCAAATAGCCAATTTATTTCAATCACATTTAGCTAGGTGGGTTTGACAAGCATAAGTGCATCCTAATCCATGAAATAACCATGGATAATTTCAATACTTCTACGTGAAATCAAAAATAGGAAGAAAAACCTAGACTTGTGGGCTCGGTGAAATATCCACATGAATACTAGGAGATGAACCTCTTGCACGCGCACCTTGTGAGTTTTTAGGGGCCATCGTAGATGTGATTTCAGCTTCTCGTATGCCTTCGCAGTCTACGAATTACTCACCTTGGTATGTAGCCTTAAAATCTTTGCTCTTCTCCCTCGTACGCGAAGATCCCCTTTGAAGTACGGATCCTTGAAAGAGGTACCGGCTTGTGGGATTTGCCTTATGGAAGGCCTTAGGGTTTAGAGCTTGGGCCTTCTTTTTTTCAGAAAAAGAGGGGGTTCACGAAAGGGTTTTTGTAAACGGGCCTTGCGGAAATGGAGGCTTGAGAGTTCTTCCTCTTCTTTCCTAAAATCCCGAGCCTAGGACCAGCCTTATGGGGGATTAGTGGGAAGGGGGCTTTATAAGCTCCCTCTTCTTCTCTTAAAATCTTGAGGCTAGGGATGGGCTTGTGGGTGATTGGTGGGAAGGGGCTTTATAGGCTTTCTCTTCTTCTCTTCAAATCGCGAGGCTAGGGATGGGCTTGTGGCTGATTGATGGGAAGGGAGCTTAGGAAGGTCCCCTTAGAAGCTTTCTAAAGAAGTTTCTATGAAGCTTCTAAGGCGTGCAACTCCGATGTGGAAAGAGGGAGGGGTAGTAACGTCGAGTGGGGGGGAGAATTGCTTGTAAGGGAATTGGCGGCGCTGGGCAATGAACTCAACAACAATAGCAGCGGCGTTTGCAAAGGGGCGGCGTACTCAATCGCAGCGGCAGCTCCCTCTCCTCCTCAATGGTGTAGCACCCAACCTTTAGCACAACGACCACCTCCTAATTTTCCCCTTTCCTCCCCACTAGGGGATTTATATAGTCCAAGGGGGAGAGGGCACCTCCCCCCATGTGGCCCTTGCATGAAATCTCCCCCCTCCTCATGCAGCCCCTATTAGCCCATCTCCCCACACTCCCTCCCCTCCAGCCGTGCATCGGCTAGGGGAGAAGGGATAATAAAAGAAATTTGAAATTAACTGCACAATATTCTCTTAACCTCCTCCAAAGAGGATGTCTCCCTGCGGCTATGCAGGTTTGAGTCCCCGGCTTGCTTTTCCAAGATGGAGTTCTCAATTTCTCGCGTGCGGTTATAGATTAACTGCCGGCATTGAAGATAACCTTTGCACGAGTTTACGGTGTGCGAGAGGTCGGTTTAGTATTTTTTTTTCAAACGGAAATATTACATTCTCTCCCCCTTGGAATAATCGATATATCCTCATCTCAAGAGGAACTCGGGGTATTGTTGTTTGAGAGCACTTTCATTTATCCAAGTGGCATCCTCCTCGGGATAATGTTTCCACTGGATGAGGCATTCTCTCAAGGTTCTAGATCTCAGTTGTCTCTCCCTAACATCTAAAATCCTGTCAGGCCGTAGCTCAAGGACTCCTTGGCTAGGCATTACAACTTGTTGGTCATCAAGTACATGGCTAGAATTAGGTACATACTTCTTTAGTAGGCTGATATGAAATACATTATAACCTTTAGGTTCTCAGGGAGTCGCAGTCTATAAGCATTGGGTCCTAGGCACTTGAGGATCTTGTATGGTCCACAATACCTTGGACTTAGCTTCTTGCCATCTCCTAAGGATAGGAAACTCTTCTTTGGCCGTACGCGAATGAAGACCATATCTCCTTCCTTGAAGGTTCTATCTTGACGCTTCAAATCTGCATATGCCTTCTGTCTATCCTTTGCAGCTTGGATGTCCTGTCTAATTGACTTCATTTGGTCATCCATCTCTTCCAGCATTTTCTCTGAAGCTTCAACCCTCAAGGTTGGATCTGAGAAGTCATCTGAATGCTTTGTTGGTAAGAAGCATTGTAGGCAAATTCAACCAAAGGCAAATATTGAATCCACCTTTTTGGTTCGCAGCAACAGTGTGCCCTTAGCATATCCTCGATGACTTGATTGACTCGCTTCATTTGACCATCAGTTTGGGGATGGTAGGTTGTACTAAAATAGAGTTGAGTCCCAATAGCTTCAAATATAGCTCTCCAGAAGTGTGATGTGAAGAGAGAATCATGATCACTAGTGATTCTTTTGGGAAACCCATGTAGCTTGAATATCTCCTTGATAAACAACCTTGTAATGTCTTAGGCTTTATAATTTGTCTTAACTGGAATAAGGTGTGCAACCTTAGTAAGCATGTCAACCACAACCATGATGGAGTTGTATCCTCCCTGAACTTGGGGTACGCCAACAACAAAGTCCATATTGATGAATTCCCATTTCATTTAGGGAATGTCAAGTGGTTGCAACTTTCTTGGCATTTTGATATGTTTAGCCTTAATACGTTGACAAGCAAACACTTGGTGACATATTTGAGAATGTCACCTTTAAGCCTCTCCCAATAGTAGCTCTTCCTAACTGCATTGAGAGTCTTGGTATAGCCAGGATGTCCTGAGAAAGGGGAATCATGAGCTTTCCAAAGTATCTTCTTCTTGAGTGACTAGCTTGTTGGTATACATGATCTCATTCTATAGTAGATAAGTCCACTATTAATAGAGAATTCATGATATTTAGCCTGTAGCTTCTGGTCCCAATCTTTGATAGGGATCTCCCTTAGCATCTTTTGATAGGCTGGATCATGGCATGCTTCTTCCCTAGCTAGCTCAAGTATTGGGTTGTTTGGCATGGATACCTTTGTGGCTAGTGATCTAGCTGATGATGGATTTTGCAAAATTAGATAATTAAGGAATGCCTTGCGATACTGAGTGCATCGGCAACTACATTCTCCTTTCCAGGTCCGTATTTGATTTCAAAATCATACTCCTCCAGCACTTCAATCCATCGACGTTGCCTCATGTTGAGCTCATTTAGGGTAAAGATCCACTTGAGACTTTTATGATCTGTCACTAGAGTAAACTTGTTACCCAACAGGTAGTGTCTCCAAAGCTTTAGAGCATGGATGACAGCTAACAATTCTAGATCATGGGTAGCATAGTTTTTCTCATGGCTCTTCAGTTTCCTTGAAGAGTATGCTACAGGATGACCTTCTTGCTACATGAGCACACATCCTAAGGCATGTGTGCTAGCATCAGTTACTACTTCGAACTCCTTATACTGAGGTCTGAAAGTTTCAGGATAGGTGTTGATACCAAACTTTGCTTTAATCTATCAAAGCTAGATTGTTCAGCGGTTGACCATGCAATGGATGTTTGCTTCTTCAGTAAAACCATCAGAGGTGCTGTAATCAAAGCATAGTTTTTTATGAAGACCCTATACAATCTTGTCAATCCAAGAAAACTGCATATTTCTTTGATAGTTGTTGGTATTGGCCATTCTAGAACATCTCTGACTTTGGTCGGATCCACTGAGATTCCTTTCGCTGATACGATGAATCCTTGATATTCAATCTGACGTTTGAAGAATGCACACTTCTTCATCTTAGCATAGAGCTTGTGTGCTCTCATTGTCTCAAGGACAATCCGAAGCTGGGGTTCATGATCTTCTTCCTGTTTAGAATAGACTAAGGTTTCATCGAAGAAGATGATACAAAGTCATCAAGATATGGCCTAAAGATATCCTGCATTAACCTATTGAAGGTGGCAGGTGCATTCATAAGCCCGAATGACATAACTAGGAACTCAAAGTGTCCATATCTTGTGTTGAAGGCCGTCTTTGGGATATCTTCTTCCTTGATCCTTATCTAATAGTATCCAGACCTGAGATCAATCTTGGAGAAGATCTTTGCACCCTGAAGACGATCAAGAAGTTCATCTATTCTAGGGATAGAGTACTTGTTCTTAATAGTTGATTGATTCAACCCTCTGTAATCAATACACAGTAGAAGTGTTCCATCTTTCTTCTTCTAGAATAGCACTGGAGCTCCCCATGGTGAACGACTAGGATGGATGTAGCCCTATAAGTCTAATAGTTGCTTGAGTTGCTCCTTTAGCTCAATTGCTTTCGAGATGGACATCCTATAAGGCCTCTTTGCAATTGGCGTAGCTCCTGGCACTAGCTTGATCTCATGATCCACTTCTCTTTGAGGCAAAAATTCTGTCAGCTCTTCAGGAAATACATCCACGTACTCCTTTAGCCATGAAGGTCCTTACTAGACTCCTGCTTCTGATCTAGCTTATTAAGCTTAATCAAGTAGATAGGTAGGCCCTTTCTAACTCCCTTTATGATCCGAGATGCTTTAGCCAATTGAATTTTTGGCTTTCCATCCTCTCCTGGAGTTGTGACCAATTCCCCTTCAGAGTTTCGAAAGGAAACTTGGCCCTTTCCACAATGAATGTGGCATCCTTAGGTTTAAGCCAATCCATTCCGAGTAAACACTCATGGATACCTAGGTTCATGACCCTCAATTTGACCGAAGTCGACTTTCCTCCTAGAAAGAATTCCACCTTAGTAGTTTGCCTTGCACAAGTGACCTCATGACCATTTGCTAATTCCACAAGCAAGGTAGGTGCTTCTACTGTGGCTATTCCTAATCTTCTTGCATAAGCTGGTGATATAAAGGAATGTGTACTGCCACAATCAATCAAGGTTTTGAAACCTTTACCTTGATAGTTTGATGGCGTCTGAATCACCGAAAACTGGCGATTCGGGCCTTTCTTGTGAAGGGCAACATGGACTGTTGCCCTTTCAAACTCTGCCTCGGATCTTCTTCTTCGCACATTTTCATATTGGCAACACAGGCGGTTCTTCCTCTGCCTTAAGTGGAGGCTCCTTGGCCACAGGCAATTCCTTGGAAAGGAGCTTAACGATGTCCTCCGCCCAGCTTGGGACATTGCCTTTTGAAATGACCGGGCTCGTTGCAGTGGAAAAAACAGAGTTTTCGGCCATTTCTTTGGATAGGGACAAAGTTATTGACATTATTCGTCCTTGCTTTCTTTCTTTGTCCCCAGTTTTGACCTTGAACTCTCTTCCCTTGGGGCCTATATGCTCCTTTGTTCTGATCATTACAAGACCAAGTCTTGTTACTTCTTGGCCTAGCCTGCACCTCCTAAATTTTGGGCGTAGCTCGAATGAGTACGTCTTATAGATCTATTGCGTGCATAGATTCGAGGAGGGTATTCAGTGGTGGGTTTAAATCGACACAAAATTTTGACACTTGCTGTGTCATATCCATCTATGGCGCATATTTCAGAAGTGAGAAAACTTTGAGTAGTATGCATCAAGAGTCAGATCCAGCTGTTTCAATTCATAGAACTCATTCATTTTCTGCGTGTGGTACGCAGGTGGTAAGTATATTCCTTGCACAGATTTCTTCAACTTTTCCTAGGTAATGGATCCTTCTAAGATCCCTTGATCTCTGCACCATTGCTTCCACCAAATCCTGGCTTTGCCGGTGAGCTTCAGCTTGGCGAGCATAGCCTGGTTGGTAGGTGCAGTACCGGCCGCTTCAAAGTAATCTTCCATGGACTCTATCCAAATCTCAGCATCTGCTTAGACAGTCCTACCTTTCCCGTCAAATTCTGGTGGCTTGATCTGCTTGAGAAGAAACTTCTTCTCCTGAATCACAACCGTACTTGACGTTGGGGATGGACTGGAACCTGACTTACGGTTGTGCCTGGATAGAGGACTTTTAATATTACAACTCACTAATTGTTATGGTTATATTTCATATCCAATTCATCTTTCAGTCGAGAAACCAAGCCACTTAAGTTTTTATCAATTCTCATAGACAAGACAACATTGATAAAAAGAAGTCTCATTTCATTTATATGGGCATAACCCTTTCCGAGTACAATATTTCATGGGATGATAGAGCAACTGTTACATTAGTTCGGGGAGAATAATGTTGTGTTACATTTAGCTATGGGAACTCAATAATAGTATGGTTTGGGGTCATGGATCTTCAAGAATTGATAAGTCATCGGAAGATTAGGGTATCCTTTACTTTGGTACCCATTCTTCTCATAGCGCCCCAACAACTTGATCCTGTCGGCGGGGATTATGCAGGTCACTTCTTCATATACATATGAGTTCAGCTCGACCCTCCGACCTTCGACATGTAAAGTTGTGTTTACGTGAGCCTCAACAAAAATGAATAGCTTCACGATCTTCAGGTCCTCCAACCACTTGATCCTCTTTAGGTTGGTTCGAAGGTACGCAAACCGATGGGCAGCTATGTAGTAGATTCCTGAGTCACCTATCCACCTCCGTTCCATGTAGAAAGACAATGGATTATAAATACGGTCTAGGATGTTCATCATATTGATCCTTTGTAAATAATTTGAGGAATGCATCGCGATCATAAACAAGACTCAGAACACTAAGAACCTGTTCCATGCTTCATTATTCTACACGACAGCATCGAAAGTAAGGAAATATTCTTAATAGCAACATTTTCTTTACTGCTTCTTATTAAGATTTCCTATTTTAAAAAACCCTTCGTTGGTTCGCTTTGATACCAACTATAACGTGTCCACCTGTTCCCTTTCAGGACACGTCTTTAGCAGCCCATCGGGAAGAGAGTCTAGAAGGCTCTGCCTGGCACACCCATGGAATGTTACGGGGTTTGCAATCTAGGACTTCCTGAGTCTGCCACGTAGCGGAAGTAATCCGGCCGTTCGCACTTAGGACCGACCTGAATCAGGGTTTTTCCTAATGGTCATTTTCCTAAACGGCAACTAGCATCGAACCCCAAGAAAACTATTTTACGCAGAAACGCCAGGGCCAAAGCAGATTCATGTTGCACTTGGTTCAAGGAGAATGGGAAATGAGAGAGATGCAACGCTTGACCTCTCTGCCCATAAGGCATAGTTCCATTATGTTCCCCTAAAACAACATAAATCAAAATTTTTGTTGTTACCTAAACTCTAGGTCAGCGCACTTGCTCTTCATTTCCTTTGAGAAGAGCTCCTTGCTATCCATTACGATTGAGAAAAGTTCCCGGCCAACCGGGACCACCCATCTGTAGGACGGACCCACGGCCACATCCACCACACTTTCCTCAAGGTTGCTTTAGTTGCCTAATTTCCTAGTTGGACATGCATCAAGAAACTTCCTTAATTAGCCCGTTAGACACTGGTTTCTTCACGTAATCTTAGCACTTGACAAAGAAAAAAAATATCAAACAAGTTTTTTTTCAACAAGTTATCATATTTATCTTTGGAATACATTCATAAAGTCCAGCCCATAGGCTTATCCATAATCCGGAGGAAGGCTATCCATAATCCATCCGAAGGCTATCCAACAATCCACAAGGATTACTAATCCAAGATTCTGCCCATAGACTAGTATGCGGGCCTCAAGATCCAATCCCGAGTCACCTTGGCCTCTTCTGTAGGGCCTGGAAGGCAAGGGATTAACGGCCAGAGCCCCCCTGGCACCCAAGCGTCCTCCTGCTCTCCAAGTAGCACTAAACGGAGAGACCTCACGTGGTGGTTTCGGTCCACGTTCTCGGCACAGCTATCAACCCCCTTGGTTAGGGTCAGGCAGACAGAAGGGGATAACTGAAGCTGCCTCTCCCTTTAGGCCTTCAACCTGAAGCATTAAATATCTTTCCATCCTTTAGTTCCTTGAGCAAACAATGCAAATAGTGCTTTCTCAACTGTTACAAGCACAATCGATTCCAGTGGTCGTTTATTTGGCCAACTGCTAAAGGAGTGAATCCTTCTCTCCGAATGCACCCAACATTCGATCCAAGATAAATTGTGACTTGGCAAGATCCCCAAGGGTTTTTCTATTCTCCCTTTTTCCTTGGGTTAGGCCCATACCCTATTAACCCAACCTAGCCAATACCTTATATTAACAATAAATCGTGGTGACCATGTCGCTCCAAATTGATGACTGATCCTTTTCTTCCAAGCAAATACCTAATTCCCTTATCTTGGCAATTTTTTCCCAAGAAAGGTGCTGTAGCAAGATGGCTACTCATCCTCTTGCAAGTTAAACTTGCACAAGAATCTGCCAATCTCATTCCAAGGAATTGGCAACTCTCTTGTGATCAAACCACAAGATCATGCGACGTTGCAACTTGTTGCACAAGTGTCGCATCTATTGCAAGGGATCATTTTGCCCATTGATCGACGTTTTCTGGTCATGGAATTATGGTTAGATGAGAAACGGGGTTTAGGGTGTCTTCTTCTTTCCCAATCCCAATCCTATTTGCACTAGGCCGACAACGTGGACCTAGGGACTCCAAACTCAAACTGAGTTTTAACATTTGATCCTTAGGGTAAAAACTCTAGATCGTTTCTTGCAAGGGCGTCCAATTGTCCCTACATTCCATGAATGTGGGCAAGACCTTTGGGTATGAGGGTTTTGACTTGGCAATAAGTGCGAAACTAAGTCAAGTCTTTATCGTGCTAAAACCTAGTTAGCACTTGGGGTATTTATTGTATCGATTGAACCATCCTATGCAAATTCCTTGCGGTTTAGTAGATCCACTTTACTTGTCTTGCGACAAGGATGAACCATTCCTGGAGATGTTAACTTAATCTAAAAGAGAAAAACTAGTTGCATTACATCACAATTCACGTAAGCACGCGATTCATTTCCTTTACATATGACTAGATTCACAATCCCTAACTTTTCTTGTTAAGACCAAAGCACATGTTAAATTATTGCATAATTTCCATTGATCCTACTAGGACTTGCATTCACGAATCATGCCACTAAGCTTTTAAAATTTTATTCTTAATTGAACCATGAAACCTTTCCCTAACTACATCTCTTGATGAATGAAATTCTTCAAACGATGAATGTGCATTATGCAATCTTTCCTAACTACTACGTAGTTAAATGAGATTCATGCCAATTTAAGCTAGAGTTAACCTATTTCATGCAACCCTTAGAATCTTTTCCATGCTTTGCTATTTCCTACGGTTGATAACTACTTCCTTAATGAATCATCATAAAGGAGATCTGTCTAAAAATGCGACATGCGATTTAATCTTTCCATGCCTAATCAAAGGTGTACTTTAATAATTTCGACCTTGTAAAGATAGGCAATAGGTGTTCTAGACTCGTCACTTTGCAATGCACAAAAGGCAACTTGCTAATACTTAAAAACAAAATTCTCCACCAATACGTTAGCCGGAAACAAGGTAAACATAACAAGAAAAGCCATTGGCTTGAATAGCTCAATTGACGGTGCAGAGTTTGACAATATAAAAGAAGTTGGTTCTGCCACGAAAAATATGTTTTCTCGGTTCATTCCATTGAAAGTACCAATGACCAATCTTCATATCATGAGTTACTTCTAGTACGTTTCAAATAGACAATTTATTTCAATCGCATTTAGCTACGTGGATTTGACAAGCATAAGTGCATCCTAATCCATGAAATAACCATGCATAATTTCAATACTTCTACATGAAATGAAAAATAGGAAGAAAAACCATGACTTGTGGGCCCAGTGAAATATCCGCATGAATATTAGGAGATGAACCTCCTGCAGGCGCGCCTTGTGACTTTTTAGGGGTCATCACAGACGTGATTTCAGCTTCTGGTATGCCTTCGCGGTCTACGAATTACTCGCCTTGGTATGCAGCCTTAAAATCTTTGCCCGTATCCCTCGTACGCGAAGATCCCCTTTGAAGTACGAATCCTTAAAAGAGGTACCGGCTTACGGGATTTGGCTTATGGAAGGCCTTAGGGTTTGGAGCTTGGGCCTTCTTTTTTTCGAAAAAAGAGGGGGTTTGCGAAAGGGTTCTTGTGAATGGGCCTTGCGGAAATGGAGGCTTGAGAGTTCTTCCTCTTCTTCTCTTAAAATCCTCGGCCTTATGGGGGATTAGTGGGAAGGGGGCTTTATAAGCTCCCTCTTCTTCTCTTAAAATCCCAAGGCTAGGGATGGGCTTGTGGGTGATTGGTGGGAAGGGGCTTTATAGGCTTCCTCTTTTTCTCTTCAAATCCCGAGGCTAGGGATGGGCTTGAGGGTGATTGATGGGAAGGGGGCTTAGGAAAGCCCCCCTTAGAAGCTTCCTAAAGAAGCTTCTAAGGCGTGCAACTCCGACGTGAAAAGAGGGAGGGGTAGTAACGTCGAGTAGGGGGGAGAATTGCTTGTCAGGGAATCGGCGGCGCTGGGCGGCGGACTAAGCAACAGCAGCAGCGGCACTTGTAAAGGGGCAGAGTACTCAGCCGGCGGCTGCGTCTCCTCCTCAACGGCACAACACCCGACTTTCAGCACAGGGACCACCTCCTAATCTCCCCCTTTCCTTCCCACTAGGGGTTTATATAGTCTAGGGGGGAGAGGGGACCTCCCCCCACGTGGCCCTTTGCATGGCTCTCTCCCCCCCTCCTCATGCAGCCCCTACTTGTCCATCCCAACACACTCCCTCTCCTCCACCCGTGCATCGACTGGGGGAGAAGGGATAATTAAAAAAATTAAAATTAATTGCACAATTATCCTCTTAACCTCCTCCCAAGAGGATGTTTCCCCACGGCTATGCGGTTTTGAATCCCCGACCTTGCTTTTCCAAGATGGAGTTCTCAATT
Source organism: Lygodium microphyllum (assembly GCF_053477565.2). NCBI lineage: Eukaryota > Viridiplantae > Streptophyta > Polypodiopsida > Schizaeales > Lygodiaceae > Lygodium > Lygodium microphyllum. Next base: position 63,139,420 of record NC_141139.1, read on the forward strand.
TCTCACGTGCGGTTATAGATTAACTGCCGACACTGAAGATAACCTTTGCACGAGTTTACAGTGCGCGGGAGGTCGGTTTAGTAATATTTTTTAAATGGGAATATTACAAGAAGAGAGCATATTGTCGATGCTCTCATCGATGAAGGGGCAGATTTTAATATCTTGACCTATGAAGCATGGACCCTACTAGGCCAACCAGAGCTCACACCGACTAATGCAACTCTTAGTCCTTACAGGGGAGACCCACAAACACCCATAGGAAAGTGCAAAATCCTTGTAACTATTGAAACTAAAAGCTTGCATTTCCTATTACATGTTCCTCCAAATAGTGCTAGTTGTGGAAAGGAAACCCTCCTTTGATGACCCTTCAAAAGGGAAACCAAGTGTGAGGCTGATTATGTCGCATAGAGGATACACTTGACACTACCGGGTGTGAGGATAATCACAACCTTTAGTAAGGGTGACCTCATCAAACCTCGAGGGAAAGACAAGGAACATTCCAACATGCCAAGCAAGCCTAGTGATGAGAGTAAGGACTTGTTGAAAGAGTTGCTACAAGTGCATGTTGAATAGAGAGAACCAGTGGAGTGAAGTGAGGCTTGAAACAAGAAGGTCAGGAGACAATGCCAAGGGTAGGCTTTGGACTCACAAACATCATAGAAGACCACGAAAGAAGCCCAAACCTTAAAGACAAAGGCACCGACGGAGAGCTAGCACAACACCGTGATGGATATCCAAAGCGTCGCTATGTGTTCAAGGGGATTACGCATATAATCGATGGATTTGGGTACCAAAACCCCTTGCTAAACCACCTCTATCAGTTGTAGGCCAGATTGCATCAAAAGCAAAGAAGCACAGGAGGAAATCTAAGAGAAATTTGAGGTGTCAGGGCAAGAAACCAAACATGAGTATTAGAAAGGAAGAGCCTAGAATGCTTATAATAAGCAGATGTTATATGTAACCATTGAGTGTGCACAAAGACCACTAGTGCTCAAGGAGATTTTGACTTCCCAAGAGGATCATGAGCAGCACAGGCACAATGCTTCTCATAAGAAGGCTGATTGCTCAACAAAGCAAATGGCACAATCATCTAACAGCCGCAAGCAAATCTTTCAACCAATGCCAAGTCCACCCAAGAGTCCCAGATCTCCTATACCCTCTTTCCCTAAATGGACACACGAAGCACAATAGCAGCCATCAAGTGCAATTGCTCAATCCCAATCTCTATCCCCATCTAAGCTTCCAAATGTCTAAGAGGTGGGACATGACACCACCCGTAGCTCTCGGCCCAAGGATATGTCTGTGCAACCTAAGGTGACTAGATCAACTGATGCTCGATCTACACAAGTGAATGCTCAAAGGGTAACAAAAGACACGACCACTTTTGATCAGCCTAAGAACTTGACACCCCAATCCACCAATAGTAGCCAGTCCACTAAACTAGTTGCTACTACTTCCAATAAGGGATCATAGCAGTCACAACACTTGGCCGACAATGCCTCTTGCGGAACGTGTCCTTAGCCATTCATGTGTGGAGGAGGTGTCGCAACCAACATCCTTGACAACTCCAGTACTTCAAGAGCACCTAAAGCCTATGCTTGAGGAGCAAAACAGAGGGGAATTAGCTAAAGAGCTAGACTCTCCAAAAAGAGAGACAGGTGTACCCGCACAACCTAGCAAGGATGTTCAGCAGGCCATAGTTATGTCCCATGAGGGCACACTAGAGAAAGAGAATGTTGAGGCCCAACCAAGCACATCAACGACTGACCTAGTTCAAGGTCCCCAATCTTCCAAAGATACACCTAGATTGCCTAAGAAAGAGAAGAGAAAATAACAAAAAAAACAATGATAGCTGCAAGCGGTTGTAGACCCCACGAAGATTGAGATCAAGAGTGCCAAAAAGAGCTAAGGAATAAAGCATCTAGTCCACCCACGAATGAACTCACTGCCATATCTCCTAACAGTAGTGAAACCTCAGACACATCCATGTGCCTTGAAAAATCAAAGAAACCATTACCATCAATGGTTTCTTGCAACACTCAATCCATTGACAAACAGAACTCGCATTGACCAATCAAGAGTGGATCCAACGTTGTCACAACAAGGTGACAATACTATACCAGTCACATTCAAGGAGAACCATGACACAATAGGAGCAAGGCCTCAAGAGAAACATGGAAACCTCGAGAGCATAAGAAATCCTAGAATTGACCAATCTTGCTCATCTAGGCCTGAGCCCCCAGCTATAATAAAGCCTAGGGAAACTCCTAGAACCTTGCATGAAATAGCAACTGAGCAATCCCTCGTTGAACATAGAAGTGTCACAGAATGCTTAACTAAGTTGGATGCTAAACTCAAAGTATATGCATGTGTCTACGTCCTTGCGGACATGGGTGCATTCCCCAAGAAGCAACTTGGGGAATACTTACCATTTCCCCTATCCTGGGATGAGCAAGAACATCTTGACGAGCACTATGACAGGCTCCTGCATGAACGCATGCCACTCATTTCTTTGATGAGGAAGCCAATGCGCTACGCTTAATTGTGACATTCAATGATGTGCTCTACCAACCAAAACTCTTAGAGATAGAGCAACTAAAGTGACAATCAGAGAGTCCAAGTCAATTCGAAAAATATTGTTTTGAAAACCGCATTATGATGGACGAATTGGGAGCCCAGGTCTTAGAGGAGCGATTGGCCAAATGGCGGGCGGTCTCAAAGAGACCCAACCTATGTGGCGTCGATTTCCTTTCAAGTACTGACTGCCATTTGGGGTATGGACTTAGCTAGAACTGGCCAAGAGAACTCTCTGGCTAATAAGGTTCTCATTGAGGAGGAGTTACATGTTGCCAGTAGACTCGGACAAGGTACCATGCTACTCGACGTTGCAAAATATCTATTGTTATTGAGTAAGCAGCCATGAGTACTGGATGCGTGTGCCGCGCTCCACTGAGTTCATCACAACTAGTCCATGAAACTTAGCATAAGCCAAGATCTGATAATGGCTGGAATATGCCCCATAGCGCAGGCAGGACGAACATCATCACGAGGGCCGTCTCCAAGGGGTTCACTATAGATGTTGTATGGTATCATGTGAGTGTAAGGGAGGGGGGTTTTTGGAAGAGGACACTTAAGTGTATACATTACAGGTAGACCCCTCTTAATTTCCTATATTGAACTTAAATTTAAGGAGGGGATAGAGGGAAAAAAGAAGGCGGGGTGTGCATTTGATCAACTCTTTCCATAGATTGGTTTTTCGATGGCATACAAGAGACCTTGACAAGTAAGGTTAAAACCCTAAACCCTCACATAGTAGGGTTATTGAATTAATCATAGTGTGGGAGGGGGGAGTTAGCACTCTCCCATGGTTTTGGTAGACAGATTCAACTCCTCTTCTTCCAAAGAGAGCTTGGTGCCCGCTTGGTGTAGTCACTTTAAGTATAAAGGGGTTCAATTCCCCTACTCTCTCTCGTCATGTGGTAAGGGGGCATGGGCACTCAAAAAAATTGTGACACATACTTTGATGGTATCCAAGTGCCACTACATAAATTACTTTCTGGTATGACCATTTTGATACTTTTAATTGCGTAGGATAATTCCAACTTTTAAAAAGAAAGTTAGCATATGTTCTATTCAGACTTACATTTAAGAAAGGGGATACATAAAAATTCATACATGCATATATCTTATAAGCTTAAATAGGGGGATATATTAGTCTTAAGAGCTTCATAAATAGGGGTTTTTAAAAAAGTCCTTGCATGCAGGTGACATGCCTCCTTTACTATGAGTGAACCCCACGTGGGGCCGTCGCTCTACAACAAACACTGCATGCCTCACCTCATGGGACTCCTCCTCATATACGCTTAATAATATAGTATTTAATCCCTTTCATACACATAATTCTATTCTACCTCAAAGCCTAACCTTGGTTCACATTTTGTAGATTTCCCCACAGTAGCCATCATGGAGCACACAATGCAGCAGGCATGGAAGGAAGCTCTTCTTCGTAGAAAATAGCATAAGGCACAAGCGGCTCCACCAGAGCGATATGTGCCTATCCTTACGAGATACACACCAAAAAGAGGCCCTAAGCAACATCACCCCAGACACAGGCCAAAAAATTCCCAAGCCAGGAAAAGAAAGGCTCAAGGGAATGCATGGGGGGTGGCAACCTCGACTATGCAGCCCCTCACCAAACGCTCGGGCACCATGTGCTCAAAAGAGGAGAAGGGAGCTAGAAACAAGAGGGAAATTGATGAGTTATTTAAAAGCATTCTTGAAAGAGCTGCGGCTAAGGACTACACCGTATGGGTCCCGGCCGATATCTTCCCTCCCTATGTTGTATAAGCTGCTTGCCAAATGCCATTTTTTCATAATTTTTTGTCCTTAAATGGTTAAAGGGGCAAGCTCCACAACTGTACAAACGTCCCTTACCAACTACTAATACATGTCAAGTCTTTAATAAGCACCAATGATATGCATCACAGTCAGCACCATATGATTTGGATAAAGTAATATCTTTTTGTGTTGCATCTATTCATTATAATTGATACATGTGACTTGCATATACTCTCACGAAGTGTCAAGTGGATGTAGGATGACACAAGTCTTTGTACAAAAGTGTTCAATGCCCAAGTCACGGCAAGACCACTAACCTCACAAAGAGTCGTGATGAAGCCACACCGTCGAAAGCAAAAATCACCCTTACCGATCGCCCACGTCGCATGACCCAAAGCATGATTAGTGTGGCCACTCTCTCTTTTTGGATCAAACTCTACACCTAACACTCACGACAACTCTTACCTCAATTGTACTAACATCCCACGATACAAAGAGGTTTTGCAAAATCTCTAGTGTTTCTCCCCATCAACTATTCCTCTAGCAACAAGGCTAGGGCACAATCATCATTGTAATATCCAATTTTGTAGCCTTTGAATCTCGACATTTCCCAATCCAATTGAAAGGCTGATAGCCTCAACGTATTGCAATGGTTGTGATCATGTTATTCTTTTTTTTTTAAAAAGGGGGAAAGAAAAGAAAAGAAGAAAAAGAAAAGAAAAGAAAAAGAAAAAGAAAAAGAAAAGAAAAGAAAAGAAAGAAAGAAAGGAAAAAAAAGGCACTCACAATCACAGCACGACACCTAGGGGTCCTCAAATTCGGTACGACCAGTGACCTTGGTCGGTTGGCTCTGTCTCAAGTCCCCTAGCCCTCTACACATCCCCCACAATTTTTCAGGGCACATCAAGGACACAACATACCTAGGGAGGTTGTCTCATCTATGGTTTGACCTATCACCCCGATCCATTTGTAGGTCTCCTTTTTGCACTCCACCTTAATACCATTGCAATCGATCGTGGTAAGCACCACACAAATGGCCATGAAAAGTACACCGTACTCATTGAGCAAGCCCAGTAGCTACCAGCTACCGAAAGTTCAATGTCAATGTGTTCAATTATGCTACATCGTGTCGTCACAACGCAAAGGATGTCTTATACACCTTCATGTGCACTTCTCCTCAACATGGACAACTTTGCTTCATCCACACATTGTTATGAGGAACCAGACCCATGGTACTCTAACTACATAATATCTAAGTATGCATGGGCACTCACATCATATCTCCACTGAAATATATACACAGTTTGGTTCCTCAAGTGCTGGCCAAAAGGTATTGTCCTACACTTGAGGACCCAAACTTGAGGACCTCTTGGGCCATGTAAAAAAGGGGATAAGGGGATGACCACCCAAAGGGGATTTAGGGTTTTGTATAAAAAGTTGAAAAGTGCATGATACCTCTTGTGCAGGATAGGGTTTTGTATACCTCCTTTTATCGTGCACTTGAGGACTTCTTGGGCCATGTAAAAAAGGGGATAAGGGGATGACCGCCCAAAGGGGATTTAGGGTTTTGTATAGAAAGTTGAAAAGTGAATGAGAAGCTCATTCTTGTGTGTGGCCAAAAGTGGCTCTCTTCTTCTTCTTCTTCTTCTTCTTCTTCTTCTTCTTGCTTGCTTGCTTGAGCTTCTGCTTGAGAGAGGGAGTGTGAGAGTGTGAGGGAGTGAGTGTGCGAGGGTGAGGGACCGGGGAGGAGAAGCTCTCCATCTCCTCCTCTCTTCTTCTCTTCTCTTCTCTTCTCTTCTCTTCTCTTGCTCGTGGCAATGGAGCTTGAAGCGTGGAGCTTGAGGATGCAGCTTGCATGAAGCTTGCACTTAGATCGTGGAGCTACCAGAGTGCTCGGGAGAGGAGGTAACTGGATCGGGCATGGAGGTAAGCTCACTACACCCGTAGAGATGAATAGCACGTCAACTATATGAGAGGTAGCCATTAGTTCTCCGCTTGGAACGCTTGAAACAATAAACGGTCCGTGGGTCTTGGCAGTTAAGCGAGAGCTCCAACAGTAAATGATGTACATACCACTCATATCAAGTGTCAATTTTCTTGGATTTTGCAAACTTTGCACTATTTTTCTTTATTTTTAAACCCAAATAGTTATTATGTCATTTTCCTTCTTTAGCAATTTGACCATGCATTCTTCTCTTTTCCTCTCTCTTCTCTCTCTCTCTCTCAAAGTTTACAGCTCCCTTGCTTTCTCTTTTGTTTTCTTTTGCAAATGCTTTGTAGAAATGATGTGCTTGGGTTTTTGGTACTTTTTTTTTTCTCAGAAGGATCTCACTATTTGCATTGGAAATAGCATCACTATTTGTCTCACTAATTTCTATTTGTGACATAAATAGCGGCATTGATATTATTCATCGAAAATGGGTGTCACTAATTGCCCATTCCTTCTAGTGAAGCTTCACACACTTCATGAAATTTTGCAACTCTAAAAGTAAGTAACCCTATAATCAACCCTTTGAACTACATTAATTTCAACCTTTGCACATTTGCATGTACAATACGTTTGTGCCACATTTCAATGTCTGCAAGCATCTTTGTCTTTAGCATATATAGTAGTATTTACTGTAGTATACCATAATGACAAATAATACTAAAATAACTAGAGCCTCTTTCTGCCATCCAAATAATTTTCTAGAGCTCCCCTTACCTCTAAATTTACCATGGCCTTCCGCAAAATATGTATCACTAAACTATTGATTTAACTTGTTTTGCTAGTTATCACTAGCGTGTCTCATACCACACTCTCTTGAAGAAGATCTATCTTGTCCCCTTCCTTAACTTGAGTAAAAATCTTGGATCCATTCACCCGTTTTTTTAGATGATTCACCTTGCATATTGATCTCTCCAATAATCATGAGAGAAACCAACTTATCACAATCTCAAAAGAGCTTCCATACATATACAAAAGTAACAAAAGATGTCCAGGCCTTCTCATTATTAAGGCCACCTAAAGTAGATGAAACCAAATCATTATCACTAGGCATTGCATTGATAGATGCTAAGGCATCGCCAATACTTCTCACCTTTAAAACACACTCATTTACAGACATCTTATCTTTCTTCAAGGTATTTAACTCTTGCTTGAAACTTCAATGCCTTTATATTTACTGAAAACATATTATCAAAGATTATCCAAGCTATATACGAAGTTTCTACACTTTTGGTACACCCTAGTATAGTGTATTCAATGACTCTAGATAGGCAATATATTACCTTTTTGTCATTTGCATTCCATTGTTTTCATGCTTTTAACTCATTTGTAATTTGCAAGAATGAACTTTTGATCATTTCCTATATTTAAAGAAAAGAAAATTCCTTATCAATTTCCAAGTAAAAATACACATAAGTAGTGATTTTCCTACATACGAAAATTTCCATGCGTAGGGAAAAATAAAATTTCCTATATAGGGAATATGCGATTCCCTCGTTTATCTAACTAGAAAATGTTCAATTTTTTCTATGACTTACTTTTTCTATTTATGTGTGTGTTTAACTAGGGAATTAATAGGAAATCCTCTTTTTCTCATTCTTATGCAATAAATTTTTCCTATGTGGCGATTTTCCAACATAGAAAAATTTTACTATATCTCCCTACATAGAGAAATTTTCCTACATATGATAGCTTTCCTATATAGGAAAATTTATATGTAATTCCAATTTTTCTCTAACTTGTTCCCAGTTTGCACATGCCAACTTTTGTCTATTTTTAAGTAGAAAATTTTATAGTAAGTTTCCAACTTAAAAATTATATAAATATTATTTAGTTAATTTCAAATATGAGATAATACGTATTCAACTAATTAATATAAACTTAAAAAATGAAGACATCAATACATAGTGCCAATAAAGGAAATAAAAATATCATTTAAAAAAAATAGTAGTGAGTTCATAAATGAGGGGTACATAATAGTATTACCCTATAATTTTTTCATAATCTAAACTAATCATATTGTTGTTTGTGGCTATTACAATCTTGCCATTCTTTAAAGGCCAAGGAAAAATCTCATATATCATATTATCACTTGATGGCTCTTTTGTATATTTACAAAATACTTGAAAGCTAATATGGATCTTTTTTAGATTCATATATGTATATTTCAATGAAATGTACATATTATGAATCGTATACACATCAAGATACTTTAAAAGTATCATTTCCATATATTATTTCATTGTGTCAATCTACATTAAAAAAATAAATCACAAAATGTTCAACGAATATAATTTATTTTAAAATAATTGAATCATGATATTTAAAAATTCACATTTATATGATTATAATTTTAAATAAATACCATGTAAAAATTAAAAAATAATCACCTAGCTGAGGTTCTAAAGGATTTTCACCTAGCATAAATGTTGTACAAGTGGTTATTCAAATTCCAAATAGGGTTATCATATCAAATGTGCTACTTATCGATGATGAGACCTCTTACATTAGAGGGGGTGATGATGATTTGCCAATGTTTATGCCATTTATGGAGACAGTTATGGATATAAACGTCAATGTGTTCAAAGCACAAACAAGACTTGTTCTATTGAAGGAGGAAATAGAATTTGGAGTCATAGGATTGTCTAATTATCAACGAGCCAAAGAAGATCAGGATGCTGTGATGATATACAAAATCATACCCACTTTAATTCATCCATACAATCCAGGAGGATGTTGTGATAATCTATGTCAACTTACATACTTGTCATATTATCCAGATGATTACCCATATGTTCTTGGTGGAAGCAATGCAACAAGTGCTAAATCAGTTGACCCATTCGAAGGATGCGCAGGTTTGGAGGGGGCAGATGTTGTCACGTTGAGCGTCCACCACTGCCAAGTCACTTTGAAGTGTCCTAATTCTATTACTTTTGTTTTGTGCTGAAAAGTTGTTGGTGTTAAAAAAGATTTAGAGTTAGGTCATCTTTTACATGCTGAAATAACTAGCAAAGGAGTTGATAGAGAGCTTTATGTGGGAAGCTCATTATTAGACATGTACTGCAAATGTGATTTGCTTAAAGCAACACATTGTGTGCTTGCGAGGTTGTCAGTTCAAAATAGAGTCTCATGGACAACATTGATTGCAGGATAGGGTGAACATGGTCTTGATGATGAGGTGCCCATGGTTTTCAAAGAAATGGAGCTGGAAGATGTCATTATGGATGCACTTATATATGTTATCATCTTGAAAACTTGCAATACAATGGGAGCTTCTGAATTAGGTGAATTCATAGACTCTAAAATAGTGAAAAGGACAATGGAAAAAGAGCCTCACTTACACACAGGACTAGTTATTATGTATATGACATGTGGCTTGCTAGTAGAGGCAACCAAGGCATTTGCCACTTTGCCACTTCTAGATATAGTTGTAGTATGGAATGCACTAATTTTGCACTATATAGGGCAAGGGGTGCTTGAGGAGGTAGTGCTGAATTGTTATCAACAGTTGCAGTTAGAGGGGACTCCTCTTGATTCTGTAACCTTTGCTTGGATCTTGAAAATTTGTGGCACCCTAGGAACTCCATACAAGTGCAAAGAAATACATGTTGAGATCAATAGAGGAGTCTGCTGACTAAAGATATTGTTGTTGGCACAACATTGGTAGATATGTACTCCAAATGTGGGCTACTTGTACAAGCTCAACAAGTATTTGATGAACTTCTAGCTCGGAATGTCATTTCATGGACTGCACTAATGGCAGAATACATCCAACATGGGCATGGTGAGAAAGCTCTAAAGTTTTTGGAAAGGATGCAACATGAGGAACTCTCTCAAAATGCAATCACCTATATTTGTGTATTGCAAGCCTGTGGTAGCATGGGAGTAGTTAAATATGCAAAGTGTGGGCTGCTAGCGAAAAGCACAAGGTGTGTTTAAAGAGCCGCCAAGGCAGGATGTCGTAACATGAAGTGTCCTAATGGTATGGTATGCCTTACTTGGAAAAGTTGAACTTATTTTCCAAGTGTTTGACAAAATGATTCAAAAATTTTTGAAGAAGCCAGATATGATTATCTTTACCATTATGCTCAATGCATGTAGTCATACAAGTCTGTTGGATAAAGGGAAAATGTACTTTTAGAGTATGAGGTTAAACTACGGTGTCTCTGCAACTTTAGAGCACTAAACTTGCATGGTGGGTCTCTTTGCCCATGCATGACATCTAAGGAAGGCGTTGGCAGTGATCAAAGACATACCTTTTTTTGCTTATCTTAGAGTCTCGCTCACTATGTTGGGTGCTTGTAGAAAGTGGGGTTTGGTCAAATTGATAGCCCACATGAGGATTTTGAATGTAATCATGAAATGGAACCTAACGGTCCGAATGGGCCATTTGCTGATGCAAGTGATGTGATACTCTCGAATGAGCTAAACATTCTTGTAGCAATCATGGAGATAGACTAAATTCTTTGTCTTGAATTGTGAGTCTATTTTTGTCTTGCTAGAGTCTTGATAAGGCTTGGCTCTTTTTGGGAAGTTCTAACATTTTGGATATTATAGGAGCCACCACTATTCAAGGACAACTGTGTTGTTTGGAAAGGGTACACACAAAAAAGGAGGGTGGTGTCGATTGATTGTGAGCTTTCTTTCGGACCATAGTCACTTGATGGCATCAATCTTGAAAGAAGCTCCATCTTGCTGAAGTAGGTGCGTTGAAAGCATCTAATCCATGTGTTGATTCGAGCAAAGAGGAAATCAAATTTATGAGTAAGAAGTTGTGTGGGCATGCTAGCAATATGAAATGGCTTCAACGCGCATATTCAAAGCTTATGCACAACCGAACAGCTCAACCATGTTCTCCAAGACTTGGATACAAGGACTGCTTCTAAGTGAATCCTGGTTTTTCCTTGTTCTGATTTTGTGTGGTAAAATTCAGGATGTGACATTTGTCATCCATGAATACATTAAATGAATAAGTAGTAGGTTCGACTCTGTTGTAGCCCTTGCTGGGAATCTTATACGTGTCTTTATGGTGGGAGAGAGCTTGCTGGAGGCAAGCCTAGCCTTTTGTAGAGTCATGGAACCCAACATACGCACTTGGCATGCAATCATTTCAGCATATGTTCATCTCAAAAAGATCATAGAGGCCCTTAAATTGTATACTATAATGCAAGAACATGATGGTATGGAGCCCATGACACATATGCATCTCTTGGGACTAGAAGTGGGTAGCCATATTAGTTAGATTGGTTGATGAGAAGGCAAGAACACAGATGTTCTGCACGCAGAATGTGGTGTAACAATAGTTTTGCTTATACTCTGCCAGTGGACTACCATGTTATGTGCACTAAAGTCAAAGATTTGGAGCGAGCATCATGGAATGAGAGCATAGCTCTGAGTTATGTTAATAGTTTGATCGCAGCATTGAGTAGCCGAATGATTTTAATTTGAGTAAACAACTTTTTTAATTCAATAAATCAAATTGTTTTGAGTTTTTTGAGTATTTTCTTTCTTCGTGCTTGTGATCTCAAGTAAACAAAGGCTTGGCGACATATGGCAATCATCCCGTGAGACGAGAATCCTATATCCATCTGACAACGCAGTATCTGAAAATCCCCACTGGCAAGATTGATACCGTGCAAAGAGAGGGGAGCACAATATCAGATAAGATTTCCTCACACCATATCTGCGAATGCACAAATGAAGGGAAAATACGCCCTGAAAGCAGCGAGGGGCGGGATCGCACATGATGTACTTGCACCGTATTTGTGTCTACATACTAGAGAGAACTTACAACGCTGAGCCAAATTCCAAATATGGTGTGAATAGAGCAAAGCAAAAGATGGCAGATGACCTATTTGCACCATATTGTGAAGTGCTACAGATACGATACAAAAGGAGGTTACCAGAGTCATGCACCAAATGTATTCATGCCATATGGTTGGCTTGGATCCTAGAAAGTGCAACTCTATCCACCTTCTATCCTGATTATTCAGTGCAATGGTGGAACAGTGTTGGCAGTGCAAGAGGTCACTCAGTATGTATTATCAATAATGTCATGGATGTCAAAAGTGAGCCACATAAGCCAATGTCGGTCTTTTATACATATTTGGTAGATGACACATGGCACTGTATGATTGGCTAGGGTTTTTAAAGGCCATCCACATGGTTGTCCACATGGTGAATCCCTGTTCTTGTTTATATATAGGTATCAATAGGAATTTGTGGCTTTTTTCACAAATTTTCAAGCCTAGCTATATTAGAGCTCCTCTTGCTATTTTATGTTTGCTATCGTGTCATATTAGACTCAACAATATAGAGCGAGTATTGTTATCCCATCTGGTCGGTGCATCTATTGATTTGCGCTGTATTGTGCACCCTTTTATATGAAGCAAGCGAGCTTTATCATTGTGAGGGGAATCATCTTTTCATGCAGTATCATGGATTCTTCGATTATACGAAGTAGACAATCATTTATCATGTGGTCATGTGTACCATTTTATGTTGTATTATGCTTCCAGTCATGTTTGAACCAAAGGATATTGTAGGCTCCCAAGAGATCGTCATCTTTAGGAGGAAAATAAAAAGATTTTTTAAAGGGTGAAGGGCCTTTGGTTGTCTTTCCTTTTCCCTTAAAATTTCTCTTGCTTCTTCCCCGTGTTCAATAGTGAGTGTGGGAATGCTTAGAAAGTCTCTAGTCAAGGGCAAGTCACCTTTGAGGGTTCCTAGATTGTTTCATATCACAAAGGTTTCTCCATTAGAAAGGCTCCTAGACTTTTTTCTTGGCATGGAGTTATCATACTATGGAACTACAAAGGGTATTTTCAACCCTCATTGGGATATTGACCATGACTTGAACTCTTGCAAGAAGTTTTTTGTGGAGGAGTTTACTGAGTTTGAAGGTCTTGCATCTCTTGTGGTTGAAAAGGATGCAAAGGAATATGTTGAGATACCTATTGGGAGCTCACCTTCAGAGAAGGCTTTGTTTTCAAGGAAATGTATATATCATTCTCTTGACAAAGTTTTTGTACCAGATTTGTTATGTTCTACTCATTCTAGGAAATGTAGGCTTATGTCAAAAGCACTTTCTTTCATTGCCTATACTCTTGTTAAATATCCTGTCAAATTTGATGAACAACAATCAGAGGATCCAAAATGTTCTATCTTTTTCCTTTTGGATGAGGTGGCAAATGACAAGGATCCAGAGGAATGTTTAGACCCTAAACAAGAAGCATATAGTGCTAGCAACCTATATATTACCCAATTCAAAGTTGAGACCACTATTGAAGAAAATCATGCAAAGGTAGATATTGTATGTGACTCTTCTTTCTAGATAGTTCCTTCCCTTCCAACTTTCCCTAGGAATACATACTACTATCCAACATCTAAAGGCTCTTCAATATTAGGGAGGATTATTGTTTAGTGATCATTGCAAAGTCTTTCGATGTTGCAAATGGCATTGTTGATGTCAAAAATGAATTGAAAGAAGAGTTACGTAAATTGAATACTAAAATTATAGATGAAAAGTTTATTGAAGCAAGAGATGCCCTTTCTCTTTGTTTTAACAAAGCAAAGAATGTAGAGAAAGAGTATGACATTACTAATGAGGAGTTCAACCACCTTCAATATCGACTTGGAATTTCCAATTTTGGAAGAGAGAAGTCAAAGTATGTTAAAGAATTGGAAGATACCAAATAGGCACAACCATCAATTAATATATGGAATCCAACTAAGCTAGAGAATGATGAAAATCAATTGGTACTATTATCTCAAATTTTGTAACATACATTAACATGTTTGATTTCAACATTCAATTGATATTCATGTTTTTTTGCAGTTAGAGATTGAAGAACTTAATAACTTCTTGGGATGGGGCAAAGGGTCGAGAGTTGGTATTAGTTCAGTGAAAGATGTTGCACTTGGACATTACTTAAAAAGGATTGATCCCCATGTTTTTTTCGTATTTCATAACATCTTCTCAGAGGAAGCAACAGGGCCTATACTATGTATAAAGGCACTTACAAGGCTACTTGGTTTCTCCGGGTTATAGTATAATGCACACAAGGTAATGTTTTGGGAGAATACTACAGCAATTAGGATTTTTTGTTATGGTCATGGTTTCTCTGCTTAAAGTAGGATACTTTCTGGCCCACTCATCTTATGCTTTGGCAGTAAACAAAACTGATATAAAATCAATAGTTGGCTACAAATGAAGAAAATTTTTATGTTATAGAGGAAAGATCCTAGAGGGGAAGGAAGATGTAAAGGATCTTGAGAGCTAGCTTTGTACTTTTCTTTCTTGAAAAATACTATGAAATCTCAACTTTCATTGTCATCTTTAGTATTCATTCTTTGAAGCTGTCACCGAAAAGGCCAATTGAATAACTCCTCCTCCATGTCTTGTGCTTCAAAGAAAACTTGTACGTGCTTAATAGTGAGATTTTTCCATGCCTTGGCTGCTATAAGTTGCTTGGGGACCTTGTTGCTCCACAAAGTAAGGTCCATGGATTGAAGGATATGCTACAAATTCAAAAGAGTAAAGATCATTTTATACCATTGGAAATTTTATCAAAGAAAGATAGGATTAAATATTCTCTCTTATCAAATAATATGTGATATCCTTTTCTCTCCATGCCTCTTTTATTTCTTGAACAAGATTTGTAATCAAACATTTGAACTCTTCTAGATATGTGTAGGTTGTCTTTTACAGCTTGAGGAGCTTGGTGAAGACATCAAGGTATCTCCAAACCTCCATCCTTAGAAATGCAAGTCATGGTGTGCTTGTAATGTTTGTTTTTATCCCACACAACTCTCTCCAATGCTCCCAAGTAATGCTCACTTGTTTTCCTATACGCTTTCCTAAAAAGCATCTAGCTTCTAAGCCTCCATGAAAGCGTTGGATCTTTCCCCTGAAAGTGTTGGTTAAGTGAACTTGATCTCCATGAAACCAATTTTGGAGAGTAACGCCTCACACTTTTCAATACACTCATTCAATAAAGACATGGGCTTAATTGAGTATGCATAGTCGAGATGCAACTTGACAAGTTTATCAATAATTCTAATCTCTGCATGCAAAGTACATATATGAACATTTGTAAGAGGTAGTAATGTTTATGCCATTTATGGAGACAACTATGGATATAAACATCAATGTGGTCAAAGCACAAACAAGACTTGTTCTATTGAAAAAGAAAAGAGAATTTGGAGTCACGGGATTATCTATTGATCAAGCAGCCAAAGAAGATCTAGATGCTTTGATGATATATGAAAACATACCCACTTTGATTTGTCCATATGATGTAGGAGGATGGTGTGATAATCTATGTCAACTTACATACTTGTCATACTATCTAGATGATTACCCATATGATCCTGGTGGGAACAATGCTGCAAATGACAAACAAGTTGTCCCATCTGAAGGATGTGCAGGTTTGGAGGGGGCGAATGTCTTGACGTTGCGCATCCACCACTGCCAAGTCACTCTGAAGTATCCTAATTCTGTCACTTTTCTTTTGTGCTTAAAAGTTGTTGGTGTTACCAAAGATTTAGAGCTAGGCCCTCTTTTACGTGGTGCGCAGATCGGTCGCAGAATGCTCACGTGGTGAATCCCGGAAGGTCCCCAAGAACAATGAACTCTACCTTTTTGCACAAAAAACAATGTAAAAGCATGAACGACAAGAAGCAAGAGACCAATTGGGTTCAATCTCCCCCCATGCCTTGTGTGAACACTTCACAAAGCATGTATTTTATGTATATTTCCATCTTCATGCTCAATAATAGCCCAATTTACAAAAATATGACAAGCTTTTAGCTTTTGAGTTTGCTTTCTACAAAAATAGGAAAGTAAAACTGAAGCACCGTCCATTAGCTTTACGACCTAGATTCCGTGAGGTTTTACGGTGGAAAATAAAACTGAAGCACCATACAACTCAAAAGCTATTTTTGTAGAAAGCAAACTCAAAAATAGTCAACAATGAATGTGGAGTAGGCATACCTGGTAAAGTGTCAGAAGTAGTAGTAGTATCATCCTCATCTTCAGTGAAATCAGGCATATCCTCATGCTCGTCTTCGTCCATGGCTCCAAGATAGTTGATATGTGCTGGTGGCTTCTTTGAATGACAATTTGCTGCGAGATGCCCTGGCTGGTGACACTTATAGCATACTATTGGCTTGGCTTTGGTTACATTATTTGCAATGGCTGGAAGTCTGGGTACATTTGGATTTTCTTGTGGAATAGGCTTTGGATTTGGATTGACAGTGGATGGTAATGCAGGTGGTTTAGCCCAATTCTTGCGGAAAGATGGTGATGAGAAACGACCTGGATTCCGTAAACTCAAAAGCTTTACTTTCCGTGAGAAACGACCTGGATTCCATGAGGTTTTACGGTGGATTCCGTAAACTTAGATGACCGGGGCTCATACACAAAGAGGATTCTTTGTGCGAGAAGTTGATGGGGACGCCTGTCCTTTTCGGACGTTTCATTAATTTAGTGTGTACATGGGTGATTCCATAGCGGGTGATTCCGCAAAATGCATATTAAATTAATAAACGTTTATGAGTTTAGAGTGCG
The DNA here is from genome assembly GCF_053477565.2 of Lygodium microphyllum. Taxonomy (NCBI): domain Eukaryota; kingdom Viridiplantae; phylum Streptophyta; class Polypodiopsida; order Schizaeales; family Lygodiaceae; genus Lygodium; species Lygodium microphyllum. Next base: position 63,156,312 of record NC_141139.1, read on the forward strand.
CACTCGTAATAAATTAAGGTTAGGATTTATTTCTAACCAGTTGATTTATTTATGTAGCTGAAGACTGCTAGGTATTCACTTTTGTCGGTTTAATTGTATTATTTTACTAACGATTGTGAATGCTTCAGTTGATGTGTAGAGATAGCAACAGTGGCGGAGGAAAGCATTGGAGTCTAGCGAGTATTCGACCTTTGGATTATATTTTGATAGGCGCCACGCCTATATTTTGTTATGTCTATCGAGACATTGATTATTGATTATTATTTTGTATGCGCCTATGCGCACGGATATGTTATTTCTATTTTGGACATTGAGATTGGGCGTGCCAGACTCTATGGGCACCGTCCATTAGCTTTACTTTCCTATTTTTGTAGAAAGCAAACTCAAAAGCTAAAAGCTTGTCATATTTTTGTAAATTGGGCTATTATTGAGCATGAAGATGGAAATATACATAAAATATATGCTTTATGAAGCGCTCACACAAGGGATGGGGGGAGATTGAACCCAATTGGTCTCTTGCTTCTTGTCGTTCATGCTTTTACATTGTTTTTTGTGCAAAAAGGTAGAGTTCATTGTTCTTGGGGACCTTCCGGGATTCACTACGTGAGCATTTTGCGACCGATCTGCGCACCATTACATGTTGAAATAACTAGCAGAGGAGTTGATAGAGAGATTTATCTGAGAAGCTCATTATTAGACATGTACTGCAAATGTGGTTTGCTTAAAGTAGCACATTGTGTGCTTGAGAGGCTATCAGTTCAAAATACAATCCAATGGGCTACACTGATTACACGCTATGGTAAACATGGTTTTGATAATGAGGTGCACATGGTTTTCAAAGAAATGCAAGTGGAAGATGTCATTGTGGATGCACTTATGCATGTTTTTATCTTGAAAACTTGTAGTACAATGGGAGCTTCTAAATTAGGTAAATTCACACACTCTAAAATAGTGAAAAGGGCAATGGAAAAAGAGCCTCACTTACACAAAGGACTAGTTATTATGTATACGACATGTGTCTTGCTATAGCAGAGGCAACCAAGGAATTTGGTACTTTGCCACTTCAAGATACAATTGTAGTACGGAATGCACTAATTGTGCATTATATATAGGGCAGGGAATTGAGGAGGTAGTGCTCAATTGTTATCAGCAGTTGCAATTAAAGGGGACACCTCCTAATTCTGTAACCTTTGCTTGCATCTTGAAAATTTGTGGAACCCTAGGAACTCCAAACAAGTGCAAAGAAATACATGCTTAGATCATTAGAGGAGGTCTATTGACTAAAGATATTGTTGTTGACATAGCATTGATAGATATGTACTCAAAATGTGGGCTACTTGCAGAAGCTCAGCAAGTGTTTGATCAACTTCCAGTTCAGAATGCCATGTCATGGACTGCAGTAATGGCAGGGTATGTCCATCATGGGCATGGTGAGAAAGCACTAAAGTGTTTTGAAAGCATGCAGCATGAGGATCTCTCTCCAAATAAACTCACCTATGTTTGTGTATTGCAAGCATGTGGTAGCATAGGAGCAATCAAAACACGTAAATAAATACATGCTAAGATTGTTAGAAAAGAGTTGATGGAAAGAGATGTTGTTGTTAGCACTACAATGGTAGACATGAATGCAAAGTGTGGGCTGCTTGCAAAAGCACAAGGTGTATTTCACAAGCTGCCAAGGCAGGATGTCATAACATGGAGTGTCCCAATGGCAGGGTATGTCCTACTTGGAAAATTTGAACATGTTTTCCAAGTGTTTGAAAAAATGATTTGAAAAGGTTTGAATCCAAATATGATTACATTTACCATTGTGCTCAATGCATGTGGTCATACAGGTCTATTGGATAAAGACAGATGTACTTTGAGAGTATGAGGTTAAACTATGGTCTCTCTACAACTTTAGAGCACTACACTTGTGTGGTGGATCTCTTTGCCCGTGCACGACATCTAAGCAAGGCGTTGGTAGTGATCAAGGACATGCCTTTTTCTAATGATCTTAGAGTATGGCTCACTATGTTGGGTGCTTATAGAAAGTGGGGTTTGTTCAAATTGATAGCCCACACAAGGATTCTGATTGTAATCATGAAATGGAGCTCAATAGTCCTACTGGCCATGTACTGATGCCAATGATATGGTAGCTTGTGAGTGAGCTGAACATTCCTCCATTAGTCATGGAGATAAACTAATTTCTTTGTCTTGAAATGTGAGTCTATTTTTGTCTTGTTGGAGTCGAGGATCTTGATAAGGCTTGGCTCTTTTTGGGAAGTTCTTGCATTTTGGATATTCTGGAAGCCAGCACTATTTAGGGACAACTCTTCTTTTTGGAAAGGGTACGGAAAAAAAGAAGGGTGGTGTAGATCGATTGTGAGCTTTCTTTCAGACCATAGTCGCTTGATGGCATCAATCTCCGAAGAAGCTCCATTCTACTGAAGTACGTGTGTTACAAGCATCTAGTCCATGTGTTGATTCGAGCAAAGAGGAAATTAGATTTATAAGGAAGAAACTGTGTGGGCATGCTAGCAATATGAAATGCCTTCAACACGCATATTTAGAGCTTATGCATGAGTGAACAGCTCAACTATGTTCTCGAAGACTTGGTTATTGACCATACATAAGGATTGCTTCTAAGTGAATCCTGGTTTTTCCTTGTTTTGAGTTTGTGTGGTAAAATTCAAGATGTGAGATCTGTCAGTCATGAACACATTTTATCAATAAGTAGTGGGCTCGAGTCTGTTGTAGCCCTTGCTGGTGGGAATCTTATATCTGTCTTTAGGGTGCGAGAGAGCTTGCCAGAGGCAAACCTAGCCTTCTGCAGAGTCACAGAACCCAACATATGCACTTGGCATGCAATCATTTCAGCATATGTTCATCTAGGAAAGAGCAGAGAGGCCCTTAAACTATATAATGTAATGCAAGAACACGATGGTTTGGAACCCAATACACATATGCATCTCTTGGAACTAAAGGTGGGTAGCCATACTAGTTAGATTGGTTGATGAGAAGGCAAGCAGATAGATGGTCTATGGAGGATGTGGTGTAACAATAGTTTTGCTTACACTTTTCCAATGGACTACCATGTTATGTGCACTAAAGTTAAAGAGTTAGAGCAAGCATCATGGAGTGCGAGCATAGCTCTGAGTTATGTTAACAGTTTGATCAAAGCATTGAGTAGCCGAATGATTCAAATTTTGGTAAACAACTTTTGTGATTCAATAAATGAAATTGTTTTGAGTTTTTTGAGTGTTTTCTTTGTTCGTGCTTGTGATCTCACAACACTATATTTGGAAATCCCTAGTAACAAGATGGATAGGATGTGAAGACACGAGAGTGCAATATTGGATAAGATGTCCTCACACCATATCTGCAAATGCACAAAGAAACAAGGTATGGACACTTCGAATTCCTGGTGATGTCATTCGGGCTAACGAATGCTTCTGCTACCTTCAATAGATTAATGCATGATATCTTTAGGCCCTATCTTGATGACTTCATACTCATCTTCTTTGATGATACCCTAGTCTACTAAAGATAGGAAAAAGATCATGAACCCTAGCTTTGCGTTGTTCTTGAAACAATGAGAGCACACAAGCTTTATGCCAAGAAGAAGTGGGCATTTTGCAAGTGACAGATTGAATATCTGGGACTCATTGTATCAACAGAAGGAATTTCAGTAGTTCCAGCTAAGATTAGAGACGTTCTGGAATGGCCAACACCAACTTCTCTCAAAGAAATATGAAGTTTTCTTGGGTTGATAGGGTGGTACAAAATTTTCATCAAAGATTATGCCTTGGTTGCAGCACCTCTGACTGATCTACTAAAGAAGCAAGTAGCAATTGTATGGTCACTTGTTGAATAGACCAGCTTTGACAAACTAAAGCAAAGCTTAGTATCAGCACCCATCCTGAAACTTCCTGATCTTAGTAAGGAGTTTGAAATGCTAGCGCACTTGCTTTAGGATGTGTACTCATGCAAGAAGGTCATCCCATAGCATATTCTTCAAGAAAATTGAAAAGCCATGAAAGGAATTATGTTACCCACGACCTGGAGCTATTGCCTGTCATCCACGCTCTCAAACTTTGGAGACATTACTTGCTAGGTAACAAATTTTCCTTAGTAACGGACCACAAGAGTCTTAAATGGATTTTCTCCCAAAATGAGCTCAATATGAGGCAACGTCGATGGATCGAAGTGCTGGAAAAATATGATTTTGAAATCAAATATAGGCATGGTAAAGATAATGTAGTTGCCGATGCACTCAGTCGCAAGGCGTTTCTAAATTCTCTCATTTTGCAAGATCCATCAACAGTAAGGTCTCTAGCCACAAAGGTATCAATGCCAAACAACCAGATTCTTGAGCTAGCAAAATAAGGGGCTAAGGGAGATCCCCATCAAGGATCAAGACTCGAAGCTAAAGACAAAGTATCAAGAATTCTCCATCAGTAGTGGACTTGTCTACTTTAGGACAAGGTTATGAATCCCCACATACTAAACTATGAAGCAGAAGATACTTTGGGAAGCCTATGACTTCCCTTTCTCAGGACATCCTAGTTATGCCAAGACCCTTAACACAGTCAGGAAGAGTTATTTTTGGGAAAGGCTCAAGGGACACATACTCAAATATGTCAAGAAATGTTTGTCTGGTCAACGCATTACAGTAGAACATGTTAAAATGCCTAGGAAATTGCAACCACTTGACATTCCAAAAATAAAATGGGAGTTCATTAGTGGATGACCAATCAAATTTAAATAGTCCTAAGGAAGGTAGTTAGAGAAAGTAAACATGCTCTACTAAAAAGCATGAGAAGCCTAAACATGGCAAGATCTACTCCCAAGTCATCATGAATAAGCAAGAGCAACTAGGGGATGAATTTGAAGTGTACAATCTTACAACTAGTAAGGGTCTAGAAGGAATGAGGGAATGAAGAGAAAGAAAATAGGGTATCCAAGGTTTCAAAACAAAAAACCTCACTTAAAAGATTGGCTAGTGGCTCTCAAGGTTTTACCAATTTGTGTGGCCCAATGGGAGCATTGAATCCTCACTACTACAATATACAAGCCTCATACTGACGTTCAAAGTGACAAAAATGTTCATAAAATTTTTTTCCCCCGTTGTCACAAAAAGCGTCAGTATTAGCAATGCCATAGAATAGTCGCTATCATTGTCGCTATATGCATCGCTATTTGCATCGCTATTAGCATTGCTATTAAACATGCTCTACTAAAAAGCATGAGAAGCTTAAACATGGAAAGATCTACTCCCAAGTCATCATGAATAAGCAAGACAACGAGGGATGAATCTGAAGTGTACAATCTTACAACTAGCAAGGGTCTAGAAGGAATGAGGGAATGAAGAGAAAGAAAATAGGGTATCCAAGGTTTCAAAACAAAAAACCTCACTTAAAAGATTAGCTAGTGGCTCTCAAGGTTTTACCAATTTGTGTGGCTCAATGGGAGCATTGAATCCTGACTACTACAAGATACAAGCCTCATACTGATGTTCAAAGTGATGAAAATGTTCATAAAAAATTTTCCCCCGTCGTCACAAAAATCATCAGTATTAGCGATGCCATAGAATAGTCGCTATTATCATCGCTATATGTGTCGCTATTTGCATCACTATTAGCATTGCTATCAAACATGCTCTACTAAAAAGCATGAGAAGCCTAAACATGGCAAGATCTACTCCCAAGTCATCATGCATAAGCAAGAGCAACTAGGGGATGAATTTGAAGTGTACAATCTTATAACTAGCAAGGGTCTAGAAGGAATGAGGGAATGAAGATAAAGAAAATAGGGTATCCAAGGTTTTTTTAAAAAAAACCTTACTTAAAAGATTGGCTAGTGGCTCTCAAGGTTTTACCAATTTGTGTGGTGGGAGCATTGAATCCTCACTACTACAAGATACAAGTCTCATGCTAACGTTCAAAGTGACGAAAAGGTTCATAAAAGTTTTTTCCCGCGTCGTCATAAAAATCGTCAGTATTAGCGATGCCATAGAATAGTCGCTATTATTGCCACTATATGCATCGCTATTCGCATTGCTATTAAACATGCTCTACTAAAAAGCATGAGAAGCCTAAACATGGCAAGATCTACTCCCAAGTGATCATGAATAAGCAAGAGCAACCAGAGGATGAATTTGAAGTGTACAATCTTACAATTAGCAAGGGTCTAGAAGAAATGAGGGAATGAAGAGAAAGAAAATAGGGTATCTAAGGTTTCAAAACAAAAAACCTCACTTAAAAGATTGGCTAGTGGCTCTCAAGATTTTACCAATCTTTATGGCCCAATGGGAGCATTGAATCCTAACTACTACAAGATACAAGCCTCATATCGACGTTCAAAGTGACGAAAATGTTCATTAAAAAATTTTCCCTCGTCGTCACAAAAATCGTCAATATTAGCAATGCCATAAAATAGTTGCTATATGCGTCACTATTAACATTGCTGTATGCAACGGTAATAGTGACGCGTGTAGTAAATTTGCGATGCTAATAGTGATAGTTACAGGGAAAAAAGAATTGGGGTAGGGTAGCAAATAGCACTATGTGCTTTATTTGGGTATTACAAAAGAGTTACAGTAAAGGGTACAATGCTGGTCTCCACGAAGGCAAAGTGTACTTGAATCCATAAGACTAATACATAAATAAGAGTTACAGTAAAGTGTACAATGCTGGTCTCCACGAAGGCAAAGTGTACTTGAATCCATAAGACTAATACATAAATAAGAGTTACAATAAAGTATACAATGCTGGTCTCCACGAAGGCAAAGTGTACTTGAATCCATAAGACTGATACATAAAATAAACACAAGATTGCATAATGAAAGCGACGGTACAATCATGGCAAGATACAAAGGATAATAACAAGATAGTGCATAGAAAATACCTACATAAATCACATGGCAAAAAAAGAAGAGGATGTGCGCTCCATGGATCCAACAGTGAGCTATAGATCCTCACCATCCAAAAGCTCGTCTCGCTGTAAAGGAGCATCGAATGGACTCTACAAAAAAAAGAACAACTACACATCAGTCCTCCATACAATAATGCATTTAAATTAAAATGAGTAACTACAAACAAGAAAGATGAGTGACTTAGTGGGCCACCGCGTCCATATAATTGGCCGATCAATGCAGTGAGACCATCTCTCTTTGTATATCGAGTCTCTAGGCTGGTGGGATCGCAGTTTCTAATGGAGTGCTGCAAAGAAAACAAAATACAACTGTTAGAAACAGGATTGTCAATACAAGGGATATTGCAAAAAATAAGTAAGTAGAACAAAAGAAAAACTTATAAAGTCCTCCAGATAAGTCCTATGGCCCCGCCACTCCCAAGATGATGGACCACTCCTGCCTCCAATCATGCCCTTGCCGCCTCGTGCTGCTATCTCCAACGTCTTGGAGAATCTGTAGCCTCCTCCCTAAGTCGGTACCAATCATCTACGTCTAGCCACTTGGGCTTTGAGGCCCCACTCTTAAGTGCCTTCCGTGTATCCGATCATCTGTGTGACACGTATGCATGCATGCACTCCATCATCTAGCTTGTGAAAAACCTATCTACTACGGTGGGTACTCGACACTCCTCATGCAAGGATGCTACTATGTATTCCTTACTCCCCTCTAGTATGTTCTTCCAATGATCCAAGACGTTGTGCCGAAAAACTTATTGGCACAACTCTCTCATAGGAGCTATCACCCTCCTCCCCTCATCATTCATGATGATGGCTCATTTTCTATCATCTACAAGGTATCCATACCCCTCTAGGGTACGCCTAAGATGTGTCCTCTCTTGTCTAGGGCCATGCTCCTAGGCATATTTAGGAGACCCCTATACATTTGGTATATCTGCAGGGGTAATATCTCTCGGAATAGCACACATAGGCGTGCCACTTGTGGATGGCTACTGGAGTGACTAGAGTAGATGTCCCCATAGGCGTGCCACTTGTGGATGGCCACGTGTAACTCTGACTATAAGTGTGCTTTTAGATGCGAAATTTTAGACGCAGTAGTAGACCCGGTAATAAATGCGACCCAACATTTTTTAACATAGTTCAAATATTGTGTCTACAAGCATGTCTATGGAGCCTTTCTGTTGTACTGTGAGTATTTTTATAGAAAAATAAAGAAAAATAGTGCAAAATTTGGGAAATCCAAGAAAATTGACACTTGACATGAGTAGTATGTGCATCATTTACTATGGTCATTCTCTTATATGCACCATGTATTATCATATCTAATACAAGAATGGCTTCTACCTTTGGATATTTGACTCTACTTAAACCTCATTTAATTAAAACCTTATTCATTTCTTAAAGCATTCTCTTTTACTTGTTTTTGTTCCTAATGTCTACAATATCGCAGGAAAGAAAATATAAAGCCATTGTGTATGCCTAAAGCCCTCCTCCATGTTTAAAACTATTCTATAAAAACTAGATTGGTAGGGCTACAAAGGCCTTAGAAGATAACTTCCTTGCACCATAACCACTTCGAACTCTTGTCTTAGTAAATGCAACCTCCATGAGTACTTGAGAAATTACCCAATATATCAGGGGAATCAAAGACTAAGTCATCCATGCAAATGATGACATAGAAGACAAAGAAGCGAGTTGTTGTTCCTAGACTCGGGGGGGTCACTCATGAATATATGTATATATAACGTGAGTTCAAAATAAGGGATTTTTAAAACACCATTTGTATACATTTTTTACATACAAAAGGGTGTCATATAAAGGGATTACTTACAGATTGAATAGAAAAGGGTTGTGTTTTATTCAAGAAAAATTCACAAATTAGGATATTTATCCATCGGCCATGAACACACGTTATATAGAGAATATATATATAGTGAACCCCCTGAGTTCCTAGAAACAAGATGCCAAGGTCACCCAAAAACAATCATTCTTGGATGTTGTAACTTCCAACTATATGAATAAACCACATAGTAATAATTTTGGAAGTGAGAAATAGAACAATAGCAACCCCACACAATTGATCATAGAGCAACCTTGAATTTGAAAGGGAAATGGAACAATATCAATCCAATGTTGTTGCTTTTTGAGCAATCTTGAATTTGAAAAGAAAAGCAACCTAACCATAAGAGTCAGACTAGTGGTATCTAGCAGACACTCTCAAGTCTACTTCAAAGACTCAATAACCATCAAAATCTTCTAGTCCAACAAAGGATTTCAGCCTATAGTCATTCTCAATTACTGCTACTACATTTACCAAAGAATAGCAAGCTAGTTCTTCTAATGTCAATATACATATTGCACAATGTTTTATTTTCTTAGTATTACTTCCCTCTTAGCTAGAAAAGAATCCATTAAAATGGAGAATGTGACAAGACAAATCAATGAAAGAGTAGTCCAAAGATAACATATGTAAATCTATTGCCAAGTAGCTCCACGAAATCCAAAATTTCTTTTGTCTTAAAACCAACTTATAGAAAAGATATATTTTAGAGATGGCACAAGAACCAACCAAACAAATTGGTTAGCTATGATCTCTTGTTTTATGTAACACGATGCCATGATGCGTGTACTAGAATATAATGCCTCGTAACTAGTATAGGAGCCTTACTAGAAGACTAAAACATGCAATAACTGCATTGCCAATGACATAGCAAGAATATAAATATGCTTTGGGTTCTCCATGCAAGATTAGATAAAGCCTATTACAAACTTGAACTCGAAACTTATTATGCCCATTTCTTCATATTGCACCTGTCTCTTTCCTCAAGCTATTATGAATGTGATCTATGGCTTAGAGTAGAAGGGTAAGACAAGAATCCCATTCTTGAGGGAGTGGGATGCCATCATAGCACCATTGAACAAGTGAAGTCTTGCATAAGGCCAATGTTGAACAATGTTGAGCCACAAAGATATCCAAGTGCAATCCAACCAATGTGGCTCCCACATCCCTCGGGATAAAGCCCTTGAATGAAAATTTCAAATATCATCCTCTACATTGTAAAGTTCTAGATGAAGAGAAAATACATGTTGCTAGTATGTTAGAAATGGGAGTCACAATATGTGATGCCATATGGTATATCGCATACCTCGGTAATAGGCAACATGACATAGATGATTATGCTATGTTTCATTATATGATGCACATTTTTTATTCTAATAATTCATTAAATTATCAGTGCTACATAATAGTGATACTCCATTGAATGAGGCCATTTAATTTATGTGAAAATGAGATCCTTCTTTAAGAAAGGACTAGGAAAGTTCTATTCATCTAAAGAAGCACAATATTGTAAATTTCACCAGCCTAACTTTGTTCGGAAGGATGATAAAAAAAGGTTGCCCTTCAACAAAAGGCATAGTTCCTTTCACATTTGAGGGCTGAGGGCCTTGGCAGGTTCCTCCCGTGTAGTAATATGCCTGAGGTGAAAAAGAAATTCCTTCTTCAATAAAGGAGTATGAAAGTCCTACTCATCTAAAGACAGGCAATATTGTCAAATTTGAATGAATTGAGGGCTGAAGGGCGTGACAACTTCGTGCCGTGTGATATAAGTAATAAGCGCTGAAAATGCCTCACGTATTGGTGATGGCCTCCGAGGAGAACTCTGATTCCGACCTGGATATTAAACGCGTCGTCGTAAGTTACAAATTGGACCACGGTTGCCCTGGTCGAGCGTTTCACGTTCCACGTTTGAATAGGTCGGATCGTTGAGGTTGGCGATAGCCCAGGTCTCATACGTGGGACAAGAGACCTCGAGCAAGAGATGTAGCAGCGATGTCGAAAGGCGACTTTGTCCATGGTTGCCGTTCTCTTGGATGGGGACTTTGTCCGTGCTTGCCGTTCTCCTGGATGGGGACCGCGGCACAGGTCGACTGCACACTCACGATAACTAATTCATCGACGGGCCAACGATGTCGCTTGCTGACTTTTGACGACGTCCCAAAACATGTAAAGCAGTCTTCTGTTTCTATCAGGATTCTGCGCTGGTAATTATATATAAGAGTGGAATTGGTACGCAAAATTAGATGAATCAAGACTCAAGAAGTATAGGTGCAGATCATAACACAACACAACAGACCATATATTTCACTCAGATCAGTACTCCTCTTGGTAGAAGTGGCATCAGAAAACACCAGCAAATTTAGATCAGCCCACACAACTAATTATACGACAATATGGCTGGTGCAAGCTGCTGCGGGTCGTCGCTAGTAGGATCACTGGCCGTCGTGACAATGATATTGATGAGTATGAGAGGTGAGTTAAATATTGTATCGGCCACTTCCTTCAATGTGGCCAACCATTGCGGGGCCACCCTGGGCGTGCAAGTGCGCGAGAACGCCGGCGGTCCGTCCATCGGAACCACAGGTTTCTCCCTGGCGCCCGGCGAGTCCAGGCCTCTGACCCCCCCGAGTGGCTGGTCCGGGAACTTCGGGACGGGCACGCCGAGCCTGCTGGCCGAGTTCACCATCAACAACCCGGCGGGCACGGACTTCTACGACGTGAGCGCCGTGGACGGCTTTCAGCTGGGCGTGGGCATGAGCATCACATGCAACGGCGCGAGCGTTGCCTGCAGCGCGGCGGCTTCCATCTGTCCCTCGGCAAACGTAAACGGCAACGCATGCGTGAACCCCAACCGCGATGACCCCAACACCAGCTACGCCCAGAACGTGCGCGCTTCCTGCCCCGATGCCTACAGCTGGTCCGGCGACGACCACGCCACCCACGGCACGCCCACGGGGGGCACCTGCGGCATCACCTTCTGCCCCTGAATACCCGCCTATCTCTATTAATATATGGCGTCCCGCACTAGCGCCTCGTTATTAGTGCAAGCTGCTGCGTACCAGCTGTGCCTTGTAATAAAAATGTCCGTCATCCGATTGTGAATGCATGTGACTTTGACATTGGATAAACTTTCCATGGTTGAAATGGAGTACTTTCAAAACTACCCATAACAGAGTACTGATTCGAGTCATGTGCCTTACTTCTGAGTGAATTTTGGAGGAGGGGGTGGTCTAATTAAATCGCGTGCAGCTCTCGTCGTCATTCCAATGGTCGACTAAGCATTTCCGCACCTATAATCAGGTGTTTGTGAGTACACAAGCCTGCAAGAATTTATCATCAAATTAGGCTCAAGACTTCTGTATGTAGCATCAACGCACCTGTAAGTGCTTCCGGAGTGTATTATCATAGCCACAAGCCGATAATTTAACATCAAATTAGACTAGTGAAGACTTCCGGTTGTTATCGTCATGGCAATCGTGGGTTCCGGATGCCCTGGTAGTAAGCCAGGTTGGAAGTCATAAACATCGTAATCGTCTCCGGGTCTAGCTCCTATACACGCGGAACTGCATGTGCGACGATAGTCCAAAGCGACCATGGAAAAGGAAGCCTCCTTTTGCACTTTCATATATCATGATTTCCCAATCTTCTTTTGACGTGCTTTGTAAGCGATAAGATTTGCCAAGGAAGAGACACAAGTCATGTTGCACATTGGTCATGATGCGTCGCAAAACATGATTATCAATTTTAGTATCTGAGGTGGGCTGAGCTTTACGAAACGCATAAAAGCTCATCGTCTCTCTATTCGCAACGTCATTTCCTGTCATCGTCCGTGGTAGACCGAGCTTTTAGAAAAGAGGTCAAAGATCGTTGTTTTCCACACTGGACAGGACAGCACTGAAATGGGAAGCATTTCCGTAGGACGATACTAGGAGAATAGCATTGGTGCTTTATTTTAAACCATTCATTTATCACTATTCTATAAAGAATTCATCTAGAGTTGATCATCAAACTCCATGGACAGAGTTGAGCTGGGCACAAAATAGTCCCATGAGGATTATCGGGGTGATGATGACTATGGTAGCTACAAATGAAGATACAAATGAAGGAGCTACACAATGAACTTTTAATCATTCCCTACATAGGACAAAAAAGGGAATTCCCTTGTTTAAAATACACATAAGTAGGAAAAGTAAATGTTAGAGAAAATGGAACATTTTCTAGTTAGAGAAACTAGGGAATCACATAGGAAGTTTTTTACATAGGAAAATTTTCCTAAGAACTAAAGAGGGAAATTTCTTTGTGTAAGAATTTTCTCTAACTAAGAAACGTTCCATTTTTCCTATCATTTACTTACCCTTATGCATATTTTTAACTACGAAATTGATAAGGAATTTCCTTTTTTTTCTTATATTGGGAATGATGGAAAGTTCCTTTTGAAATAAGGGCCAACATTGGCAATAGGAGCTGGAGCAATCCATCTATAGCTATTATAGGAAATGCCATGGATCAAGAGAGCAATCTATCTATAGTTGTTATAACAGGTCTACTATAATGCTCTAAACACCTCTAGACCTATAATTTTTTAACTAATAAGACAAATATGAAGCTTCTCTGAGAATGTGTTGTACCCAAGACAGATCCTAAACACAACAAGAGTAGTCCATCTATGATTCAAGAATGGTGCCACCCAATTTTGTGGCTAACTAGACAAAAAAAATATAGCTATGATGGTTGGTTGATAGCATAGCAGAATTTCAATTTGTTCAAGCTTGTTTTTCTAACTAAAACTTTCAACTTTCCACCACAAGTACGGTGACAATTACAGGATTACAGTGATAAGACAATCTAGAAGCACGATATTCTAACAAAGGGCATTATGTGAACTGCAAATTCAAGTATGCGACGTGCAATTCCATTGGCATATTGTATTGTTGAAGAAAGGGTCTCCTGCCAATACACAGGCTTGCAATTGTGAAAAAAGAAGATAATCACGTATACACCACATTGCACCAGACAGAACATGTTTGATCAGCACAATGCTCTAGTCTCCCAACTAAGAAAATACGATATGTGCATCTATTTGTTCTCTTGGATTAGAGTACAAGAATATATAGCACTTGCCATTGTAAAACTTTCCGTACTTGCTTGAAGGTATAGCCCCTTTTGAGTTTATATGCTAGACTTTAGCAACACTCCATTAGTCTGATTATGTATCCCCTATAGTCATGCCCTACTATAAAAAATATTAGCCACTAATCTACACACAAAAGGACTTGCTATGGTATACAAAAGAGCCTACTGTGATATTGGATGTCATGCTATGGATCCCCATTCACACATTGCCTTTGTGCATACTCTCAACTAGAAAGCCAATTCACTACCTAAAGACACTTAACAAGTTGCCACAAATACCAGACATCAATATTGCTCGTGCATTTGGTCAATGAGATAATATAAAATAAGACAATAGAACAAGAAAACATGTAAAGCTAAGTGAATC